>NW_024062822.1:0-1200000 GCF_006381635.1 Hibiscus syriacus | reverse complement strand
GATCATAGGAGCGACCGATATTGAGTCAGAGTCTACTGGAGTTGCATTGGATGAGAATTTTAGTAGACAGTTTCTGCAGTTAATACAGGGAGCAGTTAGAGCTACTGGTGTTGTATCTGAGGTTCCTATTTCACAGACGTTGATTGCCAATGGAGTTAGAACTTTTGGGGGACAGATTGGTGGAGCTCCTACTGAAGCTGAGGATTGGCTCCAGGATACAGAGAGACGCATGGATTAGTTGGGTTTGGACTCAACTAAGAGATATCTGGGTGCTGTAGCAATGTTAGATGGTAATGCCTACACTTGGTGGGAGTCAGTGACCAGTAGTGTTCCTACCGATCGTTTGACCTGGAATTTCTTTAAGGATCGCTTTCGGAGTCGTTTTCTGGGAGAGCGCTACTTAGCTCAGAGACGACAATAGTTTCAAGACCTGGTTCAGGGAGACATGACTGTTTCTGAATATGAGATCAAGTTCCTGAAATTGCTGAAGTATGGATTCAGTATGGTACCTACGGAGAGAGATCGATGTCGTAAATTTGCCCTTGGACTCAGATACGAGCTGCGTAGGCAAGTTGTAACCCATCAGGATGAGATATTTGATGTGCTGGTGGGCAGAGCCAAAGATACGGAAGAGGTGGAGGTTTTAGCTTCTGGTAGAGAGCGTGTTGATCAAGATCGATCTAAGAAATTTTCAGGCCCGATGGAGTCATCAGCACAGTCCGGAAAGAGGACTCGTACTTCAGCCCCCTCAGAGAAGCAATACACATTTCAGGCCTGCAACATCCTCACCTTTAGCTGTCAGTCGAGGCGGTTCCTCGTCGTATTATAATGGGCCCCTTTGTGAGTATTGTGGTAAACAGCACTCAGGAGAGTGTCGTAAGAAGATGGGTCTTTGCTATCAGTGTGGATCTAGTGGTCATTATCGGAGGGATTGTCCTCAGTTAGTTTCGTTTGAGCAGACCACTACCCAAACTCCTGTGCGTTCGCAGACTACAGTACAGACCCCAATTAGAGATCGTAGTCAAAGAAAGACTCGAGGATCAGCGTCCAGGACAGACAGTAGAGCCCGACCTCAGCAAAAATAGAGGGCCAACAGCTTCTGAGGCTAGACAGCCATCTTTGGTTTATGCAACTAGACGTCGTGATGACAGAGATGAGCCTGAGGTTATTGCAGGTACATTTACTATTTATTCTACCCCATACTTTGCATTATTGGACAATGGTTCCACTCACTCCTATGTATCGAGCTCAGTATCTCGAAACCTTCAAATTCCGATCGAGAACACTGAAAATACTGTTACAGTTACAAGTCCAGTAGGACAAGCGGTATTAGTGAATAAAGTATTCCGGCGTTGTCCTCTCGAGGTTCAGGGAGAAATTTTTCTCGCTGATCTTATGGAGCTTCCTTTAGAGGAGTTTGATCTAATTCTTGGAATGGATTGGTTGAATAAACACAAGGTAAAGCTGGATTGCGAATACAAGCGGGCTACTCTGAAGACTTCAGATGGTCGGACTGTTGTGTTAATTGGTGAACGGCGTGGTTATCTCTCCAATATAGTTTCAGCGATGGAAATTGATCGTATGATCCGGAAGGGATATGAGACCTTCATTGCTTGTATTTTGAACACCAAGGGTGTATTGTCCACGATCGAGGAGATTCGTACAGTTAGCGAGTTTCCTGATGTTTTTCCGGAGGAGTTGCCTGGGTTACCTCCTGATAGAGAGGTAGAGTTCGAGATTAAGACTTATCCGGGATCGTCACCTATTTCTATGGCACCTTATCGTATGACTCCAAGGGAACTTAAAGAGTTGAAAGTCCAATTGCAAGAATTATTCGATCGAGGATTTATCCGACATAGTACTTCACCATGGGGAGCTCCAGTTCTGTTCGTGAAAAAGAAGGATGGGTCGCTAAGATTATGTATTGACTATCGGAAATTGAACAAGATGACGGTCAAGAATAAATACCCACTACCCAGGATTGATGATTTATTTGATCAATTGCGAGGAGCTACTGTATTCTCTAAGATTGATCTTCGTTCGGGGTATTATCAATTGAAAGTTAAAGAATCAGATATTGCAAAAACGGCTATTCGCACTAGATATGGTCATTATGAATTCTTAGTGATGCCTTTTGGTTTGACGAACGCTCCTGCAGCTTTCATGGATTTGATGAATCGGGTGTTCCGACCATATTTGGATCAATTTGTGGTGGTCTTCATTGACGATATTCTGATCTATTCTCGTACTGAGGCAGAGCATGATGAGCATTTGAAGACCGTTCTGCGGACTTTGAGAGAGCATCGTCTATATGCCAAACTAAGCAAGTGTGAATTTTGGCTTCAAGAAGTGTCGTTTCTGGGGCATATTATTTCTGCGCGAGGTGTTCAGGTCGATCCCAGCAAGATAGAGGCTATTATGAATTGGAAACGACCTAAGAACATATCTGAGATCCGCAGTTTCTTGGGTTTGGCTGGTTATTATCGACGTTTTGTTGAGGGCTTCTCGATCATTGCTTCTCCTTTGACAAAGTTGTTAAGGAAGAATGTGCCGTTTGACTGGGGCGAGGCACAACAGGAGAGCTTTAAGAAATTAAAGGCGGTTTTGACTCAAGCACCGGTGTTGATTCAACCAGAGTCCGGGAAGGATTTTACAGTGTATAGTGATGCTTCACACTCAGGACTTGGCTGTGTTTTAATGCAGGAAGGTAAAGTGGTGGCTTATGCATCTCGTCAGCTGCGACCTCATGAGTGTAATTATCCTACTCACGATTTGGAGTTAGCAGCAGTGATTTTTGCCTTGAAGATTTGGAGACACTATCTTTATGGAGAGAAGTGTTATATTTTCACGGATCATAAGAGCTTAAAGTATCTCCTGACCCAGAAGGAGCTTAATTTGAGACAACGGCGCTGGCTAGAGCTTCTGAAGGATTATGATTGTGTGATTGATTATCACCCTGGTAAAGCTAACATTGTAGCGGATGCTTTGAGTCGAAAGACGGTATCGGAGTTGAGATCTTTAATGGCCAGGATGAATTTATATGATGATGGCACTTTGTTAGCAGAATTGCAAGTTAAGCCGACCTTGGTTGATGAGATCAAGGCTAAGCAGCCCTTTGATAGCTCCTTGCTTCCCATCTTTGAGCAAGTAGAGCAGGGGACAAGCTTATATTACGCCCTTGACCGGGATGAAGTTCTATGCTTCAAAGGTCGGTATTGTGTGCCTGATGATGCTGAGTTGAGACAGACTATCCTTACTGAGGCTCATAGTAGTCCATATGCTATGCACCCCGGTGGAGATAAGATGTATCGGAATTTGAGAGAGAGGTATCATTGGATCGGCATGAAGAAGGACATCTCAAATTTTGTAGCGAGGTGTTTGACTTGTCAACAAGTTAAGGCAGAACATCAACATCTATCAGGTTTGTTACAGCCTATTAAGATTCCTGAATGGAAATGGGAGCGTATTACTATGGATTTTGTTACTAGCTTGCCTATGACTCCTTCGAAAAAAAATTCAGTTTGGGTGATTGTTGACAGACTTACAAAGTCAACTCACTTTATTCTTGTGCGAGTAAATTATACTTTGGACAAGCTGGCAAGATTGTATATTTCAGAGATTGTCAGATTGCATGGTGTTCCATTGTCTATTATTTCTGATCGAGATCCGAGATTTACTTCGAGATTTTGGAAGGCGCTACATACGGCTTTGGGAACAAGATTGGATTATAGCACATCCTTTCACCCACAAACTGATGGTCAATCTGAGAGAGTGATTCAGATACTTGAGGATATGTTGTGGGGTTGCGTAATCGATTTTCATGGTAGATGGGAGAAATTTTTGCCTTTGGCTGAATTTGCTTACAATAACAGTTATCAGACCATCATTCGTATGTCACCCTATGAAGCACTCTATGGGCGTAAATGTCGCACTCCGATCTGTTGGACTGAGTTGCGTGATAGGAAAACGTTGGGACCTGAGTTAGTGCGAGAGACGGATGACACAGTCAGATTGATACATGACCGTTTGAAAGAGGCATTTGATAGGCAGAAGTCTTATGCAGATCAGAGAAGGAAAGATATACAATTTGAGGTTGGTGATCAGGTCTTCTTAAAAGTTTCACCGTGGAAGAAAGTATTGAGATTCGGGCGTAAGGGTAAATTGAGTCCACGATTTATTGGGCCGTATCGTATTCTGAAGAAAGTTGGACCTGTTGCTTATCAGTTTGAGTTGCCTTCCCACCTCAGTCGTATTCATGATGTTTTTCATGTGTCTATGTTAAGGCGATACCGTCCAGATCCAGGTCACATTATTCAGGTTGAAGAAGTAGAGCTGAGACCGGATTTGTCATATGAGGAGGAGCCCATTCAGATTTTAGAAAGAGATGAAAAAGTTCTTCGGAATAGGCGAATTCCAATGGTCAAAGTTCAGTGGAGTAATCGAGGCCCCTCAGAAGCTACTTGGGAGACATTGGAGTCAATGGAGGCTCAGTTTCCTCAACTATTCTCATAAGGTAAATTTCGAGGACGAAATTTCTTGTAGAGGGGGAGAATTGTAACAACTCGAATATTTACAAAATAATATTTAATTGAAATTGGACGTTAATTGTGAAAATTGGTGAAATTTAATGATTGAACTAAAATTTATGAAAAGTTATAGGCCATTTTATAAGTTGAAGGAAATTCAGGGACCAAACCCTGAATTCCTCCAAGGAGTGTCGGTAGGCTTATAATTTAAGCGTGGTTTCTGATTGTAAATCAGAAAACACAATTGAGAATTTGCTCAATTTTCCTTCTCTCGTACCCTTACTTCCAAGCCCGATTCCGACGCCGTTCGACGTCCAATCGTAAAATTGAAACCACCGTTGTGTTCATCATCAAGCGAGGAACAAACCCTTCAAATTAATTGAAGTGAAACGCTGCCAAACGTCGGGAATTTTCAGTCAAAGCATCGTCGTTTTTTTTAGCTCTATCGCCGGGAAAAACTTAAATTCACCGCCGATCGTTGTTCCGTTTACGACACCTCCTGCACCATCGTGTTCCTTGTGTCGTTTCGAGTCCGCCGGTGTCAACCTTGTTCGCCGTCGACGGCGGCGCGTGAGGAGGTGGAGCAGTCAAAGATTCGGCCGAGTTGAAATACGAGCTCTCCGCCGTTCAAAAATTTGAACCGATCGTTGTAAGTATCTCGGAATCGCTCAAAATAATTTTTAGAAATTTTTCCGGGAATTTTCCGACACCGTGGCACTGTTCACGTGCCGCACGCGCCGCCGCAGGGAGAGTGAGCTGCTGGAAAACCGGTTTGACCAGTTTTGAACCGGTTTGACCGGTTCGAACCGGTTTGACCGGTCTGAACCGGATTGACCCGACCCGACCGTTGACCGTGACCGTTGACCGTTGACTTTCTTTGACTAAAACTTAAAATGGCTTTGACCGACCCTTAAACGACCGTAAATCTTTTCCGAGTATACCTATCCTGATAGTTTTCGACGTGCCAAATCCATTTCCGCAGTCCGTTTCACCAAATTCAAACCCGAAGGTCTCCAAATCGACGGTCAAAGTGGTTGACTTTGACTTTGACCAAGAATCTGAATTTCCGAAAAGTCATACTTTATATTTTTCGACATCCTGATTCCGTTTCCGTAATCCGTTTGGCCAAATTCAGACTCGAAATACCCCAAATTGATAGTCAAACTCGAAAAATGCTTATATACTTAAGAAGACTAGCTTTGAACAATTAAATAGGATTTGGGACTGATAGATTATTATTGTTTGAAGGTACAAGAGACTCTCCGGATCGTTCGACAGCTCGACCCAGCTCTTCTAGATCAGTTAAACCACGTGTGCCAGTATTCACCCGTTCAAAAATTGTAGCAGAGCGTGGTGAAACCAGCAATCAGTAAATTTGCTATTTGAACCTATTGTCGAGGTGTGTTCCCTACTTATTATTGAACTGTTTTATTGGTTTTAATATGTGGTACACCGAATTCATTGGTTATTGCTTTATGGATGCACCAATTTAATGTGACAATTTATGGAATATGGCTGCTATCTAATTTTTGTTTTGAAATGGTATATGATTACCATGTTTTTGGATTTATGGAATTTATGTCACGGTGCAATTGAATTTTGGAATTGAATTACGATGGAATAGCTCTGATCAAGCTAACTGGGCCTAATGTGACTCTTGAGGGCCCCAAGATGTTTCATTAGGTCGGCTTTCCTTTGCTGTGTGCTTAGGGTAAGCTATATGGACTTATTGACTTGGGCTTAAGGATACAACCTTCATAGCCTATCCTTAAGTCGGCTTTCTTTTTGCTATGTGCATAAAGTAAGCTATATGGAAAATACTTTTGGGAACTACTGATGGTGTACCAGAAAAGGGTTTAAACTATGATTTTCAAAAAGTTAAACTCTTTTACGAATTTGTGAGATTACTGGACTATGATTTGTACCTATTGTGATTTTATGGAAATGTTGGAACACACTGAGCCTAGCTCACCTTTTGAAAATGTTTTCCCCTTTCAGATATTGTTGGTTAGATACCTTGGTTTGAGCACTTGGAGGATCAACATATCTCTTGAAGTAAATCAAATTGTAATGTTTTTATCTGGCAAGTTGACTTTATTTTGGTGACATGGACCTTATTTTAAAATATCGGATTTTATAATGATAACTCTTTTGCTAATACTGCTCGGTTTATTGTGATATTGAATTTGAAGACAAGTTTTAAATTAAATTATTATTTATTGGTACTATATTTACGAGTTGGATTTTTGATAGTATAATTTGTTTATAATTTCATGTTATTTATAATGTGATTTTATATTGATGGAATAACGGTTTCGAAAAATGTCTTTAATAATCATAATGTGATCCACTAGACTTAGTCGAAACGCATAAGCCGGGTCTATGTGGTTACAAATAATGCTACCATTATTGCTGTAATGCAGCGTCATGTATGCAGGCAGCAGGCTCACGGGTAACAGGTTCATGTAGGGTGCAGGCAGCAGACTCACGGGTCACAGCAGGAGCAATTGGGAGACGCATTGCGGTCCTAGTATCTCCCATACACTCAACTGAAGACGCACTGAGTTGGTGGCGTCCAAGCTTGATCGCATGTAGGAGTGAGAGTTCGATCGAATCGAGTCAAAAAGTTTTGAGTTATTCGAGTTGATAAGTATTATTTTACAATTATTTTACAAATCGAACTTGACTTGAAATTTTTTCGAGTTGAGTTGAGTTGAGTTTATAAAATTCGAGTCGAGTCGAATCATATTTTCGAGTTTCTATTTAAATTTAATTATAAATATTTATAATATTACGATATTATTTGATTCCAATTTAAATATTTTTATAACTATATACAATACATGCATACTTCTTCATATTTTTTTTCATATGTAATATACATTTATGATACAAAATCGAGATACTCAACTCAAACTTGAAAATCAATACACAAATTACTAAAATTTTTGAGTTATTCAAGTTGTATTTTATAACTAGGTTTTAACTCGAAATTTTTTCGAGTTGAGTTTATGAAATTACAACTCGAAGTTAATTTGAGTGTAGTAAAAAAAATCAGATTTTTAAATTGAGTCGAGTTTTACTCACCCCTAATAACATGAACCACCATACAACTCTCACGTTACTGTATCAAATTACTTATCTGAAGAAATAATCTCAATATCTTATTATTCGATCATTTTTTAAGTAACATTATTGAAAAAAATTTGCCCAAAAAATTAATTGGAAAAAGTTTGACAAAGTTGAAACATTTTATAGATTAATGACCAAAACGAGACAAGACCTAAAATCAAGTGACTAATTCTGTAGTTTAGCCTTATTATATTATCCAAACACCAGGAAAGAATGGGAGGGGAGAATATTTTTCCAAGCTTAAACAAAGTAGGACTCTCATCGATTAAAAAATCGCAATTCATCAAAGTCTACGATCGAGATCTAGGGTTTCATCGATCCATCTTTCTCTAATTTAATTTTGTTTTCTAGTTGTTTGTTTTGTTTTTTTTCCTCTTGAAACTATCATCATGAATTACGAAGTCTGTCAACTCAAAGAACTGGTAATCAAAATTTTTTCTTTACTGTTTCTTTCAATGTTACAAATTGAATGTACTGTTTATGCTTCTGATTGTAATTTTCCTTTACTTTTCGCTAATTTTAACAAAATTCTACTTAGGAAGTGGAGCATTTCGAAATACGAGAAGTTTTGCGTTGTAAGTTCACTGTTCAATTTCTACATTTTCCTATTTTTAATAATTAATTTTGTTTATCGAACGTTTTTTCCACTCTGTTTCTAGTGTTTTTCCCCTTGATTAATTTACGCTGTTAAATATTCTTTTTCTTCCTATTAAATTCATGATGGCAGGCATTTTACATACAACATTGTTTCATGGAGCATTAGGCCTAGTTCGGCCCAAAGATGTTGATTTGGAGCTTTTTGAAATTACTTATGTGAGTAATTTTTGTTTTCAGTTCTACTTTTCCGATCAAAATTACTGCATTTGTTTCCTGATTTTTCACTGGAGTTTGAAATCTTTGTTTTTGCATGTTCTCCAAATTCACACTTGTGATAAGTAGGTGCAATGTGGGGATGTGGAACTTGAGAAGAAAATAGACGAGAAGATTGACCATTTCATAAGTTGGTTGGAAAAACATCCCAATAAGAAAAGTCAGGTCTGTATCTCTAAAGTTATAGTTTGCAATCTCATTTTGAA
This sequence comes from Hibiscus syriacus, assembly GCF_006381635.1. Lineage (NCBI taxonomy): Eukaryota > Viridiplantae > Streptophyta > Magnoliopsida > Malvales > Malvaceae > Hibiscus > Hibiscus syriacus. The sequence goes on along the minus strand of NW_024062822.1, from coordinate 1,191,266 downwards.
TATAGTAACCTTGACTCTTATTTTACGTTTATGTTTTATATTTGCTTATGTTCCGTAATGTACGGTCATCGCCTTTTACATTTTAGCATGCATCTTGTTTCAAATATGAGTTCTTGTGGTGCAGATATGCTTATCGTTTTATGAGGTAAAAAGCAAGCAGCCATCTTGGTTCACTAACAAAACTGAGCGTTTGTATTGGGAGCAGTGGTATGTCGATTTGAATGTGACTCAACACCCTAAACACCATTCGAGCAAATCTCATCATACCAAAGTGGTTGTTGACCCCGTAGGTACACCCATGCTTATGCCCTTAACTTTAGAAAGAATTGTATATTGTTTTTACTTTCTTTGGAAACTAAGTTGTTTTCTTCTTTCTCAATGATTGATAATGTTCATCGATATAGAGAGTGCTACTGAGGAGAAAAGTTCTCGCAGAGCAATGGTTGAAGCATCTCTTCGAGAGGTTCTGTTTCAAATAATAAAGTTTGTTAATGAGAAGAAGGACCATGTGCCCCCTATATCCGAGGGTGCTATCTATTTTCCATATGAAATTACCATACCAAGGTCAGCCCTCTCTTCATTAAATTTTCTTTTTTCAGGTTTGGTGTGACATGAATTATGGTAGTGAAAAGTTGCATTGTTATTTGTTCTGCTCTTTTGCACCAGAGCTTTTGTGTTTCTTGTCAAAATCTTCTTTTGTGAAACATCAAGTTGGAAAGTCCAAAGAGTTGATGTCTAAGAAGTTTGTGAAATAAATGACCGGCCTAATGATGAATGCTTAAAAATTTTAATGGATGAATCTGAAAGTAGATTCGAACTCAAATTATGAATAAAGTATCAGTGAGATTCTTCCTGAATCTAGTAAAACTTACTTTCTAACATTAAGTATATTTATCCCTATTGTCATCTGTTACAGAGTACGCGTTGTAGTACTTACATTTGGGTGGCTTTTGGCTTGATTGAGTAAACCGTTAATAGTATTTGTCCACTTTCAATGGGATCAGAATGCATCATAAGATTTTTTTTTTTTGGAAACTAGAAGCCTGCTTTCCAACAAGAAAACATTTGTCTGTCTAGCTTCGAGTATCCGACCATTTGATTCCAGTGTGACAAGTTCTCACTTGTGAACTGTGATGGATGTAAGATGTTTGTCATGTCTTTTAATACAAGAAAGAGAAGATAAAGTATTATATCTATAATGGAGGTCTGGAATGTTGCTTGCTTTTCTTTTTGATTGAATTGAAATGGTATCGTATTCTAAGTGTTTTTATCAGCTAGCTATGATGATGTAGAAATTTGGACGATTTATTATGGTTAAGAAGTTAGGTTGTAACTGGAACTAGTCGCTTTATGTTGATTGACATTTTCCTGACCGAGATATTTGAACTAAGCAAAACATAGCTATCGTCAAAATTGATCAAATAGACTAGGATCTATTGACTGGCGCCCATTTCCTTGCCTTTGTTTGATGAACTGTTGTTGCCATTCTCATCTCTGTTTGTTAGGAATTTTCAATGAGGAACATGTTTAGAAATGGTGAGTTAATATTCTGCTGCCATTACTCAGTTCATCAGATTCTGCGTTCGGAATGGACATGATCAAGAGGATGCTCCACAGCGGGCATCCAACCATGCTCAGCTGATTATTGGACTGGGCAAGCGTTTTCAACTCGGGTAAAAAACTGTTCCTATACTTGAGATATTCTTAAAATAGAATTTGTAACAAAGCAAAGTGATGATCAGACGAAAGCTAACGAGGCAAACAAGCTGGATTTTAATATCTGAAGGTATAATAGCATGGTGCAAAACTGAATCCATCAGCTTGTAAATATCATATGCCATCTATTATCCTTATTTTTTTACTTTCTTAAGATGCCATCATTATTGACTGTATAACACTATTACTTACAAGGAACTCTATGGGTGAACAATAGTAATTTTTTAATAAATATAATTTGTGTATGTTATATCGTTTCCATGTTTAAGAGCGTTGGACTCATGTCATGTTTTTATGTTGTATGATACTGGAATGTGTCACCTACTCTATGGGTGAACAATAGTATTTTCCAAAATAAATATAATTTGTCACCTTATATGGAAAAAATCATTTGTTTTGTTTATAACCATTAGTATAGGATCTATTGCTTAATTTATTAGTCGACTAATCTGGATAGGGTACTATAGGATTTTATTGTAGAGGCAGCCATTTTAACCTTTTCATTCACAATAGTAGGATTTAAACTTCTGATATTGTTTGGGAGAATTTAACATCGCATGATTCCAATTGGACTTACTCATTTGTGTTCTACATTTTGGATTCTAACGTTTTATTTTAGAACAAAAATGTCGTTAACATTTAACTGAATAATTATTTTGGTCTATATTATTTTTTTAGTATTTTGGCTCCCAACGTTCCATTTTAGAACATAAATGCTCCTAAGATTTAACCGAATAGTTATTTTGGCTCTCATTATTTTTTTAGAGCATTTTAACCCTCAATATTTCATTTTAGGTTAAAAAAAACTCATATTTTATAACATTAATGGTTATGGGTCTTTTTACTGCAAAATAAAATGTTAGGGCTAAAATGCTATAAAAGATAATGATTAAAGTGACCATTTTAATAAATGTTGGGAACTAATCTTGATATTATACCAAACATATTTCCCATGTAAGTTATTGACAGGAATAGACTGATTGTATCAGTGTAATTAATCCTTCTTAATTTGAATGAAGAGTTATAGTTGGTGATCTGACGATAATTGATCAATAATTTTAGTGATACATATGTGACAGAAAAGTTGAACGGAATCTACGTCAAAGTAGAAGTAGTTCTAGAAAGAGGACTTTTTTTCCTATCATTAGAGTAACTGTCATGTCTAGAGTCAATTGTTATGCATAAGCTAGTAAAATAGAGTATATAAACACAATTGTCAGTTTATATATTTGTTCTGATAAATTTTAAATTTCTTGTCGAAAATCTCATTGAGGATTTTTTGTTTCCAACACATATCTATAGAGATGATCTTAGTAGGCAACGAGAGAAAATCTATTTAGAAAAATAAAATTAACTTTCCGAAGGCATAACATAAAATAAAAGAAACTGATGAGTATTTTCCTTTTCCTGAAGGACCTGGAACTGGCGAAAACGCTGGTGAGGCCAGGATCATTGTACGAACATGATTTGTCCAAGGCGAAGAAATTCTCGGAACAAGGGTATGGAACAGTGACGAGGGTTTTTGTAGTTTGCGAGGAGGATAAAGCGATGTACTTGGAACACCAACGCTGAATGATCAGCAACAATCCCCCTCGAGCTGTGATGGAGATCGCTGGTGCCGATCATATGCCTATGTTCTCCAAAACCAAACAACTTCCTCACATTCTCTTGGACATTGCAAACAGATATGCTTAATTTTTTTTCATACGGTATTGCACGTTGACAAGATGGCATTTTAATTAATAAAATCCACCATGAATCTATCGTAGTATAGTGTAGTAGTGGCATGACAAATCATGGAATTATTTTTTATACACAGTGAAAACGACAACCACTTTTATTTATGGCTTAAGGTATTAGAAATTTTCCAACTTCTGTGTAAGATTAGCAATTTAAGATTGCAGAGAAACTTGCAGATCGCCAGCTATTGTAAAACAGTGGAAGTTTGACATTTTATTTAAGCTGTTTCCCTTCAAGAAGACTTAAACAGTAAACTAAAAGCCAATTCCAAGTATTGAGAGTAGCCATCGATGGCTTCCTCAGGTATATTTGTCCGCAATTTCTTGAAGGCAAGAGCACAGGTCGATGGGGTTCGAAAACATGACCATATGATCCGAATCCGAAATTGACTTCACCTCATCGGGTGGATTGTTTTTGATCATCCACCTCTGGTATTCTTCTTTAATAACATAATCTTTGCAGCACACGAAAAAAACTCGATGAACCGATCCATATTTCTCGTTGGTTACTGCAACAGCCTTGATTGATTCTTCATCATGGAAGAGACCAACATGCCTGACCAAAGTCAGTGCCAGCGCTAAATCCTGCTCAATGGAGAGTTTAATAAGTGAAAAGAAATATGTTAATGATGAAGGGTGTTGATTGAATTTGAGAACTCTTGCCTCAGGTGGGGATAACTGGTATAACTTGGTTGCCATGAAATTAGGCCCCAATAGTCCTGATGTTGGAGGCTTATCTGTTCCATTGGGGAACACATACTCTGTGTCCATGGTCTTGTCGGAATCCATTGTTTCATCGAACTGTCCGAGAGAAAAAAACAACGGTTATTAGGAGCGGAACTCATGATTTTATATTAAGAAGTGCAGAAGAGCATGTACCTGTTGAGAAAGAGTTAGATAAGGGAGATTTGGACTAGGCATGAAAGCAGTGGCGAATACTGCAACTGCAACTTGTTCATGGAATCGTTCCATGGCAGTTGCTATGCTATACCCACCAAAACTGTGACCCACTAGAATCACCTTCTCTTCTGGTTTTAGAGACGCCATGAAGGTCATCAACGGTTCGAAGTAATCGGAAAACGAGTGAATCTCGTGAACTTGCTTCGGATGAACACCGGAACCAGCCATGTCCAAAGCTGTAACCTTATGGCCCATTGATTTGAGCTGAGCTATCACTTTATACCAGCACCAAGCTCCATGGCAGGCTCCATGAACTAGCACGAAATGACCCTCTTTCTTCTTCTCCATCTCTTTTGCTTCAGTCTCTTAACTTCAACGGCTTCCCTTTGGAATCCTTTTTGCCAATTTATCTCAAAATTATTTGCGGCTACGTCAACTTTATTGTCGTTTTCAGTGTGTTCTAGTAGTCTCTGTTTCCCAATTTCTCAAATAACATCTAAAATTTACTATAAAACAAAAACGCCATACCTAAAAGACGAGTATTATTGTTCTATATAAGCAAAAAAAAAAAGTGTAATTATAAACCACCCATCTTTCATTGTTCCATTTCTAGGATTGAACGCCTCCCGACGGAATCAAAGAGAGCATCGATCATGCAAGTCGGCCGTTAAACATCAAAATCAATAGTAAGCATTTAAAGGAATTATTATTATTTCTAGAGGTCAAGCACTAACGATTACAGTAGGATGATTGAATATTCATTGTCAAAATGGTTGAGAATATTTAGAACAAATACTACTTTGTAATCACCTTAACTTATACGGTTTTATTATAATTGATATAATTGTAAAATGAACATATCTAAAAACTAGTACAATATTTCTTTATTTACATTTAAAAGGATTTTGAAGTCGATTATATGTGAGTAAGAATAAGCACCCTCACATTATCCTTTTGGTACCAACACAATTACTTACCATTGTAAAATTAAGAAAATTAGGGATGTAAAAAAAAGTAAAAATTATATCTAATCTGTAGAAGTGAGGCAAAAAAGATTACGGGTAATACAACAAAGAAAATAATATAAAATGTAAACGAGAAGGTATGCCAATACTGAAATTAAAATAAAAAGGGAAATTTATAAAGCATGCAATAATAAATAAATAAGATATATTTAATTCTCTTCCATCCCATTAAAAGTGTTTATTATTGACTTTTAAAAAGTCAAAAAATTTTAAATTTTGACCTTGATTATTTTAAATAATTTAAACAATTAAATTTTATAAAATATGTATTTGAAAACTATTTGATTTAAAGTTTTTAAATATATATTTTTCATATTTTATCATTATTAAATTTAAATAATAATGAGTCAAACTCAAAAAATTGACTAAAAAAAATCAACAGTAGACAGATTTAATGAAACGATAGAGCATATAAATAAATGTATCATAAGTATGAAGAAAAAAGTTTAAAAATAAAATGTATTTCTAGAATGTTAACCTAAAGAATAGGAAAAAGTTAAATAAAAGTTAATTTTAGAAAGAATCTGAAAATATATCAAATCTAAAAAATATCATTGGGTGATGTCTGTAATTATTTCCTACCCATGTGAAAGCCCTCAAATTTTATAAGAATTTGAATCGAGTCATTGGGTCATTTAATCAAATACAAAATATAATTTTAAAAAAAAATAAACTAAAAGAATAAACTTTTAATTCAAGATCTTCCACTGATTTTTATTGAAAACCCTTAAAAAAGACTAGGTCTATGAAAATTTATTTTAAAGTCTTTTTCTTATTTCACTGGTTCTCTCAACGATTGAATTAAAAAAAAAAAAGCAGTGGCCAAGTGATCTAAACAATAAGAACACACACTAAACAGGAAGAAAAAAAACCATTGAACAAAAATTCTTCTTTTAGTGCTCTTATCTTCATATTATAATACATTGAATGACATTGAACAAAAATACCTTTGAAACAAAATTTCCCTTTTATTGTTGTTCTCTTTGAACAAAATTTTCGTATTGGAACCGTACTCAATTTTCTACAGGTTTTGTCTTATCTTGAGTTTTCGATGTCCAATTAAGACGTTTCAAAATGTGTTTAAAAACTAACTTAAACTTGGTTCTATCTCAAGAAGGCATCATGCATAATGATCTGGAAACGTTTGGATCTTGCTTAAAAATTTGTTTCAAGTCGATTAATGCCCCAAACTTTAAAGTCAACTTCAATAAAAAAGTTTGGGCCTTGGGGAAAAAAAACTAAACCGAAGCAATAACAGTGAGAACTTTGAAGGAGAAAGGAAGGATACAAAATCCATTTTTAGTGCATACACCAATGAATCAAACGTTATTATTTATAGAAAAGATCATAGGGATAAACCATTACAATAGAAAATTAAAACAATAAAAATATGTGAAATTTAAACAGTCAGAAAATTACTTTTTAAATATTACAGTAATCAGAAGTAACGTGTTATATTTTAGGCTTAATACAAAAATAAGTGTCCGAATTATGTCTCGAAAAATGTTTTAGTGCCTAAAGAATTTTTCACTAAAAATACGTGTCTAATGTTTCAAACTTTATATTTTTAGGTACCCGAACATTAACCGTCGTTAAAAATTCCCGTTAAGTGACACATGTCACATTCTGATAATTTTAAGAATTTATTTAAAAAATAAAAAATAAAAATATTTTTTGTAAAAAAGAATCTCCCCCTTCTCCCTTCCCCTTCTATAACCGTCGGTCAACCAGAGGTGATCGTCACCACCACCGTCATCAGCACCTACGTCAACCCAATGAAAGTCCCATTGATCTTTCATCATAATATGCCATCATTTTTCATAGAGAAGTGTTCAAAGGTTCGTCGAATACTGTCGTCGTTCTTCGTCGATTCTGACATCCATAAGTCACACTGCCACCACCATTCGAACCATCGTGCAATTCCAATCAGAACTCAATTGTTCGACGATGAAGATAATGGATGGAGATGGTCAACGACCGTTTGAGTGGAGAAATTGAAATTTTGAATTAAGGATTTAGATTTTGGGGATTTTGGGTGACGGTAAAGACGACGATTGATCAATGAGGTGATGACGGACGGGTGACTATTCGGCTATGACGATGGTGATTGGAGATGATCGGCAACGGTTGATAATAATTTAGTTTTTTAGATTTTTTTATAATTTTAGTAAAAAAATTAGGGGGTTTTATAAATATTTTTTCTTTTTTAATTAAAAATAATATTTGTATTGTTAAAAAATAAAAAATAAACGATAGACACCTAAAATTATAATTAAGAAAATGTTAGTCACAAAAAAATTAAACACTAAAATATTTTTCGATATATAATTTAATTATTTATTTTTATATTAAACCTATATTTTAATATGTGTTAATAGGACCATAGGTCGAACAATCAATAATGGTGCACGTGTAAGAATTAACCCCAACTACTCAATAAAAATTATATAGACTATATTTTCTTCCTCTGTTTTTTTCTCTTTATTTTTTCCCCACTTTTCGAGTTAAAATCTATTTCGTTGAAGAGTAATATCAATACTTTTTTACTTTAATATTTTAATATACAAAATTTGAAGAACTATGGAGAACTATTATATTAACTTCGGGAGTGTATAAAATTTGGTCATATATTTTGGAGACAGGGTTGAGGACCAATCCACGGCAAAGATTTGTTTTTGGTGATTCAAAATGTTGCAGCAGTAACTAAGGATTCTTTCAAAGCGCATGAATTTTGTGTAAGGATCAATATCCCCTGCTCTCCCCCGTCGCGTAAATGCCACCGTCATATGAAACCTCCTACCTAGCGTCCCTCGTACAGAGATGCAGCTCCATAACGACCCTAAGAAAAGCGCGACAGCTCCACGCTTTCCTACTGATCATCTCCACTATGCCCCTCCATTCCCTTTCCCCGTACCTCCACAACAATCTTGTTTCCATGTATTCTAGATGCAACTCCCTTTCGGATGCCAAGAAAGTGTTCGACAAAACTCCCAATAGAAATGTAGTTTCATACAACGTGCTCATCTCAGCGTATTCTCGAGCACCAAACCATGCTAACTTAGCCTTTAGATTGGTTCCCCAGATGGGGTTTTAGTGTTTAAGGCCTAATGGTGCCACTTTCACGAGCTTATTACAAGCTGCTTTATTGGTTGACGATAGATTGATTGGTTCGTCAATACATGCTCTTGTTGTAAAGTTCGGTTTTTTAGGTGACGTTATTGTTCAAAATGCCTTAGTTGGGGTGTACTCGAATTGTGGGGATTTGGAATCTGCTAATGCAATTTTTGCTTGTATAGGTGGTAGGGATGTTGCTTGGAATTCTATGATATTTAGGAACTTGAGGAATGGTAAGATAAAGGAAGGGCTGGCTTTCGTTTTTTATATGATTAAGTTTGGGGTTTTCCCAACTCCATTTACATATTCCATGGTGTTAAATGCCTGTGGTAAGGAGGGGAATTATGCCTGAGGGAAAGTTATCCATGCCCGAATCGTTGTTTCAAATATTGTAGTTGATTTACCTTTGCAAAATGCCTTGCTTGACATGTACTGCAATTGTGGTGATATTGAAACGGGGTTGAATGTTTTTAGTAGGATTGAAAACCTTGATTTGGTTTCTTGGAATTCAATGCTTGCGGGATTGGCAGAGCATGGAGATGGCATAAGAGCCATGGAGCTATTTGTTGTGTTGAAGGGGATGTCTTTTCTTAAGCCTGATGAATACACTTTTGCTTCTGTCATTTCTGCAACCAGTGCACTCCTAGCTTCTGATTATGGGAAGCCCCTGCATGATCAAATCACAAAATCAGGAATGGGAAGTAGTGTTTTCGTAGGAACCACACTTGTGTCCATGTATTTCAAAAATGGTAACTGTAAATCTGCTGAGGCAGTTTTTAGTATGATCTTGAAGAAAGATGTGGTTCTTTGGACTGAAATGATTATGGGTTACTCTAGAATGGCTGATGGGGAGAGTGCAATTAGATTGTTGGTTCAAATGTGTCAAATAGGATTTAAGATTGATAGCTTTGTTCTCGGTGGTGCATTAAGTGCTTGTGCTGACCTTGCAATGCTGAAACAAGGTGAGATGATTCATTCTCAGGCTATAAAATCTGGATATGAAGTTGAAATGTCTGTTTCTGGTAGCCTGATTGATATGTATGCCAAAAATGGAAACCTTCAAGCAGCTAAATCCATATTTTCCTACGTTTCTTACCCTGATTTGAAGTGTTGGAATGCAATGATTGGGGCATATAGCCTCCATGGAATGGCAGAAGATGCATTGAGGCTATTTGACGAGATCCTAAAACATGAACTAAAGCCAGATCAAGTAACATTTTTGTCTCTCCTATCTGCTTGTAGTCACAGTGGCTTGGTTGAGAGAGGAGGGTTCTTTTGGGCTTGTATGACGGAAATGGTTGCACCGCAGGACTCAAGAACTATTCCTGCATGACGAGTTTGCTTTGTCGAGCCGGGTTATTAGACGAGGCTGAGAAGACGATCATCGAATCACCATGCTGGTAAGGTGATTGTTGCTGTTGGAGTTGAAACGACTGAGGTTGCTGGGGTTGTGGAGTTGCAAAGAGGGACATTGTTGTTGCTCCCTGTAAACAAAAAATAGGGTTCTACTAGTCGAGAAATTTAGATTGAGGACGAAAAACCCTTATTTTTAAACCCTATAGATGGAAAATCATCGAGGTCAACCATAACTTATGTATATCTTTTCTCTTTTTTCCTTAATTATTTTTTAAACTTCACAAATTTAATTTTAATTAAACGCATAGTTTTTAAATTTGTTCAATTAAATTTTACTATTAATTATTGTATTATGGATAAGCTGTATATTTAATTTTTACATTCTTTAATCCTTGTTGTATATTTAATTTTTATATTTTTAAAATCTGATCATTTTTAATCCTTATAGTTTACTTATATTATTTTTTACGTAACTTATTACTGAAATTTCAAAATATTTAAAATAAATAAATTAAAATTAATTAAATTAAAGTATATAAATTAATTCATAACTTATTTATAATGCATGACGAAATCATAAAAATTGACCTTTTTTAAGTCAAAAGGATGAATAAAGATATTAAATTCATATTAATTTTAAATATTTTATAATTCTATATATGATTAGTATTTTTGATAAGATGACTATAAAATAATCCTTCTCTTCATGCACTTAAAAGAAGAAGAAAAATTAGGTAAATGAGTACCTCATACGCTTTTACTTTTCTAGAAAACTAATATGATCTTCGATTTTTTTTGCACTTAATGTGACACTCAAACTTAGAAAAAGAATTCAATATAATCTTTGACCAATGGTTTCTATCGTTGAATGTTACGATGTTAATGTAGCACTTCATGGTGCTGATGTGACGACAAGGACGAACATATGATCTTATGTTAGGGGAGAACTTTAACTTATAAAATTCCAGGGAAGAAAACATATTTTTAATAGAAAATACATATAAAAAATCTAAAATATATAGTAATTTTAAATTTTCAGAAGGGTGACTGCCCCACCCACCCCCTCGGTCCATCTCTGTGTGGCGGTCCACGGTGCTGAAGTGGAAGTCCCGGTGGTTGATGATGTGGTAGATTCACTAAATTGGTTTTTTTTTTCAAATTCATGGTCAAATTTATTTTTTAAAAGTTTAAGGATTTATTTGATTTTTTTTTAAAATATAAATATTTTCAATTTAGAATATAAAAATATTAAAAGTTAAATATGAAAATACAATTCATTGTTAGTATTATTTATTCAATAATTAGGTTATGTTTATTTTTAAAATATTATTATTTTACTTATTATTTTATTTTCCATTGAAATTATAAAATATCTAGTCGAATTCGTGCTTCTCCTTTACTTGGTTGTTCAAGTAACAATGATCTTAAGAAAATGGAGTGAACCAGCTACCAGTTTTGTGAAAAACATGAGAAATCATACGAAGGGTTTTGTAATTTAAATGGAAAATAAAATAGTAAATTAAATTAAATAATAATATTTTAAATTAAATAAAATTTATTTTTTAATAAATAATACTAAAAATTAATGATATTTTTATATTTAACTTTTTAATATTTTATGTTTTAAATTTAAAATATTTATATTTTTCTAAAAAATAAAAATAGTCCTTAAACTTAAAAAAAATCAATTTAACCCCTGAACTTGAGAAAAAAACTAATTTAGCCCATCAATCACGTCATTAATGACCGTTAACTGCTATGTCAATATTGTCAACACCATGGATTGCCACATTGGCACTGTGAAATGTCGCATCAACATCGTAATGGTAAACGATGAAACCGTTGGTCAAAGAGTTACATTAGGTTCTTTTTCTATATTCGAGGGTCACATTGAGTGCAAATAAATTCGATGACCACATTGATTTTTTTAGAAAAGTAAAGGGGATTCATACAAAAAAATCAGGTAACCTTTTGCCAAAAAATTAATATAATTATTGGATTTTTTTGTTATTTCATACAAATAGTTGAGCATGGGAAACTTATGCAGTTATGCATGACTTGTTTTAGTACAACCTTGAATACAAAAAATTGAGTATAAAATACATGGAAATTTGGAAAATTGCACCAATATATAAATGATCATTCCTCTTGACGTGAATTTAAAGTAACTGGATTTAGTAGAACCATACTAATATTTTTATACGAATTTGTGGTAAAACGTTTATTTTTGTTATTTAAGGTTTAGCATTTAAGGGTTTGAGTTTTATATATCTTCCGTATTAGTTATTTTTTCCACCTTTTATTCCCTATCAAATTTATTAAAAAGTTGGGATTCTGACGTATACACGATCGAGCTTGATTATAGGTTTGATGTATATACCCAAGGAAGGAGATGGAGTATGTAAACTAAGTGGAAAGATCATTAACCAATTAATTATTGGGTGAAGTCATAAGCAATCCGTCCATTAAAAGGATTGAAGATGGCTTAAAGATATTGTGCACTCAATCGTAGGCATGAACAAAATGGAGTGAAGATTGTAAAAGATTTATGGACACCCCACCTTCAATGGCTGATGTCAGGCCATTGTTGGTGATTTCCACCTCACCCTACCACTTTTTTTCTTTCTTTTCCACCAACAAAATTACCGGGATTTTCTGAATCCTGGAAAAGGGTGCTTTTGATGCGTTATTTTCACGTAAAAACAACATCCCTGCTCCATTATAAAAATTCCGGCATCCCTAGCTAGGAGAAATACTAGCAGGCATTGGCATGGGTTTATGTTATATTCCATCTCTTGCACACTGGACTAGCTAGCTCTTTTCCTGGTTTCAGCTTTCGGGTTGGTGTGCAGGGGGTGGAATACATCATTGAAATCATGATATTTGTGTTACTATCGGCTTATGTCAAGCGTTCCAACGGTGGTCGGAGGTTTGTTTTGTGTCATAAATGAAGACATAGATGCTTTATATTATGTTTGGTTTCAATTTCGCTTAATTTCTTTTCCCTTTCCATTCATCTTTTTGAGATAGATTAGTTAAAACCAGTAGGTTGCATTGTTGTTCAACTTTACATTCGAAGGGGAAATTTTAACAGAGAGGAAAAGGTAAACTTTATGTAAACTATAATGTAAATGTGAATTCTTAAGTGCAGGTAATTTCTATGGCAATCTGCAACTCGCAGCAGGAGCTGGAATTGGAGGAACAACCTAGAGGAAGAAGATGACTATGGAAATTCCCATCTATCACACGTAATTATGGTGATTATATTATATATACAGTAAAAAAAAGTGAAACCGTAAAAAATGGCCATAACATCACATTACAGTCACTGTTTTATGATTCATCGACAGTTGTATTCCTTATTTTATTGTTCTCGTTTGGATTACACTTCCTAATATGAATATCAAACTAGTTGAAGAAATCTCTTTAATTTTGAAGAACGAAGTCATTAGCATAAATCAATTTTTTATCCTAATAATGAAACTTCGTTTTAATCCAAAACTCTTATCGGTCTTACTCTGATTTAATTACGGTAAATAGTCAAATTTCTATTTTAAACACACCCAAACAGTCTTCAAGTTCTACAAGGATTACTCACAAACAAAGGAAGAAGTTGTCTATTTAAAGAACCTTTTTTTAGTGATTTAGACGACTTATAGATAGCTTTACTTTATTTATATTCGTTGGAGAAGTTAATTGTGTTCAATAAATAAATTCATTGAGTGGTATTAATAGTAGAAAGAAATGTTGTTATCCTTAGAAGATATGGATTTAGGAATGGTATATGGGTATAATTTTATGGATTCTGCACCGCACTTGTTCCAATTAGGGCAGGGATGGGTATAAGTCTAGTGGGGGTGGGCGGGTTTCGATGTAAAAAGTCATACCCGCAGTGGGTAGTGTGTAGGTGATGGGTTTGAGACTTTACCTGTCTCGTATCCGCCCGCCCTACATCCGCCCGCCTACTAATTATCCATTGTAAAATTTTAGAACATTATGAATTGGGTTAATTATCCCATTCATACATGAAGTATATTAAATTCTCACTTTCATACATAATGTTTTAATATTTTAGATTTCATACATGGTGTTTATTATCATTAATGGGTTCACTCACTTCCATCACGGAAAGTGACATGGAAGCCTATTGACCAATGATAAAAAGACATGTGACAATTTATAAAAATATATTTTTTAATTTTTAATTTTTAATTTTAAAAAAACTCATTTCCTCCCTATTTTAACAAAAATATATAACACTTACACATCGATGTATGCATGTGTTTTATGTTTTTGTCAAAGTAAAAGAAAATGAGTTTTATTTTTTAAAATATTTTTTAAACTGTCACGTGTCATTTTGTCAGTGGTCATATGATTCTATATGGATGGGTGTGGATATCACAAGATTCTACATGGATGGGTGTGGATTTGAGAATGTAACCTCGTAAGCATGTGTAGATTTAAAAAAAATTACCCGTAATGGGTGGTGGGTAGATGGTGAATACAAAAATATTAGGTGGGTATGAGAATGGGATATCCACACCTTCCCGTTTGACACCCCTACCTGGCAGTGGCATATGAAAATGTATGTTGTTCATAACTAAAAGGATAACAAATAATTATTATATTATAATCCCTTCAAATTATTTAATATTATGGAAAATGTCTATAAATTATTCAATATATATATATACACGCGTAACTTGGGCTCTTGGGCATCGAGTGCATTGGATTCAGAGGAGTTAATCAAAGAGTCTTGACCAGAAACTTCATGCCGACGGAGCTTAAAAGTTGGGAACATTAATGCAGATGAAAATTTGCAGTTTGGGGGCTTGCATTTACAACACTAGTTATAGATTTTGTACTGAATTTAACCGCCATAAAATTATATTCTTGCTGCTATCTGTGTGCTACGGTCGAAATGTTGGTCTACCGAATTCAACCCCGTTTTTTCCCTCTCTTTATAGTTTATTGTAACTATAACACCTTTTAAGGTTGCATTATACAATTTGCTCCAGTTGTCTCTGAGAACAAGAACAGTTTGAAACGATTGCATATTGAATAAGGTTTAACTGGCATTCCTTCTGGTTAAACAAAAGCACTACTGTCTAAATATTTGAGCATATCAACAACCAAGAGCAACACACTCTGAGCCATGTCTCTACACGAATATGGTAGGCAAAACAAACCAAATCACATGGCATTGAGTCATCTAATGAAGTAAAAACCAGAGTCACAGTCCTATATCTACTTTGATATTGCTAATGTTTTACTCAGGCACTCACTAATTCAACTTACACTAGAAAAAAAGAAGAAAAAGGAAGAAGATTCACTTGATCCCATTTCCTGGTGTTGAAATAGCAAGATCAGGCCAAGAAAAGCAATCCCCACCGCCAACGAACCCAGTTTCTCCACCTTCATACTGCCATGTGGTCCCCATTCCCATTCCCGTAGCAGCAGCAGCCCCGCCACCGACGGCGGCGGCTACGTCTCCTATTCCTGAAAAGCCCCACATTCCTCTCCCAAGCCCAAACCCAACATCCTCGAGTGCCGGAGCAATACCAAACCCAAACCCACCAAGAGCCAGAAAACCAGGCCCTTGAGTATTCAGCAATGAAGTAAAACTTCCACCACTACCATTGCACTTGGATTCTCCACTAATGCCAAAACTTGCTTGATTACCCGAGATCGGCAACAAAACTGGCGTAGCAGGTAAAGGGAAGTTATTATGACTAGCGGTTGTGCTGGTAGTGGCGGCGACGACGTGGGAGGCAGCAGTGCGTGAACGCTTAGCGTTTTTCCTGGTGCCACCGCCAACAGGGATGTCCCGGAGAGTACCACCATGAGTCCAGTAACGACGACATGACTTGCAGAAATGACGAGGCTGAGAAAAGTTGTAGTTGTTGTAGTAGCAAAACTTAGTATTAGTAGAGTCACAACGTGGGCAGGGTAGCTGTTCCTGTTCTGGAGGTGGCGCTCCCGGATAAACCGCCTTGCTTAAACGCCTATTCTGATCTCCGGAATCCGTTGGCATTTTCAGACCAAAACAGAAGCAAATTCAAATTATAGTAGATTACGCAGTGTTGTTGTGTGTTATATACGAAGAGGGGATTTCATGGGAGAGACTGAAAACACGTTCTGAAGGTTACATGGGACATAAGAGAGAGAGGAGAGCAGACTTTTACAGTGTTGTGTTTGGGCACGACAGTGAGCTAGCTAGACAGTGAGGGGTCCGATTAGGGTCGGCTGGATCGACTAGGAATGCGGCTTTGTGTCTGTTTAACTGGTTTTTAAGTTGTTCCTTTTTTACTTTCTGGATTTTTGTTTACCTGTTTTGGCATTTGTAAAATGATAATCATCGGATGGATAAGCAGAGCCTGTAATGATGCCCCATTAGGGGAAATACTCAGTAATGGATAATGAAGTTTAATGAGTATAGACACAAATGGTTAAAATTTAAAAATTTAAATTTATAAGATAAAATTTGAATTTTATTATTGTTATTTTTTTAAAATAATTTATAAATTTTTATATAAATTTTAAATAGATCTTAGATATACCTTAAAAATTGAGAGAGTCACTTCTAACTAAAACTTTTATTTTTAACAAAAAAAAAATGGCCTTCAAAGTATGCCATTACACTGCCAAAATAATACATCGATTGAATTTATAGACTTTTTATTTGAATTATAAGTGATTTGGATAGGATTGACAACAACATTTTTCTCACCAATGGTAGAAAAATAGGGCTTTGAGGGGACATTCCAGCAGAGATGAAAACTACACCTCACCGCTGGATCAATATTCAATCATATACGAGTATTTCTGTTCAACTCCCAATGTATATCCATTTCCAAATTTGCTTTGGCTCTTCCTCTTCCATTGCTTTCATCCCTGATGATGAATCCAATACTAAAGTATATTTTTTATTTAAGTATTTAAAGTAATTTTCTATTAAAATAAATATGTAGAATTATTTTTGTTAAAATAGTTTTTTAAAATATTCTTTTTCTCAAAATAGATATTTAAAATATTTAATTTTTTATATAAATTTTAAAAGATTTGACATTTGATATTAATTAAAGAATATTTTCGATAATCAAATAAAACAATTGAATACTTTTAATATCTATTTTAATAAAAAATATTTTAAATACTTGTGTTAATCAAAGATATAATTTAGATCTTTATTTTAACTAAGAAAACACTTTAAGTATTTAAATAAAAAATAATATACTTTAAATCCTTATTTATGATATTAGCGTTAATAAAATAAATAAATCGGCTAGTTTTACTGAAAATAATACACGGGGTACGAAAACAAAAAAGTTGCGAGAGAGGAGAGAGAAACAAAACGACAAAGTATGGTCTGTAGATTCTGTAAATCATGCATTTTTAATTGAAAAAAGAAATTAAAATTGAGTCCAAAATTAAATCCGACGGTAATAGGTGTCAACCAGCAAAGCCGTCCTTGGGTTGCTATCGTTGTCTAACAAACTTGGGACTGCTTAAGGCTAAGGAAAAGCACAAAACCAAAATCTGAAATTTTGCGGGAGATGAGTACGTGTGATCGTCTTAATATATAGTTTAAAAAAAATATTATCGATTTTATTATTATTTAAATAATAAAATTGATAAAAGATTATTATTATTAATATTATTATTATTGATATTGTTATTTTTTCTATTAATTTTGTTATTGTTAGACATTTTATAAAAATATTAAAAAATATTGATATTTTAGATAAAAATAATAATATTTTAAATAATTTTTATTAATTTTATTACTTAAATAATAAAAAAATCGATAATATTATCTTTCAACTGTATATTAAAAATGTTGTATCGTAGAAATTATCAAATTTTACAAGTAATTTTGATAATAACAGATTAAAATAATATAGGAAGATTGAAGTGATTGGCGTGGGTGGGACAGAATAATTGCTGTCGGGCTGCGTGGCCCGTAATTATTGACTCTCTTCCCTCTGGATTCCTCTTTCTCCGTCACCGCATTTCTCTCTTCACATCTCCACCCTTCATCTCTTTCTCTGTTCCTCCCCCCCAGCGGCAATTTCATTTGTTCCTGATTTTTAATAAACAATAGGCTAAATACTTATTTGGTACCTCATCTCTTTCTGTGTTTCTTTTTTAGTTATTTAATTACTTTTTTTTATAAAAAATATCATTAATATTATATTAATATTTTATTTTATTTTATTCACCGACATTAAAAAATTAAATACATTGTAGATATGATCTGATATAATAAAATTTTAATCTTCTAAAACTTACATATTTGAGCAATTTAATCATCATTTTAAATATTTAAGTCAAACCTCAACTTATAAACATGATAATTACAATTCTAGTAATATATGGGTAAAGAATTTTATTCAACATAAACTAGAACATTAAAACATTACTCAAGGGGGGAAATCTTAGCCGCTCTTTTTTTTAAGGGTGTGTTATTTTTTATAGATTATATTAATTTTTTCTTTTTTGATTTTGTTTAGTCGCATCGATATAAATTTTGATGTTGTTTGTGCACCGTCGATTCAATTTAAAAAATAATAATTTACGCCATTCGCTAAGAATAATAATGGTGTATTATTCATCTCTCCTTTTTCTTTCTTTGTTTTTAATTCTTTAATAAAAATAATTTTATCTTTATGACACGTTTTTTTTATTTCATTGTGACACATTTTTTATCTTTTTTGTTGACCATTTAACCGTTCTTTTTATTTTTATATTTTTTAGGGTTAGATATAATGACGTAACGACTGATCAAAATGACACTTATTTGAAATCATGTTAATATTCCTTGCTTTTGACTCTCATATTGAATTTGGATACATGATTTTGTGTTCGTGGATAATTTCTTACGATGCTTGGCTTTGATTTGCGATTCTTGGTGGTATTTCAATAGCTTAATCCTTTTGTGGTTTGTTTGTCGATGCAACCAGTTTTATTCGTGTATCAATTTTTCGTTCGAATCTTTTCATTGGATTTTTAACATTTTCTATGTATGATCCTTACATGATATAAAATGACTAGTTTCAACGTTATAAGAATATGCTCAAATTATGTATTTAGTTTACGATATTGTTATAAATCCTTATTATAATTTTGGATAATTTACTTTTTTTAATAAAACTAACTACTTGTATTAAAAAAAATCAAACCTCAATTTTCTCATTCTCTGTCTTCTTTTATCTCTACCTTTCTCTTGACTTCTCTACTTCTAATTTGATTTACCATTAACATTTACTCATTAAATTTCAACCAGATTTCTTTAGATTTTATAAACCTTAATCATCCAATTCCCATGTTGATTTTCAAACCTTAATCAACGTCATTCCAAAGTTTTAAAAGTTCCCATTTAATCATCCACTTTGTTGGATAAGTAAAAATAATAATTAGATGATCCAATTAAAACTACAAAAAAAAATCCATGTGATAGCAAATAAATAGTTTACCCATAAAAATATTGGTGTAACCCATTAATTTTAAAACTCACTCAGGCCCTCTACACGTAGAACACATTAATGCAAATACCATATATTTTCTGGTTTATTTGTTAAGAAAGCCCTTGAAATATTATAACGTATTTAAATAAGCCTGTGCAGTTTTTCCTAACTAAACAAACCCTTAATATTTGATGCATAATCGTAGAAGCACTTGACTTTAATTAGTTAGTATTCTTTTTATTTTATTTCGAAAGAATTTAATATATCTTATTAAATGTATTTTAATCTAATAATAATAAAAAAGATAAAAATCCTTTGCTAATCTCCAAAGAAGAAATACTGTTTTATATTTTTCAATTATAAGTTTATAATTTATTTTAAAAATTATTAATTTTTTTTAATAAGATCAAAAAGTGAAATATAATTCAACTTTTTTCCCTTCAATTAATCTGGGGTAAGTACAAAGCAATATATGTTCAAAGATAACTCTCAACTATTTGACATTGAACGCTAACACCTCTAAAATCCTGGTGCTAGAACTCAGGATCTTAAGGAATAACAATAATTCATTTACCACCGAATCGTTTGGTTCGTGCTATAATTCAACTTCGTAACTCCATATGTGTTTGCGTAATTTTTCAGTATGTAAATAATTTATTGGTATATATAACTATGAATTATGAAATAAATATAAAGTAACTGAAATTCAAAATATCTTATTTAAAATCTTATCTAATAAGAATGAACTAAGTAACTTCGACGGTAAATGAATTACTATTATATCTTGAGGTCTCGAGTTTAAGTATCATGAATGTCATAAATTTAAGCGTTTAACGTCAAATAATTAAATATTATCATTGAACTTATACTATTTTATATTTATCCTAAGTGAATAAAAAAATGTCATTTCATAAAAATACTACATTCAAACGGATAAACCATAATCTAATTTATTTATAATCATTTTGTTCATTTCAGATCAAATAAGTCAAAATATTTGACACGCACCTAACTGACTGACCCGCCTTGTGGGAGCCAACTACATACTTTGGAACTATGGATCATAATCTCGAATCAACCATGGAAAAATGGGTAAAATATACATGTGCAAAACAAGCAAAGACAAAGACCTTCTAACATATCAAGTAACAACTAGATTTTATCATCTTATACACAGTATCCTCGATAAATACAAAAAATAATATAACAAAAACAATACAAATTCAATTTTTCTTCTTCAAGATTTCCATTTAAAATGAGAAGAAAAATCGTAGTTAAATGTAGGGATGTAAATGATCTGAATTTGAATAAATAAAATTATATCAGTGTTTGTTTATTTTTTAAATGTGTCTATGTTCAGTTCTTGTTTGTGTTTGTTTATTTATTTTTAGAATTGTTCGTGTTTATTTATTTAACGTTCGCGAATATTCATTTAGTCTTCGGCAACCATCCCTCATTTTCTTCTTTTATTTGCAAGTAAAAAATAGTGAAATTATGCCACATATCCTTAATTTACTTAAGTTTCATAATTTAAACTTTGAAGTTTATCTTATGTTCAATTTAGTCTTCATTTTCACAAATATTTAAAATGTAAATATTAAAAAGAAAAGGAGAACCGAATAAATAAACTGATAAATAAGCCAAGAAATGAGCTTATCAACGAGTCGATAAGAAAATTTATAAACAAACCGATAAACAAATTTATTTGTGAGCATAAACGAATATAACACACATCAATTCGTGTTCGTTCGTTTATTAAATAAATATAAAATATTTTATTTATAAGCATTTGTTTAATTTAATAAATAGACATAAACAAATATTTCATCGACCTCTCAATCTATTTACACTCCCTAGTTAAATGCGATGGAGAAGAAACCAAAACAAGTGTGAATTTGAACAGTACATAGAAGCATATAAACCAAAGTAATTAGGTAAAGGGTAGGTAGGGGAAGAAGGCACAGTGAGTAATGGACCGGCGCTGTCTGTTGAAAGTTGGGGTTAGGGGGGCCGGGATAGCACGCGAAGGACCGAGTAGCTATCTAAGTGTCTCCAGCACCGTATGATGTGTCGTTATCAACTACTAACAAAACCTCAGGCACTGTGGCCATCACCAATCTTCGACCTGTGCTTATTCGGTCGCCCACTATAACTGACATTTGCTTCCATTTCTTTGTTCAAACCATAATGATTATTTATGAACTAAATCATCGATAATTAAGGACAGCTCACAATTGTATTAATTTTCAACATGACGACAATCACCAATCAAATTCAAGCCACCTACTTGTTTGTTTGCCTCAGCAATTTAAGTCTTACCAAGGTAGGTTGTCTACTGTTTCTCTGCACACAGGTTACCCTGATGATTTTTTTTGAACAATTTTTTTTATTAGTCGGTACGTTTGTAATCTTGATAAACACAATGAAAATTAATTTTTTTTGAATAAACTATTGCAGGAATAACAATATTTTTGATCCAGACCGTGAATTGGAAAATAAAATAATAAGAATAATAAGCACAACTAGAGATTACGAAGCTGTTGAAGATTGATTGGTGAAATATATTTGGTACTTCCATACACAAGTTGCCTTGCGATTATAAGATTGGCCGCCTCACTAGGATGGTAAGGATCCCAGAACACATGCTTCTCTCGATCTTCACACATGCTTGATATCGGTCCACATGGAATTATCCCTGCAAATTGGCCTCCATTTCCACAACATGCTCTGCTTGCCCGTTGTGAAACCTACGTATAAAATAAATAAATAATTCGAATCTTAATTTTAAATATTGAAAAAAATAGATCAGGGTCTGTGTGTATCGATGCGAAGACCATATTTTGCATAATTTGTGACGAGCTCCATCACTAGGTCATACACATTGGCATGAACAAATATGGCTCCTTGGAGATTCCAATTTAGTTCAGTCAGCAAATTCTTTAATTGGCGGTTGTATTGCATTGCTAGCCTATTTGACAAACCAACACATTGATTTTCCTTCAATTGATTGATGGTTTTCTGATAAGGTATGCAACCGATTGGACCGACGTTTCCGATGACAAACTTCCGAGCATTGAGTTGATATAGTCTCTGCCACCATCAACAGAACAAGTTAATGAATTTTAGACGATGTTTCTTGGACTCAAATGCACGTGTACTAAAATAGGGGAGCGTACTGTTAATTGGTTCCGAAAGTGATTGATCATGTCATCGATAAAAGCATCAGGGTTTTCGGAAATCCTTGTTCCAGTGGAAACAAGTGGGAGAAGATAATTGTTGAGAAAATCATTGGATCCAATTGTAATTGAGAAGATGGAACTCTTGGAAATATAATCTTTGGCTTTTGACGGTCCCAATAATTTGTCCAACTGTTGTCTTGTGTTGTTGATGTAGTCGATTTGGAATCCAATCCTAGCCTGTTAACCTGCGAATTTCAGATAACTCTAGATTTACATAAACACATGTGGAAATGGATAATTTAAAATACTGCAAAAATAAACTAACAAATATGCTTCCAGTTGCATTCATAATCCCTCCTCCCCCTGATGCATAATTTACACCATATAATATAGCTTTCCCTGTAGAATTTGGAGCAAGATATGGAACTGCATAATCCGGTATTCCCAATTCTTCCCCTGGAAATATGCAAACGACAGCCTTTAGTCCATTATCCAGAAAATTACGGACGCATCATGTTTATTGCGGTTAAAGATAAACGAGAAGAGAAAAAGCTTACCTACAATGTCACCAATGGTTCTGCCGTTGGTGAAGCGACCGGTAGGTTGGCCACCGGAGGCTTTGAAGTCGATCCCATTAGGCGGAATATTTGCCTTGGACAAAGTTTGCAGGTAGTTATTATTACCAGCACCCACCAAAGAGTCGCCAAAGATGAAAGAAGCTCCTAGATCTTCATTATTACCACCACCAGCACCATTAACCGTGGAGTTCAAACTGTTCATACACAAAACTACCAAAACAGGGCCCCAAGGTTTCATCCTATCCATGGTTATCAACTTGAAGCTAATTCGAATCAACCGTCGATTATATGGTGTATTAAGTGTTCTGCCAGTAAACTTCGGAGTGTTTTTATATGGAATTTGAATTTTGGTTTGATGCAGGGTAGTTCATCAAACAAGTTACATAGTTTCTGTCAACTTTGTAGGACTTGCTTTGGCCATACGTCAATGGCGGCCTAGATTATATTTTATATATGGTTAATTACAAAAGGGTGTTGATTAAACATTTTGTATTTGATAATTAAATCGATGAATTGAGAATGCTCTGGGTCAGGTGCAGCTTTGGTAATAATTTAACAAGTGATGGGAAAATAATGTTCTACACAATTGGGAGAAAACCAATATTAATTTTTTTTTTTTTTTTTTTGGTTGCAAGAAATAGAGAGCTAAATTAGCAAAGCAAATGTCTTCTCCTTATCTCAACCTGATCCAGTCTCAGAATACTTTCGACTTCTCTTGGCGGTCGAGTGTAAACGCAGCGTTCCAAATTTAATTGCCGACCCAAGCTGGCCATGCCATCAGCGAGTTGATTTGCTTCGCGAGGAGTGTAATTGAACGTGACAGACCATTGGCGAAGCAATAGGCACCGAATCCTCCTGACCAAAGAAAGGGTGTACGTCTGGGTGTCCTATTTTATGCACTGGATAGCCTGTTTGCCGTCCATCTCCACTGTCACTTATCGATAGCCACGATCCCAGGCAAGCTCGAGACCATCCAGGACAGCCCATAGCTCGGCAAAAAGAATAGGATTGGCTATTTTCAGTCGAACGTAATGTGGTTGAGTGGATTAGATCATCTAACCATTAAATAACTGAATTTATTCCCTCGATTTCAACTTTATGTCAATTTATACCTATTTTTATGAGTTTTGTTTGAACTTTAGGGTCCAAGAAGCTAAATTGAATATTCTCTTAGCAAAATTTAGTAATTGAAGGAGAGTTGTTAAGTGTGGAGTCCTTAAAGGGTAATTTTAACAAAGACTCACGAGATTAGGATTGGCGTGAACTGTGGGTAGTGGAGTTTAATTGAGAGAATAATGACTAAACATTGCAATTTGGTTTAATTTTCTAAACCATAGTGGTTGAGAGTGGGGAGGTACATCTGTTTAATTTTCTAAACCAGAGTGGCATGAATTGGTTTAATTTTCAAAATTAGAATTGGGTTGAGTTTTCGATAAATTTGATTTAATTCGAGTTTAAGATGATGTTATTCAATTTATCTTCTGATATAAAATTTGTATTTGAACTTATCTGATATAAGTATATGTAATTTTTAACTCTAATCAATAAGATATGAATCTAATTTAAAAATAATATAGACAAAATATTATTACAATTATCTATAAATATATAAAGTATAATTATATTATTTTTCAGGTAAGGTCATATATTTTCCACCAAAGTTTTTATATTAAATTCGAATCTTAACCAACCCAAACATATAATCTAAAGAAATCAAACCCAACCCAAACTTAAATCTTTTTTTAAAAAAAACTTGACCCCATAGGATTGGCTGAAACTTATCTGGTTTGGATCCTATGTCTATCTCTAATTGAAAGACGAGAATTTTTTAATTCCTTCCTCATTTTGTGAAATCAAAAGAAAAAAATGATTAAATGAATAATTGTTATCTTTTGAAGTCTCGAGTTCGAGTACATTGTGTTTGAACGTTTATTGTCAAATAATTAAAAGTATTTTCAACATATATTCTCTTATAATAATCCATACTAATAAAAAAAAGCCCTTAAAATAACACAACACTATGAACAATAAATGAAATCATAAATACAGAAGATGGGATTAGAAGGGAAAGAACATTTTAGGGTTCATAAACTCGGAAGAAATTCCCTAAATCCCTATCACTAGAGTTTAGTGTTTTAGCCCAATACTGCTAAACATATTTAAAGCCCGAAGTGCAGCTTCCAGTTGTAAAATCCAACAGTAAGCCCAACTATAAGTACACTCTTAACATTCTCTATGTTGCCTTTCTTAGCTTCTTTGAGATCAACCACACTAACAAATCTTTGAACCGGCGGTGGTTTGGTAAGAACATCTGCAGTCTGAAATTGTGTAGCTACATTATTACTTTGCAACTGCCACTTTTTTACTAATGAACTGAATGCCAAATTTTACACGCCTTGTTGTTGCTTGCGGGGTGGGACTTGCCGTCATATTCATGTCTGTCAGTATTGTTTTAATTCAATTTACTTCCACCGCAACATTAACAGGTTATCTATAGTTGACGGTTAAAGAAACAGCATATTTCTTAGAGCTCTAAGTTAACATATATGTCATAAAAAACATAATAATTCAATACAAATATTTTATCATTAATATCCATTATTCAGCTTATATAGTAAAAACCTGTTAACATCGTTATGTATGAATTCTGATAAATAATAAGATAAATAATATTTTCAATTTTATAGATAAAAAGTGATATATCATGTGTGAAAACTTGAAAGGTTAAGCAACATAGAAATTCACACAGAAGACAGACTGATTCGGTTTGGAATGTCCACGGATGGCTGGTGTGGGCTGTGTGATGTTGCTATAGAGTCTAGAAGTCATTTGTTCGCTGAATGTTCCTTTTCCAAAGGATGTTTAGATGGGGATTTTGGGTGTTTACGGGTTGCAATGGAGAGGATTGAGTTGGGATGATGAGCTTGCGTGGGCAGTTGAGAATTTGAAAGGTGGTTCTTTACTTGTTAGAATTTTGAAGTTAGCTTGGGCGGGGTTTCTTTATTGCATCTGGGAGGAGTGCAATTATCAATTGTTTAGGAACACTAGCCGACTGGTGAGTGATATTGTCAAGTGTTAAGTGCATTAAGGAGATGGTTAGGATAAAATTGAGTAGGTGTTTTATTGATAGGAGTGATAGAGTGAATTTAATGTTGTGTGCAGTAAGGGTGTTCAAAACCTTACCAAAATGTCGGCCTGTTTCCCGATCTGGGTATTCGTATTTTCAGGTCACTAGTATCTGATTCATAATTTTTTTTAAATTATATTATTTTTAATATATATATATATATATATATATATATATATATAAATTCTAAAATTTAAAATTTAAAGTTATTTAATACATAATTCACACATAAAGTTTTAAAATTCAAATCCATAATTGAAAAAGAATTTATTAAATAATAAAATAAAAATATAATTAAATTTCAAGTGTTTTGAAATTAATATAAATATTTTAAAAATAATTTAGAATGTTAATGTGAAATAATTTAAGAAATTAATAATTTAAAATGTTATGGTGACAATTTAAGAAATTCAGAATTCAGAATGTTAGCGTGAAATAATTTGAAAATTATAAATAAAAATTTAATATCAAATAAATAATATATATATATAGTAAACCGGATATCGGGTCGACAAGTATCGAGTAAGCATAATTTTGTGATCTGAACCCGACCTAGAAACACAAAAAAATTAACCGGCTTAGTACCCGACCCAAAAAATTAGATATTTTCAATATAAATATCCGATATTTTTTAATCTGGTGGATAGGTGAACGGATCGGATCGATCGAATCTGGTCAATCAAGTCAAGTATTTTGAACACCCTAATGTGCAGATTGGGGGATTTAGTGTTGGGAAATGCTCACGTGCGGCGTTTTAGTATACGGCTAAAATAAGACGCTATCGGTTTTGTTATTATTTTAAATAACAAAAACGATAAAAAATAACCGAAAACATCATTATTTTGACCGGTTATAATTACTTATATAGGTAAATGTTGTAGAAAAAATC
Source organism: Hibiscus syriacus (assembly GCF_006381635.1). Taxonomy (NCBI): domain Eukaryota; kingdom Viridiplantae; phylum Streptophyta; class Magnoliopsida; order Malvales; family Malvaceae; genus Hibiscus; species Hibiscus syriacus. Next base: position 1,164,176 of record NW_024062822.1, on the reverse strand, counting down.
CGGCCAAACACTAATGTTTTTTGACCGGATTTTTTTATCGCTTTCACCTATATAAATAATTATAACTGGTCAAAATAATGATATTTTCGATAATTTTTTACCGATTTTATTATTTAAAATAATAATAAAATTAGTAGCGCCTTATTTTATGTATATACTAATGTAGTGTTCTTTTAATCTGCCTTGTTTAGTTTGGCAGGTGAGGGTATACTGTTTGTACCAGCTTGGCTACTTCTCTGGATAATAAATAAAAACGACTTGCCCAAGAAAAAAAATTCACACAACAACAAATATATATATATATATATATATATATATATATATATATATATATATATTTCATAAAATTATAATTTAAAGTATATTTTTATAGTTTTAAAAGTAAAACGCCGGGAAGGAGCTTAATATGGAAATATATATAATGGCGGGAGGTAGGTTGCTGCAGTTAGGGTGTGCAAAAAAATTCGATCCGATCGATCTGATCCGTTGATCTGTTGATTCGATCTAAAAATTCGGATATTCGGTCCGTTTTTTAATTTTCGGATAGTTCGGATCGGATATCCAAAAAAAATTTCGGATTTTTGGATCGGATACGGATCGAGCAAAATCCAGTTTCGGATTATCCGAAAATCTGAAAAAAAAATTGGGCTATATTATTAGTCCATAGCTGTTTGGGCTAGTCAAACCTTGTTCTGCCTGTGCCATTTCCTTTTTTTTTTAATTCTCGCCCGAAATTTCGCTTGATTGTTTCAAACCCTCATTTCATTTCTCTGTTTTTCGTCGTCCCCTACTCCCCTTCTCTTGATTATTTCTCTTACATTCTTACGCGACTTTGGCGCTCTTCAAAGCATTTCACCTAATCCTGTGGCTAGAGGCAAGCCAGCTACCTTCACCATCTCAACTTCTACCGGTAAACTTTCCCTTCTTGCAATTTTTCTAATGGTTCTTGCTTTGAGTTTGATTTCATGTTTGATGGTTAATATTTAATTATGAAAAAGAAGAGGGTAGGGTGTTGAACTTTAGAAATCAACGAAATCACTTCATATTTTCTAGGGATTCAATCCTATTGAACTTTAGATGCCGAATCTTTTTTAGATTAAGTAAAACATGAATAGTTAGTATTGTATCAAGCCAAGCATCAGAGATTTCTATAATATGAGTCTAAGGATTGTATGTTTGTGGAATATGAGTTGTTTTATGGAAGAAACATAATTACTTTACTGGTTTGGATCTCCAGTATGTAAGAACCTTCTTTAGGGTGATACAAAACTATCCTAAACATAGGCCGAATCTCGGGGAGGTTAAACACGAAGCTTAATTAAGAATCAACCTTCAACCCTCCATATGAACTGTACCGGCATGACTATAAAACCCCTAAAATGTTCTCTGGCAGTTGAGAGTATCAGCATGACCCTAGACCCGTATCATGAAAGCTAATTCTTCTCAGTGTTCCTTTTGATTTAGAACCTTACATCAGTATCTGATTTCTTAGGCAAATATATTTCAAATCTTGGTGGATATGCTCTTAGTTGCAAAGTTAAATCCAAATTGCTAGACTAGTGCTGTGTTTTGATGGCAAAACCATTTCTTCTAAATCTTTTTCTTTTTGAATAAAAAATATATTTCGGATTTAATAGCTTAGACATAAATTCTTGACGTCCTGGAACATCTTGGTCCATGTCATCAAATGCCTTTATTTATACAGTACCACATCTGTATATGCATATAAAAATTGCTCCATGTTTTTATGTCCATGGTTCACAGAGCCTATTGTGGCATTTCATGAGTGTGTTAGAATCTTATTAAAAGTAATTATTAATGACGTAATTAAATGGATTTCCATCCGTATCCAACCAAATTCTCCCTGGATAATAGGATTTCATTCTTCATTATTTTCTAACTGCACGTGTGTTAATATACTGTCGGTGGAGGCTGCAACAAATCTTAATTTGGTTTCAGTTTAACTAATTGTGTTAGAAATCTTTTACATTACATTTTTGTAATATATTTTATTGCTTGTTTACAGAATATGTCATCTTTTGCTGAGAATGGAGATTTTAATTCCGTATTTGTTGACTCGATGATGGAGTCTAATGAGGAGAGAAGACAAAATTCAACAGCAAAAAAAGCTTCTCTCGATAAAAATACCGGAAATAGGAAGAGAAAGTCCAAGTGGTGGAGTCATTTTTCAGTTGATGAGGAGGATCCCAGTATTGCTTCCTGTAAGTATTGTCAAAAACTTATTGGTTGTAAAACCAAAAATGGCACTACACCTTTAGCAAATCACATTAGTAGGTGCAAAAAATATCCCCCAAATTTGGATAAGAAACAAAAATTGATTGATTTTGAAAGTGAAACGTTGGTAAATGAAGATGGAAGTACTGAAATAGTTAGCGTTCCAAAATGCTGGAAATTTGATCATGATTTGTGTAGGAAGAAGCTTGCAAAAATGCTTATTGTGGATGAATTGCCTTTTGCTTTTGTCGAACGTGAAGGTTTCATTGAATTCTACAAGGCTTTAAATCCTCTCTTTAAGCTTCCTTCTCGTACAACTGCCACTAGAGATTGTTATGCTCTTTTTATTGAACAAAGAAATGAGTTGAAAAAGACTGTTAAGAACTTACATTCTAGGGTTTGTCTAACCACAGACACTTGGACATCGGGTCAAAATTTAAGCTATATGTGTTTGACAGCCCATTTTATTGATGATGAATGGAATTTGCATAAGAGGATAATTAATTTTTGTCCAATTGCTGGTCATTCCGGACAACTTATTGGCAGAGCTGTTGAAAAATGCTTGATTGAATGGGGTTTGAAAAACATTATGACTATAGCTGTAGACAATGCTAGCTCAAATGATTTAGCAATTGAATACTTGAGAAGAAGACTTACCATTTGGGTGTCTAGTTTATTGGAGGGTCGATATTTATATATGAGATGTGCATCCCACATTTTGAATTTGATTGTGAAAGAGGGTTTGAAAGAACTTGATTTTTCCATTATGAAAGTTTGAACTCTTGTGAGATATGTTAGATCATCTCCCGCTAAACTTTAAAAATTTAAAACTTGCATAGAAGAGGAGAAAGAGGATAGCAAAAGTCTTGTTACTTTAGATGTTGAAACTAGATGGAATTCAACTTTCCTAATGCTCGAATCTGCTATCAAGTTTAAAAAGGCATTTGCTAGTTTATACATGAAAGACTCCTCTTGTTTCAAGGAGCTTAGAAAGGTTGGTGGTGGTCCCATTAAAGATGATTGGAAGAGGGTGAGTAGTTTTTTACCTTTCTTGAGCATTTTTTATGATGCAACATTAAGGTTATCTGGTTCTCGTTATGTTACTTGTAACCATTATACACACGGGATTTACGGGACTAGATTAATGATTTCCAACATAAGTGATGATGAAGAGGGTATTAAGAAAATGGCAGCCCAAATGATGTCTAAGTATGATAAGTATTATGGGAACATTGATAATATCAATATTATGATGTTTGTGGCTGTGATCCTTGACCCTAGGCACAAATTGAATTATGTTAATTGGATTGTGCATGATTCTTATGATGAAACACAAGCCACTCTTTTGTTCCTCAAAATTAAATGGTTTTGCAATATTTATTTGACTCATATGCTTCTTCAATGCCTTCTTAAAAGACAAGTGATATGTCTTCATCCACTTCTACTTCTTTATCTAATTTCACTCAAGGTGGGAATCAAAGTAGAGGTAAGATTGATCTTCAACAACTTATGGCTTCAAAATTTCAAAGGGATACGGGTTGTTTGTTAACTAGTGCCAATAAAAATGAGTTGGAGAAGTATTTAGAAGATGCTTGTGAGTCTCATGTTTCAAATTTTGATATCCTACAATGGTGGAAAGATCAACAAAAAAGATATCCGATTCTTCATAGGATGGCTAAAGATGTACTTGCCATACCTATCTCTACTGTAGTTTCTGAGTCGGCTTTTAGTACGGGGGTCGTGTCCTTGATTCTTTTCGTACTTCATTGACTCCAAAAATGGTTGAAGCACTTGTTTGCACTCAAGATTGGTTACGCACCTCTCGGTCACCTATTATAATAGAAGAAAGTTTAACTGCATTGGAAGAGTTGGAGGAAGGTAAGTTTATTTTTATGTTTGATTGCTTATTTTTTTGTTTGTTCAATATTTAAAGTTTAAACATAAATTTATATTTTAATCTTTTTTATTTTATTTTGTGTGATGTAGCCATAAAGGATCTAGCTTTAGAGCAACCAGAGATCATAATTGACGAGACAATTAATACTTTGGATGATTTGTAAAATTTGTACTTTGAAATTTTTAAGTACTTAGTGATCCTATCTCTTTTTTTATGTTATTAAGACTTAACACTCTTGTGTGGTATTTTATTTTGAACATCTTGTGTTGATTTGATTGTGTTGTTAAGATTTGATACTCTTGTGTGGTATTTTTAATATGAACATCTTGTGAAGTTCGGTCCTATTGTTTTTCTGCTTTTACTATGTTTTATAGAAAGACTCGTTATATGCAGTCCTCAAATACGTTTAAAGTGGAGCTATTTAATTTCATGGTTTACACAGAATGTTCCAACTCTTTTTTTTCAAGTTAGTTGCAGTTGTCTTCTATTATTGTATGCCAGGTATCTAACCAGTCATTGAACAACTCGAGCATATGACCAGGACTTGATTTTGGTCATTAAATTGAAGCGACTGCCCCAGAGATGGATACGACTTTTTTTAGGTTCCAAAGAAATAAGGATGGGTACAATTTTCTATTTTAGAAAGAAATATAAACCAAAATTCCTTAAACGCTCCGATTGGGAAATTGGATTTGGATTTTATTTGCAATGAGAATGGTAAAAAAATAAAATATATACATTAGAGATAAATAGTTATGATTCAATACAATATAGTAAAAACGAGGAGTGAAGTAGAACATTAATTTTATGCTTATTAAATGTGTTATTTTAGTATAAGATTATGAATAATAATAGGATAATTTATGCGTTTAGTATCTAAATTATCAATTTTAATACTTAAATTTTTAATTTTATGTTGATTAATGCTTTTATTATGCTGTTGTACTTTAAATTTTTTGCACAAAAAAAAATTCGGATTCGGATCCGGATATTCGGATATCCGAATATTTCAGATCAGATACGGATCATTATTTTAGGTATCTGAAATTTTCGGATATCCAAAAATTCGGATCGAATAATATCCGATATCCGATAATGCACACCCTAGCTGCAGTGGCAGAACATAACTGTTTCTGTCATTAATGAATCGATTTTTTTTTATTTCTACCGTACTGCAAACAGTAAATCAACATTGAATAGCTGGTATATCATTAAAATCGTATTAGTTGCTCTTTAATTACTAGCAATTCCCCATTTTTTCGCAGACGCTATGGCTAAGCTGTCTTGGTTTTTATACTTTGGTCTACACAGCTCTGTTCTCCCGCTTCCTACTGCTCGTTCTCTACTCAGTGAAGAGCCTGGCTCTAGTATTGAAATCTAGCTGATTTGCCATTCCTTTGTATTCAAAAATATAAAAAATAAAAAATCCCCACTCTTTACTAAGGCAGTTCACAGAAGGGAAAGGAGAATAGTAAAGGGAAGCTAAGCACGGTAATGTTTAGATTCTGCTCTTGGCTTTGTTGAAACTGACGTACAGTCTGGGTTCCTATTATCTTTCTTAATCGTAGATGCTGTGTTGCTATGGGAATAAGTATTTTTCAGCAGAAAATGGCGCAGTTGATTTTACATTCTATTAGTTTTCTTGCAAGTTTGTTCTAAATTTCGTTATGATTGAGCTTTTTAACTTGTAAGTTTGTTCTAAGAAACTCATCATACACAAAACAACCAGAACGAGTCTTCAAGGTTTCACATATATCACCAACACCAAGGGTAAATGGTTAAATAATAACTTTAACATTCACTTCTCTTTTCAATAATCTCAAGGATAAATGGTTAGAAGTTCTCGATTAGCCCATTTTATTTTCCTTATACTATGGGTACAATATTCATTAAGAACAAAATTACACTATAAGTTCAATATCCATTGGAAACAAAATTCTTCTATCCCTTGTTTGAATGAAAAACATTCATCTCTCTTCATTTTGATCCAAACGTCCATTCCTGCATTTAATATACCACTGGTTCAGGATATAGATTATACCCTTCCAGTTCCCCATTATTCTCATTGCTACCCTTGTAGCCTCCTCATCTATGGTTTCTCAAAGAAACTTACCAGCTTCAGGCCAAAGAGCGGCGGTGTGCTTGACCGGTCGTCAGCCACCTCTACCTCTTAAGCAACAAAAACTTTACAGAACACTATATGTCTTACCTCCCGCTCAGTTGGTAGAACACAATGTTCTAAATCTTGAAGTCGTGGGATCGAGTTCGCATTTCATAATTTGAAGGTCTACTACGGAAGTTGTTCTCAATCTAGTATTGGGGCACCCATTTTATATGCCTTACCTCAAAAGTATGGACCCGTGTTGAGTCTCAGACTAGGATCCCATAAAGCTTTGGTGGTTGGTAATTCGGAAATTTTAACCATCCAAGATAAGATTTTTGCTACCAGGTCAAGCCTATCTGCCTCCAAGCTACTCGGTTATGACTATGCCACGTTCGGGTTCGCTCTATACCGATCTTACTGGAGCTTCTCTCTAACCACTGCAACTTCAAGCAGATAGGGGTTCAAACGATTACCGAGTGAGTCCTAGCACAAGTCTGCTGCTAAATGTATGGCAGATTCAGCGTGACGAGCGCCTGCGGACCAATCCCGATGAGTTCAAGCCCAAGAGGTCTCTAACAACGCACATTTGAAGGGTAGGAATTTCGAACTCCTTCCGTTGGGTACCGGACGTAGAGCTCTACAAGTAATTCATTTGTCACTGGCCAGCGCCTTACATTGCTTTGAATTGGCAAACCACGAAGTAGGTTCGACGTACGTAGAAATAACCAGTAAGTTCAATTCCGGAGATTTTATTTGGAAAATCCGGACCCCTGGTTGATGAATAAATATCATACTAATATTTTCTGTAATATATTTACTTGTTTAATGAGGTTTGGTGTCGTAAATGCGAAAATTTTCTATGAATTAAAAGTTTTGTACATGTTTAGCATACACGTTGAAAAATTGAATGTCAAAAAGATTTTGGTAGCTTATTATACTGCCACGAGGGAATACATTTGTTATCGGACCGAAGCTGCTCTTGCTTAATCGGCGGTGCTAGTTCCGATATGCGCCACATCTTAACTGCCTTATCTAGGCTACTGCTGTAAAGAATCCATCGTACTTCACCCGATGTCGATTCCTGATCTCTTTCGATGGCCAAGCACTTAACCAGACCGCTGTGTCCGGTTAAAATCGACGAACAAAAATGCTCCTTCCCAGATCTTTTCCACACAGAAATCCCCATATCAGCTGATCCGCTGATAACAAGCTTTCCGGCGGCAACCAAGCAGAGAACGGCCTGTTTATGGCATCTCAAAACACCGACGTGAGAGAATTGGTTTTCAGGTTCCCAGAAGTGAACCAAGGCATCGGACGAGCCACAGTAAACAACCGTAGCATCCGGGCTCAAAGCCAGTGCCGTGACAGAACAGTCTTGTTTCAGCAATGTCTGAAAAGAAATGCTGGGTTCTTTTCCCTGGGTACTCTCTCCTCCACACCTTGACCGTCCCATTTAGAAATAGAGAAAGAAAAGTGTTTTCTTTTCTCATTTAGAAATCTATCTTCAATAATTTCTCTTTCAAAATTTTCATTCAAAGGCAATTATTATATCAGACGGTTCAGCTTTGAACAATGCCAGGGTTCATATTCACTTGTTTGACATCACACCACCATTATCACCATTATATTAGTAGTTTAACCGTTGAATGAGTATGACTCGTTCTATCATTTAGACAACCAAAGAAGATAAGCCCATTATTTTAAAGGTAAAGATTATATTATTCAGATTAATTTGAACTCACGTCGTTTAAACTATACTCAAGTAAAAATAGAGGTGCAAATAATTAGAGTGTTCGATCAATTGTTTGTGAATCGTTCGAATGTGATGATTTTATGTTCATTTATTAAATTAAATAAATGAATATGAGCAAAATTTTATGTTCATTTAATAAATGAACGATCAAGAATATGTGTGTGTTTGATTTGTTTATGATCAAATAGTCCTTTCCTTTTATTCGTGAAGGTAAGGATTAAATTGAACACATAGTAAAATTTGTAGTTCAAACTATAAATCCTAAGGAGCTTAAGGACTACTGATATTTCACTATTTTTTGAAACATTTCTAAACATATAAATGAACATGTTTGAGAACGCTAATCAAACAAACACAAACACCTTAAAATAAACTAATGAATAGCATAATTAAAATTTAAAGAATACAATCGAACATGAATACTTTAAAAAATAAATAACCGAATAAACTTTTGTTTAGCCGGCGACAACATCAATCTTAATGTTGGTTGCCGACCGCCGGTGACTATAAGTTTTCTTGTTTTTTTATATTATGTCTTTTATCTTTTTTACTCGAGTCTTTTTAATTTTGAATAAGATTCTCTGTCATTATGACATGATTTTTCTCTGCTTTTGTGGCATACATTTTTTCTGCTCTTGTGGCAAAATCCTCATGGTTTTTTGTACGTTTTTCACGTGCATTTACGATCATTTTGGTTCTCGCACAAAAACAATCACGATATTTATTTTCTGATTAGTTAGTCGGTGGTCATATATAGTTAGATCCCTCTTTTGGTAAAAAGTTGTTTGTCAATACAACCAGATTGTGTAGCGAAACAACCTGCCAGATTATTTAGTTCACTCTCAACTCCTTTATCACTTCGTCAAACGTCTCATTTGATAGAGATAGAAGTTTTATGAAGGTTATTGGGTTTTGATGTTAGTAGGCCTGTAAATAAACCGAACGCACACGAACGAAGGTATGTTCATGTTCGTTAATTTAATAAATAAACGAACATAAACGAACAATTTTTTTTGTTCATGTTCGTTCATTAAGGAATATAGCTTGTTCATGTTCGTTCATTTAAATGATAAATGAACATAAACGAACGCAAACGAACGAAAATAAACGAAAATAAACGAACATAATAAATGAACATAAACGAACACAATAAATGAACATAAACGAACAACACAAACACAAAAAAAAACATATTCAAACACAACAAATGAATGTAAAAAAAGTAAACAACAAGAATAACTTAAAATTCAATAATATAACCTGCAACTTTAGAGTTAATTTGTTCGAATACGACAAAAACATACATAAATCATAATTAAGCTATATGAACATAATAAAGTCTTAAAGTTAATTTGTTCAACAAAATAACCTTCTTGAAATCCAAACAACTTCAGTAATCTTCTAACGCATTCAACTTGCCTTCTTTTCGAACATAAATGAACTTAAATGAACAAACATAAATGAACATATAATCGAACGTTCACAAACATAAATGAACGAATGAGCCCTTTGTTCATGTTCATTCATTTAATTAATTGAACACAAAATCTTGTTCATGTTCGTTCATTTAATAAATAAAACGAACATAAACGAACTTTACGCTGCACGGTTCATGAACGGTTCGCTGAACGTTCAGTTCATTTACAGGCCTAGATGTTGGTCGTCATTCTCATTAGAATATTTTATTTTTTTTCGCATATTTAATTTTAATTCATTCAATTATTAATAAAATCCAATTACCATTATTAAAAAAACCCAAACATAATTACAACCTTATTCGTTCAAAGCCGGTTTATTTACACCTCGGAATAAAAGACTAAGAGCTCACCAGATATCTCCTAGTTGACCGCCATGAAAAGAGCAACATGGTTATCGACCGCCAGTTTTGGAACTTGGATGCCTTTGAGGCTTGAACCTGATAAATGAAAATTTGTTAAAAGAAGTATACAGTATTGTTGCTTAGGCATAGATGTCAACTCCCATTGATGATTTGTTTAAGTGATTTTAACAAAGTAGTTAGAATTCCTATGTAGTTATCACAAATGCACGCAAAGCAAGGGAGATGGTACCATATTAATGTTTGCCATAAATGAAGCCAACCCCGTACAGTTGTTTTTCATACACAAAATGTTTGAAGCTTTAACGAGAACTTTATAATCAGCCTTTCTGGATAAATTACATCACAAATCACTTAATTATTTGAAAAATTATACATCGAGTTACTGAATTTTAAAAAGTTACAAATTATTACAATAGCTTTTTTTATTTTTTAAACAACTTTAGAATTATTAATTTATTTTTTTCCATTTTTTTTCCTAAGCACTAGTGGTCTTCGATTTCAAAAGACAAAACCCATCAGCCGAGTAAAGCACAGAGAATTCTCCCTTCTCCAAAACTGAAAACTCTGCGAAATGAACAAAGAGCCCTAAATGCATCTGCTTCTATTTTCTCCATAACAGGCAGAAACTTTTTAACTTCAAGCAAAGAAGAAGAAAATGGCAGCTGAAAAGCCTACCTCTAAAGGCCAAGCAAGGTTAGGGTTTAGTTTTTCAACTCAAGTTAATACTTAATATATCTCAATCTCTCGAGAAAAAAAAAAGAATTATTCTTTCTCATTTCTGTTTACAGGTTTTGTGCTACTGGATTACCAAGTGACGTTGTAATTGAAGTCGGTGACATTACTTTTCATCTCCATAAGGTTAGTAAAGCTTCGAAAATTTCACTATTTTTTTTCTCAGTTTGATGATGCCTTTTTGTATTTTGTTTTCCAGTTTCCTTTGATGTCAAAAAGCAGAAAACTTGACCAGTTAATAGCAGAGCAAGGTTGGAATAAATCATCAACTGCAACCGTTACTAAGCAAAAGCAACGTGAAACCAAGACCGAAATTGAAGAAGTAGAGGATTGTCAGGAAGAAGTTGAAGAAGAAAATGACGAATGCCAAATATCTCTACCTGATTTCCCTGGTGGTTCGGGAACTTTTGAAACTGCCGCCAAATTTTGTTACGGCGTAAAGATCGACCTCTCCTCCTCCACCGTCGCTCTTCTCCGTTGCGCAGCCGAATTCCTGGAAATGGCTAATGAGTATTCCGAAGATAACCTTATTTCCAAAACCGAACGGTTCCTTTCTCAATTCGTTTTTAAGAGCCTTAAAGAATCGATCGAAGCGTTTAAATCATGCCAATTAGTGATGTCTTTAGCGGAATCTTTAGGCATTGTTCAGAGATTGATCGATTCTATCGCTGTGAGAGCTTCTTCTGCCGATCCGACTCTGTTTGGCTGGCCAGTGAAAGAAGGAATCATCGAAGCCAAAGGCTCCTCCAGCCACGTTTTACGGAACGGACTCGAAACCAGTCGAGAAGAAGAGCTCTAGCTCGAACCAACAATGCAGAGTTGTGGTTTGAAGATCTCGCATTGCTGAGTTTATCGTTGTTTAAACGCTTGACTTTAACGTTCAAAATGCGAGATATGAGTCCAGATATTATCGAAAGATGCCTTATATCTTATGCTAAGAAACACATTCCTGGAACATCTCGGTCGAATCGGAAATCGCCGTCTTTGTCGACCTCTGTTGTTTCACAGAGTGAACAGATAGAGCTTTTGGAAACTATCATCTCGAACCTGCCGTTAGAAAAGAGCCACTCCCGCTCATCAACCCCGACGCGGTTCTTTTTCGGTTTGCTACGAATCGCCAACATTTTAAACGCATCGGAATCTAGCAAAGCCGCGTTAGAGAAAAAGATCGGGATTCAGCTGGAGCAAGCTACATTAGACGATTTGTTGATTCCGAGCTACTCGTATCTCAATGAAACGCTCTACGATGTTGACTGCATTGAGAGGATTTTAGGTTATTTTTTGGACGGATTGGAGGACGGAACCGCCGAAAGAACAGAAACTGAAGGCGATAATATTATTGTCAATAATAATAGTGTAAGGCCGTCGGCGTTGATTGCTGTCTGGAAACTAATCAACGGTTACCTTTCGGAGATCGCATCCGACGCGAATTTGAAGACTGAGAAGTTTTATAATCTCGCCATTTCCCTTCCTGACCAAGCTAGAAATTTCGATGATGGACTTTACAGAGCTGTCGATATGTACCTCAAGGTACAATTAGGCTAATAGCATAAGAAAACGATTAAATCTTAAGAATAAAGTTAGTTAATTCAGCTCTTTGTTATTTGGCAGGCGCATCCTTGGATTCCAGAATCGGAGCGGGAAAGGCTATGCGGAGTATTATTAGATTGTCAAAAGTTAACCCTTGAAGCGTGCACACACGCGGCACAAAACGAACGGTTAACACTACGAGCAGTCGTTCAAGTGTTGTTTTTCGAGCAGTTACGGTTGCGTCAAGCGATTGCCGGGACATTGATGGCGCCGTTGAGTGCAGGAAGAGCGGTGGAGATGAGGAGAGAGGAAGAAGAGACGGAGGAGGAGGGGACAGCGGCGTCGTTGTCACGAGGGGAGCAAGGGAGGACGAGGGGTAACAAGTGGAGAGCGGAGGTGAGAGAGAATCAGGTGCTTCGACTAGACATGGATAGTATGAGGACGCGGGTGCATCAGCTGGAAAGGGAATGCTCAACGATGGAGAAGGTGATTCAAAAGATAGAGAAGGGAGGTCCACGTGGCGGTGGTTGGAAAGGGTCGTTGAGTGAGAGGTTTGGGGTAAATTCACGAAATAATGCACTCAAAATAAATAATTCACGAAATAACGTTCTCCTAATATTATTTGTTGAAATAGGGCGAAATCAACAGTGGCCGTAGGTCGCCATGCACTCCCAGCGACCTCCTAGGTCGCCATGCACGCCCGGCGACCAAGGAGGTCGCCATGCACTCGCGGCGACATCCCCTGCTGCATGCTCGCCTGCTCGCGACCTTGCCGGGACTCCATGGCGACCTACACATGCACGATCTCCCCATTCTTCCCATGCATGAACCGATCCTTGGTCGCCCCGAGTGCCCCATGCATGAAGCGTTCCTTGGTCATCCTTGGTCGCCTCGAGTGCCCCATGCATGAACCGAGCCCCGAGTGCATGGCACGATCTCCCCATGCATGAATCCTTGGTCGCCGGGCGTGCATGGCGACCTATGGTTGGGTTGTGCATGTCCCATGCACAGAAGCAAGCCACGTCGTAGGTCGCCCGGAAGGCATGGCGACCTACGACCACACTGTTGATTTCGCCCTATTTCAACAAATAATGTTAGGAGAACGTTATTTCGTGAATTATTTATTTTGAGTGCATTATATCGTGAGTTTAGCCGAGAGGTTTGGGTGCAAATTCAAGACACAAGTTTGTGATTCACATGAATCAAACGGGCACAGAGACGCGAAGGGGAAGGCGTGATCTATCAACCGTCTTCAACACCATCATCAACAATAGAGCTTTCAAATTAATTACCTTTAATGTTCCACTTTACAAATATAAGTATTTAAATTTATTTTTTATAAAATTCCATATGTTTATAACAATTTTTTGGTTGGTTTATGGGCTCGTCTTTTTAGGCATTAATGAGATGGAATGCCAGCCCGTGTTCACCTTTTTCCTTTTTGTGGGGCAAAAGTTTTAATTTTGGGGTTACATTTTGCGTGGGGCATTTCTGCATTTGCCTTTGGAGTTGTAGAAATTGGAATCATCAGGAGCGAATGATTATTACTTTTCTTGGGATGAAAAGAGGTGAATTAAAGACTCAAAACTATGATTACTAGAAAAATGTTCATCTGTTGTTCATATTTTCGTCTCTGACCTTACAGTTTATAGGACCTCCTCATTGGTATTCATTTTGGGACCATTTTCAATCCAAAAAAGTATTGGATCTGATCCTTTAACGGTGGGACAATACAATAACCCTTTTGAGCGTGAGTCCATGATGAAACCTATGGTCCAACCAAGTGCCTAGATCTAATGTTTAACTCTTTAGGCATTGGATGCTACGACTACAAGGGGATGTCTAACTGCATCCATCTTATACGAAGAGTATGCATTTCTTGTTAGAACTCATTTACACTTGTTAGCCATGCCTTAGATCACATGCATGTCTTTAACGATTATTGCGTTTCCATAATTATTTCTTAATAAATTTCAAACCAAATGGTTGAATTAATTGACGTATAATTATTTTGGTTTAATTAAAGTATAATATTCGAGTTCCTAGAATGTGTTGGATTGTAGTGGTCACAGGCGCTTTATTCCTTTTGATTTGGATAAAGAGTCCACAACTAGGCATGTAAATGAACTACACGTTCAACAAATCGTTTATGAACCGTACGGTGAGAAGTTCGTTTACGTTCATTTATTTATTAAGTGAATGAATATGAACAAGATTTTGCGTTCGTTTAATTAAATGAACGAACACGAACAAAGGGCTCGATTGTTCATTTATGTTCGTGAACGTTCGATTATACGTTCGTTTATATTCGTTCATTTATGTTCATTTATGTTCGAACAGATGGCAAGTTGAATATGTTACGAAGATTATTGAAGTTGTTTAGATTTCAAAAAGATTGTTTTGTTGAACAAATTAACTTTAAGACTTTATTATGTTCATATAGCTTATTTATAATTTATGTATGTTTTTGTTGTATTCGAACAAATTAACTCTAAAGTTGCAGGTTATATTAATGAATTTTAAGTTGTTATTCTTGTTGTTTACTTTTTTTTACATTCATTTGTTGTGTTCGAATAAGTTTGTTTTTGTGTTCGTGTTGTTCGTTTATGTTCGTTCCTTTACGTTCGTTTATGTTCGTTTATCATTTAAATGAACGAACATGAACAAGCTATATTCCTTAATGAGCGAACATGAACACACAAAAATTCGTTTGTTTATGTTCGTGTTCGTTTCTGTACGTGTTCGTTTATGTTCGTTTATTTATTAAATAAACGAACATGAACATACCTCCGTTCGTGTGCGTTCGGTTCGTTTACAGGACTACCCACAACTGAGTCTTAATAATAGAATTACATATTATTGATGTCTTCTAATTAAAAAAAAAAGCTAAAGAATGTGATAAAAGGCTTGAGGGGGAGAGAGAGCCCAATAGGGAGAAAATGTTTCTTCATTATCCCTATATGACCGCTTATATATTGACTTTTAGTATTTATATCAGGTTTTAAGGAGATGATGATTTTCCATAAGTTGACACTCATAAAAAAATATGGATGTAAGATAACAAATTTAAATGGAACAAATAACGTGAGCTTGCTAGATGTCATATCAAAAGTCTAAAAATCACCTTGAAAACGTTGAATTTCGGAGGTTCTTGGAAACTTTGAATGCTCGAAACTCAACTAGCGAATTAATGACAATTAGGGTGTTGATTCTAATAGAAATTTAGAGGTGGTATACAATAATATCTCTTTGTGGTAATTATAGACTGTTCATTTTTTCTGATTTGAGCAGAGAATTATAACTGACGATTTCGTTGTGAAATTACATATGATCAATGTCTTCTTATTTAGAATATCGAAAAAGTGTAAGAAACGCTTCAGGGAGAGAGAAAAAGAGTACGAGAGGGACAAAAGGTTCCTTCATCAGTCTTTTATGACCGCTTATATACTAGCATTTAATGTTAGAGTCAGATCTAGAAGGATGATGACCATTCATAGATTATGTTAGGCTTGTTAGAGATCATATCAAGAGTCTGTTAATTTCTAGTATGATGTAAAATTCCAAAGTCTTCGGAAAACTTTAAAAGTTACAATGCTCAAAAGACGGATAAAGAAGAACAAGAGTTTTATTTTTGAGAGAGATTCAGAAACATATAACAACCATAAATATTATAACGAAAACATTTTTACCATCCTTATAATTATATTCAATTTGATATGATTAATATATCTATATTGTTGAAACAAATATGGTAAAAAAATCAAAACCAATTAAAATCATAGGAATTGCATCTTCATTAATTGAGCGAGTGATCAAAGACTTATATTATCTTATTTTCTGTGAGTTTGAACTCTATTTACCTTTAAATCATGTAATATTCCTTTTTAGAAGATATATCTATTTGATTTGTTTCAATATTAATTATATATTAAAATTATAAATTTTATGTAATGTTGGAGAAGGTTTGGGAAAATGGCCTAATATCATATTTCATGCTTTAAGTGTTGGACTTAAAATCGGATTCCTTCATCCATAGCTAAAATTTTGGATTTGTGGGTAAAAGAAAAATGAAAATCCCAATGCTGGGCTTGGGCCTTAGAATGAACCAGGAGGAGAGACATGAGAGCTAAACCCAATGGCTATTCTAATATATATGTCAAATTTGGAGGGTAAAATCGAACCAACAAAGTAAAACCCTAAAGCACTTTTGGCCTATAGCCGCTCTGTATTCCCATTGTGATCTTTGCAATTTCTCAGAGAGATGAATAGAAACCGTTTATTTCACTCTATTCTTTCATCTTTGTTTTAGCTGTTTATAGATTTTAAATTGTTTTATTTGCTTCATCGGTTATGGGTTTCTCAGTGATGATCGGAAACGATGACGAGTCCCATCTTTTCCATTCTTTCAAATCGTGACGACAATTCGAGGCATTTGTCCGAAAGAAAATCCACTTTCTCTTTAATTTACGAGTTCTTAATTTTTTAGAAAACCAGGGTATTTTTCGATCTTTTGTAAATGGAATTCGCATACGGGCATAGTGAGGATGAATTTATTCAAACACTATCTGATTATCATGATGATCTATAACCTCCTACTCATTCTGAATGCCTGAAAAACTCCCAGATTTTTCTGTTGTTCTTTTGATTTGAAGAAAAAGTTTGTTATCAAAACAATTATTTTGATTTGGTGTTTACCGAGGAATAATTGTTATGACTCTTAAGCAATTTAGATATGAATTTGAACTTCATTTCTGGGTTATTTTTTTGGATGGAAACTGAAAGCTGAGGGAGAGCAGCAATGATTAAATCATGTTTAGATTTAATGAGGGCTTTACCTCTGATTAATTATAATAAATTTCAAGCACTTCTGAGCTGCTCTCTCTTCTTTAAAACATATTATAACTGTATAAGCCTTAGTTTCTACCATTTGTTTACAAAACTGGAATTAGTTATATAATATACTCCTAGGGATTATCTCAGGAAATGCGGGCTAATATATGACGTTACCGGATACATTATAATATATTTAACAAAATGAGTTCAGCGCTACCGAAAATGTTGAGTAATAATAATGCAGTAGGTCTAAATCATGAAGAAATATTAAAAAATTTGACAACCGGCAAACTTAGCTTGTCGGTTTGTGTCGATACAAATGAAAAATGTATCGATCCATAACAATATAACAGGTAAAAATAGGACAAAACAGGTCTAAAAAATGACAAAACAGGTCAATTGCTACCAAATATGTTGAAAGTGTCGATAATTTAATATAAGTATCGACACTTTCTGAATTTAAAAGAGAAGAAGTTATAGCGCCTAAAACGTGTCGACACTTTATGCAAATGTATCGATCCATAACAATATAACAGCCTAAAATATGACAAAATCGGTCTCAAAATGACAAAACATGTAAATAACTACCGGATATGTTGAAAGTGTCGATACTTTGATATAAGTATCGACACTTTTGGAATTTAAAAGAGAAGAATTTATAGCGCCTATAAAGTATCGATACTTTTAAAAAAATGTATCGATCCATAACAATATAACATGTAAAAATAGGATAAAACAGGTCTAAAAAATGACAAAACCGGTAAAACGATACCGGATATATTGAAAGTGTCGATAATTTAATATAAGTATTGACACTTTCTGAATTTAAAAGAGAAGAAGTTATAGCGCCTAAAACGTGTCGACACTTTAAAAAAATGTATCGATCCATAACAATACAACAACCTAAAATATGACAAAACCGGTCTCAAAATGACAAAAGAGGTAAATAACTATCGGATATGTTGAAAGTGTCGATACTTTAATATAAGTATCGACACTTTTGGAATTTAAAAGAGAAGAAGTTATAGCGCCTACAAAGTGTCGATACTTTAAAAACAAGTCTAAAAATGACAAAACCTGTAAAACGATACCGGATATATTGAAAGTGTCGATAATTTAATATAAGTATTGACACTTTCTGAATTTAAAAGAGAAGAAGTTATAGCGCCTAAAACGTGTCGACACTTTAAAAAATGTATCGATCTATAACAGTATAACAGCCTAAAATATGACAAAACCGGTCTCAAAATGACAAAACAGGTAAATAACTACTGGATATGTTGAAAGTGTCGATACTTTAATATAAGTATCGACACTTTTGGAATTTAAAATAGAAGAAGTTATAGCACCTACAAAGTGTCGATACTTTAAAAAAATGTATCGATCCATAACAATATAACATGTAAAAATAGGACAAAATCGGTCTAAAAATGACAAAACCGGTAAAACGCTACTGATATGTTGAAAGTATCAATAATTTAATATAAATATCGACACTTTCTGAATTTAAAAGAGAAGAAGTTATAGCGCCTAAAACGTGTCGACACTTTATGAAAATGTATCGATCCATAACAATATAACAGCCTAAAATATGACAAAACCGGTCTCAAAATGACAAAACAGGTAAATAACTACATGATATGTTGAAAGTGTCGATACTTTATTATAAGTATAGAGACTTTTGAAGTTTAAAAGAGAAGAAGTTATAGCGCCTATAAAGTGTCGATACTTTAAAAAAATATATCGATCCATAATAATATAACAGGTAAAAATAGGACAAAACAGGTCTAAAAAATGATAAAACCGGTAAAATGATACCAAATATATTGAAAGTGTCGATAATTTAATAAGTACGTGTAATAAATTATCGATACTTTCAAAGAAATAAGTAAATATCCTATCGAAAGTATCGACACTTGACATAAAAGTATCGACACTTAGGTAGGTGTATCGATTAAATGTAAATAACATATCCGGTGTAAAAATAAAGACACAGCTAAATTTCCTGTGAAAATATATAGAGTTTTTGAAATCGAAGCGTAATTGTTGTTGCATTTCAGAAGGCGTTTCTCTGGCAAAGTTTTGTTTGTTTGTTGCTACAGTCGAATCGAAAGGTATATTGTTGAAACCCTAGTTTTTTATTATTATAGTAATCGGAAATATGATTTTTATGTGTTGTTATTTGGGGTTTTCAAAGTAAAGAAGCATTTGAGACCGATATCGATACTTTTATTTAATATTATATGTAAAAAAATGATATTATATGTAAAAAATGATATTATAGGTAAAAAATGATATTATAGGTAGAAAATGATATTTTAGGTTGTATAAATGTGTCAACACTTGTTGTAGTGGCCATTCAAATTCTTTTGAAGACCAATCGTTTTACCACAAAGAGTGGTTATTGATTTTTATATATTGAATAAAGTGTATGTAAGCAGTATTTGATTTGATTTGCGCAAACTGATATATGAAGGAAAAATGAAGTCAATGGGTGGAAAGCAACCAAATGGTGGATATATGTACTTCTAGTAAGTATCAATGTATTTTTGTTATTATCGTTGAAATGATAATTGGATTAAAGTATTTAAGAACTTTAAATTGATTACAAATTTTAAATGTTGACAGTATGGCCGAATGCAAAAGGATGAAGGAAGATGGCACACACAACGGGTCGATATGTAAAATGAAATTTACATTGAGTATTATTTAGCTTTAATGTATTGATTAAGAAACGTTTATGCTTAATATTAGGTGACAGAAGATGTGAGGTCGAAATGGAATTTGATGAGTGATGCTGAAAAGGAACCTTACATCACACAATCAAGGAATGATAGTAAAGAATACAAAGAACGAATGAAAGCACATGAAAAGAAGGTATTCATTAAACTTGTAAATACGTTGATACAAGATATATAAGAACAATAACATTATATATTGTTAAAAAATGTAGGAAGTGTCGACAATGTGCAACATAAAAAGGGTGAATTCATTAATTGAACACCTTAAAGAGAAGGATCAGTTGAATGTGCTGAGGGAAATGGGGTTTGGATCGTTGATATGAGTAGGGGATCGACCAATTCGGAGGGAATTGTGTCGATCCTTGATGGAGCAATTTGATGTCAAACAATGTATTGCTAAATATGGTGATTATTCATTCCCTCTGGGGGTATCGACCGCTGCAGTCGTCTTGGGGGTACAAAACAAAGACAAAAGTGTTGTAGAAGTCTGTAGGAGTAAGAACTGGAAAACACTTGCCTCCAAATATGGTTTGAATCAGAAGGTGACATATGCTGAAGTTGAAAAGGATATCAAAAGTGGATCTTACGGGGGGATAAGCTGAAGGCCTGAGTTCTATTGTACATTGTCGTGATATTTCTTTGTCCAACGGGTGATACGTCAATGAACAAGGACAATATGAACCTCATTTACGATGAAGGCTTAAAGGGTGAATTCAATTGGGCTGAATATGTCCATTCGAGATTGATTGAATCAATAATCACCTTTCAAAAGGGCAACCAGAGATACCTCAAAGGGTGCATAGCAATCTTAGAGGCAACTAAGTTGAAGAATGTTTTTGTTTTTTTATATAAAATGATAGTATAATTATTATATAAAATGATAACTTTTATTATAAATACAGGTTGCAATGTTTGATTTTTGGTCGAGCTGTGATAGTTTGCCGGCTTATGAAAGAAACGGAGTGGCACGCATCCGTGCATGGGGGAAGGAAAAGGTGGTTAGAGTGATGGCGAAGTTGAAGTTGGATAGACCGAGGAAGTTAGAAATGGTAATAAATGTAATTAAATAATATTAAGAATATAATCAATGTCTTAATACAAATTTAATTTTGAAGGTTATTATCAATGAGGTAGATGAGGTAGAGGAAGCAGAGGAGGCATTGGAGAAGGAAGAATAGATATTAAAAAAGAGTAAATTCGACATTTTGATGTCTGAATTGGCTGATATTAAAAAATCCTTTTTGATATTCATCAAACACAATCAAGACTCGAAGAGACATTTGAGAGACATAAGGGGGAAGTGGAAGGAAAGGTATATGTAGTGGTGAATGAAGTTGAGGTGTTGAGGGAACTTAATCTGTTGACGAGTGAAAAAATTGATGTAGTTGTCAAGGAGGTTGTGGAATTGAGGAGTGAACTTACAGGGGTGAAGAAGGTGGTTGAGAAAAACTTGGATGAAGGGGGAAAATAAAGGGTGAAATGAAAGAGATGAAGAGCTATGTAGAGCAAAAATATGATAAACTGAAAAAATTTGAAGAAGAGAAGATGGAGGAAGAAGAAAAGATGGAGGAAATGGGGAGAAAGGATGTCACTAACATCTATACACCGGAGAGTGTTAGAGATGCAGATTTGGATTCGGAATGTCCTGCACCCCAGAAGAAGCATAATGTAAGTTGAATAAAAGAAAACTTAATTTGATTTTTATCATGTTGTTGTGACAAAAAATTGTATGTAAAACTGTAGGTTGAAAAAGTGGTTATTCCAAGCGGAATTGAACCAGTCGAAGCTGTAATTTGTGATTATTTATGGAATAGTGGGTTAGAATCGGGGTAAGTTAAATATATTGCTTTTTGAGAGATATTTAAATATTTTATGACAATATATTAATCCTAATGATTCATACAGATATTCTGTAATCTCAATGGGAAATCAATACGCTAGTGTATCCGACGTTGCAACGTTGAATCCTAGTGAATGGGTTGGCGGTGTGGTAAGTAGAAATCGATTAATAGTTAAAACCTATTGAATATATTCTGATTGTGTAATTAATTTTGTTAGGTTATTGATTTGCTCGCCTGGACAGTATGCTACAATTCTAAAAAAATCAGGCCGGATGATTGGCTACATTCCATACCACTTAGCGGTGAGTTAAATTAATAAATGTTGAAAAATAATGTTATAGACGATAATTTAATAATTATTGTCACGTAATTGCAGAAACAGGCGTTGGACAACATCTGTAATATTGAGGGTATTGCGAGTTTTTGGAGTGCCATGTTGCATAACTATGTGAAATTCACCAACTGTGAGAAGGTAAGACACCATACGAATAGGCATAAATGATGTTTTTGGATATATAATGTTGAATTTTGCCAAATTGGGTGTGAAATTTGTTGCAGATCATGATCACAATAAACCATTATAATTCACATTGGTATATGTTGGTGTTGGATATGGTAGACCGTGTTGCAACTGTATATGATAGTCTGTTTACATCTGAAGCAGCTAAACAGAGAGTGAATGATGCTAAGAGATTGGTATGTATGAAAGGAAATTATGTAAATTATAATGCATAA
Organism: Hibiscus syriacus; assembly: GCF_006381635.1. Classification (NCBI taxonomy): domain Eukaryota; kingdom Viridiplantae; phylum Streptophyta; class Magnoliopsida; order Malvales; family Malvaceae; genus Hibiscus; species Hibiscus syriacus. Next base: position 1,141,935 of record NW_024062822.1, on the reverse strand, counting down.
TTTGTTTGGATCATAACTTCATATTTTTTAATGCAGATGAAAATATTAGATAGTTATAATAAGAAAAAAATTTGAGTAGAAGCATGTGGATCTCTAGGAAATTTCCCTTTGCAAATATTCAAATTCGCGGAGCATAAGATGAACGAGCAAGCAAATGGACATGATTGAGGCATTTATGTGATGATGTGGATGGAATCGATCGGTTCTAGAGGGGCTACTGGTGATTTTGTAAGTAGAATTAAAAATTAGTTTGCGGTTAAATTGTTAAAAGTCGTAGATTGAATGTTGTGGTCTACAATACAATATTAAACGATCTCGTAAGCCACAATCAAAATCAACTAAGAGCGAAGATGACAAAAGCTGTCATGCTACACAAGAATAACAAAAGGAAGGGATGATGTAAATGTATGGTTAATTTTGTATAAGATTTTTAATTTTGTATACGATTTATAATTTTATATGTGAATGTAATTATGTATGAGATGGAAAAAGTTATCCAAATGTTTTTTGTACATGTTTCTTATACACAGTAGGAGTCATGTTGATAGTTATGATATATGGAGATCGTTATATGCATTATTCCAAATGTCACTAACATAATTGTCATCATGTGCGGGACTTAATGGCCATTCCATATTACGTATGTTCAATAACTACAAAATGCAATAACTTTAAAGTAATAGGTAAATTTACATTATAGGTGACAAAAATAGAATATAATAATGACAAAATTAATAAACACAAAGATTCGATTCCAACATTTTGTCCAAGTATGGTTCCCAAACTTAATAGGTAAAATATACCGTTTTAATGAGAGAATATGTAAACTTATGTAACGATACATTTATAATAAGTGTCGATCCCAAAAACATCGAAACCCATAATTATGATGTAATAGGTAAATTAACAATTTAACCGGTCTAAGTATACCGGTTTTTGAGAAAACATGTGTACAAAAAGTGTCGACACAAATAAAACAAGTGTCGATACTTTTGGTCCATAATGTATTTCAAAACCAAGTGCACTAAAAAGTGTCGATACATTTATAATAAGTGTCGATCCCAAAAATATCGAAACCAATAATTATAATGTACTAGGTAAATTAACAATGCAACCGGTCTAAGTATACCGGTTTTTAAGAAAACAGGTGTACAAAAAGTATCGACACAAATAAAACAAGTGTCGATACTTTTGGTCTAGAATGTATTTCAAAACCAAGTGCACTAAAAAGTGTCGATACATTTATAAGAAGTGTTGATCCCAAAAATATCGAAACCCATAATTATGATATAATCGGTAAATTAACAATTTAACCGATCTATGTGTACCGGTTTTTGAGAAAACAGGTGTACAAAAAGTATCGACACAAATAAAACAAGTGTTGATACTTTTGGTCCAGAATGTATTTCAAAACCAAGTGCACTAAAAAGTGTCGATACATTTATAAGAAGTGTCGATCACAAAAACATCGAAACTCATAATTATAATGTACTAGGTAAATTAACAATGTAACCGATCTAAGTATACTGATTTTTGAGAAAATAGGAGTACAAAAAGTATCGACACAAATAAAACAAGTGTCGATACCTTTGGTCCAGAATGTATTTCAAATACCAAGTACACTAAAAAGTGTCGATACATTTATAATAAGTGTCGATCTCAAAAACATTGAAACCCATAATTATAATGTACTAGGTAAATTAACAATGTAACCAATTTAAGTATACCAGTTTTTGAGAAAACAAGTGTACAAAAAGTATCAACACAAATAAAACAAGTGTTTATACTTTTGGTCCAGAATGTATTTCAAAACCAAGTGCACTAAAAAGTGTCGATACATTTATAAGAAGTGTCGATCCCAAAAACATCGAAACCCATAATTATGATGTAATAGGTAAATTAACAATTTAACCTGTCTAAGTATACCGGTTTTTGAGAAAACAGGTGTACAAAAAGTATCGACACAAATAAAACAAGTGTCGATACTTTTGGTCCAGAATGAATTTCAAAACCAAGTGCACTAAAAAGTGTTTATACATTTATAATAAGTGTCGATCCTAAAAATATCGAAACTCATAATTATAATGTAATAGGAAAATTAACAATTTAACCAGTCTAAGTATACCGATTTTATAGAAAACAGGTGTACAAAAAGTATCGACACAAATAAAACAATTGTCGATACTTTTGGTCCAGAATGTATTTCAAAACCAAGTTCACTAAAAAGTGTCGATACATTTATAATAAGTGTCGATCCCAAAAACATCGAAACCCATAATTATAATGTACTAGGTAAATTAACAATGTAACCGGTCTAAGTATACCAGTTTTTGAGAAAACAGGTGTACAAAAAGTATCGACACAAATAAAACAAGTGTCGATACTGTTGGTCCAGAATGTATTTCAAAACCAAGTGAACTAAAAAGTGTCGATACATTTATAATAAGTGTCGATCCCAAAAACATCGAAACCCATAATTATAATGTAATAGGTAAATTAACAATGTAACTGGTATAAAAATACCAGTTTAATTTGAAAATAGATCACCATAATGTATTGACACTTTATTAACTTGTGTCGATACCTTTTTAAATTACTTGTTTTTTTTCATTCATTATAAATATTATACAAACTCCAAATCGAAAAACCCTAAACCTAAAGGTAGAAGAGAACTCATCGACTCTGACGAATACCAGCGTTCATAACTGTTACGATTAGATATTCAGGTAGATTTGTTGATATTTTGCCATAAATTAGGGTTTGTTTGATTTGCAGATTGGTCTTTTTTTTCCTTAATGTGTTTTTGTTCCAATGTAACAACATCCACACCCAAAATGGCTCCAAAATGTTATCGTCAGAAGCGGGGTCTTTCTCAAAGCTTTTCTCAACCCACCTCTTCCCAACCCACCTCTTCCCAACCCATTTCTTCTCAACCACAACCTTCTTCTCAAACAATCACCCCTTCTGAGGAAATCAGGTCATTCGAAACTGACAACTTTAGATCCGACGCGGAGAAAGAAAGATAACAAAGGAGTTTTAAAGTAAGGAAGATTCGTCCCGAACGTCTCATTGACTTGGGTTTCTTGTTCGATGATAAATATACTTTTAGTTTTAAATCCACGTTTACATCTTGAGGTTGGCTTGAATTCCTTGGTGTAGAACCAAAATATTACCCCAACCTAGTTAGAGTCTTGTACAACAATGTTTACTTCGAGTATGAGCCTAATAAGAGTAATATAATAGGAATTAATACCCATGTCATGGGGAATGATATATATATATATCTCCGGAAACTATTGCGAAGGGTTTAGGTGTAGCAAATAAAGGGGATTCAGATGAAAATGATGTAGATTTGTGTATAATTAAACGGGTTGCTAGAAATAGCCCAATTCACCTAAATCTAGAGTCGAGAGTGTTTCACAAAATGCTGACTTGGTTTATTCGGCCTAGTGGGGGAAAACATTCAATGATTCGAGACAGCGATTATTGGTGGATAACAAAGTATAAATCCAATCCAAAAACGGCTCCAAACATTGCTAAACTGATTTTTAATACAATTATATATATAGTCACAAAGAGAACATCAATTTCAACTTCACTACCATATGAATGTGTCATCACCCATCTGTTGAATAAGAAAGAAGTTGATTTTTCATTTGACTCCCCTATTTGATTAACCCGCAAGATTGACATGTTATTTGTTAAAAAAACGGGATATGATTTTGTTGAAAAAGTCGGTTGGAAGCGTGTCAAGGATGTCGGATTAGATCTAGAGAGGGAGGACAATGAAGACGACCAACCAATGGGAGACGAAATGATGGAAGAAGCTGCAGCAGCTCTAGAAGCTCAAGTTGGACAGGATGTTATAATTACGACAGTGATGGAATACATGGTCAATTTTCGGGAGCATATTGATTCCCTTGTGAGCGGAATGCGAGCCGATATTTCATCATTGCACAATGAAGTCTCCATGTTGCGTGACGAATTACGGTAACGACATCAAACGAGTTAGGTAATTAATTATTTAATTTTATAAACATTTACACGTTCTAAAATATATTTTATTTTCTTTTAACAGATGTGGACAACCAAGCGGTCAATGAAGATGACGATGAAGATGAAGATGATGATGACGATGATGATCCAAATAAGTATATCATGTCTGCGACGCCGCTTGCAAGAAAACTAGTAATTTTTTATGTCAATGGTGTCCTTGTCTACATCCCAAGACATCCAGAAGGTTTCAATTCTGTTAATTTATATCCATTATTTTAACATATAAGCGTACAACTTTAATCTCATTTTCTTCATGTTGCAGATGTTATCCTCAGAAATGGATTATATGAATTTATGCAATTTTGTTTATAGAATTTTGTTGTTGCCATTTGGTCATCCAAGATGAGGTTAGAACTATTGAGCAATTCAAATTACTATAGCCAAAATCGTTAATATACAATTAAATGTTAACATTCAAACTTGATTACAATCTCAGGCATAACATGGACCGTGTACTTGATAAACTACATTTGTTCTCTGACCACTTTCTATTCGTTTGGGTAAGATGATTGTCATTACAATTTGCTAACTTTAATTTGTCTAAGATTCCTACATATTTATGTTCGACTATTTGTAAACAGGATCAAAGTAAGTGAAAAATAGAAGATAAGTTTACCTACTGTAAAGATCTCAATGATGTTTGGAACGAGTTTACTGATTTTAACGCCCTAAATACACTGTTGGTCGATTATTCACCGCGAAAAATGATTCACCGCGAAAAATGATTCATAATCTGGTAAGTTACATTCATGCCATATTTTCATAGTTAAACAGTTGTTCATAGATTGATTGATTAACAATTTATGTTTTTTATTAGATAAACAGTTACATATGTCTGCATCCTTTCGACGCTGCTTCCCATTCGGACGACAATACTCTAAGTATGACACAAATTTATTCCCGATTATGCTCATTTAGTTTCTTGTTCCTTATCAAAAAAAATTTAGTTTATTGTTAGTAAAATTGCACATGATTAGTTTGATAATTGAAATTATTTATTTATGTCCTCAGCAAAAGGTGATAAAATACGCGAGTATTTGGAAAATTTGTTGAAGGCGCCTAATGTTCCGGACTTCGTTAGCGATAACCATTTTTCATCGGATTAATTTCGTTGTAGGTACATTATTTGAACATTGTTATCTATAAATTTATTGTGAATGCGTGTTTTAGTTTGATTATATTGTGTGTATATTTTCATTCCATTCAAAAAAACTAAATCATATAACACAATAACTGTGTCTTTTAATATGAATATTACATTATAACATGTGACTTATACAATAAATATTACATTATAACATGTTCAATTTAACATGTCATTTCATTTTCATTTCATTTATAATTAGAGTTTGAATTTAAATTTCAATTTGAGTTTGAGTTTGAATTTAAATGTAAATTTTGGCTCCACTATAAATATTAGCCCTAAACTGAAATTTCATCCATCCAAAAAACAACTTACTCAATAGATGCATCGAGAGAAAACATCAAATTCCATTTCTAAGGTAACAACTTACCTTTTTCAAATAACAACACTAGTGATAATGTGCATAATGAATTTGTTTTATTCATTCGTGTCGATACATGTTGTCCATAATGTATTTCCAAACCAAGTGCACGAAAAAAGTGTCGATATATTTATAATAAGTGTTGATCCCAAAAACATCGAAACCCATAATTATAATGTAATAGGTAAATTAACAATTTAACCGGTCTAAGTATACCAATTTTTGAGAAAACAAGTGTACAAAAAGTATCGACACAAATAAAACAAGTGTCGATACTTTTGGTCCAGAATGTATTTCAAAACCAAGTGCACTAAAAAGTGTCGATACATTTATAAGAAGTGTCGATCCCAAAAACATCGAAACCCATAATTATAATATACTAGGTAAATTAACAATGTAACTGGTCTAAGTATACCGGCTTTTGAGAAAACAGGTGTACAAAAAGTATCGACACAAATAAAACATGTGTCGATACTTTTGGTCCAGAATATATTTCAAAACCAAGTGCACTAAAAAGTGTCGATACATTTATAATAAATGTCGATCCCAAAAACATCGAAACCCATGATTATAATGTACTAGGTAAACTAACAATGTAACCGGTCTAAGTATACCGGTTTTTAAGAAAACAGGTGTACAAAAAGTATCGACACAAATAAAACAAGTGTCGATACTTTTGGTCTAGAATGTATTTCAAAACCAAATGCACTAAATGTGTCGATACATTTATAATACGTGTCGATCCCAAAAACATCGAAACCCATAATTATGAAGTAATAGGTAAATTAACAATGTAACCAGTCTAAATATACCGATTTTATGAGCAAATAGGTATACATAATGTATCGATACTTTTTACATTTGTGTCGATACGTATGTCCATAATTAATGTCAACCGATGTCCACGCATAAAGTTTCGATATATTTATAAAAAGTATCAACCCTAAATACATCGAGACCAGAAAGTATAATGTAATAGGTCAATTTACAATGTAACCGGTTTAAATTTACAGGTGTAAATAGAAAATAGGTCAACATAATGTGTCGACACCTTTTAAAATTATGCGTGTTTTTTTCCCTTCATTATTTTTATACAAAACTCAAATCGAAAAACCCTAAAGGTAGAGAACTCTTCCACTCCGACGGTGATGACCTTCAAATGGAAGGAGCCCTAGTGTATCAACATTGAAGAAAATCGAAAGCGACCAGTAAGTATCAATGTATTCATGTAATTGTTCTTGAAATGGTAATTGGATTCAAGTTTTTAAGAACTTTTAATTGATTACAAATTTCAAATCTCTACATTCTGACTAAATGCAAAATGGTGAAGGAAGCTCATAATCATGTTGACTGTATAGCTAATAAAACACTCTTTCAGGGTCTAAATGGTAAGATAGGAATTGGTAAGACAAGCTTTCTTTGAGGGTTTAGGGACTGAATCCCTACAAAGTAAGGAGTACATGATTGAACATTACATTAAATAGTTGTATTCAGTTGTTAAAGAATTGTTTTTAATTTTATACGAATATAGTTGTAATCTTCAAACATGAACTCCTTACGTTGGAGGGATTCAATCCCTAAACCCCCAAAGAAAGCTTGCCTTACCAATTCCTAGCTGACCATTTGGACCCCCAGGGTTTATTGGCTATGCAGTCAACATGATTAACATGGATAATCTAAAGTTGATGGCGGATGGAAATGATCGATTCTAGAGGGGCAACTGGTGATTTTGTAAGTGGAATTAAAAATAAGTTTGTGGTTAAATTGTTAAAAGTAGTAGATTGAATGTTGTGGTTTACAATACTTAACGTACTAACAATTTGAATGTGAATGTAATTATGTATGAGATGAGAAAAGTTAGTAATAACAATAGGTTGTTGTACATGTTTCTTATACACAGTAGGAGTCATATTGATACTTATGATATATGGAGATTGTTCTCTGCATTATTCCAAATATCTCTAACATCATGTGCTGGACTGAATATCCATTCCATTCCGTCTTCAAAAAAATCAGTTGAAGTAGACTGCGTGCTTGTATTCAAACCCAGCTTGACTTGAGGACATGTTAGTTTGTTATGTCCCTCACCGATATAGAACCCACATCACCGAATTTTCTTCTCGACCTTGTTCTTTGTTATTTCTTTTCGTTTGCGTTGTTTCCGTTGAGGGTCACAAACGTTGTTTAATACACTGCTCCGATTGACTGAATCATTCAAACCAAACGAGTTCTCAAATTCTTCTATTAGTCTTTTCATCTCATCTCTTGCGGTTTTAAAAGATGCGTCTTTCTTTGATGCAGCGTAGCATAATATACTTGCTGTTGCACGTAAAGAAGCAAACCTTACCATTTGCATTATTTCTGGAGGCACATTCAAATCAACAAAACTGGGTGCAGAAGCCTTCGCATCCTTAGTCCACCTACTTTGAATCAAATACCCAGGAAAATATGTGTAATACAAGTGCTTCAAAACGTGAAGTTGATGGTGACATGAAAGTCCAACGGTCTCGAATTTTCTGTGTGAGCAATTTAGGGTTTTCATACGAGAATAAAAACTAATTTCAAATGTCCTATTTTTTTCTTTGTACTTTTTTAAATAAAAATATTGACATTCATCTGATAAGGACTGAATCTCTTCTTGAATTCGGTACAATGTCTCTCGTTGAAGTTCTTCTTGGAACACATGAAAAGATTCGCGCGTAAAAATCTCAGAAGCATTACTTTCAAATTCAACCAGTTTTGTGATCTGGAAGGGCTTTGTCTGGGAACTTAAGTAATCCGCTTTAAACTCGTTCAGACGTATTCTACTAATTCCATCTTCAATTACACGAACAACATCTAAATAAGTCTTCTTGTGTTTCAGTGCAATTGTGAGTGAAGCATTCATAGACTCACACCTTTGTGTTGAGCGAATATTAGCAAAGAAATAACCGGTTAGATATGCTTGTGCCCATAAGTGTCGAGTATTTCCCTTCTCAATCACCCATGGATGATTTTCGACGTTGAATTCTGAAACAACTGAGTGCCATTGAATATCAAATTCATCGGTTGTCCACCAGGAAGCCATGCATTTTGAGAATGTTGTTGTAAATTTTGGGTCACCAATATTAGCTTGTGCATTGCGAGAAAGATGCCAATAACATAATCTATGCTTAGCATTAGGGATAACAGATTTGATAGCCCTCTGCATTGCCCTATCCCCATTGGTGACAACTGAAATAGGTGATTTGTTCATCATGGCTTCTAAAAAATTATGTAGCACCCACTCGAAAGATTGAGACGACTCGTCAGCGATTATGGCAGTAGCAAACACAATTGTGTTATGGTGATGATTGACACCGACAATAGGCATAATTGATCGACCATACAAATTATCTTTGTACGTTGTGTCAAACGCAATTACATCACTGAAGCATATGTAATTTGATCTCGATGTAGAATCCGACCAAATAAGATTATACAACGCCTCTGATTCATCTACCGAGTATGTCACAAAAAACCCGGGATCATCATGTTTCTTATAATCAAAGTAAGCAATAAGCGCATTCACATCCCCATCGACGATTTCCTTTGCTTTACCTCTTTGAAGTGCATTGTAGAGGTCTTTATGTGTAAATCCAACATTATGATAGCCCCCTGCCTGCTGCGTTAAATAGTTCATTACTTGTGACGTGCCAACATCGACCTCTTTCAATGTTGTTGTCTCATCGATAGCAGCCTTACTTACAGCTCTATTAGAACGCATAAATGGTGTCATAGCAGGTGTGCACAATGCATGATTATGTTTATGATAAGATTTACTTATTACCCACTGATCGTTTGTATTTGTTGTTGTAACTATGACTCTAGCCTTGCATCCTGTTCTTGTGACTGGCGTATGAGCACGTTGACGGTCAATAATATTGACTTTTGATTCTCGAAACCCTTCTTTGGAACAACAAAATTCTTGTGTCTTCACATTCCCTTCCACGTCAAGTTGTGTTGTTCCCTTAAATGCACTAAACCTATGTTCTCGTGCGAATCCCTTGTAAAAGTACCAAGCTTGATCACGTGAAGAGAAGAGCTTACCAACCAATATGTCAGATTCATCAACATTATGTACTTCATGGCATTCATTGGTTGGCTTAACATTGTCTGCATCAGTATGATCCATGGAAAAAAATTTGTTGTGCAATTTCAGTGGTCCCAACAGGAGTTGATGGAGATGTAAGTAAAGGTTCATTGAACAACATGTTTCCAGTAGTGCTTTCAATAAGATGTGGTATTGGTAGTGGTAGTTGAAGGGTGGGTACAACATTAAATTTGCAGGACATATTCAGGTATGTACAATAACTACAACATTCAATAACTTTAAAGTAATAGGTAAAATTACAATGTAGGTGGTTAAAATATACTTTTTTAATGACAAAATTAGTAAACACAAAGATTTGTTTCGATACATATGTAAACATATGTATCGATACATTTTCCAAAAGTATCAACCCCAAAAACATCGAAACAAATAATTATAATGTAATAGGTAAATTAACAGTGTCGATACTTTAATATAAGTATCGACACTTTTGGAAATAATAAGAGAAGAAGTTATAGCGCCTAAAAAGTGTCGATACTTTAAAAAATGTATCGATCCATAACAATATTACAGGTAAAAATATGACAAAACCAGTCTCAAAATGAAAAAATGGTAAAACGATATCGGATTTGTTGCAAGTGTCGATAATTTAATATAAGTATCGACACTTTCTGAATTTAAAAGAGAAGAAGTTATAGCGCCTAAAAAGTGTCGACACTTTATGAAAATGTATCGATCTATAACAATATAACATGTAAAAATATGACAAAACCGATCTCAAAATAACAAAACCGGTAAAACGCTACCGGATATGTTGCAAGTGTCGATAATTTAATATAAGTATCGACACTTTCTGAATTTAAAAGAGAAGAAGTTATAGCGCCTAAAAAGTGTCGATACTTTTCAAAAATGTATCGATCCATAACAATATAACAAGTAAAAATATGACAAAACCGGTCTCAAAATGACAAAACCGGTAAAAGGATACCGAATATGTTGAAAGTGTCGATAATTTAATATAAGTATCGACACTTTCTGAATTTAAAAGAGAAGAAGTTATAGCGTTAAAAAGTGTCGACACTTTATGAAAATGTATCGATCGATAACAATATAACAATTAAAAATATGAGAAAATAGGTCAACATAAAGTATCGACACTTGTTAAATTTGTGTCGATACACTTGTCCAGACGAGGTGTACGCATAAACTGTCGATACATTTATAAAAAGTATCGATCCAAATACAATGAAACCGATAATTATTAACATATTACAATGTAACCGGTAAAAATATACCGGTTAATTAGCAAAAATGTCTACATTATGTATCGATACTCTTTAATTATGTATCGATACTCTTTAAATATGTGTCGATACTTTTTTTCCAAAATGAAAGCACAAACAGGTGCATGCATAAAGTGTCGATAAATTTAAAATTGTATCGATCCCAAAAACATCGAAACTGATAATTATAATGTAATAGGTCAATTTACAATGTAACAGGTTGAAATTTATCAGTTTTATGAGAAAATAGGTCAATATAAGTGCTATCTATTACATTATATAAGTGCTACCTATTACATTATATAAGGGCTACCTAATATATTATTGTACTTGATAATATTTCCGGTTAAATGCCTATTTTATTATATAAGCGCTACCTATTACATTATATAAGCGCTACCTATTACATTATATAAGCGCTACCTAATATGTTATTGTGTTTGATAATATTTTTGGTTAAATGATATAACATAACCAGTCTAAATTTTAACCGGTCACTTCTTTAACCGATCACGCCGTTTTTTAGTTTTTTTTAGGCGCCGCACAGCAAAAATACCCATACTCCTAACGAAGTATTAAAACTAATAATTTGGACAGAATGTTTTAAAAGAAGTAATCAAATACAAAAGTTATTAATCTAATAGCTAGGAATACATCGTAGATGTATTTTGTGTTGGTTCTAGTGTTCTGCTAATGTTGTATGTTCGAGATCTACCTGGACCAAAGGATTTAATTTTTCTTCGGCCTTTATCTCAAGTAGGATTTGGAATATATTTTGGGTGTTAACCATCAAATGGTTCGAGACCTTCCTGGACCAGACGATTTAATATTCGGTTTGGAATTTTTTTTATCTCACCAAATTTAAGTCCAGTTAAATCAAAATTTTATTTTATCATTTAAAAAAGAGTAAAGTACACAATTTGTCCCCTTACTATAGGATATTGCTTTAGTTAGTTACTTGACTATAAAAAGTTATAGGATGATCCTATGATTGTAGAGTGTTGCTTTGTTGAGTTCATTGACTATTAAAAGTTATAAAATTGTCACTTGATTATTCATTACGATATTCTGAGTTGAATGTTAACATGTTGATTATGATATGATAAAATTTGATCCCAAAATCTCAAACAACTAGTGTATCTCAATCATCTTATTAACGTCTAGCTCAGACAACTATTAATTTTTTAACGAAAAAAATATGAGATTGGAACAAAATTATCATTATTATTATTATTATTATTATTATTATTATTTTCTTTTGTTTTAGGGTCTGTTTGTTTAGCTGTAATTGGTTTTTCAGAAAATGAATTACTGGAATTTGAATTACTGGAATTTGAATTACTGGAAAATGAATTACTGGAATTTGAATTCTGGAAAATGAATTACATTTATGTAAAATGAATTACATTTCTGGAAAATGAATTACATTTCTGGAAAACATCTGGAAAACGTTTTATGATGTTTGGAAGATGTTATTTAAACATTTTTTCGGTATATTTTAGTGAAATAAAATTTTATAAATTATATTTAATTATTTATTAAAGTAATAGTACTATATTATATTTTAAAAATATTAATTAGTATATTTTAATATCTTTACTAAAATATTATTGAAATATAATAATATTATTCATTATTAAATATATAAAAAAATTTATTATATATTATTAAAATAAAAATATAATATCTTATATTATAATAATTGATTATTTTATATAATATTAATATATATTATTATAAAATATAAATATATTTTAAATATTTTAATAATTAATATTTTGATGAAAATGATATTAAAATATTTTATTAATATTAAATTCATAAAATAAAATTATTTTGAGTATTTTTGCTTTGAAGTGAAAAGTTCGGAAAATGACTTACGGAAAATGAATCCGTAAGTCATTTTACAGAAAACACAAAGGAAATTCTGTTACTAGGAAAATGAATTACATTCCGGAAAACGAATTACGTGAAACAAACACGGGAAAACGTTTTCCGGAAAACGAATTACGTGAAACAAACACGGGAAAACATTTTCCGGAAAACGAATTACGTGAAACAAACACTGAAATTTGGGGAAAACCAATTTCGTAATTCGAATTACGGAAACAAACAGACCCTTATTTGCAGGCACAAACCAAAATACATCAAACCCAAATTATGTTACATATCAATGGCTCAAAGACAAACTCAAAAGCCCGTACAAAAGAAGTCCAAATAGATTAGGGTCTCTATCATGTTTTAGTGTAGCCAGCCATTATCAACCTTTAGATTATTTTGAAGATCAACGATTTAGATGAATTCCAGGTTAGGGTTTTACCCTAACTAACCAAACACTGTTGCACCGTCCAAGAAGTTGGATCGTCCGATGATCCGCGCGTAAGATACACGCGCCAACTTTTGGGATTCCTTGTCGCGTATCCACCTCGAGGCCATCTCCCATCGTGTCGCCGTCGCCAAAAAATGTTGATGTCAACAGATTCTATGTTGAAGGCCTATGTTGATGTCAACGCATTAAGTGCTAATATTAGGAGAATCATTCCCTATGTTGAAGGCCTGGTTCTACATGCAACACCAGATTCGAATAAAAGGAAAACGGGAAGAAGAAAAGAAAAAAAGGAGAAAAAATAAAGGAGGGACCATTTGAACCCAAAAAAAATGAAGAGAAAAAATTGAAACTAAAAAAAAAATCAAACCTTAATTCATAGCCTTAGATCTAGAATCCCTTCGATCAAAGTCTTCATTGGTGAGTGGGATGCAACATATCTCAGTGAGAGCTCCATAGGATGGTGGTTTTCGTGGCGAAAGAAGGTAGACTCTTCGAATTTATTTATTAGATATAAGCTTTTAGGGTTGTTTTTAAGTAAAAGTGACATATGATTTGGGTTTAGGAGAGAAAAGAGGTTTTTTGTGTTCGTTTTAGATTTTTTGGCCACCGACGGAGGTGGTTGTCAGTGTTGGGGAACGATGGCCATGAATGGCGAAAAAATACGAACGAGGGTATGTTCATGTTCGTTCGTTTAACTTTAGCCGATCAAATGAACGAACACGAACATAAACGGAAAAAAAATTTATTGTTCGTGTTCATTCGTTAAGGAATGTAGCTTGTTCGTGTTCGTTCATGTTCGTTCATTTAAATGATAAACAGACACAAATGAACGAACAGATGTAAACGAACATAAACAAACACAATAAACGAACGTGAACAAACACAAATAAACAAACACAAATAAACAAACGTAAATGAACACAATAAATGAACATAAATGAACGTAAACGAACATAAATGAAAATATATATATTTTTCTTTCCTAACAATTTTATGATTATATTATATTTAATTGTTTTGAGCTTTTTTATTTGTATTTAAAATTAATTGAATTTTAAAATATTTATGGATATTGGATTAAAATTTATCGGGCTTTAATAGTTTAAATGGGTCTAGAGAGATTGGGCTAAACATAAATGAACGCACATAAACGAACGCACATAAACGAACGAACATAAATGAACATAAATGAACATACATAAACGAACATATTACCAAACGTTCACGAACTACGTCATTTTGGGATTAGGGTTTTGAACCCTTGCACATGGGACAACCCCTTTATTGGCCATCCGAGTTTTGTAAAGTTATGTTTTGGTCACTTAAATGAAAGTTTACACTTTATGCTTTTGGCTTTAAATTTTGTCTGATTTACATTCTGATCACTGAATCCTTTCTAACTTATTTTGGTTTAATTTTTTATATGGGCCAATAGTTTATAGATTTTTCTATTTTAGTCCTCATGTTTATAATGGAAATTTTTTTATTTATGTTTTAAGTCCTTTGGGTTTTGTTTTATATTCAACTTCACTACCATTTATGCTTGTTATTTTATACATTTTAGTCCCAATGCTTTTCATCGTTTTATTTTCATCTCTGTATTATTATTATTATGTATTTTATATTTTAAGGAAATATTTTAGTTCCAATATTTTTTTTTTCGTTGTATGATTTGAATATCGGAACAAGTTTGTATTTAATTATGTATGTGTTTTATTTTGGAGTTTAGACAATTATTTAGAATTGGGTTTGAATTTGTGACTGTAGTTTGAATTGTAAAATAATGTAGACTAATTTTCCAGTTTTTTGTGATCGTTTTTCTATTTTTTATGAAAACTACGGCTGCTCGGTTTTTCTCGGGTTCGGGTACAATATTTCGGGTCGGGTTCAGGGACGGGGCAAAAAAAATCTCCGACGGGGCGCCCCGATAAAAAACCCAACGGGGAACGAGGCGGGGACGGGGATTCATTTCGGGGACAGGGACGTGAGGAGCAAAACCCGACCCGAACCCTCCCCGTTGCCATTCCTACCCTGTAGTAAATCTAATTTATTATTTTTGTCTCTATCATTTTTTTTCATCAATTTAACTGTCGAAGTTGTCTATGGTGTTCATCCTAGCCCCTAGAAGTTTGTTGACTATTTTTTACAAACAAAATTGTGAGTCTTACTTGTATGTGAATTAAGGGATTATGTTAAAATATTTAGGGTTAACTACATAGATGATCACTTATGTTTTTTTTTTTGTTTACTTTTGGTCATTGATTTCAAAATACATAAGATATTGTCACCTTCATTCTTATTTAATTAAGATGTGGTCATCACGAGTTAATTGTCGTTAAATATTTTGGTATAGTCACACATTTGGTCCATGTTATTTACATATTCTCTCAATGCAATCATACTTTTAATAAATTAGAGTAAATTTAATCATCCAATCGAATGATGTTACTATTATTGGTATCACGTGTCATGTCATGTGTCACCATTCGGTTGAAAGACTAACTTTATTTTAATTTAACAAAGCAAAACAAATTGGTGGAAAATAAATATATTAAATTAAAATAAATTAAAATAAAGTTATTCCTTCAATTGAATGGTGACACATGACACCAGTGTCAGGTGACATCATTCAATCGAATGATTAAATTTATTAAAAATATGACTAAATTGAGAGAATATGTAAATAATATGGATCAAATGTGTAATTATACCAAAATATCATATCACTTAATCTGTTAACTGTTAACGATAATTAACCCGTGGTGACCACATCTTAAATAAATAAAAACAAAAGTGATTATATCTTAATTAAATAAAAACGAAGGTGATCATATCTTATGTATTTTGAAATCAGTGGACAAAAGTGAACAAAACACAAACATAAGTGATCACCGTGTAGCTAACCCAAATATTTATTAAACACACTGGTTAGAACAAATTCTCAAAATTTTATTATTTATTTCAATGATATTAAGGGATTAAGTCAAATTTTTGGGGATTTTTTCTAACCTTTTTATTTAGTAAATATTTTAAATATTTTCTAATTTATTTTTTAATAAATATCATGTCATCATCAAGTCACGTCAATAATATTTGGATGATCTGAAAATTGTTGGGTTGAAAAATACAGAAGACTAATAATTATGTTAGTCAAAAACGGACTTCGAGGGTTGAGATGAACACCATAAACAAATTTAAAGACTAAATTGATACAAAAAGACAATATGAACAAAAATGATAAATTAAATTTATTACAAGGCAACAATAACTCTTTTACTTATTTATTATTGAAATTTGAGTATAAAAACAACACGAGATTATATTTGAGAAATAATGAAAGATATTATAAATATCTATTTTCTTTTATAGATTATAAGTAGATAAAATTATGGTTGAATTTAGGGATTAACAAGAGCCTAAATCCTCTTAAATGTTAAAATTATTAAATTTTATGACTTTCCTTAAATTAGGTTCAAGATTTTGGCTGTTTGTGAGGTGTGAACCCTAATTAGGTGTGGCGCACAAACCTAGAAGAAGAAATCCGTCGGTGCCTTTTATGTCAAATGTGACTTTAAAGTGCATAATAATAGTTTACAATCAGCAAAGGAATAAACATTGAAATTTAAGTACTACCGTCCAATAAACAACTAGAAATTGACCTTGTAGGACCCTTCCATCAATTTTCATTTTGGGTTATTATTTGATATAAAAATATGAATGTGTATCACTTATCATCAAATTATTATTTTGTATCTAAAGTGTGATATTTATTGTGTAACACCCCGATTTAGGGGCTAAATTTAAGAAAATATAAATTGATGGATTTAATTGGTATTTTTGAAAGAAATTGGGGATTAAATTATAAAATTTCAAAGTTGACAGACCATTTTAAGAAGTGCAGGAAGTTCAGTGACTAAACTCATGGTTTACCCATTTTTATTATGGGATGAATTATAAATCTCAATTGCCGTGCCCAGTTTCCAGTTTATTTTCCCAGTTTTCCTCTCCCGCTCAACCAACTTTCAACTCTGATCTACTCGTCGTCCGACCTCCGATCAAGCCGAAACCACCTTCGTGTTCGTTGTCGAGCGAGGAACAAAACCCCTCAAACCTTTTGTCGTGAATCATCGTCGTTCGTCGTTAATTTCAGTCGGAAGTATCTCGGTAATAACTCCGCCGTTCAAAAATTTGAACCGAGCTTTGTAAGTATCTCGAAATCGCTCAAAATAATTTTTAATAATTTTTATGTGATTTTTAGGAAGCCAGAAGGGGCCCCACGCGCCCCCACGCGTCGCCACTGCGCGTGGGGATGGTCCAAATGATCGGTTTGACTGGTTTTGGTGCATAGTTGACCGGTTTTACCGGTCATAACCCGACCCGAACCCGACCCGTTTACCCGACCTGTTGACCCGACCCGTTGACCGTTGACCGGCGTTGACCACTGTTGACCAAAACTTTGACCGGCTTTGACCGGGCATTAAACGACCTTTGACTTCAACCGAGTATACCTATCTTGACATATTTCGATGTTCCAAATCCGATTCCGCTGTATGTTTTTCGAAATTCAAACCCGAAGGCCTCGAAATTGCCAGTCAAACCCGTTGACTTTGATTTTGACCGAAAATTCCAAATTTCTGAAAAGTCATATTTTATGCTTTCGACGTCCTGAATCCGAATCCGAAGTCCGTTTCGCCAAATTCGAACCCGGTAAGCTGTCTTTCACTGATTTATCACCCGATTCGTTCCGTTTATCGCAAATAAGCTCCGTTTCTGATATAATTTATGTTGATATGTATCTGAGGAATTATTGGAAGTTGAATTGAAGATCAAAAGCGTTCGAATGGAAATTTTATGGTCGATCAGTATTGCACGAAAATCGAGGTAATACTTTACTACCTCTTTATGCTTTATGGAACATGTTGATATTGGTAAATGCATGAATAAGATAATGTTGGTCACTTTTATGGAGTTGAATAATTATACACTCGATATGAATGTGGTAGAAATTCGATACTTATTACGGATCGAATGACTAATATAAGAGATTGAGGAATTGTTAGATTAAATTATAAGTTTGTGGTTATTGATAAAGAAACCAGCCCTGTATCTGCAACTTATAATTTATTTCATCAAAGGTTAAATGTTAAAGGTACTTGGATGAAAAATTATGAGAATACTCTAGTAGGGTAAAATTACAAAAATACCCTTATGTTGTAGGATGACAAGAATTGTTCCTAGAAGTTGGTTAATAACTCTGAATCCGATATAACTACTGATGTGCATAAGAAATGTTAGTTTTATTTGGAAATTATGGATAACCGGTTTTAATCCTAGGAGAGTTTGTGAAGGATACTAGAAGTCTGTTAAGAGAACCGTTTCAAGATCAGAGAGTGTTCAAGAAAGCAATTAATTATAGGATCTCTGAATTATATTATTTTCGTTAAGAGCTAATATCGAAATTATCTGGTTAAGAAATTACAGAAATGCCCTTAAGAGATAGAATAGTCTGAGTTAACTCTGAATGAGAAAATACTTAGGGGATTCGTACTTAACTCGATTAAGTACAGATTTAATTTTTAAGATCCTGACTTAGTGCAGGAAAATTCCTGATATTCCGTTTGTAAAATCTGAGAAGGCACTTGACCCGGAAATATCCGAGTTATGAGTAAATACCTGAAGAACAATTTGTCGGGGGTGTTCTGTTGTCAGAATTGTTCGAAAGGACTGAAATAAATGATAAGATTGAATTTAATAGTAAGATCAGACGGAAGGAAATGATTAAAGTACACTGAATATGTACAATGACCAAAATACCCCTGTAATAGAAATGACCCAAGAATACCACCAAGCTGAAGAATGATTGGATATCCTCGAGGTCTAAAATGAATGGAATAAAACTGAACACCAAAATTACCAAAATACCCTTATGGCCTATATTAAGTAAATGTCTTGGATTAATTAAGGAATCCAAATAAGCATAGGTGTTAGACTACCTTTAAAAGTTATGGAACAAAACTTAAGTGAGTAGATCAACCCTAAAGCTCTATCAATACCTGAACGACATAGATATTACTGGAATGTGTGTTCGTCTTTTCAAGTTTGGCTCGATGATAATTTTGGAAGTATTCAGCTCAGCTCAACTCTAGATCGCGTTAAGCACTAAGAATTGGATATTTGTCTGACAAATCAACCACGAAGACCGAACTGAACAGAAGTACAATATGTATCTGAAATTTAGAGACGTCCAAATTAATCTGGAAAACTCTGAAGTAATTGGAATGGATTTGACTACTAAGTGAAATAAGTAACCTCAATGACTAAGATTTTAATAAGTGATTTGGAATAGTCTGGAAACGTTAATGAACATACACGATGTATTGTTCTTCTGGATCATGAACTACAAATCAATCACGTCAGTATTTCATGATATAGTGGAAGCGTAAAAATGAAATAAAGACATTGGAAGATCTATTTATTGATGATTCCGAAGATGATCTATGGATAAGAATTTTTGGTATTAAAGTGTAAATACCCTAGAAGGACACGAAATGACTAGTCGATAAGTATTAGTTCTGGGAACTATTCATCTAAGAGTTGTTCGATAATGCGATCAATCGACATAGATTGTTAAGGTTCTGAATCTTCGTTGTTAAGTTGTTCGATTATCCACTCAATTGATATGGATGTAAAAGATCCTGAATACCCTTCTGATTACGTACAACTTCTGAAAACTGTCCGAATAAGATATGATCCTGATAATTCACATTCTGAATAACTAATGATTTCGATAGTTATTGAAATATTCCTATAGTGATCCTAAATACCGATATTCTATCGGTAAACTGAAGATCTGTGTTTCTCTTCCTTATAAGATTATCTAGTCCCTCTAAATAATGTCCATAAACTCTGGTGTGTTCCCTACTCACATGAATATTTTATCTGATTTTCAATTTGAATTCTGATCTGATACTTGACATGGATTCTGATATGATATCTGACATAGATTCTGATCTGATACTTGACTTGGATTCTGATCTGTTATTTGACTTGATTTCTGATATGATACTTGACCTGATTTATGTTTTGATTTTTGATATATCCGTTTACGGACGGAAAACGTTTTAATTGGGGGGGGTATTATTGAAGGAAGAAGTTTTCCAGGTTCCTCGGCTTTGTGCTCAGGGCCTTATATGATGTGTTGGGTTGGGTGTATGGTTCTGGAGAACCTACACATTATGATGTGTTGGGATGGGGGTATATATATATATGTTTTAAAAAGATCTGAAAAGTTACATGGTTTTTGAGAACACACTAGATAACCTATTCTGATCTCCTGAACTCAGTCATCCGAAATATTTGTCTGAACTAAAAGCTCATTATCCGTTACCATCTGAAATATCAGTAGGATCTCTGCTCAGCATAAAAATCTATAAATGTTCGGAAATAATAAGGATATGTATGTTTATTTGTATCTGCACGTTCTTCAGCATCATCTGGTAGTTCTGTATTACTGAGCTTTTCGAAGCTCACTCTATTACTCACCTTTTCAGGTTAAAAGAATTGTACCAGTGCATCTATCGACTTCAGTAAAGGAGTTCTTCCGGCGTTGATGCAGAATATGGTACATGTGATTAGGGGGCATGTAATTGTATTTTGATTTATATATGAGTTTGGAAATCTGTTTTATTTTTAAATAGTGAAAACTGATTTTATAAGTTTACATGTTCTGATAAAAAAGTTTTAAATTTTCCGCTATAATTACAGTGGGTCGCTCTGGTGGCCCTAATGTGACTTCCCGGATCGGATCGGGTTACCCGCATCGGTCTGGGGGTTACATATTGAATTTAATTTCATGATATTTTTTATCATAAATAATTATTATAATTTTCACTCTCTTAATTTCATTCATTTTGATATTTAATGTAAAA
This sequence comes from Hibiscus syriacus, assembly GCF_006381635.1. Taxonomy (NCBI): domain Eukaryota; kingdom Viridiplantae; phylum Streptophyta; class Magnoliopsida; order Malvales; family Malvaceae; genus Hibiscus; species Hibiscus syriacus. Next base: position 1,120,762 of record NW_024062822.1, on the reverse strand, counting down.
TCAAATGATTTAAAACTCGTTCTCAATCATTTATTATAAGATCATTATCCTCTTCTAAAAAAAATACATGTAATAATATGTACAACATTATTGTTTTATATACTCAATGATGTCTCATTTTATTTTTAATATGAGATTAAAGTCCCACCTCTTTTAAGGTATGATATTGTTCATATTTTCTTCTTTTATCTTTTAATTTTTAATTTTATATATTTGAGTTATGTTATTTGTTATATGTGTCTTTAAATAAAATAGTGGATATTTTTTATTTGTTCGTTTAACATTTTTATTCTCTTTTCAAGATTAAATTTAATGTCACTTCTCTAATTGACATTTATTTAATTATTTCACTGATCTACTTCTGATTTAGACTACCGAGTCATTTCTATCATATTAATAGATACTTATAGATAAATCACGTCTAAGTTGTGATAAAATCAGTTGTCAACATATTGCCTATTATTATATTGATTTTTATATTAATGTTGTTGTTTATCTTTCACCCTCTACACTAATATTTATTTGTATATTCTATTTTTTCAAGTTGTTTAATCAACTTTTTTATATGATCTTATTTTTATTATAATTAATATATTTAGTCCACCATAATTTATATATATATTTTTTAAATTAAAATTTTTTAGTTAATAAAAGTAACAGTTTTATTAATTAAAAGATTAAAACTATTTTTTGAAAAAAATACCACCACGAGAGTATTAAATAATAATTCTCCCCCTCTCATATATATCAACGGTGTGGAAAGGTATATAAAAGATTGCATCCAGGCGGGCATATCAGGAAGAAATTAATGATATAAAATCCCACCATATATTATATATGTAATGAATACCCCAATCAAAGCCCTTTTCTAGACTTTCCTGAAACACCCAATAAACCAAAAGGTTTTTAGAAGAGAGAGCTAAATGGGTGCCTGTGTATCCTCAACTTCAACCTCGAGAACAGCCAAAACTGTCGGAGGATCGAGTGCAGTCAAACGCTCATCGACATCAGCCAAGGTGGTTCACACGGACGGTCGTGTTCAAGAGTTCAGGCAATCACTGCAAGCCAGCAACATCGTTTCTCAGAATCCGGGTCACTTCCTTTGCAGCTCCGAGTCCATGTCTATCGGCACTTGCGTGCCCCATGTGCCCGGTGACGAGAAGCTTCATCCGGGACAAATTTACTTCTTGTTGCCACTCTCTCAATCTGATAAACCGCTCTCCTTGCCCGACTTGTGTTCCCTCGCCATTAAAGCTAACTCTGGCCTTGGCAGGCACAGTGTGGATCTCTCCTCAAGTAATTCCAAACTCATCCTTAGGTGATCAAGGTGTTAATTTTTTTGGCTACTGCTTTTGAATCTTTTTTTACCATAATTGCGATTAATATTATACGATGTAGATTGTAAAAGTCAAACGGTTTGGGATTGGTGTTTTCACTTGCGAAAAGTAGCGCATCTAACTTCGTTTGGTGACAGATTATTGGATTCATCGCCATTTTTGTTCCCTCTGTAGCTTGGTGTTATAAACTTGAATGGAATTGTAAATACAATCATGTCAAATGAATGGCTGAGACTACACACCCTCAACATAGTTTTCAGAGCCAGGTCAATTAAACTTTATTATGCAACTGTTGATTTCAATTCAAAAGGAATTCATTAGGGTGTCGAGAATTTTAATGTTTAACGTAACATATCAAAGGTTTTTTTTTCCGATTTTTTTGTAACGAAATCGAGGAAGATAACTTGAATTCGAATCATTGACTTATTGAATATCATGATTGTATGAATCAAGTGGACTAAACTTGAACTTCATAAACCCTATTGATACTTATGCAACATGGAATCACTAATCAGTTTGTATCACATAGTCATAGGCAATGTAACTAAGATTTTGTGAATAAATGGATGCTTGAAATGATATTTAAGAGCTCACACCAAAACTGTATACAAACCTTCATGCACATTGCGTAACACAGCACAATAACAATTTCATCACAAAATATACACCTACCATTTCTATTTTGTACAAGGAAAAATGCGAGATCTTACAAAATGGTAAATGCTTGCAAACTGCATCATGCCGTTGATGCCTACAGGGCAATCATCTTACTAATTCTTTAGATATTAGATACCTGAAGGTGAAATTGTGAGTGATCCATTCGATGCTCTTGCGGGATTTGCTTACCGGACACTTTCTAATGCTCCTACGAAGGGATTCGGGCAAAGATTGTTGGACCAATTCGACGATACCAGCGGGACATAGACTCGAGTCTTTTGCAAATGATTCTATTATCTTTGGTAGCACAATTTTCAGGTCAAATACTTTCTTGGGCGTGTAGGCACGGACCTAATGAAAAGAATAAACATGATTAGAAGGCTGACAATGTCCATATGGAAAAGATAACACCAAGGCATGTTGATGGGTTGATTTGATGATGACTTCGGAGGCCTCGAGTCATAGGGAATAACTACCCTATTTTAATCTGTCAATCTCTCGATTTTCCTTGGGATTTCTCTTTTTACAAGTGGATTTCGTATTTTATTTTTTATTATTATTTTTGACTGATTTTGTCCCGTTTTTTTATTGATATGTGACGGCCGGTTGAAACGACGACATCAAAGTGATGGGAGAGGCTCGACATAGGCAGCGACAACGATAGTGGATATGACGGGCTAGGCAGTAGCGTCAATGCAACTTGCTAGAGTTAGGGTTTAGAAACCCTAATTTCCTTGGGTTAACACATGTAGGTTTGATATAATTTGGGCCCGGGTCTACTGTTGGGCTTTGGGTTTGTATTTTTGGACTCATTGGTTTATTGTCATTTGGGCTTCCATTCGAGCCTTCCAAAAGAAAATAAATAATAATAATAATAATAATAATAATAATAATAATAATAATAATAATAAATAATTAAAACACAGACAAAAACGTGGGTCTATAGCTGGCACTCTTTATCTATTCTTGTGTTAACAATAATAAAGCAAAGACAATAAGACAATGAGTTTTTGTCCAATTATCTCTTTCGCTTTGAATAGATCTTGTCGCTTTCGGGTAAATTGAATGTGATATTGTTCATTCTCTCTGAAGATGTCAGGTCAATCTTGGAAACTACACTGCTCATCTACTTTGAAGAGATCTGGTCACTTTCGTGTAAATTAAAGATGACAATGTTCCTTCTCTCTGATGTCGAGTTAATCTTGGAAACGACATTGCTCATCAGCATTAAAGCGACCTGTCCGCTTTTAGTTAAATTGAAGATGACATTGTTCATTCTCTATGAGGATGTCGAGTCAATCTTGGAAACGACACTGCTCGTATGCATTCAAGAGATATGGCCATTTTCGGTTAAATTGAAGATGACATTGCTCATTCTCTCTGAGGACGTCGGGTCTATCTTGGAAATGACACTCCTCATCTGCATTGAAGAGATCTTCCTGCTTTTTGGGGGATGCCACTGTTCCTTCTCTCTAAGGATGTTGGGTCAATCTGGAGATAATTAGGTGTTGACATTGTTCATTCTCTTTGAGGAAATCGGGTCAATATGAAGATAATTTGATGTTGACACTGTTCCTTCTCTCTGAGAAAATCAAGTCAATCTGGAGATAATTTCGTATTGACATTGTTCATTTTCTTTAAGGAAATCGGGTCAATCTGGAGACTACACTCCTCATCTACATTGAAGAGATCTGGTCATTTTAGGGTGATGACATTGTTCCTTCTCTCTTAGGACGTCGGGTCAATCTGAAGATAATTTAGTGTTGACACTGTTCCTTCTCTATGAAGAAATCGGGTCAATCTAAAGATAATTTGGTGTTGACACTGTTCTTTTTCTCTGAGGAAATTGGGTCAATCCAGAGCGACAATGCTCATCCATATTGAAGAGATCTAGTCGTCCTGAAAGACTTGTACAAAGATATGCATGTTTGAATGCAACTATCTTAAGTGTTCTCATGGTTGTCAAGGTGAAACTTGTTTATTTGGATTTCTTTGGAAATCAGTTTTTCAAAATTTTCTTATGAGATAAGAAAATGGTCTCATGAAAATCAAAATTTCAATTAAATTTAGAAATATCATTAGATGAGGGAAATCAAAATTTATCATGTTTATATGAAATGATGAATGTATAATGCAGAGATACAAATTCATGTAACTTTACTCTTTGTTTACACCAGCGTGTATCCTTACAATTCTTGACTCGTGTCAATTTCTTCTTGCCCCAACAAATTTTTGCCCATGATAAATTTGGCTTCCCCTATCTGAAATTGTGTAGAAATCCAATAGAGCTTTCATCATTGCTTATGATAGTAAATTAATAGCCACTATCTAGAGCTATCCACCAGAGTAATCGATGGGACATCCACGTCTCTGACAAGCCCTACGATACATCCATGCCAATGATGGTAGTTAGAGCCATAGAGACAATCGAAATCGAAATTGAAGGTGTTTTCTAAATTCATTACATCGAATTCAATACACCATGCAACCATACCAAACTCTGCAAGGTTCTTAACTCTTTCATTGACCAAAAAATCATAATTTACATCCATGCCAATGATGGTAGTAGAGCCATAGAGACAACGAAACGAAATTGAAGTGTTTCTAAATTCATTACATCGAATTCAATACACCATGCAACCATACCAAACTCTGCAAGGTTCTTAACTCTTTCATTGACCAAAAAATCATAATTTTGTCAGGTAAAAGTCAAAGAAGGAATTATGGAGCTCCAAGAAGTTCAGCTTGGATTTCCTTGATCATTTCTTCAAATTCTTACAACATGATAGTAGCGTTTGTTTTGATTGAGTTCTCGACTCAACTTGAATAAAGGGTCTATCTAAGTTGAATCCTGAATGAGGCTATTTGTATCACATCATATTGAGAAGTTAGCGACAACTCATTGTTTAATTGGCTCCACTAATTTCTTGCTGTTAAAATTTCATTGCCCATTCTGTGGAAAGAAAACTTCATCACTTTTAACCTTGGCACATGCATAACACAACCGTCCACTTGACTAAAATTGAAATATTGAAGCCTCACAAGATCGAGTCATTGATTCAATATTATAATTACTGGTACGTGAAACATTCACCATTTCTCGTGGCTTCTGCCAAAATTAATGTATGATAAATTATTAGAGTACCACAATTGTACTTTATGATGGTTGACAAAACAATCATATATAGTAAGCCTCATTGTCTCCGCTTCACCATTTTCAACCTTTATGCCATTATGTGTCATTGAAAATAAATGTCTTCTCAATTCAATGATTTGTTCTCCTGGATGATATGGGTCTTCAATAATGCCACAAATTTATAATTTTTTGCTCTAGTTCTGATTCTTAGCAAGAGCTTCTGTGTTTGGGAGACATGTGGCAATTATCAAGATCTACTCCAGATAAATTGTCTTGCTTGAAAATGTTTTTATTCATGTTTCTGTTTTTCAAAAGGTTTGATGAAGAAGTTTTAAAAAATGATGCCCTTTACTTGGGGTTCACAACTGAGACAAATTATAAAAAAAATATTTCATTTGATATCAAAGAATTAATTACACTTTTAATCTGTAACACCCCAACCCGTACCCGACCCGGATACGAGTCCGCGATGTCACATTAACATTTTCAAAACCTTTATTCTTGTAAAATAACTGAACATTTGAATTTATATTAAGAAAATACATCATATATTATTCAATGTGTTTTGGTATAAAATTTTGAGATAAACGTGTTTATGAACAGTGAAATACGGTATGAACAGTACTAGTAACTGCTACAGTGATTTCGTAAATTGTACATAACACTCGTAAAAATTTAACCGTTCATTTCTTTGCATTTATACTTATATAAATACGTTTAAAATATTACAAAACTCGATCAGAGCATAAATACTTAATTTACCTACTTTATTTACAATCCAACCTATTTATCACATAATAATACATACTGTGTAATTTACTTCTGATCTGATCTTTGAGCAGAGATATGTTGTTACTTTGAACTTAGCTTTGATCCTTCTGCTTCTTAGTACCTACGTGTAAATCACTTACACGCTAAGTCATAGACTTAGTGAAGCAAAAACATAATAATAATGCATTTCTCATAATTAAACATTCAATCTATGAATTCAATCGTGTCGCATATAATTCAGTATACATGATAATGATAATGCAAGTACTTTTAATACCTTTTTATTGTATAAGTATATATAACGAACATTTCTCTACATACCATGGAACACATATACTACTTCACAACAAAACATACATAGTAGCAAATCAATTTATTTATTTACTCTCTGTAAAGACCATGTATTAGCCCATGTATACTTTTGAGAACTTAAGGTATGTGAGTACATTGAGGTTGTGCACCACTATGCTGTCACAACAGCTCGTATAAATGTCCCGAAGGACCAGTCCATAGATTCCGAAAAACCTAGGTAAACAATCCATATGTCCCGAAGAACATAGGTAAACAGTCCATATGTCCCGAAGAACATAGGTAAACAGTCCATATGTCCCGAAGAACATAGGTAAGCAGTCCATATGTCCCGAAGAACATAGGTAAACCCTCGACCCTTGGCATGCCAACTATACCCTAGCTCTCATATCACATAGCATGGGCATTGTAATTTATAACAGTTCACATCACTTATTCATATCATTTCCTTTCTTTCACGTAACACATGTACGTGTAATCATTGATCTTATAATCACATATTTCATATAGTCACTTAGCTTATTTCATTTCACATTGGGCATGTCTCATAGTATATATCACACATGCATATAATCATGTAACATATATAATAACCTATATTTTTCATGTATCCATGCACATATCAGAATCATAAATCAAATAACATTTAGAAGTCACTTCTTACCATAATAACTCCAATACTGGCTCATCGCAAGCCAATGTTCGTTCAATAACATAAGTACAATTAAAATTGCACTCACCTTAGCCTTGCTTTGATTCGATTATAATCCTTTGATTATTCCGGAACTTGTTTAGGCTCAATATCTACATAAATATATCATTTCAAAACAACTATCAGAAGCCTAAACTTTAAACTTGATGTTAATAACTTAAACCAGTTTAATGAATCAAATTTATTTTTTTCATTTAGGGGGAATATATTCCCCCAGCACATACTGGAATTTTCGTCCAAGAGGGGGAATCGATTCCCTTCATAGGGTATCGGTTCCCTATGCCCAGAAATTGTATGTTGAGCCCAAAAATCATCAATTCTTCACTCAATTCTTCTATTTTAAACTCCTATCATGTCATTAAACTCAACTACCATTACTTAAACCAACTTATATCCATGAAAATCATATATCAATTCTAACACTTCTATCTTCTTATTCTCATAGATGACAAGTCAAATTCAACTTAAAATTCACTTATCAACTCTATTCCATGATTTCATATAAAACTCATTTTCTTTAAATCTCTTATAACTTCTTCATCTTTTGATTTTAAGATAACTTAAGCTTTCCTTAAGCTTAGTTATCCTCTAAGGATCAAAACTCATGCTTAAAATCACAACAATCAAGAAATTAGAGAACTCACCTTTGCTTTGAGTTTTCACTGGAGAAGAGAAGAAGATGAAGAAGAGAATTGCTTTGAAGCTTATCTCTTCAATCATTCTCCACATAAATCATTAAACTATTCAACTATTCTACTTTAATCACCATATTTTGAAATTTTTACAATTTAGCCATTAACCCGTAGTTTGGGATGTTACATAATCCTTCAAAAATTATAGCTATTTGACAAATGTCAAGATTAATGCTAACTTTGAGGTAGGGTTAAGTATGGAAAGATAAGATGTCTTAAATTGGCTTTTTTGGTCAAGATCTGTTATCTTCGATTCTCTTGTATACGTTGATTTGATAAAGTAGCTTCTATGCTCATCTTCTGGTTTTCATATTCGACCTATCTTTCAGGTTTTCAAATCGAATTCTCCTTTGGTTTCAAGACGTTATTTAAAATTTTACGTCTTGAAACCCCATTTTTCATTTTTCCCTATCATGCATTAAAGATTTTTAGAAAATCTTTTACAAATAAAAGATTAATCCTGAGAGACATAATGAAATCTGAAGATAATCTCTTCTGCTTAAAAATCCATGTATGATTAGAAATGACTTTTTAGGCACATAATGTAGTTCACGGTTCATGACTATGAAAGAAAGGGATAAATAGGCCCAAACAATTGTTTAAGGGTGATCAAACCAATGCTCAATTCATTTTGATGTTTTCAATCTTGTCTTGCTCGATTTGAATCTGATTGCAATGTGTCTTTTATTCTTTCTTTTTCTTGATCCCACTAGATTGCCCATTTTTGGGTTTTCACCCTAGAGTTCATTTCCTCTTTGATCTTCTAGTAAATTGATTCGAGATCTTTGAACAAGTTATACTTGATCAATCTTATGGTTTGAAGCTCGATGTGTCATTTGACTTGATGGACTTTTTGCATGTGCTTCTTATCTTCTTTATTTGATGAGTTTAAGACTTTAATTGATTTGAGTGCCTTATTGTCCTCTTTATTTCTTGTATTTGGAACTTCCTTCGTTATTCTTGACTGGATTTGGTCTTCGAATGCATTGTATTTGATCCATATCAGGGTACCTTATTATTTCTCACTTTATTTCACAACGACATGAATTAATTGTTTTCACTCTTGCGAGCAGATTTCCTTTACATTTGCCCTCCAATATGGAGGGTGATCCTTGGTTAGGGTTTAATCAGAAGAAAAATAATTCAGGCTCAAATGAGAACAACAAGGGATATATTTTTCCTTTTTTTAATGGATATTGAAAGAAAACCATTCATTATTTCATACATGGAAGTCCTTGCAGAAATGTATCCACAGGGGGATAGATATTCAGGATTAACTTTTATTCACATGAAAATAATGTAATTAATGCATGGTAGAATTATTTCAAACCATTTCATTTATTTTTTCTTCTTGTTTCTAGTATATCCCAATTGTTCAGACTCATCTTCAGAAAATTGATTCGAGATACTCCATCTTGTTTCCCATGCAGAACCATTCTCATGCAAGTAAACATCTAGTACTTATTGCTTTTAGGTTTTATTGGTAGAAAATATCGGTTTTGTGTCTTAGAAGACGAGGGTATGACTTTATTGTCTCAACGAAAGGTGAGGGTATGACTTTTTATGTCTAAAAATAGATAAAGGTAGTATTTCAAAGTTACTAAGAGAGTTAATGTCAAAATTTGGTTAGTGACCATGAATTACTCTGGGTAAAGAATCGAGTGATCTTATTTTTGGCTTTGGATGGGATAAGAAAGGTCTAATCTTGTCATATGTCAAAAATCTATAATTATTGAAGAATTAAAAGAATCTGTAATTCAATCGATATTCAAAGAACTACAAGGTTAAAACTTGTTCCATTGTTCATAACCTTAGAAGGTAGCATAAGTGCAAAAATCAAATGACTTACAAAATATTTAAGTAAATATTAAAAGAATAACAAAAACGACTTCAAACAAAACAATTCTCTTAATGCAAGTGCAAGAAAGCTTCATAGATGATGAAACGACCTCTTTTTTATTTACATCAAAATACCCCATCATTCTTTGATTGTCCATACCCTTGAATCAATCAGATTTTGGACCTTGCACTTCAATGCCCTACAGTTCTCAGTATAAAGCCTTGAACTTCCTATGTGAGCTACATATGGTGTCAACATCGTAGGCCTCAGGATATTGGACCTCTTTTGACTTGGATTGAACTGGAGTTACAAGATTATTCTCAACCAATGTTGGAAGTAATTTCTCATAGGTAATTGGAATTAGATCAAATTGACTCTTTTCTCAAATCATCTTATAAGGCTCAACCCTACGATCAGTTGAATAGGCTCCACCATACTGATTTCAGCTTCTTTTTTAGTTTTAGAATCCTGGATTCATTTATTGACAAAAAGGTTTTAGAATCCCATGTTCAGGAGAGACACCATGTGCAATTTGTTGAACATTGCATGCTTCTCCGATGCATTCCCTATGGCAGCCATTTTGGCAATACTGATGATTTATGGTTGCATGCGTAATTAGTTCATCCTGTTGACTTTAGACAGTCAAAGATTGTTCAACAGCGTGATCGATCTGCGGGTGAATAATCTTCGTATAAGCTTGAGCTTGGCAACTCAGTTTTTTGGATAATAATTCAGAGAATGTAATCAGTTTTCAAAAGTTTATTTGCAGGTTTTATGTCTTAAAGTTTAATTTGTTGCCTGATCTTGATCGCCATCACCAGGTTGCTCACATGGGAACATGTTTAGCTAGCTCCCGCCGCCTCCCCCGCCCCCCAAAAAGAAAGGGGTGCGTTATTATGCTTATAAACTAAAATCTGGGAGACTTAGCCGTCCTAGATTTAAGAAAGATCTGAAGGCAATGTCATACTGAATCAGGAACAGAGCAACTACCACTATGAAGAAATGCTTGTAAGCACCAAAGTTGATTGACACTTATACCTTTAGTGTAGAGCCTGATATAACAGATACTAGTAATCTTGGTAGATTAGCAGAATTCCAGTGCTCTTCCCTTATAAAAATATTAGTTTCTGACGTTCATAAAACAAAAGAGCGGCCTAATAGCTTGGACATTTTGTTTATTGCTCGCTCTTCTTGCTACAAAGTGAGCCTCAAAACCTCATTGGAGGAAAAGTATGAAATGTTACCGGAACATATATATCTTAAGGCATCCAGACTCTATAGTGAGAATAACATTCAAGTCGAGTAGCACTAAATGTCAAGAACCCAAATTTTATGTCCCCGTTAATGCCCCTACCCAATGGTTTTGAAGGCCACCCATCAGCAGATTCTTTGGATCGTGTAGATGAGCGTGAATTGGATGATTGTCACTGTATCATTGATTTACAATATTTTAGACAATGGCCCATATAGAAAGCCAGTATCTTGTGTGATGATATAAGTTTTGGGAAGGAATCAGTTCTAGTAGCTTGTGAAGTGGATGAAGGTGTTTCTAATTCCCTTAACATCTGTGGCGATGGCTCTAAGTACCAAAATGATGTATCCTCCATGCCGTGGGAAAGCTTTACTTATGTTACAAAATCTTTGCTTGATCAATCTTATCAACTTGATGTTGAGGTACCTTTGTGTTTGTGTATTATTATATCATTTTTTTCTCTCTATTGCTACTTATTATGACTATCAAATAAATCAATTTAAAACGTGATTTCATACTCTCAGACATGATATGAGTACAAGCGATTGTCACTACAACTAGAGTGATATCTTAAAAAGAACACGAACCTATTAAAAATTACTGCCAATAACAATTATTTCAAAGATAATACAACTTCATAGCTTACATTCGGTCAAATAATTTTTGTGATTCCTAGAAAAAAACTCTGATAACTTAGTAGGTTGGTATGTAGTCATATCTGATCAAGCAAAGACGTGTTTTGTTCACTATGTTTTATTTGTTTATTCAAACCCATGAATAATGCATTTTGTCAATTACACCTTTCACTTTAATTAATAAATTTTTTATCTTTGGTTGATTGAATATATAGAATAAAAATATATCTTTTTTTATAGAATAAAAATATATCTTATTAGATGTGCTCTTGAAAGTTGTGACTAAAAGAATATGTATATATATTTTACGTGACACACTCGATCAACAAAAAAATATATCATTTTAAAAAAATAATTGAATTATTTTTAATGGTGATATTTAGGTTAAAAAACAATAATAACATGCTACAATCATATGGGCCGAAAGATTAACCACGACTTACCCTATCTACCCCTGAATGCATCATTCGGCCCAAGCCTTGAAATGGGGACCAAACAGAGATTTCGAGATCATCAATCAATGTGAAAGTTGAAAGCACTCGTATAAACTTTTCGTCTGTTCCTTTCGCATTGAATTTGCAATTTATACGCCCCCTAAACTAGATAAAGAACCCGTACAATGCCAAAAATGGCAACTCATTGCATTGTCTGATAGAAGGCTTGAGCCTATCAAAAACCCAGGTGAAGTCATTCTGAAATAGTCCTCAGAAAAATGGTCCTACGGACTCACAGGTTTCAGGACCACCCTCCCTCTCCATCCACCTGCACAGTAACGTATATTCGACATTGGATGTAAAGGTTCAAAAATAACAACAAAAAATATTGAACAATCAAATGTTCACGGGTTTTGCTTCAAAAAGGGTTAAAAGAAATCAAACAAGTCTTTGATTTCTTAGAAAATCTCTCTCTCTTTCACTCTCTAAACAAAAGAAAATGGAAAACGCGGCTGAAAGTGACATTGATTGCTATGCTTATCTGTTGCTGACAGTGAAAAGTTTTGCGACTAATAAGGGGTTTTTTTTTGTATTTTTGCAGCTTTAGCTTATTAATAATATATTATTAGAAATGCTATTTCTTATAAAAGATTGCATGGAGCTCATATTTCATGTTCTTCTAGAAAATATGAAGGTATACAAAAAACCCTAAAGTATATATAGAAGTGAGACAATCTCGCTATATATTCATAATGCTACGTTTATCGTTATGCATTCTTTGCTTCTTAATGAAATTGAACAAAAAGATTGGATTGTTGACTTTTAGGAGAATATTACTATTACTATGGAATATGTATTTGAAATTAACAGCTCTCAAAGTCTCTAGCTGAGAAAGAAGAACTCTTCTCGGGCATGTTTCCAGCATGTCTTAGCCCTAATGTGAGTGAGACATCACCTGTCGTGGTCCCCAACCTTATGAGTGTCGAACCAATGTCAGTGTTATTACCAGTGGTGGTGGTGGTCCCGTAACCGGCTGAAACGATGCTGCCAGCGTGGGGAATGAGTGGCGCCACCTCAGTGGCTGTGGCCTTGAAGGTGGTGGGAGGAGGAGGACCACCAGAAGGAGTAATAGTAGTGGTGTTGTGGTGGGTGCACTGTGTTACTTGGTTTTCCGAGAAGCGATGCCTATTGATTGCGACGAGTGAAGGGTCGTTTTCCATGGCATTGATTTCAGATCTTTTGCCTCCTGCTGCTAGTGGTGGAGCTGACGGCGTTGATGCTGCTGCGCCTGCTGCAGTTGTTGAAGCCGAAGGCGTCGATTTCTGTGCATTGTTGCTGTTGTGGCTCTCGTTATTATCTTCATCCTCTTCTTTAATCTCTTGCTGGTACATATCTTCCACCATGGGTTTCCACAACCGAACCCTGGCATTTATGAACCAATTTGAAACCTGCAAATTACGCAAAACATTGATTTTATCATTTCATTAAAACCCCAGGGTTAGCTTCGTTGTTATCTATGTTTTGCCTTGATAATGTCTGCTTCTTGCAGGAAGTTCCAAGAAATCTTGCGTACTGTCTAAGACCAGACACGGTTATTGAGGTAGGGGAACACTCCATTTATTACAGAGTAATAAATTACAGAAAACATAGGACCGGAATTAGGTGTTTGTCTTCCCTACCATATCTATACTTTGCAGGCGATGTCAGCCCTATATATTTCCATTTTGGCTTTCATGCAAAGTATATATAACAGTTTACCCCAGTAATTAAAGCTGCAAACTTTTTCATGTCTAATCTGTTTCTGTACTTTGTCTCTGCACGCCCTTTAAATATATTAACTTGTTAGGTTCCATATATTTCAGAAATCAGAATCTATGTCGTTTTATATATATAATTACATCAAAACAGTTAAGTAATAAAATCGGAGAAATCAAACCAAAATCCATGCAAGTTCTACTGAACCTACCGATGGTTCCCTTCCTATGGTTTTCCTTCTCTTGTCTGAGTAGTTCTTACTAGTGTGTGTTGGGTTTTTCTTTTTGTATTAATGCAAGCTATCATGTTTATGTCAATGTAACACATATATGTAATATGCTATTAATGAATTTACGTGAACCAACCTGATTTTTCGATAAACCAGTCTGTCGAGCCAACAGAAGCTTATCAGCATCGCTTGGGTACCTGAGAAAGAGACCAGAAAATGACATCAGAGTCATTGCCCAAAAAACTTATAATATGTGATTGAAGCCCTTCCCGCTTTCTTTCCTTCCTTGCATGGGCGTGAGAATCTAAGAGAAGGAAACATCATCAGCAACAGCACTTCTTCGTTTTTCCTTCAGCTACTTTCAGAATAACAACAAAAGAAAAAAGAAAAGTTTTTTTGTTTGTTTGTTTGATTATGTTCATTAACTATGACAATATGATGCAGTGAAACAGAAGATCAAGGAGAAAAAAGGGATCTGTTATGTCAATAAGGACTGTCATCTTGTGAAATTATGCTTGGATAAAGGTGCTTTTTAATAATAACTAATTTATGGGTCTGCTAGTGCCAAGGTAAAGCTATATATACATATAATGTTATCAGAAGGAAAAAAGCTGAGGGAAATTAGTAAGGTCTTTAGTCCGCTTTTTGGCAAAATCCAGAGAGAGTCTGCATTATTGTTTTTCTGTATACACTAATCAGAAATTCTGACAAAGGAGAAAAAGAACTTGGATTTTGTGAACTAATAAAGTGTCATTTATGTCACATGTATACTAATCTATGATAGATTTTATTTAAAGTTCCAGCTTTTTTAGCTTTTCAGAAGTTAAGAAGATGCAGATTGCTAGTGTTAAGCTTTTCAAAAATTGAGGTGCAGTCATGCAGATTGCTAGTGTTATAGTAGAATAAAATAATAATAATATAGGTAAAAGCAAAGGCAAACACGTACGGGTGAAGAAAATGCTCGAAAAGCCAAGCTCTCAAAATGTTGACAGAACGTTCAGGCAAGCCCCTTTGGGGTCTCCAAACTTCTTGTTCCATAATCCCCATTTGCTGTGACAATCTCTGTTGTCTTAAGCTTTGATCTAACGCCTTTAACCTCGGTGTCTCTCCTTTTGTTATGCCGGAGTTTCCAGATGCATTTTTCTCACCAAGTACCTCGCAGCTATGCTGCAACTGTGCCAATATTGCATCTTTCAAACCCTTGAAATGCCTCGACATCGCCTTCTTAGCAAGTGCCGTATAAGGCATTGCTGCCCCGAAACCCATCACCAGATCAAATGAGTTCACTACCGTTTGCATTAGTTCACAGTAATGGTTGTATCTCCGGTCCACCTGCAATTCAATGACGTGATTTGACATGACTAGGTTAAGGAACCCCCAAAAAAGAAATCAATGCATGAAGTCAATACAGTGAAATGATTGTTAAATGGAAAGGGGGGGGGGAGAAAAAAGAATATCCTTCAGCCAACTGATGGGCTTGTGTGAGTAAACAAGAGACAAGCAGTATAAGAAAATGAAAGGAAAAGGAAAGAACAACTGCTTTCCCAATAGTCAACCAAGTTATAAAATTGATGCATTCTTCCTGCAATATTATTATTATGACACATTTATTAGGGATTGCAAACAAGTTAACTGATTTTTAAATTCTTACCACCAAACCTTAGTCGACTAAGTACCTTAACACCCACCAATAAGATCAAACTCTACCAAATAGACCTCATAGTCCTATTGCACCAGCCGGCTTTGTTGTGTATCTGGGTTTTCTTCTATTTAAAAATGGCGGCCAGGAGTTTTTTTATTTGTGCTTGAAAGCCTAATGAAAAGATTGGGTCTTTGACTCTTTGAAAGAGAAAGAGAAGATGAGAGAAAATAGATTACATGCCTCGTCAAGCATGGATAAAAGTTTGACCTTCCTTCTTTGATGTTCATTTCTATCAGCTGCTGATATAGGGAGGGGATCTTTTGTTGATGAAGAAGAACCACCACCACCTCCGCCGCCATTACCACCTGGATGGGAATTAGGGTTTGTGTTGTTCCTAACAAATTTGTTCTTCTTGAACTGGCCTCTTCCAACACTACAGAATTCTTCTAGCAACTCTTGAGCAGCTTTAACGTACTTTGAATTCCTCAACGCATTGACCATTAACGGGGATCCGAACCCGACATGAACTTGATGGTTTTCCCCCGCTCCAACTTGCAAATGCAGTGGCTGATGATGATGGCTGACCAAATTCTTGTACTGAAGTTGAGCAGCAGCGGAAGAGCCCCCTTCTTGATTATAGAACAGTAACCCACCATTTCTCATCCCCAGTTCTTCAGCTTTGGCAACCTCCAAGTGTTGCAAAGAAGATGATAAAGAAAGTGAAAGGCCACCTCCGATTTGACTTGGGTTGTTGAGTTGGGAACCAGCGTTATCTCCTTGATGAGCACCATTAGGAACCCAAACAGTGCTTGAACCGAAAGCCACCCCTCCGGGACCCGAAACACTGAACCCTTGAAGAGGAGTAGATGGATTTGGGAGTAACATATGGAGAGTATTAGAAGAAGTTGAAGGAGGAGATGGCGATCTTGGCTGTGGATTCATCAAGAAAAGATTCATGGCGGCTGCTGAGTCGGCATTAATGCTTAGCAACGGCTGATGTTGCTGTTGAGCTGCTAAAGTGTCACGGTTATCATGACTCTTTGATTCACCAACCAGTCCCAAACCCCCCAAAACACCTTGCCTATTGTTAAACCACTCGTTGGTATTAACCGGTGACCTGTTTGCTCGATAATTAGGCTGTATATGTTGGTCTAATAGGTCGGCCGAGGCGGTCACACCTGAAGGAAAGTTGAACATTTCTGATAGCATACCATCGGCTTCATAAACAGGAAGAGCATTTGACGCTTCCTCTTCGATCCCTACAAATGGTAGAGCTGGTGGCTCAAAGCCTTGAATTCTTAGTTTATCTCTCCGGATCTGCTGCTGCTGTTGGTGTTGGTGGTGGCTCATGGCTGATCTCTCCATGCCATTCGAGAAGCTGAAGATTCCAGCTGCTTGGTGGTAATCTTGGGACATAGAATTTGTAGAATGGTTACTCTTGGAGTTCTGAGAAATGATTGATGGGACGACTGGTGATGTAGCTATCCCCATATCGATATCTTCTTCTTCATGATCCTATAAACCCTTAGCTTTTTTGCTCTCCTTCTATTAACCCTCAAACTCTTCTTCCCTTCACCTCTTTTCTCTTCAATTATGGATCGTAACCCATAAACAAAAACCAATAAATACCCATCTTGAAATTAGTGTTATTCATCATTAAGAATACCAAATCATCAAACAAAAAGAAAGGTAAGAAAGGGTCAAGAAGGATAAAATTGTAGCTATTAAGTGAAAGATATGGACTGGGGTTTTTCTGTAGATTATAGATATCTTTTCCATTTCAGCTTTGATGTTTATAAATAAATGAAGTGTATATAATTAAAATATGTAAGCAGACCTTGTTAGAGTTGCAGAGTATATGTAAAGCTCTTGGACATCGTTTTCTCTTGCTGTGGTACTGATGAAAGCTTCTTCAATTCCCTCCTCCTTTCTTCTTTCTCTTTCTTTCTTCTTTCCTCTTTGTTGCTCTTTGCAGTGGTGACTGTTTTTATTTTTTCTTTTCTCCTTTTTATTCTGTCTTCCTTTGTTGAAAAGAGGAGATGAAATGAGGTCAAGGGAAACAGATATTTCTTTCTCAATAAAACATGTAAACCTTAGCTTTTTCCTTGGAGATGGAGAGAGAATAAAGGGTGGAAAATGGAAATAGCCTTTGTTACAATTATTATCCATTTAGGTGGTCGGACCATCAACGATGTTAATTTTTTTTGTTACGTGACACATGTCATAATATAATATTTTAAAATTTTTATTTAAAATTAAAAAAATCAAAATAATATATATTTTTAAAGAAAAATACAAATGTTTTGAAATAATCCAAAAACTTTAAAAATATTCATTTCAACCCCTAAACTCACGCCAGTCATCATCCTTTGCCGTCGACGAAGCTCCACCCGACCTCGTCTCCCCCTGAAGACCAAAATCCCATGAAATTGTGAGAATCGACGTTTTATACCCCACGGACCCTAGCCGAAAATCACGATCTCATGCGATTTCGATGGCAACTACGATGACATATGACTAGAAGAATTGCAAGGACTACGTTGGCGGCGGTGGTCGTGGCCGAAAAAGGGGGCGGTAGCGGGTTAAGGATAGGATTTGGAGATTTTAGGTATTTTGAGGCTTTTATAATTTAAGAGAAATTAAGTTTTTGATAAATATAATAATATTTTTTAAAAAATTATATCAGATTGTGACATGTGTCACTTAGAGGGAGAAATTAACGTTGTTGACGGCCCAAACACCTAAATAGGTAACGTTTGTAACGTTAGACACCTAGATTGGTAAAAAAATAGTTTTGGTACCTATTCGACAATTTAGATATAGTATGGATGATTATTTTGATATTAAGCCTAAGCCTTTATTTTAAAGAGGTCTTGATGAGGTGACAGCGTTTAATTTATGCTGTTGGCGCATAAAATTTCGTACAGAATCTGTTTATGATGAGATGAAAGAAAAAATTTGCTTTAACTAGAAGTCTTCAAATTATAGGTAAGTTTTAAATTAGCCTTTAAATTTTAAGATATGTTATTAAAATTTTAAATTATCAATATCATTTTAATCAAATTCTTTTCTATTATATATCTTAGATATAATACAATTATGCCTTTTTGCTTCTGTTTTTCTTTTACACTTTATTCTTTTTCTTTTCATTACTCTTTTATTCCTTTTCGTCTTTTTAAATAAATATAAATACAAATGATTTATGCTACTAATTTAGGCCTTTTTAAGTTATAAGTAATTATAAAATTATTTTTTTATTATTTTTCAATAAATATTTTTATTTCCTTTATCTTTTACATAAATAAATAAAAGATTATTATTTGATACGGATTGTATAAAAAATATATAATTCATTTATTTTAATTTTTAAATCATAAAATTTAAATTTTATCCTAAAATCTTAAACTTTAAACTATAAAATTTAAAAATAAACTCTTAAACTTAGGTAGCGTTCAGTGAACCGTTCAACGGGAAGTTCGTTTATGTTCATTTATTTATTAAACGAATGAACATGAACAAGATTTTATGTTCGTTTAATTTAATGAATGAACATGAACAAAGGGCTAGTTCATTCATTTATATGTTCGTGAACATTCGTTTATGTTTGTTCATTTATGTTCATTTATGTTCATTTATATTCAGTTCAATCTCTAGACCCGTTTGAAATATTAAGGCCTAATAAATTTTAACCTTAAACCCATTAATATTTTAAAACTCAATTAATTTTAAACCCAAATAAAAATACTCAAATCAATTAAAGAAAATCTAAATCTCAAAATTCTTTGGAAAGAAAAAAAAACTCTTCTCAAATATAAACCCAATAAATTTTATGTTCGTTCGTTTATGCTTGTTTACGTTCATTTATGTTCGTTCGTTTGTATTCGTTTATGTTCGTTCATTTGTGTTCGTTTATTGTTTTAACGAACGAATATGAACGGACACAAATAAGCTAAATTTCTTAATGAACGAACACGAACAAGAAATTTCGTTCATTTAGTTGTTCGTGTTCGTTCTTTTGTTCGGTTAAAGTTAAACAAATGAACATAAACATACTCTTATTCGTATTCGTTCGGTTCATTTACATGACATGCCTTAAATAAAACATATAACATTAAAATAAATAGAATTGCATAAACTAAAAGTTATACAATGTATCAAATAACTTCTTTTAAAATAAATGAGATCAATATATAATATTCTCAATGCTAAGTTTAAATTACACAACAAACTTAGTCTAATTATTATACGTATTTATGTGTTGAAAATTTTATGTAATATGCAATTTTTTTCTTTTACAAATGTAATAAACAAATCTTAAATACTCAAATTGAAGGTAATTGAATACCTTGATTAAATTAAAAACATATAAGGACATTATTAACATATGTGTATTAGTCTCCTATCAAGAATGAAATGAGAAATTTTAGAGTTTAAAAACAATAATATTGTACATCCTATTACATATGTATTTTAGAAAAAGGATATTAGTGATGTGATAACAATATTAAAATAATTATTTAACTCTTCGATTTTACGTTGAACACATCCACAGTGAAATACACGAGATGGAGTAATCGTAGACACAGGTCCATGTCGATCTCATCATATAAAACTAAGCAGTAGAAAATATCTTCCTCCATGCTTCAAAAATAGGAGCGACGAAATGTTTAATCATAATATCACATAATTTTTTTTTTGAATTAAAAGAAAGCCTATGACAGTAGTCTAAGCATGGCTAGTGGCATCATCTTGCTGTGCAACGGCTGTTTCTAACCCAAGAAGGTCAATAAGTTCGTCTGGGGGGAGTCAAAACGAATCAAACAGAAGTGGTTCCATGAGGCAAGCTTTGCCATCTTATCTGCAATCTTGTTCCCATAATATCACATAATTTAAAACTATGCAAATTAACTTTTCTCATAAATTTACTTTTCAATTTCTTATCAATTTAAAATTAAATAGATATTCTCTTATTTTTTTAGTTTAAACAATTCCTTCTTGTAAAAGTTACTAATTTTATTAAAAATTAAATATTTTATCATAAAGATAGATGAAAACGTGTCATAAAACAGAATTATTGAAAATTAAAAACAAGAGAAAAATAAAGATGTAATATAAAAAAATAAAAGAACAATAAAACACACCTATTATCGGCAACCAACATCAAGATTAGAGTCATCACCAATCAACATAAAATGAAAAGAAAAAGTACGAATGAGACATCACAAACGAGAGAAATTAGAATACAGTAGAAAAATGTGGGTCACCTTATTAGCTCCCATCAAGTTCATCGAAAGGATAAATTAGTATTGAGTTGTCAATTGAATACAATTGATCAAATGTTGGTTAACGATTAAGATGAAAATTAAAAATATTTTATCAATAGATCGCATTATGGTTAAATAAATTGGATGTTTAAATATTGGGATTCAGAATGTAATTTATACGATCTGAAAAAAAAACCTGTAAACAAACAAAATCGAAATAAACAGTGAAATTTTAATACTAAAATAAAAGGAAACTTTTGAAATTTGGATCATTTATTTTATACATGTTAGAGTAGCCATCCATTGAAATAGATAGGAATGAATGTTCGATCGAGTAGAGTCAAAAAATTTTGAGTTGACGAGTCTTATTTTACAACTCGAAGTTGAATTGAACTTTTTTCGAGTCGAGTCGATTTTTTGAGTTTCTATTTAAATTTAATTGTGAATATTTATAATATTATAATATGATTTGATTCCAATTTAAGTGAATTTCTATAACCATATATACAATACAAATATGTTTCTTCATTTTTTTTAATCTTTGATATACATATATCATACAAAGTCGAAGGACTCGACTCAAACTTGAAAATAAATCCACTAATTACTAAAAATTTATTCGAGTTGCATTTCACAACTCGATTTGAACTTGAAATTTTTTCGAATCGAGTTTTTTCTTACCCCTAAAAATAAATATGTTTCCAGATTCCTAACCTTTTGCATGTTCCATGATGAAGCTAATTTATGGCATATTATCCTTTACCTTTTTATGTCACGGAAAATATAACATGAGAGGGTTTCATACTCTATCAAGACAATCATTTATAAGGATAGAAATATGGTCATATCTTTTAAATTGAAATTAAATTCTCTTATATTATAGGAATATTATTTATATTTTATATTAAATATCTAATTTCACTCTCTATAATTTAATAATTCAGTACCCTTAAAGTTTTAATATAATTTTATAAATTAATATCTCTTAACATAAAACTATATTTCCGTCCATGATCACATATTCAAACCAATATCGAACTTATGAATGTGCTTTTACTTGGTTGAATTCATTAACTAGAGTTAGGTACATGCAATAGTGCTAGCCAGGTAGAGTTTCTGTCTTTAAGCTGGACATGAATTCAGGGAGACTGCATTCATTTTCATGCAAACTGCTGCGAAAAATGGACCAAAAACACATGCTATCTTGATTAGCCAATACGTGATACAAAAAATCACTATTTTCCATGCTGAAAAGACCCTAGTTTAACATTTTTCCAGCGAGAAAATAAGAGGAGTAAATTTGTAAATAAATCTCACAAATCCAGAAACAGCTGCCTATATTAAAACTAGCTAACTTGAATATTCATGATTAGGTCATTCGTTTTCGATGTTGAAATTCCACAACGTGCCGATAGACGCATCATGGTCATCGACCACGATGCCCCTGCAAGAAACAGACAGATGCAACACAGTCAAAGGAAAACACATGATGATTTCTGCACTCACATGTTTACATTCTTGTTGATGATAAATTTCTGAGAGAAAACACTTGTGTCAAGTGTCTTGAGAAGTTGATGGTTAAATTGAAGATCCAGTACATTATAAGGCACACATGTTGTATGTTCTTTTCGGTTAATTAATCAAGTTTAATGTTTCTGCTACTTGTCACAAGGCCTCTACGATTATACCTGCTACTAGTAATACATGCATCTAATACATTAATCAACAATAAAATCTATACTTGTCACTGGACCTAGCAAACTTGACCCGAACTCGATTACCTGAACTGATTTACTCGACCTAATACCCGATATTAACCCCAACATGATGATCAAATTTGATCTGAAACGGAAACATACCCGACCCAAACCATACTCAATCCAAAATTTAGCTGACCCAATATGGACCCATATCCAATTTGATCCGAACCGAAAATAACCCGAACCAAAAACAACTCTAATCGAAAGCAATCCGAACCTGATTTAATCCGAACTAAAAGCAATCCGAACCGAATTTAATCCGATCCGATCCCATTCGAACAAAAAAATAATATATATTAATTAGATTTATAATGAAAATAATAGAAAGTTTACTATATTACAACTTACAACTAAAACGTAGCAAATAAAATTATGTATTATTTTTTTAAAATTTAATAAAAATATTAAATTTATAATTAAGCATTATGTAACATCTCTATATCGGGTTAGTGACTAAATTATGAGATTTTAAAATTTAGTGACCAAAGTAGATAAAATGAAAAGTTGAATGACTTAGTGGAAATATTTCATGTAGGATGGATTAGCAAAGAATGAGAAGTTAAGAGGGAAAATGAGTCTTTTAATAAGGAAGATAATTAAATATTATGTGAGGATATTTTAATACCACGTAGAGCATATGTGTGGGAAACAAAGTTTCCAGACTTCTCTTCTTCATTCTCTTCGTTTCCACCGTGAAGCCTTAAGCAAAGGTGAGTTGGTTTTCTTTCGGTTAATTCTTAAGAGTCAAGCATGGTTTTGGTTAATGAAGCTTTAGGAAAGATGATAGAAATAGAAAGGGACTTAGAAACTCAAAGAGTTTTGAGTTATGGGTGATTTTAGATATGGAGTGTCTAAGTGTAAATTTGAATAAGAGGGTTTAAATGAATTTGGAGGTTGAATTTGACTTTTCATCTATGAGAATAAGAAGTTATAAGAGTTAGAATTAAGTTTGGATAACATGAAAAATTTGGTAAGATTTTTAGCTTTAATAATTTAGATGAGATATGAGAGATTATAAGTTGTTAGAATGATAGAAGTTAGTTTAAATGGTTGCTGTTAAGTTTAAGGGTATGAAAGGAGTTATATAAGATGGAATTAAGTGAAGTGTTGGTAATTTTCGGGTGAAAACTGTCTGTTCTGGGTAGGGTGTATCGGTACACTATGAGTAGGTACCGATACACTAAGACCAAATTTTGAAGAACGGCTTCATAGTGTATCGATACATTCAGGGGTGTATCGATACCTGTGTATCGATACACACAGACAGGCATCGATACATGGAAATTTCGAAGCTATTTTGGATACCGATACACTCATAGTGTATCGATGCCCCCTAAAGGAAAAAGTGAATATTAGTTCATTAAATTCGTTTAAGTTATTAGTATCAAAATACAAGGTGTAGGTATCTGATAATTGCCTTAAAATTTATATTTATGTATATATTGAGCCTAAAATAGTTCCGGAACATTTGGGAAGTAAAAACGATCGAGAGAAAGGCAAAGAGATCTAGGTGAGTGCATATGCATAGCATGACTAGAATAGTATATTACAACTTTAGACTTGTGATAAATATTACACTTTACTTGTGATAAGTCTAAATTCAATACCTTAATACATGATTCATTCCATATTACGTTATATGATATGAATTCATACCATATGCATTATGTGACATGTTTTAAATGAATATGCATGAAAGGTTACTTGAGCTATGTGATCCGAAATGACCCAACCCAAACCCGATTCAAATCACACATTACATAGTAGATGTAATAAAATTTAATATTTATAAATTCTTTTTCTTTTTATTATCTCAACTTGGACAACTAATTCAAATGACTCCCTTGTGGGGTATGCAAAAAGCATTTCACTGGAATTAGATCTAGCAAAATTTGACCCTAACCCGATTATCCAAATCGATTTATCCAACCCAATACCCAATATTAACCCAAACATGATAACCAAATTTGATTTGATACTCGACCCAAACCATATTTGATCCAAAATTTAGCAAAACCAAAATCAACCAGAACCGAAATCGAAATTAACCCAAACCGAAACCGAAAGTAACTCAAACCGAATTTTTATCCGATCCAAAAACAACCCGAACCGAGTTTAACCCAACCCGAAAACATCTCTAACATATTGAAATTGATATAATTTATTATCAATAATAAATTAATTTAAATAAAATTGATAATTTATTAAAAATATTAAATTTATAATAAAATAATAGAAAGTTTAAGAGAATATAAAAGAAGAATCTAATTGTAGATTGAAAATATAAATAAAGTTTACTTATCTTACTTGTTATAAAAATATTATTTATAATAAAATAATAGAAACAACTAAACAAAAAAATATTAGATTTATAATAAAAATAATATAAAGTTTACTTATGTTAGGACTAAACTTAACAAATAAAGTTATGTATTATTTTTTAAAATTTAATAAAAATATTAAATTTATAATTGGAAATAATTTTTTTTAATAAAAATGTATTTATTTATCAAATAGTTCTCATTATAAACTTTTCATACGAGATCCATCTAAAATTTTGATAACAAATTTTAACACGTATTTTAGGATCGTATTTGTGAAAAATTATCGATTTATCATCTCTAAAAGATGGTTTAATTCAAAATATTAAACAATTGAGATTTGAAATTAAACCTAAATTATAAAATTAACAAATAAGAAGACATATTTTTACAAGAATATATCAATTATTCTATATATACTTGATTTTGATTAGACTCATAATCAATTCAACCCGAATTGACTTGATCTAAAGGTTGACCTAAATTGAAAATCAACCTATCTGATATTTACCTGACCCGAAATCTAACTAATTCGGTATTAATCTAACCCAAAAATCAACTGATCTGGTATTGACCCATCCAAAAATCAACATATATGATATTGATCTGAATCGGAAAACAACAAATCCAATAATAACCCGACCTGAAAATTGACCCGATCCGATCATCGTACGCCCGAACTAGATCCGATCCGATTCGAACAAAATTAAATCGAATTTAAACTAGACCCAAAATTACCCGACCCAAATTCGATCTGATTGACCCATTTGCCACCTCTAACTATAATAGTTGATACATCTTCATTGTATTTATAAGTCATACATATTTGTGTTAAATATTAGTGGTTTAAGAGAATATTATCTTCCCTATAAAGATTTTGGTTCGAACAGATGCATTTGTAAGGTTTAGATGTTTTTAATGACTAAAAAAAATCTTAAATAAATATTAATATCTTATAATCATCATATACTATTAAGAAAATAATCTACCTTCCTAACCGCCCGCTATCAAATCATTGGACACTACTATTAACATAAAAATCTTATCTTTTGTTGAATTTAAAAAAAAAGTAAATAATCGATATAATTATTTTTTTAAGAAAAAGTCTTAAACTTTAAATATAACTGATAAAATAAATATAAAAAGAAATAAAAAGAAATATGGATAGATAAAATTGTGATAAAATGAGGAAAAAAGGAAAAGCATCTTAAAAACAGAGGTGATGAATGTTTGGAAATTGGAATATGGGATGGCATTGGCTTATTGGGGATGCCCCCGTAAATGAAAACGACCCCAAATTATTGAAAGCATAACACTTCTTATAAATAACTTGCTAGAAAACTGTATCATGTCTCTGACGTGGTCCGATTCCCCTCATAAGTTGGCATGGCCGAGGCCAAGTGGGAGCGTTGGTCCATGCGCACATCAAAGTGTTTGAAAATAAAACGTGTCAGATAAAGAGTGGTGACACATTTTTGTTGATTATTAGTACTCTTATAAATTTCAAGGCCAAACACTGAAAATATGCAAAGGTGGGATTTTTTATTTGATATAAGTTTAATGTAAGACTAAGTGTCTAAATATAAGTTAGAAATTTTTATTAAAAGTAGGTGTTTAATATTTATGAGGTTATATTTTTAGGTGTCTGTCGTTAAATTTAATATTTAAGTGGCATGTCTCAATCTTATAAAAAATTAAAAATATTATTTTAAAATAAAAATTATAATTTATTTAAAAACACCCAAAATTTTCTTAAATCTAAAAACAAAAAAACTCTAAAAACCCTAATTCCAAACTTCATGATGCACTCCGACCGCCATCGATGTTGCCTTGGTTGTCACCCTTTGTCGTCGGTCACTTCGTCTAATCAAATTTCAACGCACAACGAGAGGAGTCGTTGCTTGAATCGATGGAATCATCGTCGTTAGTCAGAATCAATAAATTGTTCCAATCGTCGTTTTAAGTATGGGGGTTCGATCTTTATGTGTTGGAGTTGTTGCGCACCTTCTAATTTTTGGCTAATTGGCGACGGTTGTGACAATCGGTGGTGCTGAGGGGATTTAAATTACTTGAATCGATGGAATCATCGTCATTAGTCGAAATCAATAAGTTGATGCAATCATCGCTTGAAGCATGGGGGTTTGGTCTTTTGGTGTTCGAGTGGTTGCGCACCTTCAAATTTTTTGGTCGATTGGCGTCGGTTGTGACAGTCAATGGTGCTGAGAGAATTGAAATTAGGATTTTTTGGGGTTTTGGGATTTTTTATAATTTCAAAAAATTGGGTTTTTAAAAAGAAAATAATGATTTAAGTGTTTTTTTAATAATTTTTTTTAAAATTTTATATGCTTGACACATTTCACTTAACGGTTTAATTTAACGGCGGTTACAGTCCAAACCCGTAATTGGCAAACTGGTTTGTTTCTGGTGGTGGGGAGGAACGGTTGGTGGTCTTTGCTCGGCTGGGCGATTAGGAATTTCCATGTCCTGATACGATTTTGTACGCGGATCGGTCTGGTTTTTGCCCCTGCCATAAAGGGGAACAAGCTTTTCCTCTCGTATGAGGGCCTTGCAAACCGGGCATTCTTGACAATGCGAGTGATGGTGCAACCCTCTGTATAGACATGGCCAGCGGAAGAGATGACCGCAAAGTGTGACAATTGAATCTTGATCCAATTCGAAGCAAACATTGCATTCGAAATCACCAGCATCATTAGCATTATCACTACTCGAGCAAGATTGACTTGAGGGAGGAATGCTTGTTGATTCCCCAAAACCACTTGCAATTGCTTATATAGCTAAACCAATAAATCAAAATATCACAAGGAAAATGCACGAATTGAAGAGGCAAGCATTTAAATTTCCAGAAATTCAAGTTATGGAATAAAAAGAAGAAAAAAAACCACCACTTCCAATCAATCACTTCAAAGCCCAGTTTCCCATTTTTTAAAAGAAGAAAGATTTGAGATGCCAAAAACCACAAACCCACAAAAAGCTCTAAAGATCAAATCATTCGAGATCATCATCAAATTACCCCCATAAACGATTTTGATCATTAACCAAGCTCAAATAGACAAGTCATTTGGCAAAAAAAATGGAATCCCTCATCTAAAATCAGAATATTAATCAAATTTCAAAATCCAAAAGAATCTAGACACACGACCGCATTCGCATCCATCACAAAGTATAATCTAAAAGACTATAGATTGAAAAAGAAAAGGTAACAGATCTAATAATTGGGTAAAAGAGATCAAAACAATTGATTGATAGAGTGAAGGTACAAATTTCTTAAATGGGTGATAGGTAATTTCGGGAATGTTCCAGGGTACTCGAAATTTTCCGTGTTGTTTAATCCAAGCCTAAGCCAATCTAGAGAAGGAATTGAATATTCGTTTTATAAAAATAAAAAGATCTTAAAATCTGTATATTGTTAATAAAAAAAATCATGTATATTCAATTTAATATGGTAATATTATAGGAATAATACCCAAAAAATTAATCACAATGACATCAAGCAATTTTTTTTTATTAAAATGGTATTCTTTTGGCAAAGGCGTGCACCCAGTCTTTTGAAAGGCAATATTTAATATAAATTTGTAATTCGAATTTTTTCAACAACTTTGATAGTATTATTTTTTACGTCCTTTATCAGGTGTGTTCAATCGGTCGGTTCGGTTAACCGACCGAATCGAATTTCCAAAAATTCATTAATCAGTGTTTTTTTCACTTTAATCGTTATTCGAATCGAAATTTTTCGAAGACAATTAACCGAATCGAACAAAGTTCGATTAATCTATCGATTAACTGAATTAACCAAAATTTATAAATAATATATATTATATATTAATTGAATTAACCGAAATTTATAAAATCTCGATTAATCGATTTTGAACTGAATTAACCGATAATCAAAGTTTAAATAAATATTAATCGTTAACCGATCGAACTTAAAATCAACCGATCGATTAACCCAAAAAAAAATTTATTCAATCGATTAAATCGGTTTTTACCGAAGTTTGAACACCCCTATCCTTTATCAACTTGCAGAAGTAGGAAATTATACATATAAATAATAAGGTAAAAGAGAGTTAATTAGGCCGGTAAACGAAACGAAGTTCAGTGAATCGTTTGTGAATCGTTAGGCGGAAAGTTCGTTTATGTTCTTTTTTTATTAAACGAACGAACATAAACAAGATTTTTTGTTCGTTAACCCATTCATTTATGTTTGTTTATATTCATTTAATCTCTATACTCGTTTAAAATATTAAGACCTAATAAATTTTAACCTTAAACTTATTAATATTTTAAAACTCAATTAATTTTAAACCCAAATAAAAGATACTCAAATTAATTAAAGAAAATATAAATCTTAAAATTATTTGGAAAGATAAAAATTCTTCTCAAATATAAGCTCAATTAATTTTATGTTCGTTCGTTTACGTTGGTCTATATTCACCCGTTTGTGTTCGTTTATGTTCGCCTGTTTGTTTATGTTCATTTAGTTATTCATGTTTGTTCGATTAAAGTTAAACGAACGAACATGTTTACATGCCTAGAGTTCGCCGTTAACAAACTACTTGGATAGCGTAGGTTTCAAGTGGCAGCAGCATTCTTAGAATTCAAATCTTGTGTTCTAATGTAGAATTTATATTCTTGTTTCAGTATTAGATAAGATGTAAATTCTGTATATTTGTTCCAGCATTAGGTAAGTCGTGTCCTCCATTCTTAGAACCAGGTCCAAACACTTGACACAATCAGCGAAGACGAAAAATCCAACCAAAATTAGATTGACTGAACAATGTAATTGCTATATATATATAAATATATGATCAAGTCCACATGTGCTATACTCACTTGTAGAGGTGGAACTTCATTACCTCGAATAGAGCATGAGATTAATACAACATAAACACTGAAATATATGCCATTGCTAGAGTTCCCAAGGGCTGTCACCGGTTGATGAACTACCAGAACGTTTCATCATCTTCTGCAAAACCACTGTCCTTGCCATCCTAATATTACGGCTACAAGTATCGGCCTGTCGACCCAATTCCTCGATGATTATCATAAATGCTTCCAACTTTCTCTTTATCTCGTCGATTGCAAGCTTCAGTGCGTCTGCTTCTCTAAGTGCGAAATCAGCATTATGCAATATTGATTCTATCTCGATTTCGAACCGACTGATAAGTGCTCTTATGTTTTCCAAGTCATTGATCGCAATCCAAGAACCGATTTCCATTCCGATTATTAACTCCTTCTGCCCTTTCAGCTCTATCTCATAGCGTTTCCAGAGCCAGTTGCACCATTTACCGACCGAACCAATAGGAACCGCCAATGCAGCTGCCAAAGCTGTTACGACAGGCGGTGCAGCTATGGCCGCTGCCACCACAGAAAAGATCAACACCGAAACAAAAGTGGTTACAAACAACACATTCAACACCCTCCTCCATGTTTTCAAGGATTTCAACTTCTTATCGAGCTTTCTCTTCTGAGCTTGCAATTTCCGCAGCATCAATTCCTGCTGCCTACGGACCGAATCAAACAATATAAAGAACTCTTTAGTGAATGGCTCCTCGGCTGCTTTAAATTTCCTTAGTTCTCCCAAAGTCTTCACAAATTTCCTCTCACCATCCCCATCTTGTAAACCCACCTCCTCGTCGAAGTACGTTACGGCCAACTGAATAATTAACTGGTTGTTTCGAGCTCGTTTGAGGCAATTCTCAAGAGCAGTGCAAAATTCTAAAGTCTTCTTACTGTTCTCAAAGTATTCCTCAACCAAAGAAAACAGCTCCGGATTTTTCCATATATCTCTATGACATTCTAAAATGATTTTCACCACTTCCTGATTTGTTTCAAGAAGACATCCGGTGACCTGTTTGAGCGAGTCGAAAGATAAAGATTGAACACCCAAACCAGAAGCAAGTGTGCCGATAACATCGTTGGTGCGTTGATGGAGAGTCGCATCAAATTGCTGCAAAGTTGAATCATTTCTACAAGCAGCCTCGTAGGAGATCAAGTCTGATTCGAACTGAGAATCGGCCCTGCTTTGGGGAGAAACTTCTGGACCACTCACTGTTTTACTAGATTTGCTCCCCATCTTAGCTTATTCAGATTCAAATCTTGATGGAAATGATAGTTTTTCAAGTTTAAGTAAAACCCAGTAATCAAGTGAACTCCTGTGCCTTTCTCAAATTAAAAACCCAAAGATAGTTTTCAAGTTTGGGTAAGATCTTAAAAACCCAGAGCTAACTCTCAAGAGTGCACACCGATTAGATCTAGGTGATAGCAAAATGATTATCCCCAAGTGATGAAAGATTAAATCCTTGAAACATAATCCAATAAATGGATTAACTTAAAGTACCTGAAATTCAGCTGAAAGAACGAAAAAAACGAGGGTTTCCAGATTCCTGATTTCTCCTCACCTGAAATCCTTTGCCGATAATAAAGCTCGAAAACTGAAGCTGAACACAAACAAGCTACGATCTAGTGAACTCAAGGATGAATCTTGACACAATGGGAGAGGAGAAAGAAAGGGCTAGAATTTGATTCGTCTCCTGTCTGATGATGAGAAAAGTCAAAGAAATGAAATTGAATTGGTAAGCATTAGGACCAAAGCCGAGTGCCCAGAGCCGAGGCGGAACCTTCCCCGGTACTTCGCTTGTGGTAATTGCCACAACAAAAATTAAGCCTCGTTGATTTGTTGTTGTGGGCAGAAACGTCTGTGAGTTTGCTCGGGGTAGTGAACAGGTATATGGTTGGCTAATAGTGCTTTATTGGTTCTCATTTCAAAGATTAAATATACATGGTCATGTCTTAGTTTAGGCCAATAAGTATTTGCATGGTCCTGTATAAAAATTGTTACAAAAGTTCTTGTTAACATATTGAAGCCAGTGATTGGTTCGTGTCATTATGCATTGGGTGTCTTCGGATACAGTTTCGTGGATTTCGTATCGCACCCGCTCTAATTGGGGCGGGGATGGGTATAATTTTAGCGGGTAGTGGGCGGGTGTGGATTTAGAAAGTGATACCCGTCACAGGTAGTGGGCGGGTAATGGGTTTGAGATATTACCCACCCCGCATCCGCCCGCCCCACATCCTCCCACCCAGTTAAATATCTGCCCGCTCGCCCACTTTCTATTATATATGTAGGTAGTAGTGAATTTAAATTAGAGCGCTATTAATTGGAGGAAATAGAAATTGATGATTGTAATACTGGAGTATCAAATGTCACAAGTATTCCCTGAAATTTTAGAATGTTATGCCAAGGAACAAAAACATTATGTGTTTGTCATTTATGTTTATAAACTTTAATTAGGTTTTTTATTATGATGTTTTATGTACTTTAAGATCTATATTAACACTTAACTCAGATAATCCTTGGATTATTTTATTATGTTTCTTAGTGGACATGTTTTTTTATGTTTGTTGCTTATATATATAACTTAAGTTTGCTTTCAGGCGGGTCTAGACGGGTACGTTACTAGTGGGTAGTGGGTGGGGGGATGTATTTGAGAATGTACCCGCGTGGGCGAGTGTGGATTTGAAAATTTGTACCCATCATAAGTGGTGGGCGGGTGGTGGATTGAAAAATATTATGTGGGTATGGGGATGGGGGAGGGGGTATCCACACCCGACCCGCCCGTTTGCCATCCTAGTCTTCAACATGCATGTAAGTTAGTTAGAATTGAGGCTTGGGCACCAAGGAGTTGAGCCCTATAATACAACTTCTTTGATGAAGTTGGGCTTTAACCTTGTTGCTACGACTGATAAGTTTTGGGTTATATTTGTTGTGGTCCTTGAATGCTAGTTTTGGATCGAGAATTTGGAATGGGGCCGCTAGTTGATGTTTGTGTGAATCCGTCGGCCATACCTAACGGTTATACTCTTGTTAGTTCTATGACCAACTCTTTTGAAGGCTGGGACTGGCCTAAGTTAAAAGATTTGGTTCTGAATGCTGTTAAAATGAGAATTGTTGCAATTAAAACTCCCTCTCCAAATGATCGTTGAAGATTTCCCTGTATGGATCTAGGAGGAAAAGCCTCAATTTATTGTTCGATCATCCTATAAATTGATTGATAATGTTGAAGTGTGTTATACATCTGAAAGTTTCCCTTGTCCTAGAATTTTTTACTCTCTATCACATCGAATATGTCAGTATTGTATTGTTAGTTGATCTTCATATAAACCTTTATATATATCGAAATCCCTAAAAATTTGTTTCTTTTAAACATAGATCATTAAGTCAATTACAATACATAAACAAGACTCCTGACATATTACGTAACTCTCTAGTACGAAATCTAAGATCTAACTATGAGATATTTATAGTCTGATTAACTTATAAATAGTGATCATAACCCTACATATAGCATACACTAATAATCAATATAAATATCCTCAATCAAAGTTACATTAAGAGATAAATTGCCCACTATTATGATCAACCCTATTAAATCTTTTCCTTTTTTATGATGATTTATTCTCTTATTAATTCAAATAGTAATAGATAATCATTCTCTCACCGGTTATAATCTTCCATCTAAATCAATAAAGAAAAGTTGTCATTTCAATAACCGATAGAATAACCTTCTTGTCGTCAACGAAGAGCATTGATCAAATGGTGATTGGCAGTGTGGATTTGGAGGGCGTAATTTGAAAGATATTGCCTTCAACTTGCCAATGTAGACCAACGAAAGGCCTCGTTGCAACTGAAAATAATAATTAAAGAAAAGTAGGTGGTCCCGGCGATTGGATGACCCCAAAAGGCACGCCTCTCTCCCGCACGTGGGTCGAAGTCCCGATTATTTATTGGCTTTGCCAGCTAACCCCTCTTCCCTTGTAGGCTTAGCTGGAACCACACGTGCCTGTCCATCTCTCCATTGATGCCGCTATTGTTTAATAAATACACGAGCAATTATTATTATTTGATATAATACTTTTCAAATTTTAAGATATCTTTCATAATAAGTTACATGATAACTTTTTAATATCATTTATGAAATTTTTAACCCAAAATAAAGGAGTTTCAAAGTATATAGTTGAGAGTAAATTATGTATTTAATCATTCAATTTTTATTTTTATTTTATTTTATTATATAATTACTATTTTAAAAAACTATATTTAAAATTATGTTCTAATTTTATTGTAATCACTTATCATTAAAAAATTAATGATAATATTAACATTACATCATAAGGTTATACTATATCATCATTAAAAAAATAAAGAAATATCACGTCAGTAATTTCTTTTATTTTATGATGACATATGACTAAAACATAATTAAAATGTAATGTGATATAATCTTAAAAAAAGTAATTGAATGGCCAAATACAAAATTTGTCCTATAGTTCATTATACACCAAAATTTTGTCTCTATGTGCAATTTTTTACTAGTTATTTTAATTTTTTTTGTTAGATTAGTATCTTTGCTTGTTTTGTATAATCTCTCTCTCTAATCATTTGTTTTTTGTTTCTTGAATGGCAAGTATGGTTATCGTCTGTTTTTTTTTTGATAATTAAATTTCATTCTAAATCTAAAAAAATGCAACAACAGCTGCAACATCAAACCAGTCAACAACAACATATACAATAGCAAATGATAAAACAATATAACCAAGGACAACAACAAAAAACAAATGAAAAACAACCAACCAATCAACAACTAACCAACTAACAACAACAAATAAATAGAGAGCACCTCCCAAGATCCCTACACTAACTCCAATTTCCACAAAGCAGCAAATTCATCTCATCATGCTTAAAACAGCAACCAAACAGTCTTGAGAAAATAATATCCTTAATCCTTCCAAATACCACCTCTGAATATCTCTTAACGCCCCTAAAGATCTTGAAATTGTGTTCATTCCCAAATACAATACAAGGAGCTAGTCCAAGTAATCTTCAAGATACAAACAATTAGATAACTATCTTTCAAGTTACAAACCAACCAACCAAGGTTCTACTCCCACCTCCGCATCCTACAAAGATGCATGCAAGCCTGCAACACAACATCCCACACGCTGCAAGCATACTGACAACCATAAAAAATATAATTCATAGACTCCTCATCCAAGCCACACAATACACATCCTCTATCCATCTCAATGCCCATACGAGCAAGCCTATCTTTAGTTGGGAGCCTATCAAGAATGATCATCCATGCCAAAATAGAAAATTTAGGGACATGCCAAGGAAACCAAATTAGTTTCTGCCAATTTACTTTCACCCTTTTATCTATAATATTCTCCCAAATCCACCTACAATTTACCTTTCTCCAGTCCATTCCTCTAGCAAATAGGACCTCAGACTCTCATCTCAACTTAATCAACTTATTCAAAACCCATATATTAAATAGTTTATACTCTATCGACCAGTAATCCTGACCATTCAGAGCATAAGTCGTGATCCAAACCACACACAAAGAGTCCTCATCAACAATAATGTTTTTAATAAGCAACAGGCTATAAGACCTATTGCAACATGACAAATCCTTTAAACCTATACCCCCTCAAATTTTAATCTGTAATTTTTTTACCAACGCACTCTCGCTCCCTTAATCAAATCATAACTCCCTTTCCAAAAGAATCTCATGCATAATTGCTCAATCCTTCTAATCACCACTTAAGGAAGAACTAGCTGCCTACACCAAAAATTAGAAATACTGAACAATACAACATTGATAAGCTACAACCTACCTTCATAACTCAACTTTCTATGTGACCAAATTGTAAGTTTACCCTGAATTTTCTCTAACAATGATATATAATCTTTTTCAGTAAGCTTCCTAGTCACTAAAGGCACCCCAAGGAACTTAACAAGAAGTCTACCCTAAATAAAACCTATTGCACCTTTAATGCTACCCAGAACATTTTCATCCACACCACACACAAAAATCTCAGTTTTATCAACATTCAACTTTAATCTAGAAATTTTATAAAACACCTCCAGAATACTCTTCACTCCTACAACAGAATCCACAGAGCCTTTACAAAATATGAGGAATATCATTAGTAAATAATAAGTGAGTCAAATAAACCCTCTTACACTTAGGATAAAACTGAAATATCCCTCCTTAGTTGCAATATCTAACAAGCAAGACAAAATATTCATCACCATTACAAACAAGTAAGGTGAAAAAGTGTCACCCTTCCTCACACCTCTCTTTCCACTAAAATACCCCCACCAAACTGCTATTAAAAACCATTGAAAATTTAGATGTAGTAACACAAGCCTCTATCATCTTTCTAAAAAACCCCAGGGAACCCCAAAGTAGTTAAAATAATCTTAAAAATTCTCAGCTAACTGGGTCAAATACCTTTTGCAAATCCACATTTATGGAACATCTAGGAGACATATTCCTCCTAGAATACTCTTTCACTAACTCTTGAGCTAACAAAGTGTTATCCACAATATTCTTTCCCTTAAAGAAGGCAAACTGGCTTAAAGAAATCATCCTTAGGAAATACCTAGGCAATCTATTCAAAAAATCCTAGTATTTTTCTTCTAAAATACTAAACAATAAGAAATAGATATAAAATCTTTAGCCCTACAAGCATTAGGAGATTTAGGCACAAATACAATTGCAGTGGCATTAAAAGCTGATAAGAAATATAAATATTACTGCCCATGTTATGTGTAATGAGGGCTAGAGGTATAGTTGGCATGCCAAGAGTTGAGGGTTTACACGGTCCTTTGGGACATATATGTATTCTTTGGAACATGTGTGAGGTCTTTTGAGACACATACTTGATCCTTGGCATATGTATACTATTCTTAAGGAATTTCTATGTGGTCCTTAGGGACATCTTATATGGCACTTCAGTGCATTTCTACACGGCACTACGGTGCAATTCTACGTGGCACTTCGGTGCATTTATACGAGTTGTGGTGACAACATTAGTGCACAACCTCTATACACTCATATATCTATAGTTCTCACATCTGTATATGGGCTAATCAAGAGATAATAACAAATATATGTTTGTGATATGATAAATATTATAGGAATGATATGATGTTGTGTGTGTATATTGTTTGATTAAGAAGGTTAAGTATAAAAGTACATGATTAAAAGATAAACTGCTAATAATGATTTATGTGTATGTATGTATTTCTTGCTAGGTAATCTGATATGATTTTTTATGATATGATGAAATAAGTGATTTGGTATTGCATGATAGAACAGAACATGCATGCATTGTTAAATGTTATAAAGTACATTATAAGTTTTATATGCCTAACTAAGTTCTCGACTTAGCGTGTGAATGTTTCACACGTAGGTTGGGAAGCGAGAAGAGAAGCTAAGATGAGCAAGATAGGTCAACATTTTCCTTACGAAGTTCAAATCAGAAAAGTAAAGATAATATGTATTTTTGTTCTTTCAGATATAATTGGCAGGTACTAATCGATTTGAATTGAATATTCTCTGAGAGGTTTTGTAAAATCAATTGATTTTAATTAATGAAAAGTAATAATTTGTTTTTGAATTGTGAATTTAAATTTTTGCCATTTTGTAAAGAAAAACATTTGAAAAGTATATGTGACACCTCGGACTCAGATCCGAGTTGGATACAGGTTGGGGGTATTACATTTAATGGTATCAGAGCTAAGGTTTAGCCGATTCTAGGCTTAAACTGAAGTCAAAGAAGTTTTAGAATATGTACATGCCAACTTAAAGTGGATAATTTCTGATATGATAGTGTAAGGAGTATGTCGTCTTACTAATAGAATAAGAATAGTATGAGATAGTTATGAGAATGGTTGAAGTGAATAGAGAGGTGATAAACCTGATGGTGGTAGTAATTCACCTGCCCTAGCCAGGCAGGATGAAGAGCGGACACCTCAGGAAGTGTCTCGTAAGATCAAAGATTGATTTCAGAAAGTTGAAATTATATCAGAATAGTGATAAAAGGTTTTCACTATTTCAAATCGGAAAAGTAATATGGAGTATTTTTTTTATTATGAGGATAAGATAGAATATGGTGAACAAGTGTCACCATAAAAGCATTAAAGAGTTTCCACTGTTTTGATGTGTAGAAGTTAGATGAAGTAGTTTAGTTATTATGTGAATGAGTTAAAGTATAGTGAACAGATGTTAACATAAGAATGATACAAGATTCAGGAATGTGATTATTAGTTTAGAAAAGTTCGAGAATAAGTATTCGGTGATAATTTTATCAGATATATGAAACCAGAATTATGAAATTGAAACAAATGGATGGTATTGTGTATAAGTAAGAGTGTAGATATGATAAGGGTTTGCATTCTAGAAGGAAAGAGTTAGCGTTGGCTAACAAGATTATGTGATAAAAATGTATTGGAGTTATAATATTTTAAGATATTGTTAGGTTAAGATAACCAAATATGAAGAGGATCTGGATACAGTGGTATATTTTGATAGTATAAATAGGATATAATGAAGGAGGTAAGGATTGGTATGTTTGAGTAAGCTAAGGATTGATAAGAGGAGTTTAAGAATAGGTATATTGGTGATCAGTTTATATGACAAAGGAAATTATAATGTTGAGTTTGAACAACGTAAATTACTTGATTTATGGAAATGAATTTGGATTTAATAAGTTAAATAAATTATTGATAGGTTAATTCCGACTGGAAAGAATGTATATGAATAGTTCGATGAAGGTTTATACTTTATATTGGAAGAACTGGTGCTGACTAACAGATAGTAAGTGTAGTGAAGTTAAAGGATTAGAAGATAATGTCAGGGTAAACTATATAAGTATGATGTGGATTAAGATATGATTATGTATTTTGATCATGGAAATGTAAGGTAGTAAAGGAGACAAGGGAATATTATTGTATATGAATTAGAGTGTGGGGTTGATAAGTGAGTAGATTACATTGGTTTGATTTCAACTGAAAGGATGTATACAATTAGTTGATTAGGGCTTATACCCTAGACTGAAAAGTTATTACTGATTAACTATAATAGTATGGATGATAGAGTTATAAGATTTAAAGAAGAGATAAAGTTGAGTTAATCAATTATGATGTGGATCGGGATGTGGTTGTGTATTCTGATCAGATAGATATGATGTAGGCAAGGAAATAAGTATTTGTATGTTTTAAAATGGGGGCTTTAAGGAAGGAAAATACAAGTATAAGAGATGATAAAGAATGAGGTTCTGTATAAGTTAAGTTGATTATTAAAGTTACGAAGATGCGATGAAAATCGATAATCAGATATGAGTATAGGTGATAGAAAAAGAGTATGTGAACATTAAAGAAAATATATGATCTGTGTGTAAAAAGATTTTGATTTTTGAAGGAATAAAAGAGTAAAGGGATAGAAAAAGTTAAAGATGGAGTTTAAAAGATCAAGTATGACAAGTGTATATGGAAGTATCAATTATAAGTTTGATATAGAAATAAGAAAATTTTGTAACGTAATATGAAAAGAAATAAATTGAGTTATGATATTGAGAAATAAGGATGGGAATTATGGTTTATAAAATAAGTAGTATTATATGGAATTGTAAAGGTAATGAAAATATAAAGAATTGAGTGAAGTAAAAAGACAAGTCTATTAACAGTAAACAGGAAAGATTAAGTAAGGGAAGCAACATGAGAATGTTAGAAGATATGTTCTTATCAATATTTGCAGTGAAAATTCGAGGACAAATTTTCTTAAAAGGAGGATAGATTTGTAACATCCCAAAATAGGGCTAGTGACTAAAATGTGAATTTTGAAAGCTTTGTGTTCAATATCGAAATAAGTTAAAAGTTCAAGGATTAATTGGAGAGTTTTGATGTTGGATTTAATTGTAAAGTTTGAAAGTAACAAGGGTATTATGGTTTTTTCTAAGAGAAGATTTTTATTCTCTCTTTTAAGGGATATAAAAACGTGGGAAATGAATCCAGAGTCTTCTTCTTCAGCCTTCTTCTTCTCCCTGTAAGCTTCAGTTAAATATGAGTTTAATTTCAGTTGTTTAATTCTTGGATTTATAAGTTGGTTTTGATTCTTTAGATAGTAAGAAAGCTTAAGGAAGTCTAAAGATAAGTAAAAACTCAAATATGGAGATGTTATGAGAGATTAAGTAAATAGAGTTTTTAAGTGAAATTTTGAATAAGAAGGTTTAAATGAATTTGGAAGTTGAATTTGACTTGTCATATGGAAGAGTAAGAAGTTATAAGTGTTAGAACAAAGTTTGGATTACATGAAAAATTTAGTGAGATTCTTAATTTTAAGAATTTGAGAGATATATAGAAGATAATAAGATGTTGGAATGATAGAAATTGGTTAAAGTGATTATAGTTGAGTTTGGTAGTATAACAAGGGCTTAATACATGAAAATTGGGTGAAGTGTTGATAATTTTCGGGTGAAAACAGTCTGTTCTGGGCAGGGTGTATCGGTACACTATGAATAGGTACTGATACACTAAGACCAAATTTGAAGAACAATTTCATAGTGTATCGATACATTAAGGAGTGTATCGATACCCGTGAATTTTGAAGCTAATTTGGGTACCGATACACCCGTAGCGTATCGATACACTCCTAAAGGGAAAAATGAATTTTGGTTCATTAAGTTAGTTCAAGTTTTTAGTATCGAATTATAAGGTTTAGACTTCTGATAATTGTCTGGAAAATTATATTTATGTATATACAAAGCCTAAACGAGTTCCAGAACCATTGACAAGTAAGATCGATCAAGGGAAAAGATAAGAGATCAATATTTAATAGTGAGGCCAGGTGAGTGCATCTTATTTGAATATAGGATTATATGGAAATTTGACTTGCAATAATTCTATTTCCTCTAAGTCTAGTGCATGAAGTCATAAACATAAGTATGTGAATGACATGAAATGCATGTATGCTTGGTTATATGAGTTGATATGTTCTGGTATGTGCTATGTGGTTTATGTGAGTATAAAAGATAAGTCATGTGATAAGATCTATGCGATATATGGAAATGAAAATATATGAATATGAAGAGTTATAAGAGAACAAATATAAGTTATATGATAATGAAATATAAGACTATGTGAATATATGGTTATAAGATAAAATATATGATAATAAAAGAATATGTGTTAATAGGAGAATATGATGAAATTGAATTCCTGAGAACAATAGAAACTAGGTAAACATGTAAAGGTTATATGAGTAATAGAAACATGAGTTAGACAAGTACATAGCGGTATGATCAATTATGAGAATTAGTGTATTAGAGTTATATTATTTATGGAGAATTGAAGAAAACTAAATAAGATTGAATTATAGAATGAACTGGGAATAATATATCACTTAAGAAACTTGAATATACAGTGATGATATGCACATATAATATAAGATATATGTTTATAAATATGACATAGGTTATGTGATATAAGTGCATACCAAGAAATAAAGAATAAGATGGATGATACGATATAAACTATATTATGAATTAGTGATGTAGGAATGTGATATGAATATGCAATAAAAGTTATGTGTTATATGATAAATATGAACATATGATAACAAGAGATAAGATAAGTGACTTTATGATAGAAGCTATATAACCATGAATTATATAAATATGAATAATTTAAGTGTTATGTGACTATGAGTATTTGAATATGTATCTATATGAGGTGATATATGAGGTAATAGGAAATATTATATGACTACATGATTATATGAAAAAGAATATATGTACATGTGAATTATATGGAAATGAACTACGTGACTGGATGTG
This sequence comes from Hibiscus syriacus, assembly GCF_006381635.1. NCBI lineage: Eukaryota > Viridiplantae > Streptophyta > Magnoliopsida > Malvales > Malvaceae > Hibiscus > Hibiscus syriacus. The sequence goes on along the minus strand of NW_024062822.1, from coordinate 1,079,315 downwards.
ATCTTATGAAAATTGATAATGAGCTATGTGAAAAAGCTATGAGATTATGTGTATATGTGAATGTATAATAACATGAATATTACTGCCCATGTTAAATGTAATGAGAGCTAGAGGTATAGTTGGCATGCCAAGAGTCGAGGGTCTACGCGGTTCTTCGGGACATATATGTATTCTTTGGAACATGTGTGAGGTCTTCTGAGACACATACTTGATCCTCAGCATATGTATATGATTCTTAAGGAATTTCTACATGGTCCTTAGGGACATATTATATGGTACTTCAGTGCATTTCTACGCGGCTCTACGGTACAATTCTACGTGGCACTTCGGTGTATTTATATGAGCTGTGGTGACAACATTAGTGCACAACCTCTATAGACTCACATATCTATAGTTCTCACATCTGTACATGGGCTAATCAAGAGATAATAACAAATATATGTTTGTGATATGATAAATGTTATAGAAATGATATGATGTTGTACGTATAGTGTTTGATTAAGAAGGTTAAGTATAAAAGTACATGATTAAAAGATAAACTGTTAATAATGATTTATGTGTATGTATGTATTTCTTGCTAGGTAATCTGATATGATTTTATATGATATGACGAAGTAAAGTGATTTGGTATAGCATGATAGAACAGAACATGCATGCATTGTTAAATGTTATAAAGTGCATTATAAGTTTTATATGCCTCACTAAGTTGTCGACTTAGAGTTTGAATATTTCACACGTAGGTTGGAAAGCGAGAAGAAAAGCTAAGAGGAGCAAGACAGGTCAACATTTTCCTTACGAAGTTCAGATTAGAAAAGTAAATATAATATGTATTTTTGTTCTTTCAGATATAGTTGGCATGTACTATTAGATTTGAATTGAATATGCTCTGATAGGTTTTGTAAAATCAATTGATTTAAATTAATGAAAAGTAATCATTTGTTTTTGAATTGTGAATTTAAAATTTTCCATTTTGTAAAGAAAAACATTTGAAAAGTCGTTGTGACACCTTGGACTCGGATCTGGGTCGGATACGGGTTGGGGGTGTTACAAATGCACTTTGGCCTTTTGCTTATAGAATAAAGCCTCACTAGTTTCCATCTCTATAAGATCAGCCTGAATCAACTTCTCATCCTTTAACTTCTTATTGTCATGAGTAAGATTGTAAAGTTACAACTACTCTAATTGCCCCATAATTAGATTCAATTTATCATAAATATTCTCAAAATGTTGTTTATTGAGCTTCTTCAACTTGGAATTCAATCTCCTCAACTTACCAAAAAGAATCTTCATAGCATTATGTTGAGTTAATCGATCGAGGAATATGGCCAAGAGGGGGGTGAATTGGCAAATAAAAATTTCGGTGGAAGCTATGCAGAAAATTGAAAGTAATTGCGCAGTGATTTAGAGTGGTTCGACTTTCTCAACCAAAGTCTACGTCCACTACCTTAGCTATCCACACTAAGGATTTTCCATAAATTCACTAATTTAACTTTGTTTTGAGGACAAAGAGTAACCTTACAAATCCCTCAAGAATTATACCCCAAATTCTTGAGAACACTCTCTCCCAAAGAGAAGATTACAAATTTGCAAACTTACAAGGAAATCCTCACAAGGTAGATTGTTTGCACAATTCTAGAAAAAAAGGAAAAAAACACTCAAGAATGAATACAATTGAGTACAAGTAGTGTTCTTGAAAGCAAAATAAATATTGAATGAAAAATAGGCTTGAAATGCTCAAACTTGAGGTTTGATGCTTTCTCTTTGATTCTCTCTTGATTCTAGTTGCTTGTTGTTTCTTGTTGTTGATCAATGGCTTCTAAGCTTGTTTAAATACACCTTCAAATGATTCTGAACGTTGGGATGATTAGTGGAGTCAATAGAGTCATTTAAGTGTGAAAATAATTAATTAAAGTAGTTGGGAGCGTCAGTTCATCGATGCATACCCTAGGTGCATCAATGTAAAATTCAAATATTTTGACCGTTGGACTCTCAGTGCATCGGTGCACTAAGAGTGCATCGATGCATAAAATGCATTCGATGTTTTGAAAAAAACCTGAGTTCATCGATGCATCAAATGCACTGAGTGCATCGATGCATGGTATGTGCATCGATGCATAAAATGCATTCGATGTTTGAAAAATTAATTGGTGCATCGATGCATTGATTGGTGTATCAGTGCATCACTTTGAAAAATTGATTTTAGGCTTGATTTTGGTTCAAAATACTTTGTGAAAATTGTTTCAAAAATAGTTTAAGTATAAAACACAATTTTACACATTTAGTAAGGTTTGAATTTGAACTTGAAAGACTTTGAGTAATAATTTGATATTCGATTAATTAAATCGAATATACTTAGAAAATCATTTGTAAAATCTTAAAATTCATTTAAACTTAATTTGTTATATCGAAACACAAAAATGTTTTCAACAATCTCCATCTTTTTGATATAACAAAACATTTGTGTTATTTTAAGATTTTCTAAAAATTTGAAATCAATTTTGAAAAATTACTCCCCCTTACTATAACACTTCTCCCTTTTAACACTTAATATTTCCCCCCTTTTTATTAAATCAAAAAGATTTAAAAAATGATTTAAACAAGGTTTTGAAAAACATAGCCAATTGAGTAAATATATATATATAACTTAAGCTGCTAAGATCACAATCAAAAAGAGAGATTAACCATTAGTTTCATAAACAATATTCATAATTAAATGTGAAATGACATAATTGGTCATATATGTCTAATGATGCAAAAAATAAGAAAATTCAACCAAACCAAATATATATATTAAGTTCAAAATCCAATCATCCAAACCATAACAAATTCAAACATTTAACAATTCAAAACAAACAATCCAGAAACATCAAAACAATCCAAGATTGAAATACTAAGAAAGCATGGAGAAAAGGTCTAATCCATCGGAGGATCGGGAGGAGGAGGATAATGAGTTCGATATATTGCATAAGCTGTTAAAACTCAGGATCATCGTGCTAGTTCCGGTGCAGGTTCATTGTCTGGTACGTGATCGACGATATCTTGCATAAGCTATTAAAACTCAGGATCATCGTCAGCAGCCGGTGCCGGAGGAGGAGGAGGAGCACGAGAAGAGCTAGGAGGAGCTCGTGAAGAACTAGTTCCCGGGGTTTGCTTTCCGGGTCGAAAAACCCAAAGATCGGTTTCCTCGTCTTGTTTCCAATCCGCTTTCTTCAAGGAAGTAAGATTGATTTGGTTTTGGAGTGGGATAGGATTGTCGAGAGAGACGTCTAGACCAAGTTTGATAAAGAGGTTACTAAGAAGACATCCATAAACCTATGTTTCGACATGTTTTGAAGGTACAATGTTTATGACATCAACTAGTTGACTGAAGATAATGTGGGGTAGATTGATTTTGATCTTATTCTTGAGACAGTGCATCCACCACAAATCCCTAATACGAAGAGTGGAGTACCTACCTCCGGATGGTCTAAACCACCAAGAGATCATCAGATGAAGAAAACGATCGTGATGAGATCATAGAGGACTAACACTAGCATTTGGAACATAGGGATAATCTACAGTTTCATTCTCATTATATAACCCATCATCATCTAATCCAAAACGTGAAGCTATAATCGCGGGGTCAATATTAATATATTGTCCTAAAAGATATGATCTAATGGCTATAGTCCCACATTGAGTTTCGTTTTGAATACATACCGCATTGGAATAGAAAATGCAGACTAACTGTTGATAAACGATAGGTTTGAGCTGAAACATTTTATCAAACTTCCAAGCTTTAAGAATCGGAAGGTATTCAAAGTTAATATCTATCATAACTTGAAGAGAGGGAATACGCTCTTCCCGGATTCTATAAGTTTGAAAAGAATTTCTGTACCTAGAGTACAATTCGTCTCTACAACACCCAGACATGTTAAAACAAGATCCTAATAGAGATGAAGGTGGAGGAGGAACGAGATTAGGAGGTTGGTTTGAACGAGATTAGGAGGTTGGTTTGAACGAGAACGACTCAACGAAGTCTTAGGGCTTTTGGGATTAGACATGGTTTAGGAATCAGAAAAAGGAATATAACCTGCAATTTGAAACACATGTATGTAATTTAATCAATCCCAAAACTCAATTGAGTCCTCAATAATTCAAGGTTCGCTAAATCAAATCCTAATGGGCAAGGTTTTGAAAACTATTTGAAAATAATCATAATATGTATAGTTTTCATGAAAACAACATAATTAAATCAAAAAAATCAAATTTAAAAATTAAATTCAGATTTTGGATATAATAATTTTTTATTTCAAAAAATTCAGAAAAATCTTTGAAAATTTGTTAGTTTTTGATGAAATTAGTTGTAAAAACTAGTTTGTAATCATCAAATATTCAATGCCTGATATAATGTTCATCCTAGAACTAATTAAAACTAGTCCTAAGATCAAAAATCAATAAAATAGAAGTTTTTGAAATATTACCTTGAAAATTTCGGATTTGAGAGGAATGTGATGTTGTTTTGCACGATTTGATGATTAAAGCAGGATTAAGAGTTGAAAAACTCGAAGATTCCGACAAAATTATGTTGATTTTGAGTAAAATAAGGATTTAGAGAGTGACAGGGGCGTACGGCTGATGAGGATATAGTTTTAAGGTTTGAAACAAATGAGAAAATAAGCCTTTTAAACCCAAAACCCAACGGATGCATCGATACATGACCCCGTGCATCGATGCATATTCAAGGAATGCATTGGTGCATCAACATGATGAATCGATGCATATTCGAAGAGATGCATCGATGCACTGTTAAGTGTATCGATGCATTAGGCACAAAAATGACAAAAATCTGTTTTAAACACTCAAAATGCTAAATTAATTAGCTCTAGTGGTATTGGCAACTCATATATTGAAAATTAATCATGTTCAATCAATCCAATTAATCCTTTAAACTACTTTTGAACTCAAAATTAATTTTCATCAAGTGACATAAACTCCCCCTAACTAATAGCAAAGAATGCAATCAAAAATTATTATTATAAGCATTTTTCATTTATACTTAAAAGTGCTAAAATCATTTTAAACACTAAGTGAAGATAGGTAAGTTAAACCTAATTCTCTACAAAGTGTCCAAAATCTTTATTTTTCTAAAGGTTTTGTAAAGATATTCGCTAATTGGCGCAAAGTATAAACAAATTCTAGAACTACATCTTCCTTAGCAACATGGTCTCTAATGAAGTGATGTCTAATTTCAATATGCTTAGTTCTAGAGTGTTGGATGGGATTTTTAGTGAGACAAATACCACTAGTATTGTCACACTTGACAGGAATGATACCTACTTCAATTCCATAATCAAAAAGTTGTTGTTTCATCCATAAAACTTGTGCACAACAACTACCAGCTGAAATATATTCCGCTTCAGTGGTAGATAATGCGACACAATTTTGTTTCTTTGAAAACCAAGAAATCGGCATATTTCAAAGGAATTGGCAAGTACCGGAAGTGCTTTTCCTATCTAATTTGCATCCTCCATAATCCGCATCAGAGAAGGCATGCAAGCTAAAGCTAGAGTCTCTAGGATACCAAAGTCCTAAACTAGGAGTGTCCTTAAGGTATCTAAAGATCCTCTTAACAGCTAGTAAATGTGATTCCTTATGGCATGATTGAAATCTAGCACATAAACAAACGCTAAACATGATCTTTGGTCTACTTACAGTTAGATAAAGCAAAGAACCAATCATTAACTTATATAATTTAACATCCACACATTTACCTCCTTCATCTATGTCAAGCTTTGTCGATAAGCTCATTGGAGTGTTATGTGGCTTCCCATTTTCCAGTCCAAACTTCTTGAGCATATCTTTAACGTACTTAGCTTGATTGATGAAGATGTCATCTTTTCTTTGCTTGATTTGGAGTCCCAAGAAAAATGAGAGCTCCCCCATCATGCTCATCTCGAATTCACTTTGAATTAGCTTAGAAAATTCTTGGCAAAGAACATCATTAGTAGAACCAAATATTATATCATCAACATAAATTTGAACTACTAATAAATCTTTACCTTTATGCTTTAAAAACAATGTAGTGTCAACCTTCCATTTTGAAAAACCTTTTTCAATTAAAAAATTTGACACTCTTTCATACCAAGCTCTAGGAGCTTGTTTTAAACCATAAAGTGCTTTTGTCAATTTAAGAACATGATTTGGAAATTTTAAATCTTCAAAACCTGGAGGTTGTTCCACATACACTTCTTCCTTTATAAAACCATTTAAAAATGCAATTTTAACATCCATTTGATATAATTTAAATTCATGAAAACATGCAAATGCTAATAACATTCTAATTGCTTCCATCCTAACTACGGAAACGTATGTTTCATCATAATCTATGCCTTCTTCTTGAGTATAGCCTTGAGCAACAAGTCTAGCCTTGTTTCTCACTATATTACCACTTTCATTAAGCTTATTCCTAAACACCCATCTAGTACCTACAGTAGATTTATTACTAGGCCTTTCAACTAATGTCCATACTTTACTTCTCTCAAATTGATTTAACTCTTCTTGCATAGCCATAATCCAATGTTCATATTTTAATGCTTCTTTTATATTCTTAGGCTCTATGCATGAGATAAATGCAACATAATTACAAATATTTCTAAGAGAAGATCGAGTTGTTACCCCTTTTGATGGATCACCTATAATCTCACCATCCTTGACATAGTTGTACTCTCTTGGGTAAGATACTTCCCTTTCTTCAATGGTTGGATTCTCGAGAGGATCTTGAGTTTCCTCATCTTTCGTTTCTTCCTTTGATGATGGTTCTCCAACGTCATGTTCACCGTCATTTATATTTATAATACCTACATCATCACTCAAATAAGAATCCTTCCTCGGAAGGGGATTATCATCGAAAACAACATGTATAGACTCTTCTACAACTAAAGTTCTTTTATTAAATACTCGATAAGCTTTAGAATTTAAGGAATAACCCAGAAAAATTCTTTCATCACTTTTAGCATCAAATTTGCCAAGATTGTCTTTACCGTTGTTTAAAACAAAACATTTACATCCAAATGGATGAAAATATCTAATGTTAGGCTTTTTATTTTTGAAAATTTCATATGGAGTTTTCTTTAAGATTGGCCTAATCATTACTCGATTTACAATATAACAAGCGGTATTTGTGGCTTCCGTCCAAAAATATTTTGGCAAATTGTTTTCACAGAGCATGGTTCTAGCCATTTCTTCTAAAGTTCAATTTTTCCTCTCAATAACTCCATTTTGTTGAGGGGTTCTAGGTGTTGAAAAATTATGACTAATACCATTAGAATTACAAAAATCAGTAAATCCAAGATTTTCAAATTCAGTTCCATGATCACTCCTAACACTAGTTATAGAGTAACCTTTTTCGTTTTGGATTACTTTTGAAAACGCGATGAATTTTTCTAATGCTTCATCTTTAGTAATTAAGAATAGAACCCATGTATATCTAGAATAGTCATCTATCAAGACAAATGCATATTGTTTTCCACCCAAGCTAGTAGTTCTAGTTGGCCTAAAAAGATCTATATGGATCAATTGTAATACTCTACTAGTTGATACATCATTAATGGATTTAAAAGAAATTTTATTTTGTTTTCCTTTAGCACAAGCATCACAGATTTTATCATAATCAAATTTAAGCTTAGGCAACTATCATGCTCATCCTTAGCAACTAGGCATAAATTAGTCATATCAATAGAGTCTAAATGCACCATGTATATGTTTCATATTCTATGACCAACAAGCATAATTCGATTAGATGCAATGTCAATAACTTTACAACCATTAGTTTCAAACATGACATTGAATCCTTTATCACATAATTGACTAATACTCAAGAGATTATGCTTTAATCCATTCACATATAAAACATTTTTAATTTGTATGGAAGAGGTATTACCTATAGTACCTATACCTTCGATGTGACCTTTTGAATTATCACCAAAAGTCACTTCTCCTCCATTTTTGGCGTTAAGTTCTATGAACTGACTTTTGTCCTCGGTTATGTGTCTTGAGCATCCACTATCAAGGTACCATGAGTTTGAATTTGATTCTCGTGCCTTGTAGCAATGCTCCTTTTCCTACAAACATAGATTAATTTCTAATTTTTGGTACCCAAATTCTTTTGGGTCCATATTCATTAGTTTCCAAAATTCTAGTCCCCTTAGGTATCCATTTGTGTAGGATATCTTTATCTTTAGTAGTAATGAGTCCTTTAGGAACCCATATACTTCTAACGATTTTTCCATTAGAGGTTCTTCGGGGACCTCTATGATTGTAGTTTTTAAAACTTTTTCTAACAAAGTTAGATTTTAAATTTTCTCCATTTTCAAAACGTTTTGTTTCATCTTTATCAAAAGAAGTTTTAAGATCATCAATTTCTTTTTGATGATCATCATTGACTTTTGAAAGTAAATTTTGCAAATCCAAAATTTTCTTTTCAAACTCTTCTAGTTTGATTTGCAAATCTTTGATTTTAGTTTCAAGATCGTTGTTGGTTTTGGATATGAGTTTATTTTCATTTTTCAATTTTGAAACATCATTTTTATATTTTAAAAATAATTTCTCATAATCCGAAGCCAACCCATTATATTCCTCTAATAGCTCATAATAAGATAAATCATCAAATTCAGATGAGTTAGAGGTTACCTTAGAATCTTCCCCGAATGCCATCAAGCACAAGTTTGTTACTTCTTGTTTCTCTTCATCGAAACCCTCTTCATCGCTCCATGTAGCCACATGAGCCTTGTGCTTATTTTTTTATTGACCCTTTCTTTTCAATTGTGGACAATCATATTTGACATGCCCCGGATTTTTGCATTCATAGCAAATGATAGGGTCCTTCTCTTTTGGTTCATTTTTTAGGCCTTCATTTTGTTTGAATTTTCTTCCTGGGTAAGGTCTCATCATTTTTCTGAACCGTTTGGCAAACAATGCCATTTCCTCATCATCATCATCTTTATCCGAATCACTCTCATCTTTTGTAGATTTGAGAGCAACTCCAATGTTTTTCTTCTTATTCTTATCATTTGGTGTCTCGTTAATCTTATCGAGGTCCACCTCATCTTCAAGCATCATTTCATGAGTGAGGAGGAAACCGATTAGCTCTTCAAGAGTAAAGGACTTTAGGTTCTTAGCCTCGATGATTGCAGCCTTCTTGGATTGCCATGATTTTGGAAGTGAGTAAACTAACTTCCTCACAAGCTTTTCATTTGGAATGTTCTCTCCATATGATTTGAGACCATTGACAATCGCTGAGAATCTATCCGTCATAGCTTTGATATCTTTATTTGGTTTCATCCTTAAATTTTCATAGTTATGTGTTAGAAGACTAATTTTAGATTCTTTTACCTCGTCGGTGACTTCATGAGTGACTTGTAGTTTATCCCATATTTCTTTAGCGGTTGTACAAGATGAAACTCTTCCATATTCATCTGGTCCAAGAGCACAAAATATGATATGGATTGCTTTGGAGTTGAGCTGGAACATTCTTGTCTCTCCTTCACTCCACAATCTTGGATGAGTGAGAGGCTTGATATATCCGTCTTCTACAACATTCCATGCTCCCATGTCACTTGCTTGAATGAAATACATCATCCTATTCTTCCAATAGGCATAGTTAGATCTATTGAAGAAAGGAGGCTTGTTGACGGGCATCGAATCGAGAACGGAGTCGACATTTGAAGTAGAGGCCATTGATGACTTGACAATCGATGTAACTATTCCCGAATTGACTCAAGAGGCGATTAAACCTTCAAATGAGTGAGGCTTTGATACCAATTGTTGAGTTAATCGATCGACGAATATGGCCAAGAGGGGGGTGAATTGACAAATAAAAATTTCGGTGGAAGCTATGCAGAAAATTGAAAGTAATTGCGCAGCGATTTAGAGTGGTTCGACTTTCTCAACCAAAGTCTATGTCCACTACCTTAGTTATCCACACTAAGGATTTTCCAAAAATTCACTAATTTGTCTTTCTTTTGAGGACAAAGAGTAACCTTACAAATCCCTCAAGAATTATACCCCAAATTCTTGAGAACACTCTCTCCCAAAGAGAAGATTACAAATTTGCAAACTAACAAGGAAATCCTCACAAGGTAGATTGTTTGCACAATTCTAGAACAAAGAAAAGAACACTCAAGAATGAATACAATTGAGTACAAGTAGTGTTCTTGAAAGCAAAATAAATATTGAATGAAAAATAGGCTTGAAATGCTCAAACTTGCAGTTTTGATGCTTTCTCTTTGATTCTCTCTTGATTCTAGTTGCTTGTTGTTTCTTGTTGTTGATCATTGGCTTCTAAGCTTGTTTAAATACACTTTCAAATGATTCTAAACGTTGGGGATGATTAGTAGAGTCAATAGAGCCGTTTAAGTGTGAAAACAATTAATTAAAGTAGTTGGGAGCGTCAGTGCAGCAATGCATACCCTAGGTGCATCAGTGTAAAATTCAAATATTTTGATCGTTGGACTCTCAGTGCATCGGTGCACTCTTAGTGCACCGATGCATAAAATGCATTCGATGTTTTGAAAAAAATATGAGTGCATCGATGCATGGTCTTGTGCATCGATGCATTAAATGCACTGAGTGCATCGATGCATGGTATGTGCATCGATGCATAAAATGCATTCGATGTTTGAAAAATTAATTGGTGCATCGATGCATGGATTGGTGCATCGGTGCATCACTTTGAAAAATTGATTTTAGGCTTGATTTTGGTTCAAAATACTTTGTGAAAATTGTTTCAAAAATAGTTTAAGTATAAAACACAATTTTACACATTTAATAAGGTTTGAATTTGAACTTGAAATACTTTGAGTAATAATTTGATATTCGATTAATTAAATCAAATATACTTAGAAAATCATTTGTAAAATCTTAAAATTCATTTAAACTTAATTTGTTATATCGAAACACAAAAATATTTTCAATACATTACCTATAATTTCCCCCTGCCATGAGAATCTAACAATCTCCATAAACTCAACATGAGAGGTCTAATAATTAAAAAAATTAAATGGTTTAGGCCTATTAGCCTGAATGTCCTTATGAGTCCACACAACTCCAAGGTGGTGATCAAACACTGAGCATAAACCATAATCCTATCAAGTTCCTGGCCAAGAAAGTATCCCCTACTTATTAGACTATGTGTAAAGAGAGCTAGAATAAGGGTGATCTATGAGCTCCACCTCAGCCAAACAATCCTTAAATTCAGTCATATCAGCCAAATTATAAGGACCAACAACCACAAGATCATAGCTCTTCTCAGTACAAGTAAAAATGTTGAAATCTTCACCCACCAACTAAGGAGACTCCCCCACATCCTTCTTTAACTCTCTCATCTACCCCTACAAACTCATTCTATCCACACCAGAATTACTACCATAGACTGTAGTGATATCAATTCTGTAACCTCCACAATCACCACTAATGGACATAGATTGATCACCTTCTTAAAACATCCTAAAATTAAGATCTTTCTTCCAAAAGAGCCATAACCTCCCATTTTCAGAAGCATTATAATTAGCACACCCATCCTTATTCACTCTCCTAATCCTAGTATCCAGGAAACATATGACATCAACCATAAGCTTCCTCATTCGAGACATAACCTGCACTTGCTTAAGGGGATTATTAAATTCCCTAATATACCAAAAAACACAAAATCATTAAGAAGAAAGTTCCAACTTACCATCACCAACACCAACCACTGAATCAGAGATAGTGACTTTATCAATATTATCTTTCTTCTTAGCCTTCATATAATTTAATAGTGCATCAACTCCCAATGAAGCAACTTTTACCTTCTTGGCTCCCTCTATGCCTCCAACATTAGTCAAAACCTCAAATCTATTTGGGGATCCAACAATATGTTTATTGTTATTAAGTTTACCTCTATCATTTTTATTTGTGACAAGGAAACCTGAAGAGAAGGAAAATCCTTACTCTTTCGTACCTATCATCTCAACAACTTGCTTACCTTCTCTATATACAACATTAACATTAGCCTCCACATTAACTTCATAAACTTTCTCACTCTCTACAGCAACACTATCCACAAAAACAATAGTTTTTTTCTAAGACCCAATCCTTACAATCAAAGGCTTATTCTGTATATGCCAAGGTCTGTTCTCTAAGACCCAATCTCTAGAAGCCACAGAAATAAAGGAAAACACATACAAGTTCGGCCAAGCTAAACTCACATGAACAAGAGTAAATTCCCCCCAAAGCATATCAACAATCCTCTACATTGAGTTGAAATTCGAGGTAGCATCGATGAACTGACCAACCAACGAAAGCTTCCACTCGGAAATTCCCTGCTCTAAGACCTTATTAGGTGGCCGAGCCACCATAAGACTTTCTCAAACAATCGGAGGAAAATACTACAACGACTGCACAACCTTACCCGCAAATATTTTTTTCTAATCGAGTTTAGAAGTGTCACTCATGAGGCAATAAAAGGACAATTACCCCAATCCACCATAATCAACAACAAAGTCCGATCATAACCCACCGGAACAGTACCAGAAATCTCAAGCCACATTAGACCTGTTAACATGCACCCAAATAAAACCGTTAGCGTACGTCATTCTATTTGTTCAAATGTTATCATCCGGTTTTGTTCATTATAATGTTTTTTATTTTTTATAACACTTTTTTATTTTTATTTTAGTTTTTAATAGTTTTACTTTTATAATACATTTTATCTCCATTAATGGTATATTTTTCTATCATTTAGCATGTTATTGGTCTCTTAGTCATTATTTTCATTTCATGTATCTTTTTCTCAGGTTTGGATTTGGCATCGTCTCGACTAGTTAAGATAGTACTTATTTGTTACCCTATTGATATTTTTTTGGTTTGGACCATTGGATTAGATTTTGATACACAGTTTGTATTCGTGGTGGGTTTTCTCACGTTGCTGGGTTATTATTTACAATTTGTTAGTGGTCTTTCAATAGTTTGATCCCTATTATGATTTATTTTCTAATGCAATCAGATTTGTTCGTATCTATCTTTTGTTAAGTTTTTAACATTTTTCTTGTATAGTACTTATATGATCTCAAGTAACTAGTTTTTTGTGTCGATTGTTATAAAAGAATCATAATTATATGTCTAGATTATGATTATAAACAATCATTGTACTTTTGAACATTTTCTCTTTTTAATAAAATTAGTCATTTTTTATTAAAAAATTATCGAATCAAAGTATTACGTGATTAAATTTTTTATTAATTTGGGATAAGTATAACATAACATCCATTTAAAGAGAACTCTTAACAGGTGATTTAAATTATTTAATCATAAATATTTAACTTAAAATAAAATATGATCGAGGTAGTTTATCCGATTTTATTTTTGATGTCAAACAGAACGAAATTGACACTTTTCTATTCTCCAAGAATATGAACATCGATAGCGTCCAAGAATATCAAAGAGCCACAAAGAAAGTTAAGAATCGGGAAATAACAACTAAAGATAATGAAACAATCCAACCAATGGAGGACATGCAAACTGAAGATGATCCTCAAGATGGAGCTGTTGCGACTAAAGAACGCCCCAACAGTCCGGAGAAAATCTCATATACGGCCATGGCTGCCAGTGGATCGACTATGTTCAAGAATCCTCCCTTCAAGATGCCCGAAGAAGAAATAATCTTCTAAGAAGGAGATGTCACCATGGACAATTCTGGAAACTTCTCAAAATAAGTTTCTTTAGGCGAATCCATGAGCTGATTGATCGAAACATGAAACAAGTTGTTATCACGAGACTGCTGAGAAAGAAGATTGGATATAAAGCTCTGATGAATAGAATACATACGCTATGGAAGCCAATAGGTAATTTCAACTTAATAGATCTTGAAAACGACTATTACTTAGTGAAATTCGAAGATATTGAGGACTACATGAGAGTTCTTACCGATGGTCCTTGGATGATATATGGAAGCTACCTGACAGTTCAACCATGGTCGAGGAATTTTACTATAATCGAGAAGCACCCTTCACAAGTCATCGCTTGGTTGCGACTACCTGGTTTGCCCTACATATATTACAATATTGTACTAATCAGAATAATTGCGAACACGATAGGAATAGTCATCAAAATTGACTACAATACCAAAGTTGGAGAGAGGGGAAAATTCGCTAGAATTGCAGTTGTAATTGACCTGAATAAGTCTCTTACTCCATGCGTGGGAATAGACGATTTTATACAAAAAATTGAATATGAGGGACTCCAACAGATCTGTTTCAAATGTGGTACCCATGGGCATGTAAAAGAAGCATGTCAAACAAATCAAGAAGGAAAACATATAGATATTCCCAACACTGGTCATACTGTTGAAGAATAAGTGAATGAGGAAAATAACAAAGATAACCCCTTTAGCCCTTGGATGGTTGTTCAGCCAAGAGGAAGAAACAACAGATACCAAAGAACCCAAAGTAGAAATAAAGAAGTTGAAGGAACATCAAAACAAGGCTCCATATTTGCGCCTCTATATAATGAACATATAGAGGAAGAACCCAGGAATAGCATTAAAGAACACCAAAAACTAAGTAGGGAATCTGAATTACAAGCCCCTGCTACAAGAACTAACACACCAAAGAACCAGATGGAAAACAAAATGGGAGATAGAGAAAGAACGAGAAACAAAGTCACTTTAACTAAAGTGGATTAAAATACGAACCAAACTCAAACAAATGTTACCATCAATCTTGAAGTTGACAACAACAGTTTAGTGGATGTTCCTATCACTGACGGTGAAATGACAGTGAATGAAGATCACACTAAGGAATTAAGTCTTGATGGAATTCAAGTCATGGCAAAGGAAGATGCCCGAATCAGTGAACACATATTAACTGTAGGATATGGAATACATACAACTATTTCCATTCACGAAAAAGACTAACAGGAATCTTACTTCTTGATGGAACTTCAACAGGAAGCCTAGTCAAATTTCTCGCATCACCAAAAAATGCCTCAAAGTCAGAAATTCAAAAACTAATATTAATCCTAACATCCCTTTTCTATCAGAATGAATTCAAGAAAATACTACGAATTCAGAAAATTTGGCTTCTCCTGACAACATCATTTCTACAATTAGTCATGTTCAAATGGTTGAGCAAATTGATCAGAGCCAAAGCAAAGAAGCTGAAGAAAAGGATAAGGAGCTGTCACAAAACATTTACCCTCTATCTCAATGATTATGAAGATCCTGTTTTGGAATACCCAAGGGGCAGTAAAACCTTCTTTTAGAAGACACTTTAAAGACTGTGCGCCTATACACAAGCCCAAGATCATTGCTATAATGAAAACTCACATAAGTGGCAGAAGAGCAGATATAATTATTAAGAATATAGGTTATATTAATTCCTTTAGAATTGAAGCTCTGGGCCATAGTGGAGGAATCTGGATGCTTTGGGATAATTCGGTTGAGGTTAAGATTCTAAGCATTTCTAACCAATATGTGCATGCCCGTGTCAAGCATATTAACAGTAACTGCTGGAATTATGTTACAGCAGTTTATGTCAGTCCTAACCCCAACATTCGATATAAAATATGGGATCTCTTGGACAATCTCAAACCGTGCAATAATGAACCCTGGATGTTAGGAGGAGATTTTAATTGTATCTTGAGACATAATGAGAGAGTTGGGGGAAATAATCGCTTCAGAGGTGAGAGTAAACATTTCCAAGATTTCATATTAAACAATGAAATGATAGAAGTTAATTTACAAGGAGATGATTTTACTTGGTGTCGTGGTAATCTTTGGCAAAGACTCGATAGATGTATTATGAATATAAAGTGGTTAGAATTATACCCTGAAACTAGAGAGCTACATCTGGACCGAATTGGATATGATCACTTTCCTATTCTGTTGTACACTATGAATAGCCCCAAGGATAATTAAAAGAAACCTTTTAGATTTCTGGCAGCCTGGATGGATCACCCTGATTTTGATCGATTTCTTAAAGAAGAGTGGGTTAAGAATGATAATCTTATGGAAAGCCTCAATCATTACAAGAAAAGCATCATAGTTTGGAATAATGAAACTTTCGGCATTATCAACCAAAAGAAGAAAAGAATAGTTTCTAGACTGAAAGGTATCGATAAAGTTTTACGTTGTTATAACTCCACCAAACTGGCAACCCTTGAATATGAACTCAAGACTGAACTGTACACTATTATAAGACAAGAAGAACTAATTTGGGCTCTAAGGGCTAGATGCAAATGGATTAACCACGGAGATAAAAATACCAAATATTTTCATTCATGTGCGATCACTGAGGGTAGAAAAAAACTTATAACAGCTCTTAAAATTGAAGTTGATTCTTGGTGCGATAATCATAATATGCTTAAAAAAATGTCAATGAGTACTATGAGGAGCTGTTTACCAAGGACAATTTGACCAGGCTATCCCTGGAAAATACTAGACCTTTTCCTAATCTGAACAGGGACCAATGGAATTGGCTTGAAAAACCTTTTGATAACATCGAGATTAAAGAAACTTTATTCAGTATGAATCCGCTCAAAGCTCCAGGTGTTGATGGGTTTCATGCAAGTTTTTTCCAGAACAATTGGGACATAGTTAGAGAAAAGGTTTACAATTTAGTTAAACATTGCCTTAATGGGGTCAAATTGATGAAGCTCTAAACAGAACGAGTCTTGTGTTAATACCCAAGGTAGACAATCCTGAGAGAATTACACAATTTAGACCCATAAGCCTCTGTCAGGTTACCTATAAAATTATTACCAAAGTTATTGTTAACCGTCTCAAACCTATTCTTCCTAACATTATCTCTAGTAGCCAAACGAGTTTTATTCCGGGCAGGGTTATTACTGACAACATAATCCTAACACAAGAAGTTATTCACTCTATGAAGAAAAAGAAAGGAAAAAAAGGATGAATGACCATCAAGATTGATCTAGAAATTGGATTGGGATTTTATTAAGGATAGCATTGAGAAATTGGGTCTGCCTAATAGGATTATTCTGGACATTATGAATTGCATTAACTCCATGTCAATCCAACTAAATTGGAATGGAGATCTTACCGAGCCTTTTAAACTGACTAGGGGGATCAGGCAAGGTGATCCTCTATCGCCTTACCTCTTTGTCATCTGCATGGAAAGACTAGCAAAAGAAATTGTGTTAACTGTGGAGCAAGGAAAATAGAAACCAATCAAACTGTCTAGAAATGGTCCTAACATTTCTCACATCTTTTTTGTAGATGACCTCATTCTTTTTGCGAAAGCTGATATTTCTCAAATTGAAATTATTTAGAACACTCTCCCAAAATTCTGTAGTAGCTCGGGTAAAAAAGTGAACATGCAGAAATCCATCATCTATTATTCTAGCAATATTAATGCACAAACTAGAAACACTATAACCAATATGATTTACATCAAGGAAGTCAAGAACCTTGGGAATTATCTGGGAGTTCCTCTGCTTCACAACAGGTTCAATAAAAGAACTTACAACAACATCATCCAAATAATAAAAGACAGACTTGCAGGTTGGAAGGCTAAAACATTATCATTAGCGGGAAGAATTATGCTTGCTAAACCAGTCCTCAATGCAATTCCTGCATACACTATGCAGTCAATATTAATTCCTAAATGAACGTGCAATGAGATTGAAAGGCTAACCAAAAATTTTATTTGGGGGAATACAAATGAGCATAAAAGTATTCACCTTGTGAAATGGGATACAATCTTTAAACCAATCGAGGGATAAGGCTTGAAGAATTTGAGATTCCAAAATAAGGCATTCATTTTCAAACTTGCCTACAAACTTACTAATAGATCTGATCTTTTATGGGTGCAGGTGATGAGAAGCAAATACATAATGAAATAGATTCTACCTGAAAAGCTAGAAAAAAGGGGAGAATCATCTCTATGGAACCGCTTATGCTCCATATGGCCAAAGTTTAAATAGAATATATATTGGAACGATGGAAACGAAAAACATGTTGAATTCTGGCATGACATATGGCTAGATAATAAATACTTCCTATACAGACTATGCAATCAACCAAGGGAAGAGGAGAACGACAAATCTAAAGTCAAGGAGTTGATTAATCAAAATGGTACCTGGGACTGGAATAAGCTCACAAGACTCCTCCCGGATCGAATCATTAACCTCCAGTGGAAGAAATCCTTGCTGACTCACCAGGTTGGATCCTCTTGGAGAAAAGAGTTTTCTCAGTCAAATCAACGTATAAGGTGATAGAAAATATCAATTCAACAGAAGAAAAGATTTGGAGTATCATTGCCAAGCATAACAATATTCCCAGGATCAAAGCGTTTCTATGGCTCATTGGGAAAGATAAAATATTGACCAATTTGGAAAGAGTGCACATGCATATGATGACGGATGCAAGCTGCCCCATGTGCAACTATGAGACAGAAGACTCAAACCATATGCTGAGATTCTGCCCGAGAACATTGCTGATATGGGCAAAACTGATTGATACCCAGAATTTGGATAAATTTTTGAGTAACAGCATCAAGGAGTGGATCACCGAAAACCTGGAAACAACCCAATCCCCTTTACCATCAATTGAAAACTGACCTTCATTCTTTAGCTCTGTAATTTGGTTATTTGGAAAATAAGAAATCAGGCGATCTTCGACCCATAAATGATCGAAAGAGAAACTGTTATTCAACAAGCTATGAGGTTGACCCAGGATATACATAATCCATGATTTAACAAATCTGGAAACACACCAAGCAGGAATGAAATCCAAAATAAATGGAAAAAGCCTATTAGAAACTACTGTAAAATAAATACAGACGAAACCAAGAATCAGAGCACTAGAGAAGCTATGTGTGGGGTAGTTGCAAGAGACCACAATGGAAATTAGCGATTGGGTTTTGGCAGAAGAATAAGGACTTGCTCCATTTTCGAAGCAGAACTATGGGGCATTCACGAGGGCTTAAATATGGCTTGGAATAGGGGAGAAAAAAATGGTTTTGGAATCTGATAACAAAGAATCTATCAACCTTATCAAAAATAATTCGCCTGAGCACAGAAAACTTACCATACTGCAGCACATAGGAAAACTATTAAAGAAAAATTGGGAAGTAGAGTTGAAGCACATACCTAGAGAGGCCAATTGCGTAGCGGACTTCATCGCCAAGCAAATAAGGAAGTATAAGGAAAACACAGTTTTTTTGAAAAACTAACCCAAGGAAGCTGAAGAGTTATTAATTGTTGATAAAACGGGCAGCTAGGCGGCCCATTGTACCTGTTTCAACCAAAAAAAATATGATCATAATTAAATTCAAATAAATTAACCGGTGATTTAAATTATTTAACATAAATATTTAACTTAAAATAAAAATGATCATAATTAAATTTAAATAAATACACATGATTATAAACTTCAAAAAAAATTCCTGTCTACAAATCTAAATCAACGTAATCAATAAAAAATTGACATTTTCGATGCTCAAATTCACCTTGTTTAATCTGTCATTAATGGATAAATAGAAATTATTCAGATTAAAGAACACTATGCATCTCTACTTTTTCAATTTCAAATCAATTGTACTAATATAAAAGTTATATTATTTCATTATCCTGAAATAGAAAAAAACTTATAAAATCGAAAAAAATCTAAATTAAACCAAATATTTTTCAATTCAAACTAACAATCTAATTGTTGAACAAATACATGGACACCTCGGTGGTAGATCGATCATCGGTCTCCCTATGTCCTAACATTCGGCTGGAGTCCGCGAGGGATGGCGGGGCATGCTGCGTTATTTTATTTAGGTCACATCGCTAAATAAATAAAATACTACGGATTAATTTGTGTCGCACGTATGGAGCCAGCCGGTGGCCCCCACACAGAAAAAGTGAGTGCCGGAGACCGGACCGGGTCACATCGGTCTAAGATTCGTGTTTGTCGACATCTGCACCGTTCAAACTGATTATCATCGCACAACCACCGGGAGGAACTCTTCTTCTTTTAGGCAATGAAAAAGTTGTGAATTTAATTTTTTTATAAGTTAATTAATTATTAATTTTAATTATAATAGTAAATGGATAGTATAATTACACTGTAAAAATTTATAATTAAATTAAAAAAATATAAATACAAATAATTTTACAATTTACAAATAAGCCATGGATTACTAGTAATTATTGATTGAGTTAATACGAAAATTTTAAAATTAAAAATTAAAATATATAAACTAACTCTATAACTTACATATTAACTAGCAAAAATAGTTTTATCTTTTTATAAAGCTTTAAAAATATCATTTATTAAAGTTATGACATTAAATATTATTAAGTTATTTTTTAAAAAAGAAAAGAAGAAGGATATGTGATCTAATTTTAGTTAATATTAAAACAATGCTTCGTTGATATATCACTAACTTAATCTATAAATAAAACTATGATTTAAACACGCAAATAACATATTTTTTAATAACACATTACTTAAATTTAATAATATATATTTTAAAAAACAGTAGTTGCTTTATTTTTTGGTTTTGATATTTAATATTTTTTAAAAAATAAAAAAATGAAAATGAAAAATAATTAGTCACACGTACGATAGCGATATACGTCAAATTGATTGAATAAAACAATTAAAAAGAAAAATGAATAGAAAATGCAATTGGTGCATGATTGCATAAGACGTTATCCTAGTCAATAATGGAGGCTATCTATTTCTTCCTCTCGGTCCCATTACAGAAAAAGAAAATGGCTATTAAAAGTCTAATACAACCAAATCCCGTTCATGGAACCAATGCTTTGACCGGTCAGTTGTAGCCTTTGTGGTTATATTCTAGCTCCAACCATCTTCTACAATTATTCCATTTTACTTTATTTTTCCTTTAGATTATTAGTAAAAGTTGAAAGTAATTTGTAAAAATGAAAGATATTCTTTTGGCATAAATATACTTGTATATGCGGCACCCTAGCCATCAGTTACCTAGTTTCTTTTTTTCCTCACAATGATAACTAAATTTTATTAAAGAGATAAAATTATAATCTATTAAAATATAAAGAGAAATTTAGAGACAATAATCACCAACATATTTATACAAAAGTAAAAATTAAAACTAAAGATAAGAAGAAAATTAAAACCTTTCAATTAGAACGATGACCAACATCAAAACTTAATAATCTTCATAATTTTTTTTGTCTATGTCGAATGAGACGCTTGGCGAAGTGATAAAAGAGTGGAAAGAGAACCAAATAATCTGACAGGTCCCTTCACTACACAATCTTATTACATCGGCCAACAACCTTTTACCAAAAGAGGGGATATGACTATATGTGATCACCGACTAACTAATCGAAAAATAAATGTTGTGGTAATTTTTGTGCTAGAACCAAAATGACTAAAAATGTATATGAAAAACGTACCAACTAGCATGAGAATCGTACCATAAAAGCAAAAAAACGTGTGCCACAACAACAAATAAAAATCATGTCACAATGACAAAGATCTTATTCAAAATTAAAAAGACTCAAACACAAAAAATAAAAGTCATAACCTAAAAAAAAGAAGAGAATTAATAGTCACTAACAATCAATAATCAATAATAAAATTGATGTTATTGTCGGATAAATAAAAAAAGATGACGCAAAATATTAAAAAAACTAAGTTAAAAATAAAAAAAAAAAAGTAGAGATGACTAAGGGAAGTTCTACAGGCACCCTTAATATACATTTAAAAAAAGACGTTATCGGTTTTGTTATTATTTAAATAATAAAACAGATAAAAAATTACCTAAAACATTATTATTTCTACCTAAAACATCAATATTTTTTAATATTTTCGGTAAAATGCCAAACAATAACAAAACTGATATAAAAAATAACAAAATCGATAAAGCTTTACCGATTTTATTAACAAAACCGGTAAAATACCCAATAATAATAAAACTGATATAAATAATAATGTTTCCGATAAATTTTTACTGATTTTTTATTTAAATAATAACAAAATCGATAATATTTTTTTTAATCGTATATTAAAATTATTACACGTAATTATTTTCCGACAACTAGGGTCCAATTACCTAGTCTTTAAGTCGGACATTTAGCTATATTCGTATTCCCAATTGTTTTTAATTCACCCGCTTTCTTCTAATAAATAAATATATTTAATCATCATTTATTTCATTATTTTCCCATAGACATGTAACCTTGCAGTGAATTAGTCAAGAATTCTATAGCTCTTTTTTTGTGTGAAAATATTGTGATAGTGATAAAAGAATTCGATTGGAAGTACAATATCTTTTAAAGGTTGAATGAAGTGATCATAAATATTTGAACACCTTCTAATATAAACTTGCGCCAAAGACCTTTTCTTTATTTTTTTAAATATGTTAATTTTATTTATAATTTTTTAAATTATTTTGTGATCAATTAATTTTTTCTTTCACAATAATAATCATTTACACATAACATAATTAATTGAATTTTTAAATTTGAAGATTCTATTTAATACATTTTTAGCATAAATATTTTTATAAAATTAAAAAAATTATATAACCTTAATTTTGTGTGTGCAGTAACCTTAGCCTTTATTTATGTTTTTTTAGCATGTAAATGGTCAGTCATTTTTTGCTTCAGGAATGACTGACAAATGATAATAATGGAACCACAGCACAGCAGGAGTGAGGTCATAGATTCACCAAACTCTATCACTTTACCCTTTTTCACGAACCAAAACATTACAGAGAAACAAGAAAATCTTTATACGGTAATACTTGAATGAAAATAGTTTATGATACAATCAGATAGTATTTTAAGTAGTTAATGGTTTTTTAAAATGGTAGTAATAAAATTGATTTTAAAATAATAATTAACCATTTAAAAATATTGAATATTTTTTGTCAAAGAAATATTAATAAAGGAAAGGAGTGGCGACATCGGGTTAAGCAACCCTTAATTGTGTTATCAGTTTCCAAGGAAATCAGTACTTTATTCATGGAAGTGTGAAAACAGAAAGGAAAAAGAAGGGCGCGAGCTACAGTGAGGGAGAAAGGAAGATTGAAGAATCTAATCAATAAGGAAGCGTCAAACAGTGGGAAAAAAGGCGTTGTTTAATCATCCCCTCTAGAACGATAAAAAAAATACTTCTAAGTTTCAATTATAAACAACAGCAATATCCTCGTGTGAGAGAGAGAGAGACTTGTCTACTGCGTGTCTTCCCTTTGGAATTTCGCTCATATCTCTCTGTTTCTCGCATTAATGCAACGATTCTCTTCTTCTTCTTCGGCTTGAATATTGAAAACAAGAGGCCAAGGTGTTTTGAAGAGAAAAATGACGGGGGCATCTGGGAGATTACCGACATGGAAAGAGAGGGAAAACAACAAGAGGAGGGAACGGAGGAGAAGAGCCATAGCTGCAAAGATATACACTGGTCTTCGATCTCAAGGCAAGTATAAGCTTCCTAAACATTGTGACAACAACGAGGTCTTGAAAGCTCTTTGTGCTGAGGCTGGTTGGATTGTTGAAGAAGATGGCACCACTTATCGCAAGGTTCGCTTTCTTTTTCCTTGTAAAATTTATGGGTTTTCTTCGTTTTACAATACTAGATCAGATCTATACATGCATGCGTTGTTTCGGTGTTAAATTTGGATTCTTGATTGCTGTTCTGAAATGGGTTTTGATTGATTTTTTATGTTTTTCCAATCTGGGTCTTTTACTTTGGGTTGATCTGGATTGAAGAAGGGAAGAATTAATCGGAAAGTTTTTATATGCTTTTTTACTCTTTGTTTCCTTTTTGCTTAAATCAAATTACATAGAAGCTTGTGATAGTCTTTGATGGTCACAGATCTTGATTGTTCAAGAGAATATAACAGAAAAAGCTTCGATCAGTTTTGATTTATTCTGATTCCTTTCTAATGAATTTGGTGCAGGGATGCAAGCCACCTCCATCTGAGCTTGCAGGGACCTCGACAAATATCAGTGCATGTTCATCTCTTCAACCAAGCCCGCAGTCCTCATCCTTCCCAAGTCCCGTTCCTTCATATCATGCTAGCCCATCCTCTTCCTTGTGCCCTAGCCCGACTCGATTCGATTCGAGTCCATCGAACTACCTTCTTCCGTTCCTCCGCAACATTGCTGCCATCCCAAATAATCTCCCTCCTCTTAGGGTATCTAATAGTGCTCCCGTAACCCCACCTCTTTCATCACCTACTTCAAGAGGATCGAAGCCCAAACCTGACTGGGAGTACCTTTCAAATGCCTCTCTGAACTCCATTCGGCACCCTCTTTTCGCCACATCAGCCCCATCTAGCCCCACAAGGCGCCACCACCATGCACCAGCCACCATACCTGAATGTGATGAATCTGATGCCTCGACTGTTGACTCTGGTCGTTGGATGAGTTTTCAGCCATTGGCATCATCCAATGCAGCCCCTCCTTCACCGACCTTTAACCTTGTGAAGAGGGTTGCTCAACAGAATCCTCTCCAAGATGGTGTCAGTGTCACTAGACATGGAGGGGTGACATGGGGGACGGTTACAGAGATGGGAAGAGGCTCGGAGTTTGAGTTCGAGAACGGTAGAGTAAAAGCTTGGGAAGGTGAAAGAATACACGAAGTTGGTGTCGATGATCTGGAACTTACACTAGGAACTAGCAAGACTTGTGCATGAGCCTTTTCTTCACTGCAATAAGAGATTCACCGTTCCTCAGCATTGCTGCGTTATATTCAATGTGAGTTCCTGCATTGCTCAGAGACCATCCTTCCATCATACGAGTACAATTTTGAGCTAAAGGAACTCAAGCCTACTTAAATTGCCTTTGACGAACTTACAGGGCTCGAGAGACACCACGAGTTCAATCGTGGAGTGACATGATGGAAAACCGTAGTGATTATATGAAAAAGTTGTCGATGTTTATGTTTTCAGCTTTCTTATGATGTCTTCATTTGCCTTGTGATTTGTTCGGATTCCAATAGAGGGGTTGTGTTCTTCTTACCTATCATTTGAAGAAACACAGAACTCGAATTTTGAAGGCAGTAATTACTAGACATTGTTGCAATGGAAAATGTTAAGATCTAAAAAATATAAATAGGTGTGATAAAATCAGGGTAGATAATTTGTGTTCATTTTATGGCATATCGCATCAGTTCTAATAGAAAATATTTGAACTAGCTTTTGTTTTCATGTTATATATATATATATTAATCCTTGCGCCCGCGGGTTGAGGGCCTTTTCCCTTGGACCACGTGATATGTGTTCTTTTGTTTTTGTTTTTTTTGGTAGGCATGCGATCTTATATCTGTCACGTTTGATGTTCTAAATGTGCCAACCAATACGATGGCTTGGTTTGTTAATTATTGGTAAACTACTTATGGTATTTTATTTATTCTTATTTTTTATTTTCACCATTTTATTAGTTTTTCTTCAAAAAATTTGTACTTCAAATGATATCTTGTTTTTATGTTGATACATATTGTTAAAAATTGACGGTGATTTTTTATATATAAATTTTTCATGTTATTTGTATGTTATAGTTAATAGTATAATGATATTTGTGATCAATTTATTGATTGCATTCCAATAATATTTTTAATAATTTTATTTGATAAATAAAGTGATGATATATACTATCATCTCATTCGAATAAAAACATTGAATGTTAATCAAGAGGATTACCTCTTAGAGAAGGGTTAGATGTTTTGTCACTAGATTAAACAAGTTATTTATGTTAGCTTAACTGAAATTTATATTTTATTATATTATATTTCTGCCATAAAATATTTTTTATTAAATTTAATTTTTTAACATTACTTTCATTTTAAAAGAATTTCGAATTAAAATTTTCTGTAATGTTATTTTTTTTCATTATCATTTAAAAAATACATCTCGATTCTTATGTGAAATTTAAAAAGTAACTTCAAAAATATGATATTATCATGATCGTTATTTTTTAACGGAAAAACAAAACTAACGTTAAATATAATTTTATAAAAATAATAATTAATTGATCAAAAACAAAAAAAATGCAGAATAGATAAGATATAAATAGACAATTTATCATTATTTTATTGTATCAATTTATGACAAAAAAATATACTGCCTTTAAGGATGTGCATGGGACTCGAACCCGACCCAATCCAAGGTAATGTTTTGGTTGGGTCAGTCGAGTGAAAAATGCCAGACCCGACCTGAAAAATATTTTTTCTTATACATTTATGGATAATTATAATGATAATCCTCTCTATATATTATTATTTTTCAATTAAATCCCTATTTTATTGAATAAAAATATTTTTTTTATTATTTTGGGTAGGGTCGGGCCAGGTTCGGGTCGAGTTTGGGTCGGGGGAGTGTGTAATTTTTTTGGGTCGGGTCGGGTTGACCAAAACCCGACCCAAACCCGACCTGTGCCCATCCCTAAATGCCTTTACCCCTCCATATTATTTCATTATAATCTTAATATTATCTATTAATTTCAATATATGTATGGTACATTGTTATATAAATAATAATTATTCTTAAAAAACGTATTCTACTTTATGATAATAGTTTTATTTGATTTTATATAGCAAATTTGGGTTCGTTTTGGGTCATATAAAACCTGTCCATTGTGCATAGAGTCTTCAAGCCATATTCCAAGCGTGTCTCTGATTTGGGCCGTCTTTTCTACGATCCAATTCCATTCCTTTCCAATTGCGACAATGAATGATTCCCCATTTCAATTAGGCATCGGCATTTTCAAGTATAGTAATAAATCAGTGCAACATAATTTTCATATCCACCGACTGTACTTAGTTGTGCTTATATTTAATTAATTAAATCAAAATTTTAAAATTCAGATAAAAATAATAACGGTTATTTCAAGATTTATAATTTTAAAAATATGACATTTTCTCGTATAATTTTTTCCCATGAGCCTTTGTATTCCAATGTATATTTTTAGTTATTAGTAAATGCCATGGATAATGGGACAAAAGCAAAGCATGAAAAACATTGATATGAGAAGAATTCTCCACCACTGGTAGATCCATAGAAAATTGGACTTGTCAGAGAAAATTAAAACCAATCTTTTACGGAATCCATCGACATTAATGTGGTACCATAAAAAACACCAATAATTTGGTTTGATACTCTTGCCTGGCTAAGTTTGAGAAATGAAAGACTCAACCAAGAGTCACGCAGTGCTATTACCAAGCCCTGGTTTAGGGGCTATTTGACCTGACACCGTTTTTTTTTATTTTCTCTTTCCCGTTTGACAAATATTTCCAGAAGTAGCATCCTTTATGCTGAGTTGGCAAAGGCGCGTCCCCGGGGACGCGCTTTACCCGTATTTTCGCTGAGTTGGATGCCACGTGTGGAAGGCGCATCCCTGGGGACGCGCCTTTGCCAACTCAGCAGACACGTATTTTGTTTAATAATAAATAGTTTATTTTTATTATTATTATAAATTAATAATATATTATGTAAAATGTTTCGATTATAATGTAAGAATTATCAAATGTATTTTGTTAATGTGTGTTAAAGGTGGAGTGAATTATCTACATTAATATGATATAACAATATATGAAAACCAGTTGTGACTTTATTGTAGTTATAGGAAAAATGTATGAAATTATAATATTACACATATGGTTATATTATTATTTTTGATTTTGATTATCGATCTATTAATTTTATCAGTTAATTATTTAAATGTTATCAATCTAGTCATCTCATATTAATATTTAACGAAAATATTGATGTATAAGTTAATAAATTAGTATAATTACATATTTAATCTTCAAGACTTACATATTTTATAAATTTTGTCTTATTGAAAATTTAATTTAATAAATTTAATCCTCCAATCAGAACATGAAATGTGTCACCGTATACATTGATTTTTTAATAACTTTTAATTTGTTTAATTTAATATTTTTCTCTACTTAGAAGGTGGAATTATTATTATATTTTAAAAAAAGTTATAACTAATAATATTAATTATTATATTAAATAAATATATTAAATATATTTATGCATTTAAAAGTTAAAAAAAATTATTTAGGTGTACATACATTGACAAATTATATAAATGCAATAACATTAAATTATTAGAAACAAAAACATTCATTTAAATACAATATTAATTACATAAGAGTTAATGGTTCTATGATGATAACAGAGCTGGACATTTTTTTCTATTGTGCCCGATGTTTCTACAATGCCCACATCGTTTTTGTTCTGTTGACTTCTCCCGAATATCCATATCACAATGTATTCTAGTAGATTTTGGACGACCTGAGTCCCTCAATAGTAATGGATCTGGTACAATTGTAAGCCAAGTTTGAATCTCATTTGGGTCTCTTTCGTTTCCTATGGGCGGAAACTCAAATTCATATACCTTCAATACTTGTGAAAGTTGGTATACGGGATCAACATAATTTTTGTAGTCCAAATGCAAATGTGAGCAAACAACAATGACATGAGAGCATGGACATTTGAGTGCTTGAAAGAAACCACAATCGCACCACCTCTCTTGCAGATTAACTCTGAAAGAGTTAGCTTCAATCCCTTGCAGGGGACGTGGCATTTCGGTTACACGAAACAATTCACGGGTGCGAGAAAAATTTATAACTAACATCCCATTTGATGCAACAACTTTTTTCTGTAAATCAACTACTAGTCTTGGGTGGTAAATATGTCCGTTTTGCATCCAAGTAAGAGCTTGTCCACCGAGCTTTGCAAAGAGTTGACCCAAACGAAAATAAGTCGTTTTAACCAACGTCGTGACTGGTAAATGACGCGCCCCCTTTAAGGTTGAATTTATTGCTTCAGCCAAGTTTGTTGTCATATGACCATAGCGATACCCCCCGTCATATGCATTTGTCCACATTTCTTTGCTGATGTCCATAATGTACTCGCACCCCTTCTTATTTTTGCCAAACAGCTCTTGTAGCATCGACTCAAACCTTTGAGGTAAGAGTTCGTAACCTAAGCCATTAGGAATATGTAATAGTTAATATGAAGTATAAATAAGTAATAAGAAATTGATAGAAAAATTGGGAAAAAGTAGCATACCCATCCGCATGACTAACTGACGTTCATCGTTCTTCTTGTATTTTCCGTAATAGTTTGCAGCAATATGACGGACACAATAACGATGTTGAACATGTGGAGGTCTATACATTGTACCCAAAGAGTCCATTGCTGCTTTTATCCCGGCTCCTCGGTCTGAAATAATGTATACTCGTTCCCTGGTGACAACATGTAAACGTAAATTTTTAAGGAAAAAAGCCCAAGACTCAGTGTCTTCTCCTTGAACGAGGGCAAACGCAACATGAAGAATATTACGGTTTCCATCTTGGACCACAGCCAATAATAAAACTTGCTTGTATTTCCCATATAAGAAAGTACCATCAATTTGGACAATTGGTTTACAGTACTTGACTGCATTAATACACTGAGGGTAAGTCCAAAAGACTCGGTAAAATTGGCAGCGACCGCGAACCATTCGATCATTCACGTAATGATGTTGAGTTTCGAATTCAACAATTGTCCCGGGATTAAGTCTTTGCACAACATGAAACCAACTGGGCAGTTCGTTGTAAGAGGAATCCCATTCGCCATGAAGTTTGCAAATGGCATTCTGTTTTGCCAACCACGCTTTTTTATATGAGACAGTGTACCCATATTGTGACTGTATAGCAGAAATCAACACTGCAACAGCTATATGAGAGCTTTGCTTCACAATGGGCATGATTGCTTGACAAATAATGTTGGAGTCCAAGTTGAGATGATCCTGGTTTATACCTATTGCACAACATGTATGAGGACCGTTGTATCTGGTTAGTTCCCATAAGTTGTTCTTCCTCTTCCTCTTTGATACACGGACCATCCATTGACATCCGTTGTCACGTTGGACGCAGTAGCAGACATATTTCTCCGTGTTAGATCGATCAACTCGGGACTGAACTGAGTTACGAATATTGTAACTCTTTATTGCCATCATTGCTTCCTCCTTTGATGTGAACTCCATTCCAATATGTAAATTACCGTCATTGACTGATGATTGAAGTCCATAATTGCCAATATCAGGAAGATCTGGAAATTCAAGCTCATACATTGCATCATAATCAGCCTCATACATATGTGCAGAAAGTTCGGCTGGTGTTGTATTTATCGGAACGTCATCCTCGTCATCATCAGAATGTACGTTAAACTGTGGTGAGTCAAGTTCAACGAATAATCCCGTTTCAGCACCATCTGCACTGGCTCCCGAAGAGTTTCTTCTGGTGGAGATGAGGGTTCCTCCGATAATCCAATGTTGAGGTCAAATAAGTTCTCGCTTGCGTGTCCTCCTCTTGAACTTGAGGCCATTGTATCATGTGGGATGTGAATAGACTGTCGTCTCGTTGGCATTTCCATATGTAAGTCGAAAACATTGGCAGATGAATGTCTGCCCCTTGAAGTAGAAGAGATGTTGCCATATGGATTATTGGTGAAGCCACGTGGGTTGAGATCATAAGCAGTTGCAGATGAATGCCTTCCTATTGAACTTGATGGCATGGTATATGGCGTTGGATCCGCCATTAATGATGTGAAATCATTACAGATCAGTTGTGTCGGGCTATCAACTTGAACAGTTTGATATGCAATGCCAAAGTGAGAGGAATATGAGAGACCACGAGTTGCACGAACCTCAATAAAAGTGGCATACATTTCAATAAGAGATTGTGAACTCCCCATATGAGCATCAACCATCATAGAAACATCATCATTGTTTGAAAGCTAAAATGATGTATACGTGAGCGGAAAAAGTTCAGTAGGAAATCTGTACTGAAGTGAAGATAGTCTTCTCTGGCCTGCTACACGAATCTTTAGCGAAATTTTTGTGATTAACTCCTCAATTGTGATGTTTCTCTTCAAGGTTAAGGGGATATAATGATCTGACTCAAAAACAACCCCCTCTTCAGCTTCCTTAATTTCTCTATCATACAAAACAACAGCAGAAAGATGACTCATTTTTAGAGAATTTGAGAATTTAGAGTTTGGGAATTTGAGAATTTGAAAGATTGTGAACTGAAGTTTGTTTTGAAAGTTTATAATACGTTGCATATAATAGTGTCTATAATCGGAGTACTATTAACATGAAGGCGTGTTCCCGGGGGCGCGCATTCCATTATTTCGTCAGAGAATATGTTATCATTGCCCTATTATGTCACTCATGTCCCTCGGGGACACTAGATATATCAGTACCTATTATTTCACTATTCACATTAAGGCGCGTTCCCGGGGGCGCGCCTTCCATTATTTCATCAGAGAATATGTTATCATTGCCCTATTATATCACTCATGTCCCTCGGGGACACTAGATACATCAGTACCTATTATTTCTCAGGGGACATGAAGGCGCGTTCCCGGGGCGCGCCTTCCATTATTTGTCATAGAATATGTTATCATTGCCCTATTATGTCACTCATGTCCCTCGGGGACACTAGATATATCAGTACCTATTATTTCACTATTCACATGAAGGCGCGTTCCCGGGGGCACGCCTTCCATTATTTCGTCAGAGAATATGTTATCATTGCCCTATTATGTCACTCATGTCCTCGGGGACACTAGATATATCAGTACCTATTATTTCACTATTCACATGAAGGCGCGTTCCCGGGGGCGCGCCTTCCATTATTTCGTCAAAGAATATGTTATCATTGCCCTATTATGTCACTCATGTCCCTCGGGGACACTAGATATATCAGTACCTATTATTTCACTATTCACATGAAGGCGCGTTCCCGGGGGCGCGCTTTCCATTATTTCGTCAGAGAATATGTTATCATTGCCCTATTATGTCACTCATGTCCCTCGGGGACACTAGATATATCAGTACCTATTATTTCTCAGGGGACATGAAGGCGCGTTCCCGGGGGCGCGCCTTCCATTATTTTGTCATAGAATATGTTATCATTGCCCAATTATGTCACTCATGTCCCTCGGGGACACTAGATATATCAGTAAATCAGGTAAATTATAACCAAAATTTAACTTCTTTTGAAAGTTCAGCAAGTTAAGAATAACTTAAATTAAAACGTTATGTGAAGTTTGAATAAATTAGATAAAATGTTATGGATAAATTGAATAAATGTGAAGTGATAAGTTGATTGTGACATTGAAATTGTATGGAATGAGCATTGAAATGTGACATTGAATAAATTGCCAATTCACCCCCTCTTGGCCGATTCCGTCGATCGATGAACTCAACATAAGTTGATTTTAATGTATACGTTTTATATATGTTAATGATAAAATCATATGTATGGATAAATTAATTTCAATTTAGTATGTGAACTATAATTGGAATATAACTTTTAATTCGAATACAATTGGAATATTAAGTTGAAATTTAATGTTAAATTTCGAATACTATAATTTATATTTTAAATTTAAATTTGAATAATATTATTTTTATTTTTATTTTAAATTTCGAATAATATAATTTGTATTTTAAAAACATTTATCAAACATTTAATGTTAAATGTGAATAAAAAATAACATTAAAAAATATGTATGTAACAACCATGAAACATTTAAATAACATAACCAAATTACATAAAATTCTGAAATATAATTATTTAAATAACATTAAATATAACTGGATCACCGATGTCGTCTTCTCGAATGAGTTCCACATGGCGGTGGTTGTCTATTTCGTGGAGGATTTCTTCGTGGAACTTGTTCTTCAGTCTCCTCATCTCACTATCATCATCAGCAGCATTTTCTTCATTTGGTGTAGATGACGCTGAAGGGGCTGAAGGGCTTGTATAAAATAACGACCCTGGAGGAGTGCTAGTAACAATCCCACCGCTCCCCGGGAACTGTGAAAATTGTGGAAACATTGGCATCGATGTCTGTGATCCAGATGGAGATTGAGGTGTCTGCGGAGAAGCACCACCAGCCAAATAAGATGCATATGAACCATATGCTGGATCATTAAACATAGTCGTATATGCACCTCCATATGGTATAAAACCCTGCGGGCTAGGCATGTAACCTGGCGGGCTAGGAATGTAACCCTGCGGGCTCGGAATGTAACCCTGCGGGCTCGGAATGTAACCCTGCGGAGATGGCATATAAACTGGTGGGCTTGGCATATGAAGTGGAGGGCTGGGCATGTACCCCTGCGGCATCGACGAATAAGGATGTTGTGGTGGGACTGATGCAGAACCGGTAGCACATTCTCTCCGTCCACGCGTCGGGGGACGATGATATTGAGACGGTTGACGTCTTTCTCGGCGCCTAGGAATGTTAACCCCTCGTGCTTCCGCCGAAAGTAGAAACGGCTTCCCATTTTCATTAAACCAGTCCATATAGTTATCCGTAACCATATGACCAGTTTCAGCATAATATTGTCGAGGGGCCACCAGTGTATATCGGTTCTCCCAAAGCGCAATCCAATCTCTGTGTCTCACCACCCAGTTAACATCTTTCTTTCCTCGTCTATCTATGTTATGCACGTCGTCTAAATTCCTAGGAGCTCCAGGAATATATTGTGTACAACCATACTGACGGAGCACGCGATCAACTGGATGCCACTCAATAATAGCATAACATATAAGAGGTATAACTGATATCCATACATCTAATGACCCACTAAGGTGGGGTGGGATGCAAGCTTTCACTTCATCGCTCGCATAAGGTATCCACTGAAACTGAAATATAAATATACAATTCAAATAAATAAAATATTCTAATTATATAACATTTTAAATTAAAATATTAATAATTAAACAAATTTAAAAACATACCTCAGACCCAGCTTTCGTATCAATAAGTAAACGAATTTCCTCTAACCCAGTAGGTATACTTTTATGGTCCTTTCTTTCATCGACCACCTATGAAATATAATATAAACTAAATATCACCCTATTTAATTGAAAATATTTAAATCAAAATTAGTTCGAAATTACCTCAACAATAAGGGGAATACGTAGGTTCATTCACGATCGGGCATAAGAAAGGCATGCGGAACCACGCCCATGATTGTAGAAGCAGAAGACACCACCGATAGCAATTCTTATAATTCGTCGCCCGACACATTTCTCTAAAGAGAAATGCCAAAACTGCAGTACCCCAACTATATCTTCCAGCTTCATCAAAATCGATCAGATGCCGCAACCACATACAATGCACCTGGTTGCGAGATTTGTCGGGCATCAATATTCCTCCAATTATTCGTAGAATATATGCCCGAGCACATGCCTTTGCTTGATCCTCTGAAGCATTTTCATTTAAAACCTCAAAATTAGCTTTCAACCAAGATAAAGCTATTCTACATCCATTAAACTCTGGCGGAGCAGCTCCAAGATAATCAATGCACATTGATTGCCAATCACCATCCGCCATACCACACATCATATTTCCGTCGACGGGAAGCCCCAGATGCATAGAGACATCCTCCAATGTAATTGTCGCCTCTCCACATGGAAGGTGAAAAGTGTGTGTCTCGGGCCTCCACCTCTCAATCAGTGCAGAAATTAGGACAAGTTCGAGTTTGCAACCGCCTATAATTGTTGCAATATACCCGAACCCGGCAGAAGCCAAATGGCAAAACGTTCCGGTGTCGGTATACGTGGGATTTTTAATAAAAGTCTCTAAAATACGATCAGCATCCTAAATAATACATTATAAAAATAAAAATTAATATAAATTCATAATAACTTTAAAATAAAAATAAATTAAAATAACATTAATTATAAAAATATTACCATATCGCTAAAATGTCGGAGATATGATCAATATCCAATCGCAACAGCATTCGTTTTCCATTATAACTGTAGACAAAACAATATAATTAGCAAAAAAATTAATAATTCTAAATAAATAATTATATAAAATTATTTTAATAAAAATTATATTTACATAATATTATATAAAAAATAATAACTATTTAAAAAAATACTAACATAAAAAATAAATTTCTTACCACTAATAACAAATTTAAAACTCAAATAGTTGGAGAATTTGAGTTATATAAGAGAGGAGAATATGATTTTGGGTGAAGAATGAGGGAGGTTGAGGGGGTTATATAGGGGGAGGAGGGTAGTTAGGAAAAACGGATGGGGGCATTTATGACATTTAATGGAAGGCGCGTCCCCGGGGATGCGTTTTCCACACGTGTTTGCTGAGTTGGCGAAGGCGCGTCCCCGGGGATGCGCCTTCCACACGTGGCATCCAACTCAGCGAAAACACGAGTAAAGCGCGTCCCTGGGGACGCGCCTTTGCCAACTCAGCAGAAAGGGTGCTACTTCTGGAAATATTGGTCAAACGGTGTCAGAAAGGGAAAATTAAAAAAAACGGTGTTAATTATGTCAAATAGCCCTGGTTTAGGCCACCTTATTCCAGTCCAGGAGCTTGGAAAGCGCCTACTGACACTCAATTTCAAGGTAACCATCTTTGTTGATTCTTCACAAACATCAGCTGCAGAATCGCAGGTAATCGAATCGTTTACGAGTTTGAACAGATGTGAGGTTATTCTTCTCCCTCCGCCCGATATCTCCCACCTTGTCGATCATGATGCTGCTGTGGTCACTCGATTAGCAGTTCTCATGCGTGAAACTAGACCGGCGTTTTCATCTGCATTATCTGCTTTGAGTTTCGCTCCCACAGTTCTCATAGTTGATTTGTTCGGATGTGAACATATGGAGGTTGCTGATGAGTTCAAAATTCAAAAGCTTGTTTACATTAGTTCGCAAGCATGGTTTCTTGCATTAACTTTATATCTTCCGATTCTCCATGAAAGTGTGAAAGGAGAGTATGTTGATGAGAAGAATGCTTTGTTTATCCCCGGATGTAAGCCTCTTCTGCCTGAAGATGTAGTCGATTCGATGTTATCACGGTCGGATCAACAGTACTGGGAATATTTAAATATAGCCATGTTATATATATATATCATTTGGGAGTGGTGGGTTGCTGTCAAATGAGCAAATGCGAGAACTGGCTTTGGGTTTAGAGCTAAGCCAACAGAGGTTCATTTGGGTGGTTCGACCACCAGCCGAATCCAACGACGGCTCATTTTTCACCGTCGGGAATTCCGGCAACGCCGATGAAGGAGTAGCAAGCTATTTGCCTGAAGGGTTCTTGGACCGGACCAACGGCGTGGGTTTCATCATCTCCGACTAGAGTCCACAAGTTGAAATTTTAAGGCATGAATCGGTTGGGGGATTCCTGTTGCACAGTGGGTGGAATTCGACCTTGGAAAGTATCATCAATGGAGTAGCGTTGATAGCTTGGCCCTTGTATACAGAGCAGAGAATGAACGCTACGTTGTTAGCTGAAGAGGTGAGAATAGCAGTGCGACCGAAAACGTCGCCATGGAAGGGAATCGTGGGAAGAGAGGAGATAAAGATGATGGTGAAAGTGTTAATGGTGGATGAAGAAGGGCATGCAATGAGAGGTAGAGTCAGAGAGCTTAAATCGAGTGGACAATGAGCTTGGAATGACAATGGTTCTTCTGCTAAAGCATTGGCTCAGTTTAATGCGTTAGAACTTCCTTCATCCTGTTTTAAATTGTAATACGAGTCTCTTGAAGAAACTTGTGCTAAATAAAAGCTTGTTTTAGTACTAGAAGTTATTTCCTGAACCGTTTCCATTATATTGTTAATGGTGTTGGGGAATTCGGGTTAATTTCCACCAATAATAACAAATTCACCTTGAAAACTATTATCTAGGTGACTAGTGTGAAAACGATTGTACTAAAAATCACCCCAATGTAGATTCTCAGGAAAGAGTGGAAGAGTCACAATGGTCCCTCTTAAAACCCACTCTCCTTAGACAGAACTACCAAGACAAGTAGTTTTAATAGGACAATAATTAACGACAACTATACCCGACAATAGCTATTAAATAGACATAAAAGAGAACATCAAAATTTAACGAGGTTAGGCTAAAATTATGCATACGTCCTCAAACACTACTAAAATAATATTTCACTAATAGAGGAAATATTACAAAGAGAGAGAAAGAGTACAAATAGCCTTTAATATAGAAGAAAGCTTATATTTGTGGGATACTAAACTAAGGAGGAGGACTCTATTTATAACAAAAGAATTTCCCCTCCTTATACAAAACCAATGTGGGATTCAAAATTTGTCAAAAAACCAACAAATCTCCACCTTGGCAAATTTCACACACATCTCTCAAAAATCCAATCTTTAGTAGTGTCTGCAAATTCATCCTTCAATTTGTAACAATATTGACCAAGTCTAAACAATGTTTAAACTTGACCGCAGTTACCACTTTTGTCAACATATCAGCAGGATTCTCAGTGGCCCGAATCTTCTGGATTTTGACTCCACCTTCTTCTAGAATCTCTCGTACAAAGTGATTTCGAACATCGATGTGTTTCGTCCTTGCATGGTAAACCTAGTTCTTTGCTAAATGAATAGTACTCTGACTGTCACAATGCACTTTGATGTGCTTCTGTTCCATTCTTAATTCACCAAGCAACCCTTGAAGCCAAATTGCCTCCTTCACATCCTCTGTAACTACCATAAACTCTGCCTCTATAGTAGACAAAGACACTGTTGACTGTAAGGTGGACTTCCAACTGACTTGTGCTTTTGAAAATGTAAACACATAACCAATAGTTGATCGACGCTTGTCCAAATCACCTGCATAGTCTAAATCACAATACCCAGCTACACACTGACCGTCTTGTTTGTCCTGCTGAAAGACCAAACCAACATCTACGGTGTTCAGAATATACCGCAGAATCCATTTCACAGTTTGCCAATGCTCCTTTCCATGATCATGCATATATCTGCTCACAACCCCAACTGTCTGTGAAATATTGGATCTCGTACACACCATTGCATACATCAAGCTACCAACAGCACTTGCATACGGAACCTTTGACATGTATTCCCATTCTACATCATCCTTAGGTGACATGGATGCACTGAGCTTGAAATGAGGAGCAAGAGGTGTACTAACTGGTTTTGACTTCTCATTCATGTCAAAACGTTTTAGTACCTTCCTCAGATATTCTTTTTGAGACAAACAAAAACCTCCCCAATTTCTTATCCCTTGATATCTCCATGCCTAGAATCTTCTTTGCTTCACCAAGATCCTTCATCTCAAACTCCTTGTTCAATTGAGTCTTTAGTTTTACAATTTCTGTCTGACTCTTGGAAGCTATCATCATATCATCAACATAAAGAAGAAGATATATATAGGATCCGTCTTTTAGCTTGCGTAAATATACACAATGATCATATTTGCTTATTGTGTACTTCTGCCCTATCATAAACTTGTCAAATAGCTTGTACCACTGCCTTGGAGATTGCTTCAATCCGTACATCGATTTTTCTAATTTGGACACCATCTCTTCTTTTTCAGCAACTTTGAATCCATCTGGACGAGTCATGTAGATTTCCTCATCCAAGTCTCTATGTAAAAATGCAGTTTTTACATCCATCTGAACTAGTTCCAAATTCAACTGCGCTACCAAAGCTAACAAAATTCTGATGGAGGAATGTTTTACAACTGGAGATAATACTTCATTATAATCAACTCCCTTCATTTGAGCGTAGCCCTTAGCCACCAATGTTGCTTTTTAGTGGATGTTATTCGTGTCAGGAAATCCATCTTTCTTTGCATATACCCACTTGCACCCAATTGCCTTATTTCCCTTCGGAAGACTAGCTAGTTTCCATGTCTGATTCTTTTGAAGGGGATTGCATTTCTTCATTCATGGCGATCCTCCACTTTTTATGTTCTGAATTTTGGATTGTTTCATTAAAAGTGGTAGGAACGTCATCAATTGCAATTGGTGATGCAAAAGAGACCATATCAGTATAACGAGCAGGTTGTCTAATGGTCATCTTTCCCTTTCTGAGTGTAATTGATTCATATTGTTATGGAGGTTCTTGGGTCTGAACCTCTTCTTCATCTGATTCTTCTTCATCTGACTCTTCTTCATCTGACTCTTCTTCATCTGACTCTTCTTCTGCCATATGAGAGTCAGCATCAGTTTTTTACTGGCTTGGACAATTCTACTTCCTTCAAACTCCACCTGTTTGGGAGTTCCATCTGTCTGCTCCAATTTTTCTGAAGTCACATTTCTCAACATGGTAGATTCATCAAAGGTAATATCCCTGTTGAAGATTATTTTCTTTGTTTCTGGACACCAAAGACGATAGCATTTCACACCAGAGGTGATCCCCATAAAGATCGCCTTCTTTGCAGCTTTGACTCCTTAACATGATAGTATGCAGTGGAACTAAGCACATGTAAGGAATCATAATCTATAGCAGGTTCTCTAAACCATTTCTCTAATTGTGTTTTACTACCAATAACAGTCGATGGTAAGCGGTTGACAAGCATAAACCAAAGCCTCAGCCCAAAATTCTTTGCCTAACCCAGCATTATACAACATACACCAAACCTTCTCCACTAATTTCCGGTTCATACACTCTGCCACCCCATTCTGTTGTGGTGTATATCTGACAGTGAAGTTCCTGACAATACATGCTTCTTCACAGACTTTCAGAAATGGATCATTTTTGTACTCTCCACCATTGTCTGTACAGAGACGTTTGATTTTTCTGCCTGTTTGAGTCTCCACCATCTTTTTCCATTTAAGGAAAAATCCTAGCACCTCATCCTTTGTCTTCATTGTATACACCCAAATTCTTCGGGAAAAATCATCAACAAAGGTGACATAATAGTGTGTTCTTCCCAATGAAGTTGTCTTGGAAGGCCCCCATACATCTGAATGAACATAATCCAAAATACCTTTAGTATCATGGATTGCTGCTCCAAATTTCACCCTCGTCTTTTTCCCTTTGATCTAATGCTCACAAAAAACTAATTTGCAAGCCCGAGCACCCTTCAATAATCCTTGATCTATCAGCAATTTCAAGGATTTTTCACCAACATGCCCCAAGCGCATATGCCATAACATGGTTGCTTCTGACTCTTGTTCATTAGTAGAAGCTGCCACTGCTGCTGTCCCAACAATTGTACTACCCAGAAAGTAATACACATTATTTCTTTTACGGATTCCCTTCATTATTATCAGTGCACCAGAGATAATCCTCATAATCTCATCTTTTGCCATCATTTCTAAACCTTTTTACTCTATGTTACCACAGAGATGAGATTTCTCATTAAATCTGGTACATAATGGACACCTGTTAAGGTTCTGATTGATCCATCCTGATTCCTCAAGCGAATTGAACCAATCCCAAGTGTGTCAATAGGGGAATTATTTGTTGTGTAGACAATTCCACCTTTTAGTTCTTTAAAATCAAAGAACCATTCTCTATTGGGGGTCATATGGTGGCTACAAGCTGAATCTAACATCCATGAACTGGAACAACTGGTTGATGGCGTAGCAGCGAATGCAAAATCTGAATTCGCATCATCATACTCGACCACATTTGACTCTGAGACAGCCTTTCCCCTTTTAGGTTTGCCTTTATTCTTTAGCCTGGGACATTCTTTCTTTCAATGCCCTTTTTCTCGATAAAAGACACATTCATCTTTGCTCAATCTAGACTTTGACTTCGATCTCCATCTCTTTCCTTTATTCTGACTCTTCGAACGGCTTCTAACAACAAGAGTTTCTGCTTCAACACTTGTGTTTTCTTGTTTGTCTTTCTTTCTCAATTCATAACTATACAAGGCAACTGTTACTTCACTGAGAGACACATCAACCTTCCATGAAGTAGAGTAGTTTCAAGATACTCAAACTTATCAGGAAGTGATCCCATCAACATCAGAGCCAGATCTTTATCTTCAAAAGTCACGTCCATATTCATCAGATCAGTCACCAGCTGATTAAAACTAGTAATGTGATCATTCATAGTGGTACCTGGTACATAGTTAAAACGGAACAATCTATTTTTCATGTAGAGCTTGTTCTGACCGCTTTTCTTCAAAATTTTCTCCTCCAGTACCTTCCACAATTTACTTGCAGAAGTTTCCTTAGAAAATGCATACTTCTGATCTCTAGAAAGACACGATCGAATAGTACCACATGCCAATCTATTGATCCTCTTCCATTCTTTCTCCTCAACATCATCTGGTTTCTCTCATTCAATAGCAATGTTCAGACCCTACTGAAATAGGGCATCTAGAACCTCACTTTGCCACATGCAAATCTAACATTTGCCACAGCATTTCTTGCCAAAATTGAAGATGAAGAAGCTGTTGACTACGATGTGAATGTTTTTGTGTCGTCTTCTATTTCTGCTACAAATTATATTTAATAGCTGTCAATGCGGAATGTCAATTAGCCCAAGGAAATTTTTTTCTGATGTGAAAGATCAACCTAAGCCGCAACCACATAACATACTAAAATAAACCAAGAGCTCTGATACTAATTGTTGTAGAATTCAGGTTAATTTCCACCAATAATAACAAATTCACCTTGAAAATTATTATCTAAGTGACTAGTGTGAAAACGATTGTACTAAAAATCACCCCAAGGTAGATTCCCAGGAAAGAGTGGAGGGGTCACAATGGTCCCTCTTAAAACCCACTCTCCTTAGACAGAATTACCAAGACAAATAATTTTAATAGGACAATAATTAACAACAACTATACCTGACAATAACTATTAAATAGACATAAAAGAGAACACCAAAATTTAACGAGGTTAGGCCAAAATTATGCCTACGTCATCGAACACTACTAAAATAATATTTCACTAATAGAGGAAATATTACAAAGAGAGAGAAAGAGTACAAATAACCTTTAATATAGAAGAAAGCTTATATTTGTGGGAAACTAAACTAAGGAGGAGGAGGAAGGCTCTATTTATAACAAAAGAATTTACCCTCCTCCTTATACAAAACCAATGTGGGATTCAAAATTTGCCAAAAAAATCAACAAATGGTGTTATCTTTAGAAAAATTCGCATTAATTTTTTTTGAATAAAGATGAGGTCATAGCCATTACATTAAAGTCCCTTTAAATGAGCATAGGGAGGACCAAAAGTATCCATAAGAAGTAGCCTAGTAGAGCTAATGGAGGATAAAAAAAATAGTAAGGGAACCATCCATGTAAGTATCAATTTTTGCCATAAGATCAGCAGCCATATTGGCCTATCAATGAACAAGGATAAAGTCCACAAACCACGCTTTGGCTAGAAGAGTTGAGATGGTTATAATTGATACATAAGGATAAAAATAAGGATAAACGTCAGCATTGATCACCTGAACATTCGATCTTTTGTAGCATTGACTCCAAGCAAAGTTGAGACCTTTATACATACCACAAAGCTCTGCCTGTAAAACATCTGTTTTGCCTATATTCTTGTTGAAAGATGCAAGAAAACTCCCATCATGATCTCGAATTACACTGTTAATCGATCCAAATCTAGTCGTGGAAGAAACTGCTCCATCCGAATTAAGACAAACACAACGAGGAGGGAGAAGAGACTGCATTAGGAATATTAATTTTTTAAAGTAATATCCCATCAATCCTTATTTTTTTCAATGAAAAGTATGATTTCATTAATTGGTAAACCATATAAGAAAGGATTAGCGCATGCCTCATTAAAAACCTCCCTAATCTAGGTGAAGGAAAAGAATACATACTCTAATCAACAAAGAAAACAAATCAAAATGTGTAGCGAGTGAAACCAAAAAATTAAAAATTAACAACATCAGACATTCTCATATGTTTTTGTAGAAGTCGAACGATAGAGGTCGA
Organism: Hibiscus syriacus; assembly: GCF_006381635.1. NCBI lineage: Eukaryota > Viridiplantae > Streptophyta > Magnoliopsida > Malvales > Malvaceae > Hibiscus > Hibiscus syriacus. The sequence goes on along the minus strand of NW_024062822.1, from coordinate 1,036,632 downwards.
CAGAGAAGTGAGAAACACAGAATCCATGCTTTCAAAGGAAGAACTTTTGGCCAAAGCATCAACAATTTTATTTCCTTACCGAGAAACATGTTGAATTTGAACGGACCAGTCCCGATTTCTTAAATCATCAAGATGGCCACTTAATGGGTGAACTATCATATATTCCTATTTAAGAATGTGAAGAACTTCCATGCTATCAAGTTCAAGGATAATCCGACGGAACCCCTCATTCCAAGCAAATATGAGACCAATATAGGTACCCCATAATTCAGTATCAATCACCGATCAAACTTCAACAAATTTATAAAACCCAAATACCCACGTTCCATAAAAATCTCTCGCAACACCCCCACACCGAGCATGATTGTTAGCCACTCTACAAGCATCATCAATATTTATTTTAATCCACAACGAAAAAGGCGGTTCCCAAGATAAAGACCCACGTGGAAAATCAACAGGTTTGAAGACCGACTGTTTCAACAAGCTGTGAGCTTCCACAATATTATGCACACTTCTCAAACTGCACCCAATGATTGAACCATCTTCGGTCAATGGCTCCTCAAAGACTTTCGCATTATGAGCCCGCAATAGATTCCATAAAGTAATCGCAAACATGAGAGGCCACTCAATATGATTCTTAGCAATACGAACATCCCCATGCAGGTTGATCGCAATCCATTCCTTAGTTTCGAGGGACATGAAGTAATTCAAACTTGAAGGTAAAACCAATTCATTCCATACCTGAAAAGCAGCTGGTCACAGGGTCGGCCCAATACATTGCCAGATGGGCGAAGGCCCAGGGCAGCATGTAGGGGCATCCGTTTATGTTTTTGACCCTAGTTTCTTTTTGACCCTTTTCGTTACCCTCTCACTCACGCTTTTTCATCTTCTCCTAACCCTAGCTTCTCATTCTCTCCCACTTTCCTTTTCTTCCGCTTAGATCTCGTTGCTCACCGAATGGACTTTGGTGGTGGACGCAAGTGAGTGAGGCCCGAGACTTCCTTGAACGACAATGGAGGCTTCAAGAAATCCAAGCAAGGTGCAAATTTTCTGCTACTCATATGTATATCTTGTTTATATACATGCTTATACGACTGTTTGTGCTATATTTGTGGTAAAATTGTGATTTCTAGGGTTTGGAGAACTTTCTTTTTGTTTTTTGCTTCCCCTTCCTATTCTTCGTTTGTAATCTCTCTTCACTTTCTTTATTGAGGTACCGAGAAAGTAACAAGCTTTAAAATTGTGTAATTTAGGTGTTTGATAACTTGGAAAATACTAAAAAAGATATGAATATTAGATATACTTTTGGTGACAAAAAAATTCTCCAAATGAATAAGTATAAAAATAAATTGAATGATTTATGCTCTAGTTTAATTTAACTATGTAAACTTAATGAAAGGGTAAAAAGAAGCTTTATGAAAACAAAGGTAAAGAATGACATTTGAGTTCAAATTTTGCTTATTTATGTCACATTCAATCACATGCATACAATTGTCGGGTTTTAAAACAATAAAACCCTAACAATCAGCTTTATGCTTGCTGGGTGGAGTTTTAGAAATAAATGTAAAAATAGTCAGTTAGCAAATTATCTGGTATTTAGTAGAAGTTTAAATGCTACTTTGGATGATGCAATTATCTATTTCTTTGAACATGGAATTTAATTACTCCACAAATGGCTTGTTGATTGTCACATCCGTTTAACAATATTTGCTGTAGACATTTTGAATTATTTTCCATTTTATATGGTATTTTCCACCCATGTGTGTTATCTCACTTTGTTTGGATTTCATGAGCTTAAACAGTAGTGAGTTGGCATGTGATTACTCTTGTGCTTTATTGATGATAATTTGTATTGTTTCATTGTTTGCATAGCTGGGTTTATATTGGCGATGGTCATGAATGTTTTGTTATGATGGCAGGAAAGTTAGAGTGTGATCGTAGTGATTTGGGGGAAATTTCGAAGAGAAGAATTGGGACGCAACAACAGAATTTGGGGGGAGAATCGAATGAAATTAAGTATTGAAAAGGGGGATTGATATCCTATATGAAGAATTGGGAATCAAAGTGAAGACAAAAGAGGGGTGAAGAGTAAGGAGATACAAATGAGGGTATATGCGAGTGGTGTGTATAGTGGGTTTATTATGACTTAACCTAATTTAAGTTATTGGTGGGCTTATATGTTGGGCTTGAGTTAGAACAATATTAGGAGAGAAGTTTGGATGGTGAGTCAGCATTAGACAGTTATTTTGTTAGATTTGTTGTATTGACAGCTGGTACTTGTATATATATAATTTGTACCAATCCTTTAAGGATTATCTTATGAATGAAAGCACGTTTTTTGTACCTAAGTCTCTCTATTTTTGAAATCCCTAAAATTCTTCTACATTCTTATTCTAAATCATAACATGTTTATTCTCCATCTCTTGTTCCTTTTATCATTGTATTATTTGGGCAAAAAATTGTATGCATTGTCAGGTACACCGATCCTTAGTTTATTATGGCTAAGCTTTTCTTACGCGATTTCAATGATGACTTACTTACTTTGTTTGTGAATCCAGTATTATACTTGTATACATTGTATTGTTGCAATTTTATAGTCTTGATTTCTCACGTGTCTTTGTATTTGAAAAATTGGCATGGTAATTCCTGTATAAGTTTTTGGTTTTGATGTATGAAGTGAAGAGATATTTGCCTTAATCTGATTTTTCAATAGAATCATTTGGGGTAGGTGGGGGTGGGTAGGAGAACTCTGTTTTCTTTTAATCATCTGAAACATAGTTCTTGGGGGAAGTTGGAAGCAGAACTTACTTTCAAAGTCACTAAGTTGAGTTGTATTTTTTCCGGGGAAAAAAATGCACGAAGACATCGTTTTATGTGATATTTGTAGCCTTGTAGGTTTTGGTTTATATTAGTATTGATATTGTTTGATTATAATTTCTATTATATTTTTGTTTTAAAAAATTTATTTATGTTTTGTCTATTATACAGTATAAATATAGGAACATAAAATTATTATCTCACCCATGACATTAAAACTTATTGGACGGGCCCTGGCTGGACACCAAAGTAAAACATGATCAATATCTTCACACGCAACCCCGCAAATAGAACAACTCGGATCATTAGCAAAGTACCGGCGAACGTGTTCCTCATTTTTCATAATCTTGCGACAGCAAACGAGCCACAGAAACGTCTTAACCCGAGGGAGACCTTGGAACTTATTAACAATATTCCAGATCTTATCCACAACAGAAATATCAATGCCCTGTCGGATTGTATACGCTGATTTCACAGTGAAAGAAAGATCATTGTTACAACACCACCCCCACTCTGTCACGATTAAGTGTGCTGCTCGGACCTTTCAAGGCCGCAATACGTAACGTGATTTCGAGGGGAAGAATGTGCTCAAAAAGATCCCACCGCCAATCGCCCCTCGAATTGCACATGTCAGCAACTGATTCAAACCCCAAAGTCTGGGCATGAGTGGGATTAATATAGTTTATAATCGGTCTGATTTCACGAATCCGCGAATCACGCCAGAAATCAATTTCTTTCCCCGAACCAATGGTCCAAACAGTATTATCTTTATTCATTCCAAATATTGCTGAGACCTTTCCAGAGACGCGAACAGTTATTATTTTTTAACTCCAATGGAACATCATCCTCACACTTGTACTTTGCTCGGATGAATCGCACCCAAAGCTCATTCATACGAAAAAGTAAATTGAAAGCAAGTTTCATAAGAAATGCTTCATTGGCCAATGTTAAAAGATGAAATCCAAGGCCCCCACATGGCACAGGTCGGCACACATCTTCCCATTTAACCAAGTGAACCCCCTTATTATCCGAAGCAATCCCCCAGATAAACCTCCGAATTAATTGCTCAAGCTCCAAGCACACTTACTTAGGGAGAACATACGTCTGCATCGTATAAGTGGGGATGACAAAAAGCACCGATTTGGCTAACATTATTTGACCAGCAAGAGACAAACGTCTAGCTTTCCATCCACTAAGCTTCCTCTGAATCATTTGGATTAGATAATTATAAGAGTCTGCAGTAACCTTGCGGTGTAAGAAAGGTACACCGAGGTACTTACCCAAGTCCTCCACCTCAGTAAATCCAAAACCAGCATTGATAGTTTGCCGGGTATTACTACTTGCATTCCTAGAATAGAATATAGTAGTTTTAGCACTACTTTGTGGCCGGAAACCTCGCAAAATTCACCTAACACCGCCCAAATGACCTCCATTTGAGCAGAGGACACTTCCATAAATAATATCATATCATCCGCGAAAAATAAATATGAGACAACTGGGCCCTTAGAAGAAGCTTGAAACGGAATCCAATCACCTCAAGCAATAGTAACAGCAATTTTCTGAGCAAGTCATTCCATGCAAAGCACAAACAGATATGGCGATAAAGGATCCCTTGACGAATTCCTCGTGAAGGATGAAAAGAATCCATAAGTTCTCCATTCCAAATAACCTGCGATGATACAGTAGACACACACTGCATAATTAGAGTACGCAGAGTATCCGACACTCCAATATCATACAAAATATAATCAAAAAGCGTCATTCGAGTCTATCATAGGGTCCGATTAATGGAGCTTGGAATGTGACCCGATCCAAAAACCTGCTGAATAAAGTCACACACAGAATTCTCCACTATATCCCAATTATTCTGGTAGAAACCCCGCGTTTAGGCCGTCCACCCCGGGTTTCTTGGAAGCACCCATATCGAAGACGGCCTGACTAATTTCCTCGTTATTAATTGGCGCGCTAAGAGAAGCTATGGCACTGGCAGACATATGAGGAAAACACCCCTTACTCGAGTAATCTAATTGGTTTCTTCCCGCGGTAGACAAGAGTTCTTTGTAAAAATTAGAGGCCATTATGGAAAGTTCTTCCTCATCCGAACACCAAGTTCTGTCAGGTCGACGAAGGGCTGAGATACGATTCTTCCGTCTCCTAGTCATAACTGATGCATAAAAGAATCGAGTATTATGATCAACTTGTAACACCCAATCCATCTGTTGACGCCAAAGGATCTCTTCATGCTCTAACACAACTTCCAATTCCTCTCTCAACTGAGTAGCCAAAGAAACAAGCTTGTCCAAGTGAGAATTACCGAGACATCTCTCAATACCCCGCAATCTTGCCCGAAGAGCTTGCTTCCGCTTTCCAATATGACCGAAAGTAACTCTGTTCCAAGTTGTAATCTCATTTTGAAACCTGACAACCATATCTTCTAAAGAGACATTTTATTCCAAACCGAAGCTAGAAACTGATGAAATTGGGGATGGTTCTACCACGCATTTGTTGAAAGTCAAACTTGATTATGGCGGCACCAACCAAAGAATTTTACTACGGCAAGCAAAGAAACACTTGGAAATTAAACATGGTCAATATGTTGAAAGAATTATGAAGAAGCTTAATGAAGTGGAGCAATATATGACACAAGTGTATGGCGGCAAAGATACCTGGAATTGTTTAAAGTTAACGTGACAGCCATGAAAATAATATCACATGAAAGATGGTGAGGCGGCATGAGCAGATAAGATGAAATGATGGCAGTAGTTTGGAAAATATGTGGCAACACCAAATGTTGAGTTAGCAGCAAGCAATTCTTATCAAATAAGAATGGAAAGACTTTGAAAAGTCAAAATTGCATGGAATTACAGCACGACAAGGAATCGTCTGGCAGTAGTTCAAGGCAGTTTATTACATCTATATATATGGGTGTTCTAGCTTAATGTGTAATGTAATACGAGTGAAAAAATATTTAGAGATTTAAGAGAGCTTAGAAAAGTTATAAGGTGTTTGTAAACTAGCCGTAGCTAGAGTTTTCATATTGGGGTAATGTCGTTGTAACGTAATTTTTGCTTCGTATCAATAATTGTTTGAGTTATATAAATTACCAAGAGCACACCTACGCTTCCAGTAAGTGGTATCAAGAGCTTGGTTCAAGTTTAACGTGGTGGAGAAGATGGCCAACATGATTCAACCTCAAATCCCAAAATTGACAATGACGAATTATGACAATTGGAACATTCAAATGAATGCGTTACTAGACTCCCAAGATTGTTGGGATAACGTCGAGGATGGTTACACCGAGCCTGAAAATACAACAGCAGAAGAAGCCCTGACCAATGAAAAAAAGAAGGTATTGAAGGAATATTTATATCACAAAAGAAGTATGTAGAAGAAATTTTAAGAAAATTTAGAATAGAAGATTGCAAGCTGGTAGCCACTCCAGTAGAACCAGGCATGAAAATAAGTATAAATTCAACAAGAAAGCAAGTGAATCCGACGTTGTTTAAAGGCATCGTTAGAAGTCTAAGGTATCTGACTATCAAACGACCAGACATAACATACGTTGTGGAATTGGTAAGCAGATTCATGGAGAATCCGAAATTAGATCATTGGATTGCAACAAAAAGAATCCTGAGATATGTCAAAGGTAAAACAGATCATGGTTTGTTCTACACGCATTTAGAAAATTTAAAGCTGGTTGGTTATTCTGATAGTGATTATGGGGGAGACTTAGACGATTGAAAAAGCACATATGAATATCTATTTCATATCGGCTCAGCAACATTTTCATGGTCATCAAAGAAGCAACAAACGATAGCTCTTTCAACATTTGAAGCAGAATACATAGTTGTTGCAGCGTGCACTTGCCAAGCAATGTGGTTAAGAATATTTTGAATGAACTAAATTTGGCACAAGAACAACCTACTACAATTTATGTTTTACAACAAGTCTACAATTTCCCTTGCCAAGAATCAGCCTCCCATAGCCGAAGTAAGCATATCGATACAAATTATCACTTTATACGAGAGCAGGTGAAGAACAAAAATGTGGAGCTAATTTATTGCAAAACTGAAGATCAACTAGCATACATTTTCACAAAGCCATTGAGAGCAGATATATTCAACCGACTCAAAGAAAAGCTCAGAATGAAAAATCAAGTTTGAGGGGGAGTGTTGAAAGTCAAACTTGATTATGGCGTCACCAACCAAAGAATTTTACTACGGCAAGCGAAGAAACACTTGGAAATTAAACATGGTCAATATGTTGAAAGAATTATGAAGAAGGCAAAGATACCTAGAATTGTTTGAAGTTAACGTGATAGCCATGAAAATACTATCATGTGAAAGATGGTGAGGCGGCATGAGCAGATAAGATGAAATGATGGCAGTAGTTTGGAAAATATGTGGCAACACCAAATGTTGAGTTAGAAGCAAGCAATTCTTATTAAATAAGAATTAATAGACTTTGAAAAGTCAAAATTGTATGGAATTACAACATGACAAGGAATTGTCTCGCAATAGTTCAAGGCGGTTTACTACACTATATATATGGGTGTTCTAGCTTAATGTGTAATCTAATACGAGTGAAAAAATTAGAGATTTAAGAGAGTTTAGCAAAGCTTGTAAACCAGCCACAACTAGTGTTGTCATATTGGGATAATGTAGTTGTAACGTATTTTGTTTCGTATCAATAATAGTTTGAATTATATAAATTACCAAGAACTCACCTACGCTTCCAACAACATTGATGAAGCGGAAAGCACGGTCACCCGAAACATCGTGAATTTCATGCAAGGAGTCTAACAAAGGTCTATGGTCTGATCTGAGTCTCTCCAAATGATTAACATAGGCTTCCTTAAAATTCGAGAGCCACTTTGAATTCACCAAACATCTTTCCAGCCGTTTACATAGGTTACCGTGAGACCATGTGAAAGAGGGCCCCTAATAGGGTTTTAAAAAACGGTCAGCGATCGCGATTTCGATCGCGATATAGCGGTTTCGCCGCCGTCCGAGTTACCCGTGACGGTCGCAATAGCACCCGCGACGGTCGCAATCACAGTAAATCCAAAATAACCGAAAATGCGACTGCGACCGCGATTTGAAACCCTATCCCCTAAACCCCAAGTCAGTCAAGCCTTGATTAAATAGGAAATTGTTAAATAAACGGCTTCCCTGAGCACGATGCACACGGCCACCACAGAATTCATCTGCAGAAAGGATATCGTTAAAATCACCACCCAAAATCCAAGGGATAGAATTACCTGGGTCAAGATTCTCCAACTGCTGCCAAATATGTTTACGCTTCGAACTCGAAGGGCTAGCATACACAGCAGTGAATTGAATTTTCAGACCACCTTTACAGCTCTGAATTCTTCTATTAATAAATTAATTATAAATATGCAGAATCTCCACATTAAGCAAAATGTTCCACAAAATCCACACTCTGCCACTAAACCCCTAGGACTCAATTCGAAATGAATTTGAAAAACCCAAGCGTGAAATAACAGTGTCTGCTTTCCTTCCACTCATACGTGTTTCAAATAAAGCCATCATACAAGGTCTGAATTCACGAACAAACGACGTAAAATGACGACGAAAAGTAGTTCTTACAGCGCCTTGACAATTCCATAATAAGAAACTATCCATGAAAAAAATTGGAAACAAGAAAGAACCTCACTGCCCGACATTACCATCCGTTCCATTAGGTTCACCACGGTAGCACATTACCTTGCGAGGATAGGACCATCGAGGATGAAATATTGACCTCAACGTTCAGACTCTTATGAGCTGAAGTACCCTCGAAACCAGGGTCATCGAGCTGTTGAGATATGTGTTGAACCAATTCCATTGGAGACATTCTGGACGCAATACGCGAATCGGATTTTTTCCCGATCTTCACCCTTTTTTAATAGGCTCAAGAATTTTCCTATCAAGGGCTAGACGGTTACGAGCTGCCTTCAATCTCGAGCTTCCAGTCATATGTTCACCCCCTCAATGATAAGATAGCAATTTAGCTATCTAAGAAACAAGAAATGAAATCTTTGTAATTCTTTATTAATGAAAAGCTGATCTCTCATGAGTTAGAGAGTAGCTTATTTATACAAGCAAGAAGAAACTGCAACTGCTGTGCAACAAGCCATTAACAACTTAACTGCTCATAACAAGAAGTTAACAAACTGTTCTAGAACTATTCTAGAATTTACAGCACATGCTCGTATACATAACACTAACATTCACCCTGCTTCATTAACTTCTTCAGCACTTGCTTTAGCATTATGGCTGCTTCATTAACATTTACCCTGCTTCAATGACCTCTTAGTTGTGTTACCAAGAGTTTTTGTCTGTGCTTGAGAAAAGAAGGGGAAGAGAGTGGCTTTGTCAAAACATATGCCACCTGCTCATAAGCATGGATCTCATTAACCTATAAACGACCATCAACAACCATTTCTCGAACAAAAAATAAGTCAAGCTCAACATGCTTGAACTTAGAATGCTGAACAGGGTTGGCACAGACCGCAACAGTGCTAGAATTATCACACCACAGAGTATATTTACCATGTGGAACCACGTACAACTCCTGAAGCAATGACTCAATCCAAACAATTTCAGCAGCTGCAGAAGCAACACTCCTATACTCGGCCTCAGCTGTGGAACGAGAAACTACTTGCTGCTTACGTGAGCTCTATGAAATGAGATTTCCACCAAAGAAAATGCAGTAGCCAGTCGTGGAACGCCTATCATCAGGATCGGACCCCCAGTCTGCATCAGCAAAACCAATTAGTGACATGCGAGGAGATGATGTGAACCGAAGACCATAATCAGCTGTCCCTTGAAGATAACGTAAAATCCTCTTAACAGCCTGAAAATGGCTATTTCGAGGTTGACTGCATGAACTGAAAAACTTTGTTCACTGCAAAGGCAATATCTGGCCGAGTGACTACTATGTACTGAAGAGCTCCTACAATGCTTCTGTATTGGGCTGCATCTTCAATGGGGTCACCAGCATCAATCGATAACTTGTAGTTGGAGACCATGGGAGTAGGGAGGCTCTTGACATCACCAAAACCATGCTTATGCAAAAGCTCACGAATGTATTTTTGTTGAGTCAAAACAAGACCATTGTCATCAGAACACACCTCAATGCCAAGGAAAAAATTAAGAGAGCCAAGATCTTTTAAAGAAAATAGAGAATGCTACTTTTCAATAACACATTGCACCTCACCAGCCTCACTTCCTGTCACAATAATATCATCAACATATACTAGCATGTAGACAACACTGCTAGCAGTTTTCCGAACAAACAAAGATGAATCGGATTTAGACAAGATGAACTTTTCAGAGACCAAGTACTCTCGAAGGCTCTCAAACCAGGCCCGAGGAGCTTGCTTCAAGCCATAGATTGCTTTATGCAGCTTGTAAACTAAACCATCACCAGCTTGCACAAACCCAGGAGGCTGAGACATGTAAACCTCTTCCATCAATACCCCATTTAAAAAGGCATTATTAATATCTACTTGACGCAGCAACCAACCTCTTGTCAATGCAAGAGTAAGAATCACTCGTACCGTTACAGGTTTCACAACTGGACTAAAAACCTCATGAAAATCAATGCCTGGTTGTTGAAGAAACCCCTTCGCAACAAGATGAGCCTTGTATCGAGACACTGAGCCATCAGCATTACGCTTCACCTTAAAAATCCACTTGCAGTGAACATGTACACGATCTCTAGGAAGAGGAACCAGAGACCACGTGTTGTTTGCAATCAAAGCATCAAACTCTTCCTGTGCAGCTTTCTTCCAATGAGGAATCTTCATAGCTTCTTTAATGGACCGAGGCTCTTCATCAAAATACTCAACATGCAGAACACGAGGTTTTCGAATTCCATCTTTGGCCCTGGTAACCATAGGATGCGCATTTTGAACCAAAACAGCCCCATGTGCATTGTTACCCATTGAAATAGCCCCATGCGCATTGTCATGGTCAGCCATTGCTCCAATAGACGTGGTCTCAAGCACATCATCACAGTCGGGCATAGCTTCAATAGGTGTGGTACTCGAATTACTAGGAGCATCACCATTATCTGCTCCAATAACCCGAGAATTACGTGTAGGCAAAGTAACTTGTCCATCATTCTCGTGAACAAGAGAATCACGTGGGCAGGTTGTATGAAAAGGAGCACGCGTTGAAACCAATGAACCATGCGTTGAATAAGCAGGCGTGATATTTGTTATAGGCTCCACAAAAGAACTCATAGGACCATGCGCACACGTTGGATTTGCACTTAATGGAGCAGCACATATAGGCACTATAGAGCGAATGGGACCACCACGTGAACTATTTCCTTTTAATAAAGCTTGTTCGGTCCCATGATCACAAGCTGGCGTTGAACGAATGGAATTCACCACTTGGTCCTCCATGATGGGAACCACGACATGTGCATTAGAGTTGGACGAAGTGGCCATCATGTCACGCACATTATAATTGGGTGTAGTGGTCCCAATTCTTTCATGCGCTTGGCTATTCACATGCATTGGTGAAGTGTGCGTCAATGGAGAGGCACGATTTGGCATATTTTCAAAAGTAATGGCCCCATGCGCATCTGTTGGCATATCTTCAAACGAGACGACCCTACGTGCATTACCAAATTCATGCACATCTTGGTCCTCGATCATGGTAAGAGATGTGGCCCCAACGTCTTGATTATTCGTATTATGCCTTTGATTATGCGTTGATAAAGGAGCACGTTGGTTGTTCTCACTTGGTGAAAGAGACATTGCACTCAATGGACCATGCATTGTCTGTACAGGGGAGACAAGAGGAATAACACCCGTGGAGACACCATTATCTGGAGCAATATTTGAAATATTACATACTGCATAAGGAAAGGCACTTTCATCAAATACAACGTGCCTCGAAATTATTACTCTGCCAGATTCATCAAGACATTTATACCCCTTATGAGAAGTGCTATATCCTAGAAACACACACTTCTTTGACCTGAAATCCAGCTTATGACGATTAAACAAACGCAAATAAGGATAACAAGCACAACCAAACACCCTGAGAAAGGAATAATCTGGAAGGACACGATGCAGAGCTTCAAAGGGAGACTTGCCATGCAAAACAGGTGTGGGCAATCTATTGATAAGATAAACAGCAGAAGCAAAAGCATAGCTCCAAAATTTCTAAGGTAAGGAAGCCTGAGCTAACATTGTCAATCCTGTTTCCACAATGTGCCTATGCTTCCTCTCAGCCTTACCATTCTGCTCCGAGGTGCCAAGGCACGAGAGACGATGCTGCACTCCATTGGCAGAGAACCACTTTCGAAGTGATTGATATTCCCCACCACCATCAGTCTGGAGAGCTTTAATTTTGTATCCAAACTGCACTTCAACCAATTTCGCAAAGTCAAGAAAGCACTGAGCCACCTCAGATTTACATTTTAACAGGTACATCCAGGTATAACGGCTACAAACATCAACAAAAGAAACATAATAAAGAAATCCGTCAGTGAAGCATACAGGAGCTGGTCCCCAGACATCAGAGACAACAAGTTGAAAAGGCTCATTATATTCTGTCAATGATTTACAGAAGGGCAACTTATGCGATTTCCCTTGCATACAAGCAGAACACACATTTACTGCTTCAGTTTTATTGAAAACAATACTACACAACTTCAAAATACGTTGAACAACATCAAGGGATGGATGACCAAGACGCTGATGCCACAACTTCAAAGACACAGGTGATTTCGAGACATTATTCACCAAACAAGAAGACCTCTGATCTTCACAAGGCAGTAACTGGTACAACCCGTCATCCGTGAGCCTCCCGCGAAGTAGAGTTGCTTGAGTCCGAGCATCCTTCACAAGACATTCAGAGGGATGAAACTCCATGAACACACTATTATCACGAGTGAACTGAGAAACAGATAGCAACTTTTTCTTTATGTTAGGCACATGTAACATATTCTGTAAAATCAAAGGTTTCTTACTAGAACTCAAAAAACCTTGACCTACATGCATGATTGAAATTCCCTCACCATTACCCATGAGCAAGGAACTACCTCCAGTATAGGTGGTACCTGATTGAAAACCAGACAAATCATTCGTTACATGGTGAGTAGCTCCGGTGTCAGGGTACCACAAAGAATCCGCAGACACTGAGGAGCTAGAGCCCGAGGGAGTTGGGACAGTAGCAATATAGGCTGCTGAACCAGGCGTCAAAGAGGAATGCGATGTACCATGAGAGAAGCGAGAAGCATCTGAAGGAAAACCAGGAGAAGTACCAGGAAAGGGATAGTGCACAGGACCATACGGCGAAGGAAAATAAAATGGTGTGGGAACAAAGGATGAAGATGGAGGCATGGAGGTTACGGCGTGAGCATAAGGTTGTCCACCAGATTGCTGGTGTTTAGCAGAATTCCTAGCACAAGTGGGCTTTGAGCCATTCTCTTGCATCGAATCAGACCCAGAAACACCAGTGTAGTCTCTATCAAAACGATGATAACACTTCTGGACCACATGTCCAAACCGGCCACACAACTGGCATTGAGGACGATTATTGTTACGCCCTCGACCTCGACCACGATATCCATTCGGCTGTCCACAAGACGAATGATCCTGTGATGACCCAGTATTAACATCGTGAGTTGCACAAGAGTCAGTTTCAGCAGCACCTTCCCGAGATTGAAGAACAAGATTTGCATAAAAGTTTTCACTCAAGAACATCTTCTGTCGAGCCTCACAATCTAACAACATCTCAGTAAGAACATCAAGAGAAAAATTTTCTCGTGATGCAATTGCAATAATAGACTCAAATTCCATTGTAAGTCCAGCTAACACAACATTAACATGTTCTTGCTCAGTAACCACACTACCTAAAGCATTCAACAAATCACACATGGATTTGACTTTGGCAAGATACTCCCTAATCGTCAAACCAGTCTTTCGCTGGGAATGAAGATTATGTCGAAGAGAAGAAATCTTGGCACTGGAACGAGCACCAAACATACGAGATATAGTATTCCAGATTGACATCACAGTTGTAAGTCCAGTCAAGTGAGGCAGAACCTCTGTACTCACAGTAGTTAAAAGCCAGGAAGCAAGCAATTTATCTTGCTGGCAATGAGCTGCAAACACTGGATTCTCTTCAAGTTGTCAAGACGCATTAGTGATGAACTCATCTGGTGCAACAAATCCAGCCGAGATGAACCTCAGCAACCCATAGCCATCAATTATCAAAGCCACTTGATGCTTCCCAAGAAGGTATGTGGATTCAGTGAGTTTAACAGTGTCATGCTTTGGTATGTGTTGAATGCCAAACATACCTCGAGAAGTTCCAGGACTCAGGGAGGAAGCATTCGGAGACACATCCTCGGGATCAACCGTCAAATCAACCATGATGCCAGGAATACACAATGTGAGAACTTAATCTCGTGCAGCTACTGGAATGAAGAAGAAAAAGCGGAAGAAAACACCCAGGTATTGGCGAAAGATACCATGATAAGATAGCAGTTTAGCTATCTAAGAAACAAGAAATGAAATCTTTGTAATTCTTTATTAATGAAAAGCTGATCTCTCATGAGTTAGAGAGTAGCTTATTTATACAAGCAAGAAGAAACTGCAACTGCTATGCAACAAGCCATTAACAACTTAACTGCTCATAACAAGAAGTTAACAAACTGTTCTAGAACTATTCTAGAATTTACAGCACACGCTCGTATACATAACACTAACACTCAATAATCGCACAAGCACTATAATTGCCGGATTTCACATTAGTGTTGTGGGTTTTCATATGGGTTTCCTCTCCTTCCATTAAACGCACCATCCTGGCCATTTTTGTTAGGCTGTTTATTCTTCTTCTGTGGGTTGGATGCCATCTACGCCTCATTCCGATAGACAACATTTTCTTTACCTTTCCCTTTACCTTGCGTACTTGCGCTTACCATTTCCTTGCCATTCCGTTCAACATGTACCAAATTAACAATGGTAACTTCTTTTTGCTTCTCCACTTTTCCACTTTGTTGTTCATCAACATTATCATCCATATCCCTTAAGGACTGATACCTGGAGCCCAAAGCAGCGCTAGAGTTGTTATTGCCCGATTTTCCAGAAACGACAACACTCTTTCGCCTGTTCTCCATCACCATCCACGGACCGTATAGGTTCTTCTCTGAAGTTTCAGTCATAGACTCATTCTGCACGTTAGTAGCCGCAGCCTTAGTATTCGGCCCTTACTAAACATACACGAGTCCTTTGTGTGACCATGAAACCCCGCAAGAAAAACAAATCTGATTCAGCCCTTCATATTCGAATTTTTGTAGAAATCCATCAATGCGGTAGCAAGGACTTATTTAAATCAACAATAACTAAAGCCGAGCAAATTTCCCACGACCACCGGCATCAGTATTATAGTCAATCCTGACAATCCGACCGATGAATGCAGCAATATAACGGAAAATAGCCTTCGTGGCTCGTGCAGTAACGATACGGTAACCCAGGTAATCAGATCCAAACAATCACTTGAAAGGGGTATTTTTCAGCGGTGAAAAAGGTTCTGCTCCACGGTTGCACTGTTAAATAACTTACGTAGATAGTCCACGGACCTTCTGTCAAAACTTTCGTATAATCGCTTCCATTAGAAAAACGAACAAGGGAATAGTTATTATCCAAATCAATAAGTTGAATTCCTCCCATCGGTTTCCAAAGATCCTGGATGCGTGTGAGTAGGGTTTTATAGCAAATTGAACGCCCTAACAATAGAATAATGAGAGTGTTACGCATGTTCTTATCGATTAGGCCAATCCAATTTTTTTTATTCGGTTTAAACAGATTAGTGTTCATTGTGCCCTAAGAACATTATGAAAATAGGAAAAATGTGAAGGTAAATTTTATATATATATATATATACATTGTTTCAAATTAACTAGCCAAGAGAATAGAAAACACTAAATATAGTCATTTCTTTAACAAATTAACTAGTCAAACACTTAATATCAGACATAGTTATTTCTTCTCAGTAAGTAACAGTCAAACACTTAATATTAGACATACATAAACACTTAATCTTTAACAAAACACCTAAAGTGCTATTGCAAGTACAATTTCCAAAAAGATACATATGACATACACCATTGAGCAAATACACATTGTCTTATAAAATTCCTTTTATTTCTTCATTGTTTTAGATTTTTCCTTCAAGCTCTTAATGTTTCCCTTTAATTCATTGTCATTGTCTTCACTTTGCACACTTCCAATCTCTTCACTTTGCTTTGAACACTTTCACTTTCACTCTCTTCCAACAACACACTATTCATTTGAGCAGTAGAAGTAAGGGAACAACTTATAATCTGTCTTCTAAGTCTTGCATTCTTTTTCGTTAAATTTCGCTCACTATAACGTAATTGCTGTAGTAAGTAATTTGCTCGCTCTGGCATGCTACCGTCATACCATTCAAAATACCTACAACCTTGCTACAATAAGGGGAAAAACAAATTTGTTATCAATCGATATATGCAACAACATTTGATCGTATATGCATTCTTTATCTCAAGCTAACTAAAAGTCATTACAAACATATTCTCACCGGAAAAATTGAGCAACCGTAATACTTTCTTCCGGGGTTTAAATCTCTCCATGAAATTTCCCTAACTGCCAATTTATTGCAATAACACTTTTTTGGTTCACCGTCGTACATGAAATCTCATCACGAAGAATTAACGATGGTTGGAGATTCGAACATGTCCATTACACAATTTCTACTACAACCTAAAACATACAAACAACATTAATTATTAAATTAATTCAATTTAATTCACAAAACAATGTTCATTTCGAACTAAACCAAATAAAAACTTGAATGAAATATAACTTAATCCAAAACCCATTCGAAACCCGCACAAACCCAAAATATTTAACAAAACTAAATCAAAAACCCATTTGAAATTGAGGAAATAATATATGATTCGATTCAAACAAATCAACTCACCTTCAAAATATACGCTTCTATAATCGGTTTGAGGCTGCTGCTTGAAGGAAAATGAAGAATATTAGAGGAGAAATGATTTGAAATATTGGGGGTTTCTAAACCTTAAGGTTTAGGAGGGAAATCAGTTTGAAGCCTCTGATATATTTGAAACACGTGTATCATTTTGTTTTATTAACCTGAACATTTATTATGGGTTTACTAATATTTTGTTACACAAAATAATCGAGTAACATGTCTAGCCTTGTGGCAAGAGCCATCTCATTTCATGCCCTTACCCCAGGTTCAATTCTCATTCCCCGCACTTAGTAGCCTTTTATCCATTCTTGCCAACACACACCAATAGGAGAGTGACACATGTCGCTCTCTTATTAGTACACATTTCTAATTTAAATTTAAATTTTAAAAAAGGTTGACGTGTCAATTCCATGTCATCATTTATTAGTGACGTGGACATGTTACGTCATCATCGCTATCCACATGTGCTTGCTTAGTCAGTCGAAGCCATTGACCGTCAGTTGACTGACGGTTTCCATCCAACGAGGAGACTTTTGAATCAGAATTAAACGTTGTGGGGTCAAATGTTCCAAAAAAACAATAGGGGAAAATTTTCATATACCGTCAAACGTTAGGGGTATTTATTTGCATTATGCCTTAAAGAATCAATGTGATTCTTTCTATATTATGATATTAGTGGGGAATATCATTATTAAGATTTCTCCCATAAAAGTGCATGTGAACATTATTCATAATATTATTGTTATGATATTATTACCATATAACTTTTAGACTATTAATATGGCATATTAAATATGGCATGAATAAAAAGAATATCTTTGATATTGATTGATTGTGTTTTGAAAACACTATAATTTTATTATCATAATAATAATGTAACACCCCCAACCCGTACCCAACTCGGATACGAGTCCGAGGTGTCATATTGACTATTCAAAATATTTACTTTGCCAAAATCTAATAAAATTCAGTTTAACATTCCAACAAAACCAAAATAATATTTATTGTATAAAACATGTGGTTTTACAAATTTGATCAGAGCATAACCAATACTAATCTTTTATCTTACATGCTAACTACATTTCATATGACAAAATACATATAATTTAAATGCATTTCTCATCTGAACTGTGGAAAGGAGAATCTGACCTGTCTTGTTCCTCTTAGCTTATCTTATCTCTTCTGCAACCTACGTGTGAAACAATCACACGCTAAGTCGTTGACTTAGTGAGCCATATAAATCATATAATAAAAAATAATACATTTCATATCCATATGAACATATCATCTACTCATTCAATCATGTCACATACGATTCCATGTAAATATTAATAGCATGATAACATGTAATAATGCAAACACTTTTATACCTTTTTGTAAGCCTATGTACATTACTGAGAACTCAAGGTATTCGAGTACATTGACATTGTGCACTATTGTTGTCACCACAGCTCGTATGGGGTCCCACTAGGGGCTATGAAATTTTGTCCCGAATGACCTATGTAATGTATTTGTCCCGAAGGACACTCCTTAAGAACCATATACATATTCCAATGGATCAAATCTGTCGCAAAATACCCTGTAAATGTTTCAAAGAATACATATATGTCCCGAAGGACCACGTCGAACCCTCGACTCTTGGCATGCCAACTATACCACTAGCTCTCATATCATATAACATGGGCATTATCATTTATACATTTCATATCACTTGTTCTTTCTTTTCTGTCACATACCACATGTATGTGTAACCATATATTTGATATCA
Source organism: Hibiscus syriacus (assembly GCF_006381635.1). NCBI lineage: Eukaryota > Viridiplantae > Streptophyta > Magnoliopsida > Malvales > Malvaceae > Hibiscus > Hibiscus syriacus. The sequence goes on along the minus strand of NW_024062822.1, from coordinate 1,018,041 downwards.
TATCACATGTATCATGTATTGCATATTCATATGTCACATAACTCACATGTAGAAATGCACTTACTCTATAGACATGTGCATGTATTCATTTTATTGCTCTTATAATCACATATAATAACATATACATATTTCTATGTACTAATGCACAAATCATAATCACATAACATTTTAGAAGTTACTTCTTACCATAGTAACTCCGTCACTAGCTCATTGCAAGCCAATGTTTGTTCTATAAGCACAAATTAAATTGCACTCACTTTAGCCTTGCTTTGATTTGATCCTAATTCTTTGATTGTTCCGGAACTTGTTTAGGCTCAATACCTACATAAACATAATTTCTGAGACAATTATCAAAAGCCTAAACCTTATAACTTAGTATTAATAACTTAGGCTAATTTAATAAATAAAAATTCCATTTTTTTAGGGGTGTATCGATGCACCATGGGTGCATCGGTACACAAAATAGCTTCGAAATATCCATGTATCGATGCACCCCTTAATGCATCGATGCACATTCAAAATTTATCTTAGTGCATCGATACATACTCATAGTGCATCGATGCACCTGCCCAGAATAGGTCATTTCATCCGAAAATCCTCAACACTTCATCCAAATTTTCATGTATAAAATCCTTATTATGCTACTAAATTCATCTATAACAACTTTAACAAATTCCTATCATTCTAACACCTTATAATCTTCTGTATTCATCCAAATTCTTAAGGCTAAGAATCATACCAAATTTTCCATGTTATACAAACTTAATTCTAAAACTTCTAACTTCTTATTCTCATAGATGACAAGAAAAATTCATCCTCTAAATTCATTTAAACCTTCTTATTCAAAATTTAACTTAAAAACCCATTTTCTTTAATCTATCATAACTCCTTTATCTTTTGATTTTAAGATAACTTAAGCTCTCCTTAAGCTTAGTTATCATATAATGATCAAAACCCATGCTTAAAATCAAAAACCAACCAAGAAATCAGAAAACTCACCTTTGCCTTGAGTGTCTCACGTTGAAGAAGAAGAAGAATGAAAAATGAAGAGTGAAGAGATTTCTGGAGAAATCTCTCAACCTTATCCCCATATATATATCATTATTTTATTTATTTCTAAGTCAAATGACCATTTTGCCCTTTAATTCATTTAATAATTACTAACAACTTTTAGGAAATATCTCCACATAAATCATTGAACTATTCAACTATTCTACTTTTATCCCCAAATTCTAAAATTTTACAATTTATTCACTAACCCGATATTGATGATGTTACAAATCTCCCCTCCTTTTAAGAAAACTCGTCCTCGAATTTCATTGCACACATTGATAAGAATATATCTCCTAATGTCTTATGTTGTCTCCTTTACTTACTCTTTCTTTCCTTTGTTCATTCTTCTACTGTCGCTTATCATATAAACAGTAACCTTCATTCTCACCACTCCATATCATAAATCAATTATTTCATCATCATTTGACCAAAACACGACTTTAAATATTCTTCAATTGTGATTAAACATATACTTTATGGAATTAAACAATATTTTCACATCACTTTGCACACTTTTCGTATTTCTATATCGAACTTATCATTTACACTTCCATATAACCTTTATCATACTTAACCCTTTAATTTCCTTTTTTTCATTTAATTTCATTATCCCTTTACTCTGTCATAAATCAAAATCTCCTTGTAACATATATCATATATTTTCTTCAGACTCTCATACTCTTTTCATATCGATTATACTTATCACTGATTATCGATCTTCATCGTATCTTCGTAACTTTGATAATCCACTTTACTTATACAAAACCTCTTCATTTACTATCTCTTGTATTTTTATTCCTCAAAGCTCCCTTTAAAACCTATAAATACTCTTCTCATTGCCTTAATCATATATATAAGATCCAAATACATAACCATATTCAAATCCATATCATACTTGATTATCTCACTTTATCTTTTCTTCCAATTTTGTAACTCCATCACCTTTACTCTTACGGCTAGTCAATAACAAATGTTTAATCTAGGGCACAAGCCTTAATTAACCAATCATATACATCCGACCTTTCATCATTTCTTAATCCTTGTCTGTACTTTAATACACATGATATTTTCATATTACTTTATAATTCTCTTTCAATCCTTACTTTCCCTTAAACATAAGTATCGTTATTTCCTTCACTATATCAGATTCATATGATCAACACATTTTTCATCATGTAATCTTGTTAGCCAACGCTAACTCTTTCTTCTAGAGTACAAACCCTTATCATATTCACACTCTTGCTTATACCCAGTACTACCCATTTATTTCAAATCCATAACTCTGATTTCATTCATCTTATAAACGTATCACTGATGCACTTATTCTTGATCTCTTCTACAATTCTAACCACATCATTTGATCTTTTTAACATTCTTATGGTGACATTTGTCCACCATACTCTACCTTGCCCACGTAGTAACGAAACTTCTCAATTTAACTTCTTCACTTTGAAGAAATGAAAACCTTCTAGCATTATCTTCATATCATTTATTCAAAGGTCTGTAGTAACATAACCTTCCTCAAATTCACCCTTGAGCTCGGGTGCTCATAACTCTTTTAACTATTTTGATACATTCATTTTATGAATTAAAGAAGTAGAAAATTGAAAACACATCAGAATATTCTTCAACATGATGAAGACATTCCCTAATCTTATACAGGCACTCCATGAGGTGTTCGCTCTTCCCCCTGCCTGGTCAGGGCAGGTGAATTGCTATTACCTTCAGGTCTATCGCCTTGTACTCCACTTAGGAAGCTCTTATGATCATACATATAATATAACATAACATTTTAACTCTATTTTCAAGACATCATACTCCTTACACTATCAGATCAGAAAGTTTTTCACTTTGTGTTGGCATGTATATTTTTTAAAACACTTTTGACTTCGTTTTTAACCTAGAATCGGCTAAATCGTAGCTCTGATACCATTAAATGTAACACCCTCAACCCGTATCTGACCTAGATACGAGTTCGAGGTGTCACATTAACTGTTCAAAATGTTTACTTTGCCAAAATCTAATAAAATTCAGTTTAACATACCAACAAAACCCAAATAATCTTTATTGTATAAAACATGTGGTTTTACAAATTTGATCAGTGCATAACCAATACTAATCTTTTATCTTACATGCCAACTACATTTCATATGACAAAATACATATAATTTAAATGCATTTCTGATCTGAACTGTGGAAAGGAGAATCTGACCTGTCTTGTTCCTCTTAGCTTATATTCTCTATTCTACAACCTACGTGTGAAACAATCACACGCTAAGTCGTTGACTTAGTGAGGCATATAAATCATATAATAAAAAATAATACATTTTATATCCATATGAACATATCATCTACTCATTCAATCATGTCACATACGATTTCATGTAAATATTAATAACATGATAACATGTAAAAATGCAAACACTTTTATACCTTTTTATAAGCCCATGTACATTACTGAGAACTCAAGGTATTCGAGTACATTGAGGTTGTGCACTATTGCTATCACCACAGATCGTTTGGGGTCCCACTAGGGGCTATGACCCGAATGACCTATGTAATGTATTTGTCCCGAATGACCACTCCTTAAGAACCATATACATATTCCAATGGATCAAATCTGTCTCAAAATACCCTGTAAATATTCCAAATGATACAGATATGTCCCGAAGAACCACGTAGAACCCTCGACTCTTGGCATGCCAACTATACCACTAGCTCTCATATCATATAACATACATTTCATATCACTTGTTCTTTCTTTTCTGTCACATACCACATATATGTGTAACCATATATTTGATATCATATCACATGTATAATGTATTGCGTATTAATATGTCACATAACTCACATGTAGAAATGCACTTACTCTATAGACTTGTGCATATATTCATTTTATTGCTCTTATAATCACATATAATAACATATACCTATTTCTATATACTAATGCACAAATCATAATCACATAACATTTTAGAAGTTACTTCTTACCATAGTAACTCCGTCACTGGCTCATCGCAAGCCAATGTTTGTTCTATAAGCACAAATTAAATCGCACTCACCTTACCATTGCTTTGATTCGATCCTAATTCTTTGATTGTTCCGGAACTTGTTTAGGCTCAATACCTACATAAACATAATTTTTGAGACAATTATCAAAAGCCTAAACCTTATAACTTGGTATTAATAACTTAGGCTAATTTAATAAACAAAAATTCCAATTTTCTTTTAGGGGTATACCGATGCACCAGGAGTGCATCGGTACACAAAATAGCTTCGAAATATCCATGCATCGATGCACCTTCAAAATTTGTCTTATTGCATCTATACATACTCATAGTGCATTGATGCGCCTGCCCAGAATAGGCTATTTCATCCGAAAATCCTCAACACTTCATCCAAATTTTCATGTATAAAATCCTTATTATGCTACTAAATTCATCTATAACAACTTTAACAAACTCCTATCATTCCAACACCTTATAATCTTCCATATTCATCCAAAATTCTTAAGGCTAAGAATCATACCAAATTTTCCATGTTATCCAAACTTAATTCTAACACTTCTAACTTCTTATTCTCATATATACAAGTCAAATTCATCCTCCAAATTCATTTAAACCTTCTTATTCAAAATTTCACTTAAAAACTCATTTTCTTTAATCTATCATAACTCCTTTATCTTTTGATTTTAAGATAAATTAAGCTTTCCTTAAGCTTAGTTATCATCTAATGATCAAAACCCATGCTTAAAATCAACAACCAACCAAGAAATCAGAAAATTCACCTATGCTTTGAGTGTCTCACGTTGAAGAAGAAGAAGAATGAAAAATGAAGAGTGAAGAGATTTCTGGAGAAATCTCTCAACCTTATCCCCATTTATATATATATATATATATATATATATATATATCATTATTTTATTCATTTCTAAGTCAAATGACCATTTTACCCTTTAATTCCTTTAATAATTACTAACAACTTTCAGGAAATATCTCCACATAAATCATTGAACTATTTAACTATTCTACTTTTATCCCCAAATTCTAAAATTTTACAATTTAGTCACTAACCCGGTATTGAGAATGTTACAAATAATTTCTTTTGAGAAATTTTGTAGATACAAACGTATTCAGAGTTTAATCCAAGACTTTTAATTATTCGGTTGCCAAAAGTAAAATTAAAGAATTAGTTCTTTTCGATTATTGGATTGTGAAAATTAAAATCAAAGGATTAATTCCTTGTGGTTATTGGGTTGGTTAAATTAAAGGATCAATTTTTTTTATTTCTGTTTGTTAAACAGAATCGAGTCGTTGTGATATATATGTTTCGGGTTTTGTGTTACTAATATTGTTGGTTAATAAAATATAAAGGAAATAAATCATTGAATTTATTTAATTGTTAGAATCTTGCATTGATTCTAGCTTCGTAAGGAAAATAAATAGTTAGATTTATTTCCTTGAGAATCCTAAATTATTCTAACTTTGTAAGGAAAATAAATTATTAAATTTATTTCCTTAAGAATCTTGAATGATCCTAGTTTTGTAAGGAAAATAAATAGTTGAATTTATTTCCTTGAGAATCTTGAACTCATTTTATAAAAGGAAATAAATCGTTGGATTTAGTTTTCTGTCTTAGAGAAGGAAATAAATCGAAACAAATCGTAGGATTTATTTTCCTAGTTTGTAAAAGAAAATAAATGGATTGATTTATTTTCCTATTTTGTAAAAAGAAATAAATCATTGAATTTATTTTTCTACAATTTATTTTCTTGTTTTCTAAATAAAAATAAATTATTGAATTTATTTTCTTATTGTGTAAAAGGAAATAAATCAATTGGATTTATTTTCATATTTTTTATAATGAAATAAATCGTTAGATTTATTTTCGTATTTTGTAGAAGGAAATAAATCGTTAGATTTATTTTTTGGATTTTATAAAAGAAAATAAATCATTTGATTTATTTTCTTATTTTGTAAAAGGAAATAAATCGCTGGATTTATTTTTCTGTTGTGTAAAAGTAAATAAATCATTGAATTTATTTTCCTATTTTGTAAAAAGAAATAAATCATTTAATTTATTTTCCTGAGAATCTTATAGGATTTTGGTTTGTAAAATGAAATAAATCGTAGAATTTATTTTCCTATTTTGTAAATTTAAATAAATTGTTGGATTGAATTTTTTTATTGTGTAAAGGAAATAAATGAATTGGATTTGTTTTTGTTGAAAGAAATAAATCGTTAGATTTATTTTTGGATTTTGTAAAAGGAAATAAACCATATAATTTATTTTCTTGCGTTGTAAAATTAAATAAATCGTATAATTTATTTTCTTACTTTGTAAAAGAAAATTAATTAAGAAAATAAATCGTTTGATTTATTTTCTTATTTTGTAAAAGTAAATAAATCATTGGATTTCTTTTTATGTTTTGTAAAAAGATATAAATCGTTGAATTTATTTTCCTATTTTGTAAGAAGAAATAAACCACTAAATTTATTTCTCTAAGAATCTTATATGATTCTGGTTTGTAAAAGGAAATAAATCATAAAATTTATTTTTCATGTTTTGTAAATAGAAAAAAAATCGTTATATTAATTTTCGAATTTTGTAAAAGGAAATAAATCGTAGAATTTATTTTCTTGCTTTGTAAAAGGAAATAAATCGTTTGCCAATTTTTCCATATATGTTCGTATCTATTTTTTGTTATAGATTTTTTTTATTAGATTTTGAAGTTTTTCCTTCTATGGTCATTGTGTCACAAAGTGACTATTTTGTGATGGTTATAGAAAATTGTCTTAATTATATGTTTAGTTTACGTTTAAGATTGTAAACATTCGTTGTAATTACGAATATTTTTTTAAATAAAACTAATGGTAAGAAAAATGTTATAATAATTAAAATTTTGAAAGGTAATTAAATATAATAAAAAATAAAATGAAATATCAATAGAAAATAAATACAAAATATTGTTTTTGGTTTTTTATTTGAATTTGTTTGTGAATTATTTAAAAGTTTAAGTTTTACATCTCTTTAAGATGGTTAGATAACGGGAAATAATGGTTGAGATTTTTTTTATTGTGAATATCTTCTAATTTTCTACTATTAATTTTGATCGTTTATTTTCATTTATCCAGTAATCTTAAAAATCTAAAACTAAAAATTTTTATACAATATGAAAGTATTATTTATCATATTACATTCTTATTTTAATAATATATTAAAATATTAATATATTTTGAAATATTTATGAACTAATAATCAATCCATGTCGTTGATGTAGACTCTAGGGATAATTGTTGTTGAGTCAACCAAGAGGATGAAATAACCAAGAGAGTGGTGAATTGTCAATTAAAAATTTTGGCGGAAGTTTGAAAGAAAAATAGGAAATTGAACACAAAAATTTTATAGTAGTTCAACTTTCTAAACCAAAGTCTACATCCACTACCTTAGCTATCCAAACTAATGATTTTCACAAATTAACTAATTTGTATCAACCTTTGAGGACAAGGTGCAACCTTACAACTCCCTTAAGAATTATACCCCAATTTCTTAAGAACACTCTCTCAAAGAGAAAATTACAAATTTGCAAACTTTGAAAAATCTCACAATGAAAGTGTTTGCACAATTCAAGAGCAAATAAGAACACTAAACAAGTAAAACAAATGAGTACAATAGTGTTCTTTGAAATGAAAAAGAATATTGAAGAATGTTGAATTAATTTTGTCTTAATGTGATTGCTTTGGCTTTCTTTTTGATTTATTGTCTTCACATATGACTTGAAATATTGTTTTCATATAATCACATTCAATTCTAGTTATTTGAGTTGTTGTGGGAGTTAAAAGAGTTGTTGGGATGAAATTTCCCGCAATAAATGTTGCCTAGACGTCTTGAGTATCGATACTCGAGCTTAGAGTATTGATATTGCCTGTATTAATTACAAAAATTTTGACCGTTGGAAGAGAATAGTATTGGCACTCTAGTAAGAGTATTAGTACGAAAATGGTATACTGGAATCGGTTTTTATCAAAACAACAAAGGGAGTATCGGTACTCCCATCCAGAGTATAGATACTGCAGGGTTTAAAAATTAATTTTTGACTCGATTAAGGTTCGAAACCCTTTATAAAATTGTTTGAAAATTATTTCCCATATATGAATTTAATTTTTCAAAAGAGTAAGGAGTAAAAATTGAGTTTTAATCCTTGAAAAGAATTTCAATGTTCGAACGATTTAATGAAATATAAATTTAAAAATCTATTTGAAAATAAACTTAAAATTTCTTTAAAAATATTCATTTTTAGTATATCAAAATACAAAGCATGGTTCAACAATTATTTAAACCCAATTTTTTTTTTAAAAAAAAAGTAATATTATCTTTAATCACTTAAACAACTTCATGGCTTACCATTTTCATGAAAGTTTCAATGCCAACCCATTTACATCATATTAATATTAAGCATTCCATTATTCAAGAGTCTAACAGCGTCTATCTGTCTCTATATATATTAGTTTAAATATAAAATTAATTGTTAAAAGCAAATTACGAAATAACTTTATTTTTGAATTTTTAGTTAACGTAATTATTCTATATAAATATGAAATACATAAAATCTTCTAAATTTATAAATTCATTAAATATAAAAATATACTTTATACTGTTTTTTCGGATATAAATTTTTATAAACAAGTACGACTGTGATTGTGATTGAGATTGAGAAATGAGATTACGTTATTGCCAAGAAATAATTTAGGGATTGAAAGCTTTAATGGGTTGTTTTTCGCGACATGAATTTATATGGAAAGCGTGAACTAATTAATACTATAAAATCAATAATTTTTTAAAAGAATATTTATTTATTTGGAAAGGAATCTAACTCTCTTTATGAGATTAGAGAAAGGGAATTACAAAAGTTGCCAATATATGGACAGTGCCTGATCCTCAGGCAACAATAACTGATCAAATAAATCACCTAAAAGCATGCCAATATCCGCCTGATTTGCCAATCGTAAATCGTGTTAATTAGCTTTAATTCAATTTGAGAAATTTAAGGTAATTTGTCATGATAGGAAACATGATAAATGTCATTGTTCTGTCTACAAATTAGCTTAAATTCTGTCAACACTAAACCATCCTGTAAGATCATAACAAATCTCGGTCCAACACCAATTATTTTCTCTTTTGTCCGCCATTGATATGCCGAAGAACAATAAGCATCATGCTGCCCTGCTAGCCAGCCCTGGCATGGGGCATCTCATTCCCATCGTGGGGCTTGGGAAACGAATGGCCACTCACCATGATTTTCATGTTACAATCTTTTTCATTGCAAGTGACCATGGCTTGACAACATCGCTTCTCAAATCGCCTACTGTGGAGAATCTTGACATTGTCCCACTCCCATTGGTGGATATCTCGGCCCTCGTTGGCCCTAACACACAGTTAGTGGAAAAACTGATTATCATCGTGAGGGAGTCGTTGCCAAGCCTCCGGTCTTTGATTGCAGCCATGAAGTATCGTCCCTCGGCTTTGATTGTGGACTTGTTCGGAGCCGATGCCTTTGATATAGCCGAAGAGTTTGGAATGCTTAAGTACGTGTTCAACACTGCTAATGCATGGTGCCTTGCCGCCATACTCCATTCATCAAGACTTGGCAATAAATTCATCTTGGAACATCATATCAAGGGCCAGAAGCCATTGGAAATACCTGGGTGCAAATCGCTTTCTTTTGAAGATACCCCCGAATCTTTGCGCAACATTGATCGTAGCGGTCAACTAGAATTCCATGGATTTAAAATGACGAATTCTCATGGGATCTTGATCAATACCTGGGAAGATCTTGAGTCCTCTACCATTGAAGCACTTAGAGATAACAACCACTTGAGGGGCCTTGTTAAGGTACCAATTTATCCTATCGGTCCACTGGTCGGGCAAGATGGAAATCAAGCGTTAGATAAACAAGTGAAACAATGGCTTGACAAGCAACCGATTGAATCAGTCATTTATGTCTCATTTGGTAGCGGGAGTACTCTATCAGCAACACAAATGACCGAGTTGGCTTGGGGTTTAGAGCAAAGCCAGCAAAAGTTCATTTGGGTCGTCCGTCCTCCATCAAACAATGCAGTTGGGACCTATTTCACCATAGGGAAAGATGATGTGGATGGCACCCCGGATTACTTGCCACAAGGGTTTTTCACTCGAACCAAAGAGATTGGCTTAGTGATACCGATGTGGGCACCTCAAGTACAGATCCTGAGCCATCCATCCGTAGGTGGTTTTTTATCTCATTGTGGATGGAATTCAACTTTAGAGAGCATTATGAATGGGGTGCCGATGATTGCATGGCCGCTTTATGCAGAGCAAAAGATGAATGCTGCGATGCTAACTGAGGATTTTGAGATTGCTGTTCGACCAAAGGTTTCTACCACTGAGGAAATTGTTGGGAGGGAGGTGATTGGAAATATGGTGATTACGATCATGGCAGATAAGGAAGGGAAAGCAATGAGGGACAGAGTCAAGGAATTGAAGAATAGAGCAGAGAAGGCTTTGTGCAAGGGCGGTTCCTCTTTCAATTTTCTTTCTCAAGTAGCCAAAGATTGCATGCACCACCTCCTAGCCTAAATATTATGTAAATAATTATGTAATCTTAAATTACTAGTTTTATTTCAATGATTATAGGAAATTTTTCTAATTATGTGTTTAATTTACGATTGTGATTGTAATCTGTATTGTAATTTGAGATTTTTCCAATTTTGAATAAAATTAGTTTCTTCAATAAAAAAATATAATATTAAAATAACCGTGTTGTTCAACTTATTGGCGTTATAGCATACAACCTATATGTTACAAGTAGTACATCTTTTTTGTCCAAAATTGTTGCCCTCTTCTTCTGTTATTTATCTCATTAGATAACAAAAACGTGACGTGGTTCTGTACTAAGAAGAAATCTGTTCTTACTAAAAAGTAAGCACGAGTAACGACTATTTGAAGCTAAAGTCTTAGACTCCTAGTCAATCCATAAAGTGAAAAAAGCCTAATTGATCTTTGGTTGTTAGATAAAGCTTTCATCTTTCGAAAAGTTTGATTTCAACTAATTTTTCTATTTTTCACGTGATTAAAAATAAATATTTAAATTTTAACTTAACTCAAAAACTAACTCGATAATTTGAGGTAACTCGAATAGAATAACTTGACTCGACTATTTCAAATTTAAAAAAAAAATGTATGAAATAATAATTTCTCATTAATTCTACAATGATAGGCTTGCCTTATAATTTCAAATTAAGGTTCCGTTTAATCGATTTTCAAGTGAAAAGACGAGCAAGGACTAATGGGAGAATAACTGTTGACGAATTAATTAAAACTTGAGCGAATGGAGGAACCGTATCGGGCAAGGAAAAATAAAGGGAACAAGTCTGGTTAAAAGACGAGCAACGTGGCTGCACCCAAACTTCATAGCTGATGGGCTCTTGAATCACACTACCAAAGGACTAATGGGCGTCTCAGGCTGAAAATTTTGAGCCGGCGATCAATACCATAATTAGGTAAACAAGATTATTGCCCAACACAAGATTGAATGCCACAACAGTGCCCGAGCATTTAGCCGTGGGTACCCGAGTCTACATCATCACTACCGCAGGACATTACTGGGAGAAGTGAAATAAGAGATACAAGGAAGACTATATAAATAGATAAAACAAAGCACTAGTTAATCCATAAAGATCACATAAAAATGTGCACGCTAAAATCATTTACAAAATAAGTCTCAATTTTATTCTTAATATATGAACGAAAGCATAGAAAGATGCTAAAAGGGTTCCTTGGGTTTTATTGAATAGACATATCATGCACTTACAGTTTCAGTAGCTTTCTTTAGCCATTCCATCTGATTTTTATCCATGTAAGGTGCAAGAATTTCCCGACATTTCGAATGGTAAGTATTCAACCAATAAATTTCCTCGGGTGCCAAAAGGCTAAAGTCAATCAGCTTTATTTGATATGGTGCCTGCACATAATAAAAGCCATTAAAATCGAACATTCAGTTGTCTCTGTAAAGAGAGTTTGCAAGTTAAACCATTGAAGCAAGATCAAAAACAACCTCACATTCAATATGCCATGAGATGGAAATAAGATGCATACAGAGGATACTTCTAAAAAATAGCAATAAAGTATCAACGGAGAGAACATTAATAGTTAAATCTTCCGGTAGTTTATCAATCAAGTTAATAATGTCTCCAGTAATTGTAGAGAATCGTAATCCAAAACAAGTATGCAAGAACCGAAAAACCTAAAGCATGTATGCACATTTGAAGACAAACAGGCATGCAGCATGGTTGATAGGAGGAAGAAAAAGAAGAATAATTACACATAATGACAGAACTTACCCATGTGATATGATCAAATGATAAGTATCCCTTGTCACCAAAATTGAATTCAGTGTCAACCTCTTTGATTACGAGCACATTCTCTAATCTTATGCCAAAGTTCCCATCTTCATAATATCCAGGTTCTGGGAAAAAAAATTCCGATTACAGTATAGATTATTAGTTCAGTTATATAGTAACCACATGCTACTTTTCAGACAACAGGTATAGAGTAGGCAGTATTTTAACATTGAGAAGATCGGATTCTCTTTTTTTTTTTAAGAAAAAAACACCAGCAAAAAGAGAGAGCCTCTGCGAAACACTCGAGCCAGGAATGACAGCCAGTCAGCATTAAATGCTTAGAAAATGTATGCATGAAAAGCTTGAACTAAACCAAAGCATTTAAAAAGAATACAAAGTAAAAGGAAGTCTATTAGGTGAGGTAAACATCCTTAGTCAAGATTTTGAATGGTGTCAAGACAGGACAAACAATACTAACCATCTGTTACTGTCATGGAAACTTGAAGTGGCACATTTCGAGCGTGTGGTCTGAAACTAATTTGATGAGGACCTGCTCCGAGTAGTTCAACCGGGAACAAACAAAATTAAATTATAAGTTTCATCGATTTAACGGCAATCCTCACTTCACCAAGCAATTGTAGCTCATTGCTAACCTTCATGAACATTCAGGTATGACCCAATTCCATGACCAGTACCATGTCGATAATCAAGACCATACCTCCACAAAGGAATTCGAGCCAGAATATCAAGAGCATAACCTATAAAAAAAATCAATCAATCAACCTATTATATACATATGAGAATGTGTTTATGAATATAGTTCTATATACACATTAGTTAGATATTGGAGTTGAGACAATCTACTTGACTTGAAAAGGGAATGCTTAAATAAATATGGAACAAACAATTCAACAGATAAATAGAGAACTTTTAATACCATTTGTTCCATTAGGAAACCGAGCATTGCCCAGAGCAATATGGCCCTTGAGAACCTGCAGGGAATCAACCAATTTATTCAAGGCTTAAAGTTCAGGAAAATCGGAAATAATAATAAACAACTAAAAATTGCGTCATAAATTTTGACTTCCGATATGTTAAATAGTCTTCAACTGCTTTAATGCAAACATGAATCGGGTTATGTCTAAAAATCACAGTTGCGAATTCATTGGATGGATCATCGCAAACAACAAATGTTGCTCTATTCTTAGAAAAATATTATTTAAAGCTTAATAGGTATTGTCAAATATAGATAAGATAATAAGACATCCAATTCACTCAATGTTTCCTATCTAGCATCAGAATCATTCATGTGACACGCAGTGATGGAGCCACAGCTTGGTGAGGGGGGCACTGAAATCCGAATTTTCTTCGATTAGTTATTTATTTTACTAGTGCCCACCCTAAAATTTTTCGTGTCCACCCTAAAATCTGAGTTTTCTTTGATTAGTTACTTATTTTACTAACGGTGCCTGAAATTTTATTTGTACTCACCCCATTTAAAAATTTTAGGTGTTTAATATAAGTGTTCCCACTCTCAAAAATATTTCTGGATCTGCCACTGGTGACAGACATTTCCCAGGCAATATAAACAAAGATGCTGAGAGGTGGATATACAGCTTGTGTTATCAAATCCACCAGGGGCCTCCCAAGCATATCAAAAATTAAATTTACATATGGTCTGACCAAAGGAAGGTGAACATAGGTAACTAATAATGAATTATCCAGAAGACAATGCAACAGAAGCCACTTACTGAGGTATAACATGCCTTCTCATGTGCTGAAGGCTTTCCAAAATGAACCGTTCGAGTTATATCAGTTGTTCCATCTAGATACTTTATCGGTCATAAAATTAAGAATCAGAACTAAGAATCTAGAATAAGATTATTGCCATCTTATTGAAAGTAAGCTAAATTATTACAACTTGAGCAAACCTGTCCTCCTGAATCAAATAGATAAATGCTATTGGGGTCAAGCTCAGCACATGTTTCTGCCTGAGGTGAGTAATGGATGATGGCTGCATTTGGACCAACTGAAGAAATAGTAGGGAAACTTAGGCCTCTGAAGTGCTGCAATTGGTAACATAGAAAAATAAATTGTATGAAAAATTACAAATGCAAGCACAATATTATAGCAACAACAGGAACCAAGGTGCTTATTACACACTAAATATGCTTGTGAGTTGAGACTCTTAGGAAATTCTTAGTTTCAAATGTTACGATGCCCAAGTTTACATAACAAAGTAACTACCTATTGGTGGGCACAAACAACAGAATTTATCACTACTTAGTACTTATACAAGAATTTCTCACTTGAAAGTTTTTACTATTATAGTTAATATCCAAAATGATATTTTTCCTTATCTTCACAATAAACTTTCTCAAAAGTATTGTTACCTCTTTTGATGCACGAAACCCCTCCAACTTATCACTAACAGTCACCTCTGTCAGTTTCGTAGTCTCCCTGCATGGTTCATTCCAGTAGCATGAAACAACTAAGCATCAGTCAGCCCAGCACCAGCTCAGAACATTTTTCTTAAGAGAAGGAACAGCCTGCTTGGTTTCAGGCTTGAAAAACAGAAACTGAACGGGGGTAAAAGGGAGACAATATATCAACTTGCAATTCTATTACTTACGGTGTCTTTTTTCTATCTACCTCCCCTTCCAAGAAGTAACCAGAAGCCCCATAAATCTCTTGCATCTGTGCAATTGAGAGAGCAATAGCATCATTTCAAGCCTATAATATAGTTGCATATGATGAGAAATATTTTTATTTTGAAACAAGAACCAAATCTAAACAAAGAGTTAGAAGCTTAGTGAATTAGAGAGAATATTTACTAATTTTCAGGAGAAAATAATATACAAAAGGTCACAGTCCAATACCTGCTTATCCAACCAGACAAGAAACTGTACAACAGCTGCCCCATCTCGAATATGTGCATTCTTTAGTCCTTCCAACTCAACTGGATTCTAAAAATGCAAAATCATTGATAAAGATAAATTAATTTAAGATGAAACATGAACAAAGAGAATCCCTATTTAAATATTAAAGATCTCTGCAGTGTCTTTTAAATAGGTAACAGCTCTCTTTTTTTTTCCCTTCTTTTCAGGGGCAGCATATTCTTGTTCTTCAGGATCACTGTATGTGGATTTACAAGTAAATATAAAAAATTTAAGGTGTTCTATATAAATTTTCAGAATATCAGAAGAGGACTTCATATAGATATATGCTACGCAATTCTAATGGAAGATTCAACCAGTAAACAAATGCATTGACAACCTTTAAGGCTTTCGCTGGGGCCAAGGGTGACTGCTGCAGGAGCACCATATTAGCATCTAGTTTTGAAAACAAGGCATGGCAGCATGAAGCAGGATCGACCCATATAAGATCATTATCACAAACACCATTTTGACTAGAAATCACTCCCGTGGCCTTATCAAGCTGATTAGATGCTAACATCACAACATCAGAACTCACCGCACCATATTCCCGAACTTCAATTCCATTTTCTTGCAAGGAAGAGTTCACCTGCGTTAACATATAGGTGATCAATATACCCAACGTCCCAAACCATCTAGCCCAAAAAGTTATAACTTCATATGATCTAATACGGGAGAAAATGAAAACTTCAACAACTAAGTACATATTCAAAATCCTACCTTAGAAGAAACCTTCCTTTTCTCGACATAGAGGAAAGCGGAATTCAATGTTACAATAGCAAACGCATGAACAACTGGAGAGTAAGATACATCGCTTCCACGGATGTTATACAACCAAGCAACCTGTAAACTAGCCATTTAAACTACAAAGAGGAAAATGCTCAACAGATTCCAATACAATCAAAAACTTAACAAAACCACACCTCATCTAAAGCTGTGATGATAATTCCACGGGCCTTTTCGTTGGCCAGCTTTACCCTCAAATCTTTCAATTTTTCAGTGACAGAACGACCAGAAAATTCCAAGGGATGATCAACAACCGGATTAATTTCAGCTGGTGGCCTGTTTTTCCAAACCTCATCAACCAAATTGGTCGTGGTTTGAAATAATTTCTGTTTCCTTTTTGCAAAAGCTTGTTCCCATCTTTGAGCTGTGTCCACCGATATGCACCAAGGATCAATACCGATAGTTGCCTCCCTTTGCAAATTCTAAATCGTTCATAAAAAAAATAAACATATACTGATAAAAGTATCAAAATTTTGAAGCAAAAAATTGAATTCTTAGAGAAGCAAAATGGTAAATTTTACATCAGACAACCAAGCATCGACTGAAGCATCTTCCCCAATACGCATTAGTTTCCACTGATCACTGAGCTGCTGCATCGCTTGCAAGAAATATCGGCCGTCCGTCCATAGCCGTGCATCATTTTTAGTAATAAGTGCCAATCCTGAAATATTTTCCAAAACCAATAAAAGTTAAATAATAATTATTAGTAGTACAATATGAGAAAATTGAAATAGAGACCTGCACTTCCGGTGAATCCAGAAACAAACTCGCGCCTTTTATCACGAGCAGAAACATATTCGCTCTGCAAAAATCCATTCAAAATTAAACAAATGAACATTTTTCCTTTTTAGAAAGGATAACATAATTTGACAGGGGGTATTTTTTGTAAAATTAAACCTGGTGATAATCTTCAGAAGGAACGAGTAACGCATCGAGAGGAGGAGAGTGAGAGGCCATTAACGACCTTAAAGAAGCGAGTATATCCGCCATGAGAGGAAGCTCAATGCTTTGGAAATATTTTTCGAATATTTATTTTTCTTTCTCAGATAATTAGAAAATGGATGAAGGAATTGCGATTTGTTATAGGAGTTGAAGTTCCGTAGGACACTGTGTAAAGTCTCAAATTTATGTTAAAATTACAGTATTGACTTTACCTTTGTGTGACCTGTCCTTGAAATAAGGTATTTTCCAGTTGAGCTGGTCCTGCTGAAAGTACCATTTTTAAGGGACCTAAATTTGACTGTTTTTCTATTCAAAAGCTTTTGAAAGGGGAAATATGAGAGAATTGTACACCCTTCAAGCTTGGTAGATTTGGTAAACGGGACATTCGGATGGGATTTGAATTATTTTGGTTTGAATTATTTTGGTTTAGAATTAATTCAGATTAGGTTCGGATTGAGTCGGATCATTTCGAGTTTCAGTTTTATTCGGATATATAGTAAGTCGGGTTATGTCATTTCGGGTTTCAGTTTTATTCGGGTTATAGTAAGTCGGGTTGGGTATGGTTAAGTCATTTCAAGTTTCGGTTTTATTTGGGTCTATAATAAGTCGGGTCGGGTCATTTCAACTTTTAATTTTATTTGGATCTATAGTAAGTAGTGTCGATTCGGATATCAAGTCGGATCAAATTGGATCAGTTAATTTTTGGGTGAGATCAATATTCGATAAATTATTTTCGGTTTGGGTCAACTTTGAATCTTAAGGTTAATTCAAGTTAAGTTGGGTACAAGTCAAATAAAATATATATAGAATTATTGATATTTTTTTTAGAAAATATGTGTCTTTATTTTTTAAATATTATCATTTGTGTTCAATTTCATTCAAATTCAATTATCATTTACAAATTATAATGAATTATAATGTAATTCAAACTCGACCTATAAGATATGTTAAAGTTTGTGATTTTTTTATTGACCCAGACTAAAAAGTTTATGGTACAATCTATTTGATTAAAAAATAAAATTTTTAATTATAAATTTTATTATTTATTAAAATTTTAAATTAGATACTTAACGTTTAATTATAAATATAATATTTTTATTAAACTTAAAAGTAATAATAATATATTATTTATGTTTGAATAGATACTATTCTAAATATATTTATAAACGATATTATATTATTATATTATTGATAATATTTTAATTTTAAATTATAAATATAAATATATATCTTTATATTGTAAAAACAAGTTATTTGTGTAGTACAAAAATAAGTTAATTTTATATTTAAATAACTATAATTTTTCATATACAAAAAAATTACAATAATTTGTAAACTAATTTGTTAGTTTTGGAAAGTTATTTAAGTAATTCCAAAGTAAAATATTTAATTAACAATGAATTGCATCATATGTCCTTAAATTATGACTTTATTTCAAATAAGTCCTTAAACTTTTAATTATTTTAATTTCATCCTTAAACTATAACTCTTATTCTAAATTAGTCCTTAAACTTTTGAACATTTGAATTTTATCCCTAAACTATGAATCTCATTATAATTGGTCCCTAAACTTTTAGATCTTTCAATTTCATCCCCAAATTCATCCAAATATGTAATCCATTTCAACATAGTTTAACCTAAGTTATATTTTTTCTCCCAAACATATAATAATATAACTTTCCAAATGATTCTATTAACATGAGATGTGATTAGTATATACGAATAATTTAGGATAAAATCGAAATATTCAAAAAGTTTGGGGACCGATTTAGGATGAATATCATAGCTTGGGGATGAAAAATTAAGTGTTCAAAACTTTGAGGACTAATTTAGAATAATATTCATAGTTTAAGGATGAAATTGAAATGTTTAAAAGTTTAGGTATTGATTTAAATGGGATCATACATTGAGGACACATGATGCAATTAACTCCATAATAATTCATAATTTTATTTAAATAAATTGAAAACCAATTTAATAAGTTGTTTTAGTATTTTTATACATTTTAATTCAATTATCGGGTTAAAATCGGGTTAATATTCGATTCAGATCATATTTAGATAAATTAAATTCGGGTTACTTTCGGTTCATGTTATTTTTGGTTTGAGTTGCTTTCGGTTCGGGTTACTTCTGGTTCTGCTAAAATTTGGGTCGGTTTCGGTTTGAGTTACTTTCGATTTGGTTGATATTCGGGTTGATTTCAGTTCGATTTATTTTTTTGGGTTTCGGGTAAAATTTAGATAATCATTTTCGGGCCTATTTCGGGTCACAGTTCAAGTAAATTAGTTCAGGTAATCGGGTTCAGGTCAAATTTATCTCGTCTATGCTTGGCTTTTGAATGGTTGTTGCGGACAATAAGTATGGAAGCATGATATGAAAGAAGAGTGGCAGGTAAATCATAAATTCAGGTTGTCATGTTGTTATTTTCAATTTGATTTCTGTTACTTTTAATAATTAATTTATACCGTAATAGCAAAGGTGTTCATGTTTTATTAAAATTTATGAAGAAACAACAGTTCATAGATAAACAAAGGATTTTGAATCCATACGAAACAAGAGAATAGCAATGAGCTGAAATTTTATTAAATCGGAAGTACACAGACAATTATACAAACCAAGAACCCCAATTCTCACATGTAGGCATCTACAAGTTTTTTTTTTTGAATGTAGACATCTACAAGTTTTGACAAGCAATATATGATAGAAGAATACCAAATCATGTATATCAACTTTTAACTGAATATAAATTATCTCGATGGTAACCGGAAATATTCTGAGAACGTCATGCTTGAGAAAGCCTCTTGACCATACCAGCCATGTACTTGCCTTGATGCTCGGCCAGATCGAGCTCGGCTTCGGTTGGCTCCCTTGAGCCATCACCAGCATAGACTCCGGCACCGTACGGTGAACCTCCATGTATCGAATCCATCTCGAACATACCAGCTCCGAAAGTGTAGCCGATGGGAACAAATACCATTCCATGGTGTGCCAACTGGGTTATCGCCGTCCAACTGAACCAGAAGGATCAACAAAGCATAACAAATGTCCGAATGTTGATAAATAAATTCATACATGTATAAATACAGAGTACATGTTGTAGTTACATGGAAGCTTCATTTATTTGCCTCACATTTGTCACATGTTACTTAATACTCGATGGTAAATTTGTCATATACTTGATGATTCATAGATCTCATGGCCAACGAATTCAGGAAAATCAATATGGAAAGGAAAAATAACTCAAATTTTGTTATTCTATTATACAACAAAGAAATTATAAATATAACTTACGCGGTGGTTTCTTGACCGCCTCCTTGAGTTCCGGTACTAACAAAGAATCCAGCCGGCTTCGCCGCCAGTGTCTGCTCCCTCCAAAGCTGCCCCGTGGAGTCGAAAAACGCCTTCATCTGAGCAGCCATACATCCAAACCTTGTCGGAAACCCAAATAGAAGACCATCCGCCGTCGCTAACTCTGCCACCGATAACTCAGGAATCTCGGGTTCTTTTGGCGGCGCCTTCAACTTCTCCAGTACATCATCTGAAAGCGTCTCGGGGACCCGATAAAGAACCGCTTCGACACCTTCGACACCGTTGACTCCTTTCTTCATCCGCTTCGCCAGCTTCTCCACGTGACCATACATGGAGTAAAACACAATGAAGATTTTTAAAGTGGATGTGACTGATCGGGAGTTCTCTGAATTCACCGTAACGGCGGGAGCTTCTTGGATTTCTTCATCGGCAGCAACGGGCGCTGTGCCAGCGGCATCTTCGGCGGGGGTCGGGTGTTTTTTCTTGCTCGGGAAACAGCCACCGCCTTTGCCCATGGAGGATAAAGTGGAAGATTAAATGAAAAGAAGATTTTTTTGGTTGGTTTTTAAAGATTGGATCAAAACAAAGAAGATGAAATATTCCTACGTTTTTCTCTAATTCAATGTTCAAACAAAGGAAAATGAAAAAGTTTGTTTTGTATTTTGATGTGGGTAGGTGTAGAGAAAAAAGAAAAAAGATTAGCATTAGGTCATTGGCTGCGACTACATCATTATTCATATAAAAGGGTAAATTGTACGTTTAATACCTAAACTATTACTTCTATTCTGTTTTGGCACCTAAATTTTATTTTATTAAAACTACACCTAACATTTAGTTTAGGTTTCAATTTGGTACCATTGTTAAAAAATTAATAGAACTATTGACGTGATTTTTTTAAAACAATTCAATGACGATTAAGAATTTTCTTATTGTGATACATCAACATTACCATTAAGTTTTTAACATTGGGTACCAAAACGAAACTTTAACTAAATATTAGATATGGTTTGAAAAACCTAAAGTTTGGATGACAAAACGGAACAAAATTAATAATTTATATAATATATGTGTAGTTTACCTGATATAAAATGATGTCGTCTTATTGTTTTTGCCTTCTTAACAAACACAAAACTATTAGTTTAAAGGGGAAACTACAAAAATGGTCACTTTCATTTGAATTTTATAAACTTATGATCATTGGATTCAAAAAACATAATATATGGTCACTTTCATTTGAATTTTATAAACTTATGATCACTGGATTCAAAAAACATAATATATTGTCACTTTTATTTCGTTTTAATTAAGATGTGGTCACTGAGATGTTAACTTCTGTTAGCTTGATGACGTAACAAGTTAGTAAAAGGGTTTAATTTTTATTTTAAACCCTGAAATTTAAATAAAATACTAACTTGGGATCTTTTTATAAATCCAAAGTAGTTTAGAGACAAAATTCTAATTTACCTTTTTTAATATATTGTTCTTCTTCCCCTAGCTTCCCCACTTGCACTGTCGAACACCCCCTCTTAACGTTCATCTTCTTCAACGCACAAACAATCACCCTACTATGAACTGAAACAAACCACACATTGTCTCCATTGATAGTAAACTTTTGAAGACACTTTGCAACATCTTCTTTAACCAAATCACTACCATTTTCAAGAACCCTAATCAAATTCCCAATAATCTCATCTCTAACTAAAAACCCTTTATACGAATCAAACCCAGAGATTAAAGACACAATCTTTGAAGTTTGTTCTTAAATCTTCGTCTTTAATGAATCAATAAACTCCATTAAAACATAGAAAAATTCACCATTTCCAACCACGATTTTAACATACCTTTCATCATCCTCCATTGTTTGACATAAACTACCCAAAGCTTTCATTTTCATATATGTATCACTATTCTTTATTATTGTCAACAAATCCCTTACATAGAACCTTATATCTTCTTTACAAGTACTAAGGCTTGGTTTTTAAACAACAATTGTGAAACCATTGCTCAAAATCCCAGCAACAAAAATCCTAGAAATATTTTCACATAAGAATTGAATTTAGTTGTAACACCCCGAGTTTCGGGTATATTCGATTTAGACCTTAGAATAATTTCCCCTTAGTTAATGAATCTTTAGACCAAAATGGATTTGATTTGGGATTTAGATGAGCCCAATAAGTGTAAAATGGGTGTTTTTAATATGGACCTAAATGTGGAGGGACTAGGGAGTAATTATCCCAATTTTTGAAACACAGGTTGAACTCCCATTAATTGGGATGATCTCACGTCTTTTCTGTAACACCCCCAACCCGTATCCGACCTGGATACGAGTCCGAAGTGTCACATTGACTTTTCAAACATTTATTCGTATCAAATAGTGAGTAATTTAAAAACTTTGATAACATTTAACTTATTCAAAACGTTTACAAAATATATCAGAGTTCATACAATTTATATCTTTAGACTACATGCCAACTACACTCTATAAACAGTACCTATATTTTCTGATCTGACATTTGGTAAGGAAAACTGACATGTCTTGCTCCGTATTCCTCTTTACTCTTCGCGAAACCTACGTGTGAAACAATCACACGCTAAGTCGAAGACTTAGTGAGGCATAAAAACTTATAATGCACTTTATAACATATATCAATATATGCATGTTCTGTTCTATCATACTATACCAAATTACATGACTTCCTCATATCATGAAAAATTATATCAGATTAATTAACAATAAATACATACATACACATAAATCATCATTAGCAGTTTATCATGTAATCACATACTTTTATGCTTAACCTTTTCAATTAAACACTATACACACAACATCATATCATTTGTAATACATTTATCATATCACTAGCATATATTTGTTTATATCTCTTGATTAGCCCATGTACACCTGTGAGAACTGTAGATATGTGAGTCTATTGAGGTTGTGCACCACTATGATGTCATCACAGCTCATATAAATGTCCCGAAGGACCTATCCAGAGGTCATAAAGATCCTCGGTAACTATCCAGAGGTCATAAAGATCCTCGGTAACTGTCCATAGGTCCCGAAGAACCTAGGTAAACTGTCCATATGTTCCTTAGAACATAGGTATACTGTCCATATGTCTCGAAGACATAGGTAAAACTGTCCATATGTTCCGTAGAACATAGGTAAACCCTCGACTCTTGGCATGTCAACTATACCCCTAGCTCTCATGACACATAACATGGGCGTTATCATTTATTTCATTTCAAATATTCACATAAACTTGTAATTCACTTTCCCATATCACGTATCACATAGCTTCTTTTCATATTATCACATAGTCACGTAGTTCACTTACACGTAGATCATTTCCATATAATTCACATGTCACGTATATCATGTTTTCATATAATTCTATCATTTCTCACCCAATCACATTTATTCATGTAAACATACTTATCATATCTTATTCACATAAGATCATATACTTTATAATATATAGAAACACCTAGAACACTTTCACGTAGCTTATAGTCGTAGGTCTTATCTCATAACATGTACTTGTTTTCAAATATATATATTTCATATCATTTCTTATACCATCACATAATTCATTTAACATATATAACATATCATGTAACATTATAATAGAAATACCTATAAGTCATATCACTTAGAGCACATATACTTATAGTCACATTGCTTATATCTTACTCTTATGCCTTCTCTTAGATATATATATATCCTCACGATTTATCCTAATATAAATCATATAGCACTCTTATAATTCATATTCATATTCATCTATGGCAGACTTATAAACGCATCTCACTTCTATTACTTCTTTATATATATAATCTAATATGTTTACTTAAATCAATTTCATATAACTCCTATAATCTTCTCATATAACTTCATAACCTTTCTTATGTAATTACTTATACTTTATCATCTAACACATAAAAGAACAGATCAATCCATATAATCAAGCATACATACATGCATATTCCACTCATGCCTTTAATCATGAATTCATGTGTAACACTTTAGGAAATAGACTCATCGCAAGTCTTATTCCCATCGCACATCGTATACTATTGAATATGCACTCATCTGGCCTCACTAGTCAATTCCAATCTCTTATATTTCCCCTTGATCGATCTTACTTGCCAAACGTTCCGGAATTGCTTTATGCGTAGAATCTACATAATTGTACATTTTGAGGCAATCATTAGATACCTACACCTTGTAATTGGATACTAGCAACTTAAACGAACTTATTAAACCAATATACACATTTTTCCTTTAGAGGGAATCGGTTCCCTACTATGGGGGTATCGATTCCCTAATGACATTCTGGAAATGTTGTTCGTTTGAAGGGGTATCGGTTCCCCTTGAATGGGTACCGATTCCCCTTGCCCAGAAATCATATTTTAGCCCGAAAATTACTTCATTTTCTCTCAAACACTTCATATATCATCCCCTTTTCATTCTTAACTCTAGTACACATACTTAAACCAATCTATATTCATTTATTTCATCTTAAACCTCAAAATCCTATCTTTCATATGAGATTCAAGAATCATACCAAATTTTCAATGTGTTCTAATTCCAATTCTAACACTTCATACTTCTTAATTAGATTGATGACAAGTCAAATTCATTCTTAGAATTTCAAAAACCTCACCATATCAAAATTTCATCTTAAAACTCATATTGCAAATTCCTTCATAATTCCTTTATCTTATTGTTTAAATCCCATATAAGCTTTCCTTAAGCTTATTTAATACCCAAAGAATCAAAACTAAGCTTAAAACTCAAGAATTAACCAACTGAAATTAAATTTACCTTTTCCTTGCTCTCCCACGTATGAAGAAGAAGAAAGGAGAAGAGCACTCTGGATGGTTCTCACATATCCCAGTTATATTACCTTAAAAAGGAATATAAAAATCTTTCTGGTCAAATGACCATTTAACCCTTAATTTCCTTTAATAATTACTAATTAACCTTCACATATATATCCAATAATCATTGAACTATTTCATTCTTATACTTTAGTCACCAAATTCTGAAACTTTACAATTTGGTCACTAACCCGGTATTGCGGATGTTACAAATCTCCCCTCCTTTTAAGAGAATTCGTCCACGAATTTTTCACTGAACATCTTAGTAATAACATATCTTCTAATGTTCTTATGTTGCTTCCCTGACTTATTCTTTCTTATCATCATCAGAAACTTATTTTTTTAATCCTTTAGTTTTCCGACTATCTTTTCGTTTATACAATCCCTCTGTTGCTTATCATATCAACAATAACCATACCAAACTTGTATTTCGTCATCGTTTGACCAAAACACAACTTTAAAATCTTCCTCAATGTGATTAAACATATACTTTAAGGAGTCAAACAATATTTTCACATTACTTTGCACACTGTCTTATTTCTATATCAAAATTGTCCTCTGTACTTCCATATTTATCGTATCTGATTCTTTTAAATCAATCCCTTTCATTTCTTTATTCCTTCCTCCTATACATAAATCATATTTCCTTTCATATTCACATACTCTTGTCTTATCACTTATACTAATCTTTATGTACCAATCTTCATTGCATCCTCATTACTCTGATAACCCATTTCTTATACATAACTTCATTCTTTATCATTTCTTATACTTGTATTTTCCTTCCTGAAGGTTCCATGCAAATACTTATCTCAGTTTCTACATCATAGCTATCTGCTCAGAATATACAACTAATTCAAATTCACATCATAATCAATTATCTCCATTTTATCTTTCCTCCAATCTTATAACTCTAGCACCTTTACTCTGACAGCTATATAATAACTTTCGTTCAATCTAGGGCACAGCCCTATTATACCAATCATATACATCCTTCAATCTAAATTATCTCAACTTCTACTTCCTGTTCTATAATCTATCATCGATATGATCCAAATATGCAACTGTCCGATCCATTGCAGATATGGTTATCATATCCTGACAATATCTTATAATCTTATAATTCCAGTACATTTTTATCATACTCTAGTTAGCAATGCTAACTCTCCTCTCTACTGCAAACACTTATCATAAACATACTGTTTATGCGCTATACTATCACTTGTTTCAAACTCATAAGCACTGACTTTACATCTTACACTGTCACTGATGCACTTATCCTTGAGTTCTTTATACGTAATCATCACGTCATAGATCTTTTAACATTCTTATGGTGACACATGTTCACCATATTCTATCTTATCCACATAATAACTCTATATCGTTTTTCTGATTCCAAACGATGAAAACTTTCTATCATTATTCAGATATGATTTCAGCTTTCTGAAATCAACTTTTGATCTTACTAGGCATTTCCTGAGGTGTCCGCTCTTCATCCTGCCTGGCCAGGGCAGGTGAATAGCTATCACAATCAAGAATATCACCTTTCACTTACTTCGAAATTATCACGATCGGATTTACTGTATTAAACTATTTATTCTATTAGCAAGACAACATATTCCTTACACTATCAGATCAGAAATTTTTCAATCTATGTTGGCATGTACACCCTTTATGACACTTTGGACTTCGGTTTATGCCGAGAATCGGCTAAACCATAGCTCTGATACCATTAAATGTAACACCCCCAACCCGTATCCGACCGGATACGAGTGAAGTGTCACATTGACTTTTCAAACATTTATTCATATCAAATAGTGATTTAAAAACTTTGATAACATTTAACTTATTCAAAACGTTTACAAAATATATCAGAGTTCATACAATTTATATCTTTAGACTACATGCCAACTACACTCTATAAACAGTACCTATATTTTCTGATCTGACATTTGGTAAGGAAAACTGACCTGTCTTGCTCCGCATTCCTCTTTACTCTTCGCGAAACCTACGTGTAAAACAATCACACACTAAGTCGAAGACTTAGTGAGGCATAAAAACTTATAATGCACTTTATAACATATATCAATATATGCATGTTCTGTTCTATCATACTATACCAAATTACATGACTTCCTCATATCATGAAAAATTATATCAGATTAATTAACAATAAATACATACATACACATAAATCATCATTAGCAGTTTATCATGTAATCACATACTTTTATGCTTAACCTTTTCAATTAAACACTATACACACACAACATCATATCATTTGTAATACATTTATCATATCACTAGCATATATTTGTTTATATCTCTTGATTAGCCCATGTACACCTGTGAGAACTGTAGATATGTGAGTCTATTGAGGTTGTGCACCACTATGATGTCATCACAGCTCATATAAATGTCCCGAATGACCTATCCAGAGGTCATAAAGATCCTCGGTAACTATCCAGAGGTCATAAAGATCCTCGGTAACTGTCCATAGGTCCCGAAGAACCTAGGTAAACTGTCCATATGTTCCTTAGAACATAGGTATACTGTCCATATGTCTCGAAAGACATAGGTAAAACTGTCCATATGTTCCGTAGAACATAGGTAAACCCTCGACTCTTGGCATGCCAACTATACCCCTAGCTCTCATGACACATAACATGGGCGTTATCATTTATTTCATTTCAAATATTCACATAAACTTGTTATTCACTTTCCCATATCACGTATCACATAGCTTCTTTTCATATTATCACATATTCATATAATATATAGAAACACCTAGAACACTTTCACGTAGCTTATAGTCGTAGGTCTTATCTCATAACATGTACTTGTTTTCAAATATATATATTTCATATCATTTCTTATACCATCACATAATTCATTTAACATACATAACATATCATGTAACATTATAATAGAAATACCTATAAGTCATATCACTTAGAGCACATATACTTATAGTCACATTGTTTATATCTTACTCTTATGCCTTCTCTTAGATATATATATATCCTCACGATTTATCCTAATATAAATCATATAGCACTCTATAATTCATATTCATATTCATCTATGGCAGACTTATAAACGCATCTCACTTCTATTACTTCTTTATATATAATCTAATCTGTTTACTTAAATCAATTTCATATAACTCCTAATCTTCTCATATAACTTCATAACCTTTCTTATGTAATTACTTATACTTTATCATCTAACACATAAAAGAACAGATCAATCCATATAATCAAGCATACATACATGCATATTCCACTCATGCCTTTAATCATGAATTCATGTGTAACACTTTAGGAAATAGACTCATCGCAAGTCTTATTCCCATCGCACATCGTATACTATTGAATATGCACTCACCTGGCCTAACTAGTCAATTCCAATCTCTTATATTTCCCCTTGATCGATCTTACTTGCCAAATGTTCTGGAATTGCTTTATGCGTAGAATCTACATAATTGTACATTTTGAGGCAATCATTAGATACCTACACCTTGTAATTGGATACTATCAACTTAAACGAACTTATTAAACCAATATACACATTTTTCCTTTAGGGGGAATCGGTTCCCTACTATGGGGGTATCGATTCCCTAATGACATTCTGGAAATGTTGTTCGTTTGAAGGGGTATCGGTTCCCCTTGAATGGGTACCGATTCCCCTTGCCCAGAAATCATATTTTAGCCCGAAAATTACTTCATTTTCTCTCAAACACTTCATATATCATCCCCTTTTCATTCTTAACTCTAGTACACATACTTAAACCAATCTATATTCATTTATTTCATCTTAAACCTCAAAATCCTATCTTCCATATGAGATTCAAGAATCATACCAAATTTTCAATGTGTTTTAATTCCAATTCTAACACTTCATACTTCTTAATTAGATTGATGACAAGTCAAATTCATTCTTAGAATTTCAAAAACCTTACCATATCAAAATTTCATCTTAAAACTCATATTGCAAATTCCTTCATAATTCCTTTATCTTGTTGTTTAAATCCCATATAAGCTTTCCTTAAGCTTATTTAATACCCAAAGAATCAAAACCAAGCTTAAAACTCAAGAATTAACCAACTGAAATTAAATTTACCTTTTCCTTGCTCTCCCACGTATGAAGAAGAAGAAGGGAGAAGAGCACTCTGGATGGTTCTCACATATCCCACGTTTATATTACCCTTAAAAAGGAATATAAAAATCTTTCTGGTCAAATGACCATTTAACCCTTAATTTCCTTTAATAATTACTAATTAACCTTCATCATATATATCCAATAATCATTGAACTATTTCATTCTTATACTTTAGTCACCAAATTCTGAAACTTTACAATTTGGTGACTAACCCGTTATTGCGGATGTTACATTTTCTCTCCATCTCTTTTTCTTCACCAAGTTTGTCTCTTCTTCTTTATCTTTTTCCTCTCCAAGTCAAGCCAAAGCTAGAAACTTTAAGAAACTCAAGCCTCTTTTGAGAATTACAAGGTAAGAACTACATTCTACACCTCCTAAGCTTCAAATTAAGCTCCTATTTACAAGATTTGAGTAAGTTAACCAAAAATGAGTTTTAGTGAGGTTTATGGAATCTTGAGGTTTAACCCATTTTTGGGGGAATTTTGAGTTGTAGGAATTGTTTCTAGTGTTCCCTTAAGTTTTAAAATGAGTTAACAACTCATTTTCATAGTTTTGATTAATACAAGAGAAGGGTGAGAGCTCAAAGTCGAGAGGCAATGAAAAGCTAGTCATTGGATTATTTTGGGGACATTTTTCAATAATCTAGCATCAAGGTAACACGATTCAAACTTGATCATACCACATGTAGGTCATTGTATGTGCATATATGGTTTGTTTGGTTAATGAAAGCATGCTAGAGTAATCTATGGTAATATGTATTTGTTGCTTGTAAGCAGTAAATATGGTACCTTTTGACCTCTAAGACCTCATATAAGACTTAAATAAGCTTTTCTAGTCTTAGGGGAGTGAATGTATGGGTTTTGGGTGTGATTTCATGCTAAAAAAAAGTTCTTTAATCCATCAATATCGGTACTGGAAGAACAATACTGATATTGTTCTTCGTGAAAGGCAAAAACAAGGAAAATTATAAAGGCAATATCGATACTCTATCAAAGGGTATTGATACTCGGAGGCAAGTATAAATACTCATAGGGTAGTATCGATACCAATGATGAGTTTGGGATTTCAGTAGCCAATTTTGGTACCGATACTCAAGGGAGTATCGATACCAAGGGTAGAGTATCGATAATCCCCATATGAGTATCGATAATCCCCATATAAGTATCGATACCAAGACATTTTTCAAAGCATCAAAGTTATTTTTGGTATCGATACTCATAGTATCGATATCCTTCATGATTTTTGGGCAATTTTGGTTCAATCGGTTTGGGTGTTCGGGCTTGTATGTTTTGGGTTCGATAAGCTTCAAGTATTCGATACAAGGGAAAACAATCAAGTTAACTAAATTCTCACCTAGAAATCAAGCAAGTTAGGATTACATAAGATTTGTCTTTATATGACGCTCGGGAAACGGTTATGACACCCGAGTTACTCTAGCATTATGACAACATCCTTTGTTTGTGAAATATCCGAATATTGTCTGTTTGGTACACATCCAATGCACATAAAATTTTGGATCGTACAGATACGGAATTCGATGCACGTAAAATTTTGATTCGTACTCTATGCTTAAATAGGTTTGGGATGTGAGCTTTTGATTCGTACTCTATGCTTAAAATTTTGATGCACGTAAAATACCCGACCTCTCGAGTATCCTAGTAGACTAAGGGCTCTAAGTTTCGATGCACGTAAACTTCGATTCTTACCAAAAAGCTATCACATTCTAGATAAGTCGATACGTTGTCCGAGATGCCTCTGACCACATTATCGGCCCTATCTTATGTTTGTCTGTTTACCATGTATGTTTATGACTATACGCACCGACATGTTCATATAATGGATGCATGTAGTATTGTATAGTTATTTTCGTGTCATTGAGCTCTTGAGCTTAGTGTATGGAATGTGTTTTCGTGTGTAGGACAGTAGGGAATCATTAAGGACCTATCGCATCAGTACATTCCAGACCAGACGATTTGTAGAGCATGTCTTAAGTATATTTAGAGGGCATGTATTCTATATAGACCTTGTATTATTCGAATCATAACTCTATTTCTATTTTAATTTAAACCCTACGGTGGTATATGTACGTATTTGGGAGACTCCCATATTTTGTAAACTTTGATTTATATTCCCTTGATATTATGATGAATGATTTTGATGTTTCTAACATTTTTGAAAAGAAATTTTTGGGTTGAACATTTCGGTGGTTCCATGTGGCATTGTAATCCATGGATCTTCGGGTCGGACTGGATTAAGGTGTTACATTAGCAACGATAACATTAAGGTCACTTTGCATTAAAAGCTTTCTGTTATAAGAATGATCCACACATCTTCTTACAAGATCATGACATTCATTTACAGTGAACAAAATGGAAGAAAAATCACATCTTGAATGAGAGGTTTCAATGACGATCAACCCATAACTAAACTTTTCTAGCATATTTCGAATAACTTGTCATTTAACATTGAAAACTTTAATAAAATGAGAAAGAGAAATTAAAGAATATATATCCTCCATAGCTTGTTTTGCTTTCTCTTCTTCACCTATTTTGTTGTTCTACTCAGTAGTATTAAACAAATCCCATTTTACTTTTGATGAAAGGAATCAAATGAAGGACATTGATTGTATATCTATATAGTTATCTCTTTGTTTTGCAGTTGAAAGTCTAAATCTTTTAGGGGTATCTTCACGGTGGCGTGTCTTCTTGTGCAACGAAGAAGATGAGCGGCAAGAAGAGGTGTTTGGCAGCACAAGTGGGGAAGCCAGGGGAAAAAGAAAAGTATATTATAAGCGTAAACTACAATTTTGTTTCTAAACTACTTTAAAAGTATGAAAAAAATCCCTAATTAGTATTTTATTTGAATTTCAGGGGTTAAGGTAAAAAATAAACCCTTTTATTAACGTGACACGTCATCAAACTAACGAAAGCTAATATCTCAGTGACCACATATTAATTAATACGAAACGAAAGTGATCATATATTATGTTTTTTGAATCTAGTGACCATAAATTTATAAAACTCAAACGAAAGTGACCATTTATGTAGTTTACCCTAGTTTAAATCATCTTCTTCATATGAGTTTTGACCCAAAACCGAAACTTGCTTTAAATGTGTTTTTTTTTAAAAATAAAAAAATCAATAAATTAAACACAAGTAAGGTGGGAAGGAATAGAACCCAGGTTGCTTTGCTTTAAATGGTTGAATCGTCGTATGCGCGTTACGCGGATTCCATACCGACACCTTTTGATTCCAATCTTATTTTATTTATTTAATATCTATATTATTCAAATTTGTACAACACTTCTTTAATCAACATATGTTAATATTCAATAAAATGTCTGGAAAAACATATGTTAATATTATCTACAATATAAATATATTTTTCACATTTTTATATTTTTTATTAATTTTAGATTACTATTACTTAATGTTTTGGTATTTTATATTAAGTGATAGATCCATAAATAGTTTTTAGAGTGACACATACATATATGTCTTTAAAACCGTTGCCTAGTCCAGTTCAATCTAGACCATTGAACCGCTACCAGTGAACCGGCCAGAACCGTTGAACCGTTCAAACCGGACCGGCT
Organism: Hibiscus syriacus; assembly: GCF_006381635.1. Classification (NCBI taxonomy): domain Eukaryota; kingdom Viridiplantae; phylum Streptophyta; class Magnoliopsida; order Malvales; family Malvaceae; genus Hibiscus; species Hibiscus syriacus. The sequence goes on along the minus strand of NW_024062822.1, from coordinate 984,994 downwards.
GAAAACCGAAAAAAACTACCAATTTTTTTTAAATTAAACCAAACGACGTTGTTTGTTAAACGAGCCAAGTCGAACTCGAGTATTACTGAGCTTGACTCGAACTTGAAAAATTTAAAAGTAAGCTCAACTCGATTAAAACTCACGAGCTAAAAATTATGAAGTTTAACTCGAACTCGAAATATAATATTGAAAATTGAACTCGAAAATGCTTGAACTCAAAAAAATTTAGAAGCTCGATTGAAGCCTAAAATTCAAGCTTGATTGAAGTGAAAGAATAGTTCACTCAATGTTTACCAAAAGGCTCCATGATTTTGAATGCCAAATTACCTCTATTATTTATAGAAGTTAGTTGGGATGATCTTCTATGTTTCTTAGCCATGTGAGATTGTTTTAAAAAAAAAATTAAACCAAAAATATCATTTTGTTATGATTTTTTTAGCCCCAAATTTATTTTTTAATTATAGTTATATAATTATATTTATTATTTAATATGTTTTACCTTAAATATTATGTTGTAGTTAATTTGAATCATTTTGTTTCACTTGATTTTATGATTTTTAAATTATATATGTTATGACTTGCTTTGAATATGAATTCTGATATAAAAAATTATTTTTTATTAAATATTTTTGATATTTTTATTTAATTTTTTAAATGATTATGACGTCGTTCGGTTCTTTCGACCGATCGGATCGGTTCGACCGATTGAACCAGTAAACCGATAGCATGATCGGTTCGCTAACCGGTTCGGTTCTGAAAACCATGCTCTTATGTGAAAATAAATTACATATTATTGAATTAGTGTAAATGGACCTACCTTATCAAGTGGATGCATTATTAATTATGTAAAGTAACATGCTTGATTGGAATTTAGTGTCATCGAGAATAATTCGATTTTAGTTCGTTACTTATTTATGGCCATGCCCATCGCTATCTCTCATCTTACCTGTCATTTGAACTTTACCTTGCAGCTGAAGCATGTCGCCCTTTTGACTTGCTTAAGATTTGAGATCATAGATTTAAATTATGATCCAGAATATGAATAAATAAATTGCACTTAAAAATTATTTAACTATGAAATTAATAATAGATACATTATTATTTTACCAGTTATAAATAAATTATTTTATTATTAAATTCAAAATAGATGTCTATTATATCATGATTTAAATTATTTTATTTCTTAAAATTTATATATTCTATTAATTTTATCATAATTTGAAATAATTTACTGAATTTAACCATTCATATTTAAAACTTTCATCAATATAATCTTTTTGTGATGTTGTCAAAGCAAGCAAGCTCATTGTATCAAAATATTAGTTGAATAAATTATTTATACCCTAAAACAACAAATTATCATTAAATTGTTATTATATAAAAAAACTAACATAGAAGTAATATAACGTTTCTAAGAGACTAACAAAGGCTTAATACAAAAATAAGTGTTTAAAGAATGTCTTGAAAAATGTTTTAGTACCTAAAGAATTCTTTGCTAAAAATAGGTGCTTAAAGTATTCTCTATTACATTTTTAAATATCTTCCGTTAAAAAAATTGTTAAGTGACATATGTCATGTTTATATTTTTAAAAAAATAAAAAAAATTTTAAAAATATTTATTTAAAAAAATCCGGACTTGACACGTGTCACTTAACGATTTTTTAACAGTAGGCACCTAAAAGTGTAACAAATAAAACTTTAGACACATATTTTTAACGAAAAAATCTTTAGAGACCAAAACTTAATTTTAAGTATAGTTTACACACTTATTTTTATATTAAGCCAATAACAAAATATTAAAATGATAAAAAAGGTATTTTTAGTTAAATTTATTAAATTGTTTCGAACTAAGATCAAATTATATATTATAGAAAACTCTAGGATTAAAATTATTATTATATTAAGTCACTTCATTATTTATGTCTAATATTTAATGATCAATGATTCTTTTATAATAATATTTTAATCGAATAATCTAGTGTCGTTTCTTATCTAAAAAATCGAGTGTCACCTAATTTTTTTCTTCATGTTTCATTGGTAGATAGTGACAACAACTTTCGTGTTGGTTGCATCATTAATAATTATTGTTTTTCATTTATTTTAATATCATATTTTTAATTTTCATTTGTTTTTTAGTTTTTAATAACTATATTTTTATGGTACATTTTTCTTATGCTTTTATGACATATTATTGGTCTTTTGGCATATTATTGGTCGTTTGGCCATTATTTTCATTTATCTTTTTTTATCAAATTTTGATTTGATATCAAATTGACTAATCAATATGACACTTATCAAGTTGAACTTCCCGCTATGAATCCTCATATTTAATTTGGATACGTGATTTTATGCTCATGATATTTTTATCGCGTCGCTTGATTTTAATTTACAATATGTCAGTGGTCTTTCAATAGTTTTATTATAACCCCTTAATCCGGTCTGACCCAAATATCGAAGAATCAGAACGATACACGGGACCACCGAAGTGACTAACCCAAAATTTTTTTTAAAACGACATTCCACATGATTAAATCAAAATCCATAAAATAAGCATAATTTTAAACATTCAAATATAGCGTTTACAAAATATGAGCTCTATCGTAAAATTCAAAATACATAAGTTTAAGAAGTAAAGTTTGTGACTCAAATACAAATAAGGTTTATGTGATGTACATGCCAACTAATAAGTATTTAAGACGCACTCTGATCAGAACAATTCAAACTAGAAGACGCAACTGGCGATAACTTCTCGATTCGTCCTCTTAAGAACCTACAGACGAAAACAAATTTCGAATGTTGACTTTACAAACTTAGTGCCACACAAATAACTCCAATGTACTATATGAATTAATCACATGGACATGTAAGCAAGAATAAGCATGAACATGCAATCAATCCAACACACAACAAAGGTAAGCATTATGGTGTAGTTGGAGGATAACACAACATCTCGGGACTCATATCCCCTTATATCCTACCTAAGGTACCCTAGATAAGACCCGAGTCACACAACATTGGAATCTTCATCTAGAAAGGTCCTTATTGTCTAGTACCTAGGACGCCTCCGGGGTCACATAGCATCGGAGCCTACGTCCTGCTAGTATACTCCTCATAGTACATGGAAAACTTACGAGGTCACGTAGCATCATAGTATATGTCCAACTAGCATTTAAAGTGCGTAAGCACTGACTTAAACATCAAGATTTCAAATCACACAAGATTATCGTCATATGTTTAAAGAAATTTGGGTCTGCTTATCATTTCTCGAACGTCACACAAGGACTGATGTCATTTTGTTCTCAATATGTTAAAGATTATTAGTGGATTTCACTAGTAGGTCTTATTAGAGGAGTCATTATGACTCTTAATTTCCTTCTCGAACACTCGAAATTAAATTAGGCTTCTTACCCAACCTAGGACGAGGATACCAATATTGGCCTTTCAGTATCAATACTGACCTTAGGGTATCGATACTACCCTGATTATCGATACCAAAAATGGATTCGATTTTTTGAAAAACTACTCGGTATCTATACTCTTAATTAGAGTATCGATACTCCAGTATTAGAGTATCGATACTACCCCGAATACTGATACCAAAATAGATTTTGATATTTTGGAAAATTACTCAATAAAGTACTCTTATTCATAGTATCAAAACTCTACCCCTCAGTATCGATATTCTCATGAGTATCGATACAAAAAATAACTACTGGAATTTGAAAAGTGAACTCGGTATCGATACCCCTCCTCTGAGTATCAATACCTATTTAGCCGTATCGATACCCGATGAACGAGTATCGATACTCATGGCCTAAAATCCTCTTATTTTAGGCTATCTTGTGAACAATATCGATACTATTCTTTCAGTGCCGATACTCAAACCCAAAAATACCTTGTTCGGGCATAAAAATACAACCCCCAACCTAGCAATTTATCCCTCTAAGGTTATTAAATGTTATGCGAATCTTATGAAAGTTGTAAGGGATCATAATATGTCATTTAACTTGCTTCATTTACCATAAAAACGTCTATAGCCATAATGAAACAAAATTTGCATAACATGTTCATTGAACCCATAAAAGCAAGCAAGCACAAGAAATGACCTACATTCAGTATAAGAGACTCATAGATGTGTTACCTTAATCCTAAGCTATAAACTTAACACCTTGAGATGACCCAAGAATAAACTTATTCTTACCCTTGCCTTTGGAGCTTTCCCCCATTTCTTTCACTAATCATAGATAATGGAATGAGTTACTAACTCATCTAAAGGCTTAAAAAGTTTAGAAAAATGATTTCTAATCTCTAGAAATGGATTGGGAACACTAAGGTACCCTAAAGCCCAAAACCCATCTTAAACCGTCACTAAGATTTCCATGGCCAAACTTGAAAAAGAATACTTGGATGAAAGTTTAGAGGACGAGGATTTCAATTATTTGAAAGTTTAGAGGATGAAGTTTCAATTCTTACCTTGGGCTTTTGTTGAGTTAATCGATTGACAAATATGGCCAAGAGAGGGTGAAATGGCAATTAAAATTTTGGTGGAAGCTTTTGCAGAAAATTGAAAGAAATTTGCACAGGAGTGATTCGACTTTCTCAACTAAAGTCTACGTCGACTACCTTAGCTATCCACACTAAGGATTTTCCACAAATTCACTAATTTGTCTTTCTTTTGAGGACAAAGAGTAACCTTACAAACCCTCAAGAATTATACCCCAAATTCTTGAGAACACTCTCTCTCAAAGAGAACAATACAAATTTGCAAACTTACAAGGAAATCCTCACAAGGTAGATTGTTTGCACAATTCTAGAACAAAGAAAAGAACACTCAAGAATTAATACAATTGAGCACAATAAGTGTTCTTGAAAGCAAAATGAATATTGATGCTTTCTCTTTGATTCTCTCTTGATTCTAGTTGCTTGATGTTTCTTGTTCTTGATCAATGGCTTCTAAGCTTGCTTAAATACACCTTGAATCACTACTGAACGTTGGGGATCATTAATGAAGTTATTGTAGCCATTTAAGTGTGAAAACAATTAATATTTCTGCTTGGAGCGTGGGGGAAATCGGTACCCCTCATGGGGAATCGGTTCCCTAAGTGTAAAATTCAAATATTTTGACCGTTGAACAGTGGGGGGGAATCGGTACCCCTGGGGGGAATCAGTTCCCTCCGAGCATACTGGAATTCTCGGAGCCAAACCATTCAGGGGGGAATCGGTACCCCCTTGGAGGGGAATCGGTTCCCTCTAAGCAATCTGGAATTTTTTGCTTTGAAATGGTTCGAAATATTTTGTAAAATCGTTTTGAAATTATTTTAAGATTAAAACTTAATTTTACACTTGAGTAAGGATTTAAAATGAACTTTTAAATAATTTGAGTAATATTTTGATATTCGATTTAATATATCGAATATGCTTAGAAAAAATCTTTTTCAAAATTAAAATTCTTTTAATTTAATTTGTTATATCGAAACATCAAAATGTTTTCAACAATCTCCCCCTTTTTGATATAACAAAACATTTTAAGATTTTCTAATTTCAAAATGAATTTTGATTTTGAAAAATACTACTCCCCCTTACTTTAACACTACTCCTCTTCAAAAATACTTTTAACATTTCTCCCTCTTTTTATTAAATCAAAAAGACTCGTAAAAGATTTTAAAACAAGGTTTTGAAATCATTTAGCCAATTGATTATATATATAGTTTAAGCTGCTAAGATCACAATCAAGAGAAACGTTAGCCATTAGTTTCATAATCAATATTCATAAACAATGTGACATGGAAAAATTGGTCATATATCTAACATGATGTAAATGATGCAATAATGAAGAAATTTAACCACACCAAATATATAAGTTCAAACATCCATAATCCATCAAATAAGTTCAAATATCCAAAAACAAAAAGAAAACAATCCAAAAACATTCAAAATGTTTAAACAATAAGCTTTAAGTTCAAAGTACTAAAGCAAAACACAGAATCAAGCATCCGTAGGAGAACCGGGAGGAGGAAAATGAGCTCGCATAGCGGCCATTTCATGAGTGAGTTCATTAATACGAGCGTTGGTTGCTTCATTGTTTGCACGCATCTCCCGAAGAATTTCCAATTGTTGAGCTCCCATTATGGATAAATGGGACTCTATAGAAGAAAAGCGTGAATCTATGGTAGCATATCGGAAATCGAATGTCTCCATAAAAGATTGAAAATATGGAGGCATTTGATTAGTTTGTTGTGCTTGCTCCTCGGGCTGCTTAGGATCATCTTCGGCTTCATCGATATCTCGCATTAATTGTTCAGGCTCGTGATCGTCGTCATCTGCTGGAGGAGGTTGAGAAGAGCTAGCTCCCGGAGTATTTTCAGAAGATCGAACCCATTCACCGGTGTCCTTATTCTTTATCCATCCCGCTCTCGTTAAGGAAAGAATATTAATTTGTTTCTTGAGAGGAAAGACGGCATCTAGACCTACTCTAAGCCTGGGTTTAAAAAATAGATTACTTAGAATGCAACCATAAACTAGAGAGGAACAAAGTTTCTTATTTGGCACTAAGTTTACAGTTTCAACGATTTCAGCAAAAATAATCTCAGGAAGATTTATTTTAATACAGTTTTGGAAACAATGTAACCACCAAAGATATAAAGCACGAAGAGTAGAGTAATGACCTCTGGATGGTCGAAACCACCAAGAAATCATTAGATGAAGAAAACGATCATGAAGATCTAAGACACTCATACTATCCCTTCTTTTATACCGAGAACCTAAAAGCTATTTTTCATTTGATATACCATCATTATCTAATCCTAATTCATTAGCTATGTAAGCCGAGTCAAGATGGATGAATTGTCCTAGGAGATAGGAACGAACTGCTATAGTTTTGGTTTGAGCTCGATTTTTAACACACACGGTATTAGAATAGAATATGCGAACAAGTTGATGGTAAACTATAGGTTCAAGGTCACAAAGTTTATCAAATTTCCACTCTTGTAAAAGAGGAAGATATCTAAAATTGATATCTATCATAGCTTGACGAGAAGGGATATGTTCTTCTCTAATTTTGTAAGAGTCAAAATATTGATAATACCAAAAACGATGATTTCTAGGACCAGGATGATTGAAGCACGAGTTTTGGATAGTCATATTAGGATCAATGGGATTAGGATTAGGAATTGGAATTTCAAGAATAGGAGGAGGATTTGGAGGTGGATTTGGTTGACGGTTTGAGCGACTAGATGATGACCTAGCACGTTTAGGATTGGACATTGTTTAGGAAATCGAAATAGAATGGATAACCTGCAATTTAGAAAACACATGTATGCAATTCAATTAATCCCAAAACTCAATTGAGTTCTCAATATTTCAAGGTTCTCTAAACCCATCCTAATGGGCAAAGTTTTTGAAAAACTTATTAAAAAATAAGATTTTGAAAATCAATATATGTATAGTTTTTATAACAACAACGTAATTCAATCAAAACACAATAATTTTTTTTTTCAAAAATTTCAAAAATTTCGGAAAATCTTGCGTTTTTTTATGAAATTAGTTGTAAAAATTTAGTTTCTAAACACTAATAAGCAATGCCCGATCACTATTTCTATTTAGAACTAATTAAAACTAGTCATATGTTCAAAATCAATAAAATAGAGAGTTTAGAAAAATTTACCTTGAAAGATGAGATCGAGTGGATTTTGATGTTGTTTGCACGATTTTAATGATGTTAGCAGGTTTATGAGATGATATTTGAAGAGAATTTCGATTAAAAACGTTGGTTTGAGGCAAAAATGGAGATATGGAGAGTAGAGAGGGGAAACGGCTGCAAGGAATAGAAGAAAAGAGGGGTTGAGCCAAAAATAAGGGTTCTGCTCGATAAAACCATAACCCCATGGGGTATCGATTCCCCCTAGGGGGAATCGGTTCCCCTTCAAAGGGGGAACCGGTTCCCCTTCAAGGGGGTATCGATTCCCTCTGCCCTATAATTCAAAAATCTGCATTTTAAACACTAAAAATGCTAAATTAATCTTCTCTAGTGGTATTGGCAACTCATATATCAAAAATTAATTATGTTCAGTCAATAAAATTAATCCTTAAACTACATTTGAACATAAAGTTAATTTTTCATCAAAAATCATAAAGTCCCCCTAACTAATAGCAAAGAATGCAATCAAAAATTATTATAAGCATTTTTTATTTATTCTTAAAAGTGCTAAATTTATTTTAAACACTAAGTGAAGATAGGTCAGTTAAACCTAATTCTCTCCTAAGTGTCCAAAAACGTTCCTTGTCTAAAGGTTTTGTAAAGATATCAGCTAATTGATGGAAAGTATCAACAAATTCTAGAACTACATCTTCCTTAGTGACATGGTCTTTAATGAGGTGATGTCTTATTTCAATGTGCTTAGTTCTAGAGTGTTGGATGGGATTTTTAGTGAGACAAATAGCACTAGTATTGTCACACTTGATAGGAATGATACATACTTCAATTCCATAATAAAAAAGTTGTTGTTTCATCCATAAATCTTGTGCACAACAACTACCGGCTGAAATGTATTCGGCTTCAGTGGTAGATAATACACAACACAATTTTGTTTCTTTGAAAACCAAGAAATTAGCATATTTCCAAGGAATTGGCAAGTACCGGAGGTGCTTTTCCTATCTAATTTGCATCCTCCATAATCCGCATCAGAAAAGGCATGCAAGCTAAAGCTAGAGTCTCTAGGATACCAAAGTCCTAAACTAGGAGTGTCCTTAAGGTATCTAAAGATTCTCTTAACAGCTAGTAAATGTGATTCCTTAGGGCATGATTGAAATCTAGCACATAAGCAAACACTAAACATAATGTCTGGTCTACTTGCAGTTAGATAAAGTAGAGATCCAATCATTGACCTATATAATTTAACATCTACATATTTACCTCCTTCTTCTAAGTCAAGCTTTGTTGAAGAGCTCATTGGAGTTTCATGAGGTTTGCCATTTTCCAGTCCAAACTTCTTGAGCATATCTTTGACGTACTTAGCTTGATTGATGAAGATGACATCTTTTCTTTGCCTGATTTGGAGTCCCAAGAAAAATGAGAGCTCCCCCATCATGCTCATCTCAAACTCACTTTGAATTAGCTTAGAAAATTCTTAGCAAAGAACATCATTAGTAGAACCAAATATTATATCATCAACATAAATTTGAACTACTAATAAATCTTTACCTTTATGTTTTAAAAACAATGTAGTGTCAATCTTCCCTTTTGAAAAACCTTTTTCAATTAAAAAGTTTGACAATATTTCATACCAAGCTCTAGGAGCTTGTTTTAAACCATAAAGCGCTTTTGTCAATTTAAGAACATGATCCGAAAATTTTGAATCTTCAAAACCTGGAGGTTGTTCCACATACACTTCTTCTTTTATAAAACCATTTAAAAATGCACTTTTAACATCCATTTGGTATAATTTAAATTCATGAAAACATGCAAATACTAATAACATTCTAATTGCTTCCATCATAGCTACGGGAGCGTATGTTTCATCATAGTCGATTCCCTCTTCTTGAGTATACCCTTGAGCAACAAGGCTAGCCTTGTTTCTCACTATATTACCACTCTCATCAAGCTTATTCCTAAATACCCCATCTAGTACCTACAGTAGATTTATTACTAGGCCTTTCAACTAATGTACATACTTTAGTTCTCTCAAATTGATTTAATTCTTCTTGCATAGCCATAATCCAATGTTCATCTTTTAATGCTTCTTTAATATTCTTAGGCTCTATGCATGAAATAAATGCAACATAATTACAAATATTTCTAAGAGAAGATTAAGTTGTTACCCCTTTGGATGGATCACCTATAATCTCACCATCATTGACATATTTGTACTCTCTTGGATAAGATACTTCCCTTTCTTCAATGGTTGGATTCTCAAGAGGATCATGAGTTACCTCATCTTTTGTTTCTTCCTTCGATGATGGTTCTTCAACGTCATGTCTAACTTCATTTGTATTTATAATACATACATCATCATTCACACAAGAATCCTTCCTCAGAAGGGGATTATCATCGAAAACAACATGTATAGACTCTTCTACAACTAAAGTTCTTTTATTAAATACTCGATAAGCTTTAGAATTTAAGGAATAACCCAGAAAATTCCTTCATCACTTTTAGCATCAAATTTGCCAAGATTTTCTTTACCGTTGTTCAAAACAAACATTTACATCCAAAAGGATGAAAATAGCTAATGTTAGGCTTTTTATTTTTGAAAATTTCATATGGAGTTTTCTTTAAAATTGGCCTAATCATTACTCGATTTACAACATAACAAGCGGTATTTGTGGCTTCCGCCCAAAAGTATTTTGGCAAATTATTTTCACAAAGCATGGTTCTAGCCATTTCTTCTAAAGTTCTATTTTTCCTCTCAACCACTCCATTTTTTTGAGGGGTTCTATGGCTAATACCATTAGAATTACAAAACTCAATAAATCCAAGATTTTCAAATTCAGTGCCATGATCACTCCTAACACTAGTTATAGAGTAACCTTTTTCATTTTGGATTATTTTTGAAAATGTGATGAAATGTTCTAATGCTTCATCTTTAGTACTTAAAAATAGAACCCAAGTATATCTAGAATAGTCATCTACCAAGACAAATGCATATTGTTTTGCACCCAAGCTAGTAGTCCTAGTTGGCCCAAAAAGATCTATATGGATCAATTGTAATACTCTACTAGTTGATACATCATTAATGGATTTAAAAGAAACTCGCTTTTGTTTTCCTTTAGCACAAGCATCACATATTTTATCATTATCAAATTTTAGTTTGGGCAGCCCTCGAACCAATTCTCCTTGAACTAACCGTTGCAAAACACTCATGCTAGCATGTCCTAGTCTCCTATGCCATAACCAACTATCATGCTCATCCTTAGCAACTAGGCACAAATTAGTCATATTAATAGAATCTAAATGCTCCATGTATATGTTTCCTATTCTATGACCAACAAGTATAACCCGATTAGATACAATGTCAATGACTTTACAACCATTAATATCAAATATGACATTGAACAATGACTTTACAACCATAATATCAAATATGACATGAATCCCTTATCACAAATTGACTAATACTCAATATATTATGCTTTAATCCATCACATATAAACATCTTAATTTGTATGGAAGACGTATTACCAATAGTACCAATACCTTCAATGTGACCTTTTGAATCATCACCAAAAGTCACTTCTCCTCCATTTTTGGCGTTAAGCTCAATGAACCGGCTTTTGTCTCCGGTCATGTGTCTTGAGCATCCACTATCAAGGTACCATGAATTTGGATTTGTTTCCCGTGCCTTGTAGCAATACTCCTTTTCCTACAAACATAGATTAATTTCTAATTTTTAGTACCCAAATTCTTTTGGGTATATATCCATTAGTTTCCAAAATCCTAGTCCCCTTAGGTATCCATTGTGTAGGATATCTTATCTTTAGTAGTATGAGCTCTTTAGGAACCCATATACTTCTAATGATTTTTCCATTAGAGGTTCTTTGGGGACCTCTATGATTTTAGTTTTTAAAACTTTTTTTAACAAAGTTGGATTTTGAATTTTCTCCATTTTCAAAACGTTTTGTTCCAACTTTATCAAAAGAAGCTTTAAGATCATCAATTTTCTTTTGATGATCATCATTGACATTTGAAAGTAAATTTTACAAATTCAAATTTTTCTTTTCAAACTCTTCTAGTTTGATTTACAAATATTTGATTTTACTTTCAAGATCGTTGTTGGTTTTTGATATGAGTTTATTTTCATTTTTCAATTTTGAAACATCATTTTTATATTTTAAAAACAATTTCTCATAATCTGAAGCCAACCCATTATATTCCTCTAATAGCTCATCATAGGATATATCCTCAAAATCAGATGAGTTAGAGGTTACCTTAGAATATTCCCCGAATGCCATCAAACACAAGTTTGCTACTTCCTGTTCCTCTTCATCGGAACCTTCTTCATCGCTTCATGCAGCCACATGAGCCTTGTGCTTATTCTTTGATTGACCCTTTCTCTTCAAATTGTGGGCAATCATATTTGACATGCCCCGACTTTTTTCATTCATAGCAAATGATCGGGTCATTCTCTTTTGGTTCATTTTTGAGGCCTTCATTTCGTTTGAATTTTCTCCCTCGGTAAGGTCTAATCATTTTTCTGAACCGTTTGGCAAACAATGCCATTTCCTCATCATCGTCATCTTCATCCGAATCACTCTCATCTTTTGTGGATTTGAGAGCAACTCCAATGTTTTTCTTCTTCTCCTTCTCTTTTGGTGTCTCTTCAATCTTATCAAGGTCCACCTCATCTTCAAGCATCATTTCATGAGTGAGGAGTGAACCGATTAGCTCTTCAAGAGTTAAGGACGTTAGGTCCTTAGACTTGATGATTGTCGTCTTCTTTGATGGCTTTGGAGTTGAGCTGGAATATTTTTGTCTCTCCTTCACTCCACAATCTTGGATGAGTGAGAGGCTTGATGTATCCTTCTTCTACGATATTCCATGCTCCCATGTCACTTGCTTGAATGAAGTACATCATTCTATTTTTCTAATAGGCATAGTTAGCCCCATTGAAGAAAGGAGGCTTGTTGACGGGCATCGAATCAAGACCGGAGTCGAAGTTTGAAGTAGAGGCCATTGATGTCTTTGATTATCAATGTAACTCTTCCCGAATCAACTCAAGAGGTGATTAAACCTTCAAATGAGTTAGGCTCTGATACCAATTGTTGAGTTAATCGATTGACGAATATTGCCAAGAGAAGGGTGAATTGGTAATTAAAATTTTTGTGGAAGCTTTTGCAGAAAATTGAAAGAAATTTTCACAACGATTTAGAGTGGTTCGACTTTCTCAACCAAAGTCTACGTCCACTACCTCAGCTATCCACACTAAGAATTTTCCACAAATTCACTAATTTGTCTTTCTTTTTAGGACAAAGAGTAACCTTACAAACCCTCAAGAATTATACCCCCAAATTCTTGAGAACACTCTCTCCCAAAGAGAACAATACAAATTTGCAAACTTACAAGGAAATCCTCACAAGGTAGATTGTTTGCACAATTCTAGAACAAAGAAAAGAACACTCAAAGAATGAATACAATTGAGCACAATAAGTGTTCTTGAAAGCAAAATGAATATTGAATGAAAGATAGACTTTAAATGCTCAAACTTGAGGTTTGATGCTTTCTCTTTGATTCTCTCTTGATTCTAGTTGCTTGATGTTTCTTGTTCTTGATCAATGGCTTCTAAGCTTGCTTAAATACACCTTTAATCACTTCTAAACATTAGGGATCATTAATGAAGTTATTGTAGCCGTTTAGGTGTGAAAACAATTAATATTTCTGCTTGGAGCGTGGGGGGAATCGGTACCCCTCATGGGGAATCGGTTCCCTAAGTGTAAAATTCAAATATTTCGATCATTGAACAGTGGGGGGAATCGGTACCCCTGGGGGGAATCGTTTCCCTCCGAGTATACTGGAATTCTCGGAGCCAAACCATTCAGGGGGAATCGGTACCCCCTTGGGGGGGAATCGGTTCTCTCTGAGCAATCTGGAATTTTTTGCTTTGAAATGGTTCGAAATATTTTGTAAAATCGTTTTGAAATTATTTTAAGATTAAAACTTAATTTTACACTTGAGTAAGGATTTAAAATGAACTTTGAAATACTTGGAGTAATATTTTGATATTCGATTTAATATATCGAATATGCTTAGAAAAAATCTTTTTCAAAATTAAAATTCTTTTAATTTAATTTGTTATATCGAAACATCAAAATGTTTTCAACAATCTCCCCCTTTTTGATATAACAAAACATTTTAAGATTTTCTAATTTCAAAATGAATTTTGATTTTGAAAAATACTACTCCCCCTTACTTTAACACTACTCCTCTTCAAAAATACTTTTAACATTTCTCCCCCTTTTTGTTAAATCAAAAAGACTCGTAAAAGATTTTAAAACAAGGTTTTGAAATCATTTAGCCAATTGATTATATATATATTTTAAGCTGCTAAGATCACAATCAAGAGAAACGTTAGCCATTAGTTTCATAATCAATATTCAAAAACAATGTGACATGGCAAAATTGGTCATATATCTAACATGATGTAAATGATGCAATAATGAAGAAATTTAACCACACCAAATATATACGTTCAAATATCCATAATCCATCAAATAAGTTCAAATATCCAACAACAAAAAGAAAACAATCCAAAAACATTCAAAATGTTTAAACAATAAGCTTTAAGTTTAAAGTACTAAAGCAAAACACAAAATCAAGCATCCGTAGGAGAATCGGGAGGAGGAAAACGAGCTCGCATAGCGGTCATTTCATGAGTGAGTTCATTAATACGAGCGTTGGTTGCTTCATTGTTTGCACGCATCTCCCGGAGAATTTCCAATTGTTGAGCTCCCATTGTGGATAAATGGGACTCTATAGAAGAAAAGCGCGAATCTATGGTAGCATATCGAAAATCGAATGTCTCCATAAAAGATTTAAAATATGGAGGCATTTGATTAGTTTGTTGTGCTTGCTCCTCGGCGTTGGTTGCTTCATTGTTTGCACGCATCTCCCGGAGAATTTCCAATTGTTGAGCTCCCATTGTGGATAAATGGGACTCTATAGAAGAAAAGCGCGAATCTATGGTAGCATATCGAAAATCGAATGTCTCCATAAAAGATTTAAAATATGGAGGCATTTGATTAGTTTGTTGTGCTTGCTCCTCGGGCTGCTCAGGATCATATTCGGCTTCATCGATATCTCGCATTAATTGTTCAAGCTCGGGATCATCGTCATCTGCTGGAGAGCTTGAGAAGAGCAGCTCCGGAGTATTTTCAGAAGATCGAACCCATTCACCGGTGTCCTTATTCTTTATCCATCCCGCTCTCGTAAGGAAAGAAGATTAATTGTTTTTTGAGAGGAAAGACGGCATCTAGACCTACTCTAAGCCGGCTTTAGAAATAGATTATTTAGAATGCAACCATAAACTAGAGAGGAACAAAGTTTCTTATTTGGCACTAAGTTTACGGTTTCAACGATTTCAGCAAAAATAATCTTAGGAAGATTTATTTTAATACAGTTTTGGAAACAATGTAACCACCAAAGATCTAAAGCATGAAGAGTAGAGTAACGACCTCCAGATAGTCGAAACACCAAGAAATCATTAGATGAAGAAAACGATCATCAAGATCTAAGATACTCGCACTATCCCTTTTTTTATACCGAGAACCTAAAAGCTATTTTTCATTTGATATACCATCATTATCTAATCCTAATTCATTAGCTATGTAAGCCGAGTCAAGATGGATGAATTGTCCTAGGAGATAGGAACGAACTGCTATGGTTTTTGTTTGAGCTCGGTTTTTAACACCACGCATTAGAATAGAATAGCGAACAAGTTGATGGTAAAACTATAGGTTCAAGGTCACAAAGTTTATCAAATTTCCACTCTTGTAAAAGAGGAAGATATCTAAAATTGATATCTATCATAGCTTGACGAGAAGGGATACGTCTTCTCTAATTTTGTAAGAGTCAAATATTGATAATACCAAAAATGATGATTTCTAGGACCAGGATGATTGAAGCACGAGTTTTTGGATAGTCATATTAGGATCAATGGGATTAGGATTAGGAATTGGAATTTCAGGAATAGGAGGAGGATTTGGAGGTGGATTTGGTTGACGGTTTGAGCGACTAGATGATGACCTAGCACGTTTAGGATTAGACATTGTTTAGGAAATCAGAATAGAATGGATAACCTGCAATTTAGAAAACACATGTATGCAATTCAATTAATCCCAAAACTCAATTGAGTTCTTAATATTCCAAGGTTCTCTAAATCAATCCTAATGGCTAAAGTTTTCGAAAAACTTATTAAAAAATAAGATTTTGAAAATAAATATATGTATAGTTTTTATAACAACAACGTAATTCAATCAAAACACAATAATTTTTTTCCAAAAATTTCAAAACTTTTGGAAAATTCTTGCGTTTTTTTATGAAATTAGTTGTAAAAATTTAGTTTCTAAACACTAATAAGCAATGCCCGATCACTATTTTTATTTAGAACTAATTAAAACTAGTCATATGTTAAAAATCAATGAAATAGAGGGTTTAGAAAAATTTACCATGAAAGATGAGATTGAGTGGATTTTGATGTTGTTTACACGATTTTAATGATGCTAGCAGGTTTAGGAGATGATATTTGAAGAGAATTCCGATTAAAAAAGTTGATTTGAGGCAAAAATGGAGATAGGGAGAGAAGAGAGGGGAAACGGCTGCAAGGAATAGAAGAAAAGAGGGGTTGAGCCAAAAACAAGGGTTCTGCCCGATAAAACCAGAATCCAAGGGGGTATCGATTCCCCTAGGGGGAATCAGTTCCCCTTCAAGGGGGAAGGTTCCCCTTCAAGGGGGTATCGATTCCCTGCCCTAATTCAAAAATCTATATTTTAAACACTAAAAATACTAAATTAATCTTCTCTAGTGGTTGACAACTCATATATCAAAATTAATTATGTTCATCATCAAATTAATCCTTAAACTACATTTGAAGATAAAGTTAATTTTCATCAAAATCATAAAGTCCCCTAACTAATAGCCAAGAATGCAATAAAAAATTATTATAAGAATTTTTCATTTATTCTTAAAAGTGCTAAATTTATTTTAAATACTAAGTGAAGATAGGTCAGTTAAACCTAATTCTCTCCTAAGTGTCCAAAAACGTTCCTTGTCTAAAGGTTTTGTAAAGATATCCGCTAATGATGCAAGTATCAACAAACTAGAACTACATCTTCCTAGTGACATGGTCTCTAATGAGGTGATGTCTTATTTCAATGTGCTTAGTTCTAGAGTGTTGGATGAGATTTTTAGTGAGACAAATAGAACTAGTATTGTCACACTTGATAGGAATGGTACATACTTCAATTCCATAATCAAAAAGTTGTTGTTTCATCCATAAAACTTGTGCACAACAACTACTGGCTGAAATGTATTCTGCTTCAGTGGTAAATAATGCAACACAATTTTGTTTCTTTGAAAACCAAGAAATTAGCATATTTCCAAGGAATTGGGAAGTACCAGAGGTGCTTTCCTATCTAATTTGCATCCATAATCCGCATCAAAAGGCATGCAAGCTAAGCTAGAGTCTCTAGGATACCAAGTCCTAAACTAAGAGTGTCCTTAAGGTATCTAAAGATTCTCTTAACAGCTAGTAAATGATTCCTTAGGGCATGATTGAAATCTAGCACATAAGCAAACACTAAACCATAATGTCTGGTCTACTTGCAGTTAGATAAAGTAGAGATCCAATCATTGACCTATATAATTTAACATCTACATATTTACCTCCTTCTTCTAAGTTAAGCTTTGTTGAAGAGCTCATTGGAGTTTCATGAGGTTTGCCATTTTCCAGTCCAAACTTCTTGAGCATATCTTTGACGTACTTAGCTTGATTGATGAAGATGCCATCTTTTCTTTGCATGATTTGGAGTCCCAAGAAAAATGAGAGCTCCCCCATCATGCTCATCTCAAACTCACTTTGCATTAGCTTAGAAAATTCTTGGCAAAGAACATCATTAGTAGAACCAAATATTATATCATCAACATAAATTTGAACTACTAATAAATCTTTACCTTTATGCTTTAAAAACAATGTAGTGTCAATCTTCCCATTTGAAAAACCTTTTTCAATTAAAAAGTTTGATAATCTTTCATACCAAGCTCTAGGAGCTTGTTTTAAACCATAAAGCGCTTTTGTCAATTTAAGAACATGATCCGGAAATTTTGAATATTTAAAACCTGGAGGTTGTTCCATATACACTTCTTCTTTTATAAAACCATTTAAAAATGCACTTTTAACATCCATTTGATATAGTTTAAATTCATGAAAACATGCAAATACTAATATCATTCTAATTGCTTCCATCATAGCTACGGGAGCGTATATTTCATCATAGTCGATGCCCTCTTCTTGAGTATACCCTTGAGCAACAAGTCTAGCCTTGTTTCTCACTATATTACCACTCTCATCAAGCTTATTCCTAAATACCCATCTAGTACCTACAGTAGATTTATTACTAGGCCTTTCAACTAATGTACATACTTTAGTTCTCTCAAATTGATTTAATTCTTCTTGCATAGCCATAATCTAATGTTCATCTTTTAATGCTTCTTTAATATTCTTAGGCTCTATGCATGAAATAAATGCAACATAATTACAAATATTTCTAAGAGAAGATTGAGTTGTTACCCCTTTGGATGGATCACCTATAATCTCACCATCATTGACATATTTGTACTCTCTTGGATAAGATACTTCCCTTTCTTCAATGGTTGGATTCTCAAGAGGATCATGAGTTACCTCATCTTTTGTTTCTTCCTTCGATGATGGTTTTTCAACGTCATGTCTACTTTATTTGTATTTTATACCTACATCATCATTCACAAGAATCCTTCCTCGGAAGGGGATTATCATCGAAACAACATGTATAGACTCTTCTACAACTAAGTTCTTTATAATACTCGATAAGCTTTAGAATTTAAAGAATAACCAAAATTCCTTTATCACTTTTAGCATCAAATTTGCCAAGATTTTCTTTGCCGTTGTTCAAAACAAAACATTTACATCCAAAAGGATGAAAATAGCTAATGTTAGGCTTTTTATTTTTGAAAATTTCATATGGAGTTTTCTTTAAAATTGGCCTAATCATTACTCGATTTACAACATAACAACGGTATTTGTGCTTCCGCCCAAAAGTATTTTGCAAATTTTTCACAAGCATGGTTCTAGCCATTTCTTCTAAAGTTCATTTTTCCTCTCAACAACTCCATTTTGTTGAGGGTTCTAGTGTTGAAAATTATGGCTAATACCATTAGAATTACAAACTCAATAAATCCAAGATTTTCAAATTCAGTGCCATGATCACTAACACTAGTTAGAGTAACCTTTTTCATTTTGGATTATTTTTGAAAATGTGATTAAATGTTCTAATGCTTCATCTTTAGTACTTAAAAATAGAACCCAAGTATATCTAGAATAGTCATCTACCAATACAAATGCATATTGTTTTCCACCCAATCTAGTAGTCCTAGTTGGCCCAAAAAGATCTATATGGATCAATTGTAATACTCTACTAGTTGATACATCATTAATGGATTTAAAAGAAACTCACTTTTGTTTTCCTTTAGCACAAGCATCACAGATTTTATCATTATCAAATTTTAGTTTGGGCAGCCCTCGAACCAATTCTACTTGAACTAACCGTTGCAAAACACTCATGCTAGCATGTCCTAGTCTCCTATGCCATAACAAACTATCATGCTCATCCTTAGCAACTAGGCATAAATTAGTCATATTAATAGAATCTAAATGCACCATGTATATGTTTCCTATTCTATGACCAACAAGTATAACCCGATTAGATGCAATGTCAATGACTTTACAACCATTAATATCAAATATGACATTGAATCCCTAATCACAAAATTGACTAATACTCAATAGATTATGCTTTAATCCATTCACATATAAAACATTCTTAATTTGTATGGAAGACGTATTACCAATAGTACCAATACCTTCAATGTGACCTTTTGAATCATCACCAAAGTCACTTCTCCTCCATTTTTGGCGTTAAGCTCAATGAACCGGCTTTTGTCTCCGGTCATGTGTCTTGAGCATCCACTATCAAGGTACCATGAATTTGGATTTGTTTCCCATGCCTTGTAGCAATACTTCTTTTCCTACAAACATAGATTAATTTCTAACCTTTGGTACCCAAATTCTTTTGGGTCCATATCCATTAGTTTCCAAAATGCTAGTCCTCTTAGGTATCCATTTGTGTAGGATATCCTTATCTTTAGTAGTAATGAGCTCTTTAGGAACCCATATACTTCTAACGATTTTTCCATTAGAGGTTCTTTGGGGACCTCTATGATTGTAGTTTTTAAAACTTTTTTTAACAAAGTTGGATTTTGAATTTTCTCCATTTTCAAAACGTTTTGTTCCAACTTTATCAAAAGAAGCTTTAAGATCATCAATTTTCTTTTGATGATCATCATTGACATTTGAAAGTAAATTTTACAAATTCAAATTTTTCTTTTCAAACTCTTCTAGTTTGATTTACAAATATTTGATTTTACTTTCAAGATCGTGTTGGTTTTTGATATGATTTATTTTCATTTTTCAATTTTGAAACACATTTTTTATTTTAAAAACAATTTCTCATAATCTGAAGCCAACCCATTATATTCCTCTAATAGATCATCATAGGATATATCCTCAAAATCAGATGAGTTAGAGGTTACCTTAGAATATTCCCCGAATGCCATCAAACACAAGTTTGCTACTTCCTGTTCCTCTTCATCGGAACCTTTTTTCATCGCTTCATGCAGCCACATGAGCCTTGTGCTTATTCTTTGATTGACCCTTTCTCTTCAATTGTGGGCAATCATATTTGACATGCCCCGACTTTTTTCATTCATAGCAAATGATCGGGTCATTCTCTTTTGGTTCATTTTTGAGGCCTTCATTTCGTTTGAATTTTCTCCCTCGGTAAGGTCTAATCATTTTTCTGAACCGTTTGGCAAACAATGCCATTTCCTCATCATCGTCATCTTCATCCGAATCACTCTCATCTTTTGTGGATTTGAGAGCAACTCCAATGTTTTTCTTCTTCTCCTTCTCTTTTGGTGTCTCTTCAATCTTATCAAGGTCCACCTCATCTTCAAGCATCATTTCATGAGTGAGGAGTGAACCGATTAGCTCTTCAAGAGTTAAGGACGTTAGGTCCTTAGACTTGATGATTGTCGTCTTCTTTGATGGCTTTGGAGTTGAGCTGGAATATTTTTGTCTCTCCTTCACTCCACAATCTTGGATGAGTGAGAGGCTTGATGTATCCTTCTTCTACGATATTCCATGCTCCCATGTCACTTGCTTGAATGAAGTACATCATTCTATTTTTCTAATAGGCATAGTTAGCCCCATTGAAGAAAGGAGGCTTGTTGACGGGCATCGAATCAAGACCGGAGTCGAAGTTTG
The DNA here is from genome assembly GCF_006381635.1 of Hibiscus syriacus. NCBI lineage: Eukaryota > Viridiplantae > Streptophyta > Magnoliopsida > Malvales > Malvaceae > Hibiscus > Hibiscus syriacus. Next base: position 963,929 of record NW_024062822.1, on the reverse strand, counting down.
AAGTAGAGGCCATTGATGTCTTTGATTATCAATGTAACTCTTCCCGAATCAACTCAAGAGGTGATTAAACCTTCAAATGAGTTAGGCTCTGATACCAATTGTTGAGTTAATCGATTGACGAATATTGCCAAGAGAAGGGTGAATTGGTAATTAAAATTTTTGTGGAAGCTTTTGCAGAAAATTGAAAGAAAATTTTCACAACGATTTAGAGTGGTTCGACTTTCTCAACCAAAGTTTACGTCCACTACCTTAGCTATCCACAGTAAGGATTTTTCACAAATTCACTAATTTGTCTTTCTTTTGAGGACAAAGAGTAACCTTACAAACCCTCAAGACTTATACCCTAAATTCTTGAGAACACTCTCTCCCAAAGAGAACAATACAAATTTGCAAACTTACAAGGAAATCCTCACAAGGTAGATTGTTTGCACAATTCTAGAACAAAGAAAAGAACACTCAAGAATGAATACAATTGAGCATAATAAGTGTTCTTGAAAGAAAAATGAATATTGAATGAAAGATAGACTTTAAATGCTCAAACTTGAGGTTTGATGCTTTCTCTTTGATTCTCTCTTGATTCTAGTTGCTTGATGGTTCTTGTTCTTGATCAATGGCTTCTAAGCTTGCTTAAATACACCTTGAATCACTTCTGAACGTTGGGGATCATTAATGAAGTTATTGTAGCCGTTTAAGTGTGAAAACAATTAATATTTCTGCTTGGAGCGTGGGGGGAATCGGTACCCCTCATGGGGAATCGGTTCCCTAAGTGTAAAATTCAAATATTTCGACCGTTGAACAGTGAGGGGAATCGGTTCCCTCCGAACCTACTGTAATTCTCGGAGCCAAACCATTCAGGGGGAATCGGTACCCCCTTGGGGGGGAATCGGTTCCCTCTGAGCAATCTGGAATTTTTGACTTTGAAATGGTTCGAAATATTTTGTAAAATCGTTTTGAAATTATTTTAAGATTAAAACTTAATTTTACACTTGAGTAAGGATTTAAAATGAACTTTGAAATACTTTGAGTAATATTTTGATATATTATAATATCGAATATGCTTAGAAAAAATCTTTTTCAAAATTAAAATTCTTTTAATTTAATTTGTTATATCGAAACATCAAAATGTTTTCAACAATCTCTCCCTTTTTGATATAACAAAACATTTTAAGATTTTATGTTTTCAAAATGAACACTTTTAATACGATTGGGGTGTTCAAACCCGTAACATCTAGAAACTAACGATTACTTTATCCACTAGGTAAGTTGATTCCTATCGTTGGAATAAGTTAATTTATTTGGTGTTTGATTAATGATATTTATAATATAACTCGTAAAGTTAGCCACCTTTAATGTACGTATTTCTATTTTTTAAAATGTAATTATAATGAAATATATATAATTACTAATTTTCACCGAAAACCAACTCAAAACTAAATTTAAAACTATTTTAATCACATCCAAATTTAAAACAGTTTAAAATATAAGATAAAATACATAAATGGTCTTCCAACTATAGAGTACTTACTTTATTAAGTCCATCAATGATTAAAAGTTACAAAATGGTCTTTCGACTATAGAATGTTACTTTGTTAAGTCTCTCGACTATTAAAATTTACAAAATAGTCACCTAACTATTTATTATGTTCCAAACTTATCTTTTTCTAATAAAAAATTGACGGTTGTCTAAGCTAGACGTTAACATGATGACTGAGATATGATAGTCATTTGAAATTCTAAGATCATATTTTATCATATCATAGTCAACAAGTTAACATTAAACTTACAATACCGTCAAATTTTTAAAAAAAAATGACAAGTTTGGAACATAATGAATAGTTTGGCGACCACTTTATAACTTTTAATTGTCGAATGATTCAACAAAACAACATTCTATAGTCGGGGGATCATTTTCTAACTTTTAATAGTTGAGAGACTTAATACAACAATACTTTATAGTCGGGGAATATTTGTGTACTTTACCCAAAAATATAGTAAGCTAATATATTGAAATTAGGGTTTGATTGTTAAGTTGATTATCGTTGTTTCTCAATAATCAACTAGTTGCTCGAATCACGTGAGACTACTGACCCGTATTTTTGGGCACCGTGCAAGGGATACAGGGTCAAACTTTTTTTCCCTAATACCCTACGTGGGTCAATTATTTAGGGTATTAGGCCTTCCTAGATTTTATTTTGGAAAACATGGCATTTGCTACAGTGCACCAGGGACTCGTCACGTCGAGGTGACGAGTTTCCTCGAATATTATTTTTAAATGGTCATCGAGTAAGTACATCGAGGTGATGAGTTCAATTATTATTTTTTAAATGATAAAATAAAACTAAAATTTATAATTAAAAAATTAGTTTACAAATATACATGCTCTCTAAAGGTGAACTCGAGACATACTCTGCACCAGTTTGATATGGATCAATGCTGGTAAAAATGGTCCCTCGACTAACCTGCGTAAGGAAACAAATTCCAAATGCTGAGCTAACTAGCCCAGTGCCACACTAACAACTAAGCCATACTAAAAGTGTTAATGTCATACTCAACTAACTAATAATACTGAAATAGTGAGTATACTCGTACACTACACTCTCTACTTTATGGTAGACATCATGGTGCGACTGAGGGTTCTGTATCTCGAAGCTCACGCACTACCGAGGATGAGGCCCAAAATCCCTACATTGGACACATTACCCTCGACTAACCCGCCCTTCGCGAGTGTCGGGCTGAGGCCTTAGTTAGTCAGTTTGAAGTGCCTCGCGCACTACCTAAGGATATCTGGGTTGATTCTATTGATCGATACTAGTATCATTTCTAAAGTAACTCGGGTGTCCTATTCGTTTCCCAAGCATACAACCAAGGCTAGTTTTATTTAATCTTAGCAATTATTATTGCTATCATTATGATATAAATTATTGTTATCACTTGGAGTCTTATTCACTAATATACTATATATGTGGGGCACTTTAAATATGATCCCTTAAACCTTGGATTAATTATCCAAAAATATTCGTGGGTATCGATACTGACCCTTCAATATTGATACTAAACTTTGGTATCGATACCCATCTGCTGGTATCGATACCCATCTGCTGGTATCGATACCTCTAGACTAATATAAGCTATTTGGGTCGAGTAGTATCGATACTTTAGTGTTGGGGTATCGATACTTGCCTGAGTATCGATACCAAATTTTGGATAAATGTTTTGAAAAATATCACAATATCGATACCCTTATGGGGAGTATCGATACTCTTGCCTTGATATCGATACCCAATGAATGAGTATCGATACCACCCCTTTAAAATTGGTTATGCCTGAAGAATGAACATTATCGATATTTTTCTTACAATATCAATACTATCGCTACAAAATGACCTGCTTTGGCACGAAAACACCTAACTAGCCACCCAAAAAGTCCCATTGAGGTCCCCAATTAGTGTTTAAGTGTCTTATTTGATATTAGGGGACATAAAGAAGGCTTTAAACATGCTAAAACTCACAAAACATAGAATCTGCCATGAATGCTCCATAACTCAACTTTAGGCTATAATATATCTCTAATGACTCACAAGTGATATAAAGAATTTGTGAATGTGTTACATGATTCCCTTTGCTACTAAAGCCTCTCCCAAATCAACTAGGAGTCACTTTTTCTTTCATTCTTGTTTTGGAACTCTCTACTATCTTCTTTTACTAAATAAGGTAGAAAATGAGTTATTAACTCAACTAGGTGTTGATTACAATGTAAACACAATCCCTATAACTCAAATCCACCCAAAATAAACTAGAATCCATTAATTCTCATAAACCCCTCAATACCCATTTTTGGCTCTATGGTTAAAAACTTATGAAATGGAGCTAAAAATGAAGCTAAAAATATAATGATTAATAATCTTACCTTAGATTGACCTATTAGGCTTGAATTTCTTTATGTTTCTCACTTTCGGAAGGAAGAAGAAGAGAAAAATATGAGAAAAATATGAGAAAATGAGAAGAGTATTTGGTGAGCTAAGTAAGGGGGCAGTTCACGTGAAAATCATAATATAATGAGGGGTTTCAACTTTCAAAATAACAGGGGAAAAATTTTCACTTTTAGTCCATCTACTTTCTAGTTCATAAAATACTCATCTCCACACATTAAAACTCTTGGGCCCAACCCAATCTTATTAACCCTAAACTTGGTTCAACTATTTTATAAGGTTATTCGGGCTTAAATTTTAGGTCTTGGGTTGACCCGATCGACTACCCATAATTCAGAACATTAAAATGGATCCATATCAACCATTTGTGTAGGAATTGGCTGGTGCGATGCAAACTGTCGCATCACTCTATCAATGACGCGCCACTCAATAATTGCATAATGCAATAACGACTTCACAACACACCATAAGTGGGACCCTCAAAAAATACCCTGGCAATAACTGGTTGATCACCTCGTTGACATACAAAAGCCAAGATAACTGTAAATATTAAATATCAAAGTTAGTATATATAAAGTTTAAAAACATTTCAAAAAAAATAACAAATGCATACCGCATATCGACTAGCGATGTCGATCCTCATCCGTATATCTCGTGTAGTGGCACCCGCTAACTTCGTCTCGAATATTTTATGACTACATCTAAAATATTTAAAAATAAAATATTATAAACAAATAAAAATAATTAAATTTATAAAATTCGAAAAAGGTTAAATAAATGAAGTTAAAAAATTACCTTGCAGCCATCAAAAACTTGACGGGGCTGTAGTAATTGGCGTAAAAAATGAGAATCGATACCAAGCCCACGACTGTAGTAGTATCAGACAACCTTCTACATCGACTTTTTGACCCAACTAGACAATTGCAGCCTTACAAAGCTCATGGTATAGGAAGGCCAAAATCGCTGAAGTCTTCCAAATATCACAAATACTGAGTGTGCACCAAATTAATGGATTTATCCAATAATAATACCACTCCAATCAGTTGGAAAAGATATGACCGAGACGTGAAAATAAACTCTTACTCGGAAGAGTCGGCAGTCACTTGGAATTCAAACTTCAACCACGTTATCAATACCCAGTAGCCCTTGATGACGTTGGATCATGGCCAGTTTCCCAGAACTTGGTAGACTAACGTCGTGGGGTCGTAAATGTGTTCTAACTCACCACGGGGGCTCCATACACGAACACCGAGTTGGTAAGCGATGTCTTTCAAAGTAATCGCTGCTTCACCACTCGGGAAATAGAACGTGTACGTCTCGGGTCGTCAACGTTCAATCAGAGCCTTAATCAACGTCGGATATAGCTTGAAGCCACATACAAATTTGGCTAAAAATAGATTGGATTGTTGTATATATATCAATATATACTGATGTGGCCTCTGTATTCCATCTCGCGCTTACCAATATTCCATTAATCTTCCAGCTCGTGTTAGACCGATGAAACATGGACGTTATCCAGGCGTAACATATATTATCGAGTTTCTATTTTTTGAGATTTTGACATAATGTGTTATTTTTTGGATTTAGGGTTTGGTAAAAAATCAAAATCTTAAACCCTATTTATAGTCTTACCTCCAACGACTATAAACGTCTTGTTTTTTTCAAATTTTCGGACAATCTCGTGTCCTTGACGAGTTCCAAGTGACTATTGTCCATCTTCCCTATAACATCCTCAATATCGGGTTAGTGACTAGATTGCAAAAATTTTAGAAATTGGTGATTAAAGTAGGATAATTGAATAGTCAATGATTTATTGCAAATATATGATGAAGGTTATTTAGTAATTATGGAAGGAATTAAAGGGTAAAATGGTTAATTGACAAGTAAGATTTTTATTCTTCCTTTATAAGAAAAGGGAACCACGTGGAAAGGAAGAGATTTCTCCAGAGTTCTCTTCTTCTCCTTTCTTCTTCTTCTTCACGTGGAAGCCAAGAGTAACGGTAAGTTTGATTTAGCTGTTGATTTCTTGAATTTTAAGTTGGATTTGAGTCTTTGGGGGTTATATAAGCTTAAGGAAAGCTTATATAAGTTTAAAACACCAAGAAGAGAGAATTAGAAAGGAATTTCTATTAAGAGTTTATAAATGAACTTTTATTATAAAAATGTTTTTGAAGTTCTAAGGATGAATTTAACTTGTCAAGGGTCTAATTAAGAAGTTAGAAGAAATAAAAGTGAATTTGGAACATGTTGAAAATTTAGTGTAATTCTTAAATTACATATGGAGAATAGGATTTTGATGTTAAAGAGGTTATTAATGAATAGAAATGAGTTTGAATATGAGTATATAAGTTAAGAATAAGAAAGGGGATGATATATGAAGTTATTAAGTTGAAAAGAGTGGATTTTCGGGCATAAAAAATGAATTTTGGGCTATGTGCATCGATGCACATTCAATGTGTACCGATGCATCAAGGGTATTTACAGAAATTGTTCAGTGTGTATCGATGAACAGGAAGTGCATCGATGCACCTATTAAAAATGGAAACATCGAATGCAATTAGTGCATCGATTCATAAGGACTGCATCGATGCACCCCTTTAAAATGAAAATATCGAAGATAATTTGTGTATCGTTGCATGGGTAGTGCATCGATGCACATGTTAAGGGATGCATTGATACACTGTAGAATGTATCGATGCACTTCAAGGGGAAATTGACATAGACATTTCTTTTGGTAGTGTCGTAATCGTATTTCGGTTGGGCCCTGAATTGGGCTTCGACTTGAAATAATTGGGTTAGGAGTCGCCACCGACCACTTTAAAACGAATTTAGGTGGGTTGGACACCATCTTACCTGATCTGCATTTTTACCAGAAATGTGTCGGGAGTCAGTTACGGTTAAGGAAGGATTAGCACCCTTGAACCGCCCTTTCGGTACCAATTAATTTGTCGGTTGTCTTAAATTAAGAAAATTATAATTTAAAATTAAAAGGTAAAAATACGATCACAATTACTTACCTTAGATAGTTTTAAAGGTGTGGCCTTAAGAAGGTCAAAAAACCATGTTAGATAAAAAGGTAAGAAATAAATAAATAAATTAAATTAAAATGAAGAAAAAACAAATTAAATAAAATATAAGATAAAGAAAGAAAAGATAAAATAGTAAGTAAAATAAATATAAAAAAATAAAGAAAAAGGAAAAAATAAATAAATAAAATAAATAAATAAATAAAATAATAATAAAAAAGTAAAAATAATATAATAAATAAATAAATAAATAGTAAATATATATATAGATAAATTAATAAAATTGATAATAAAAAAATAATATATATATATAATCTAAAAAAATAAAATATATACTAAAGTAAAAAGAAAATGCATAAAATGTAAAAAAATATTACATGAAAAAAAAATAACAAAACAATTAAATAAAATAAGAAACAAGGGAAATGTGTGTATAAATAAAGTTAAATAAATAAAATAATAATAATTAAAACGTAAATGTAAGAGACCGAATCAAAAGTAAAAAAAGATGTTATATTTTATTTCCTTTTCGAATCGTTTACAATAGCTTTGCCTTTGTATTTTCCGTGCTTTCCTCTGTATTTTGTATGTAAATCGTGTGTTACAAATAGGGAGGATTACATGTATTTATAGTGAAAAAAACTAACTATTTTTAGAATCCTATTAACAATAGAATCATAATGCAACTAGACTCCTTGCTCGGTTGTTGCACGTTTGTTGGTGTGGTTGTTGCTTTAAAAGATATGGTGGTGGAAGAGTCCTCCTAGGAGAGAAACTCTTGCTAGTTCTATCTTTTAAGAAAATGGGTGTCTACAGCTGCCCCACTTTGTCCTTTTTCGTGGAACGAAAAATAGGACAAAGATAAAAAGACACAAATTTTCGTTCAGTGGAGTTGAAGAATAACTCTTTGTCAAATTGAATTGCGGATGGCTCCTCTATCGCGAAGTCGAGTCCATCTTGAAATGATTTGAATCAGAATGTGGCTTCTCGTTGTAGTCCACTTTGGTCTTTTTCTCGGTTTAAAGACATTGGCTAAAAAATCGATTGGAAAGTAATCTCTTGACTCCACAATGTGGTTGATATGCCCTCGAGCTGAATCAAACCGAACTCGAAAAGTCTTCGCTGACAGATAGCTTTTCTCAACTTAAGCTATGCTGACGGAAAAAAGGCTTCTTGCTACTAAGGCACGGCTAACCCATACATTCTTCTCGGCTTGAAAAACCTCGATTGCAGCCGGATAATAGTGTGATTGAGGTGTCATTGAGCTGAATGGAATCGAACTCGACAATTTTATTGACAGATCGCCCTTCTTGCCTTGATTTATGATGTAAATGATGTGCCTTAGAGCTGAGCATAGTCGAACTCGAAGGTCTTTTGGTGACATATAACCCTTCTAGCCTTGAGTTATGCTGTAAATGATGTGCCCTCGAAGCTGAGTGTAATCAAACTCGAGGGTTTGGTGTTTCAAGAGAAACATTTTCAAAGGTTTTTTGTGTGTGTGTGTTTCAAGAGAAACAATTTCGATAGTTTTTTTTTGTGTTTCAAGAGAAATTGTCTCAAGAGGGGCAAAATTTGTTTCAAAAGAAACTGTCTCAAAAGAGACAAAACTTAGTTCTAAAAGAAACTGTCTCAAGGGAGACGAATTTGTTTCAAGGAAAAGGTATTCAAAGATTTTGTTTCAAGGGAATCTATCTCAAGAGAGACAAGATTTTGTTTCAAGGGAAACTGTCTCAAAACTCGTTTTAAGGTGAACTGATTTAAATATTTTGTGTTTCAAGGGAAACATTTTCAAGGTTTATGTTTCAAGAGAAACTATCTCAAGGGAGATAAAATTTTGTTTCAAGGGAAACTATCTCAAGAGAGAAAAAATTCATTTCAAAGGAAATATTTTCAATGTTTATGTTTCAAGAGAAACTGTCTCAAGGGAGACAAAATTTTGTTTCAAGGGAAACTACCCCAAGCGAGATAAAATTTATTTCAAGGGGAATGTTTTCAATGTTTATGTTTCAAGATAAACTATCTCAAGGGAGACAAAATTTAGTTCTAAAAAGAAAATGTCTCAAGGGAGACGAAATTAGCTTCAATGAAAACAGATTCAAATATTTTGTTTCAAGGGAAACTTGGAAACTGTCTCAAGAGAGACAATGGTGAGAACGATTCCCTTCGTCGTGAAGTTGAAACCGTGGATGACCCCTTCATTGTGAAGTTGAGCCTTGGAATTAGATATCCTTCGTCGTGAAGTTGAAATCCAAGTAAGTTGTATTGTTCCGAGTCCAATATCCTCCGACGTGAAGTTAAAATTGGCTCTGGAACTAAGAAATTGTTTGTTGACAGCCAGCCGCCCCTTCGTTGTAAAGTTGAGCTTGTGCTATCTCGAGTCCAATATCCTTCGTTGTGAAGTTGAAATTGGCTCTGAAATTGGGAAATTGTTTGTTGTCAACCAGTCGTCCCTTCGTTGTGGAGTTGAACTTGTGTTGTCTCGAGTGGCACGATATCCTCCGTCGTGGAGTTGAAATCGCAGGTGGCCCTTTCGTCGTGAAGTTGAACCTTGACTTGGATATCCTTCGTTGTGAGGTTGAAATCCAAGTATTGTATGTTGCGGGTGGACACGATTCCCTTCGCCGTGAAGTCAAAATCGTGGATGACCCCTTTATTATGAAGTTTGGCTTCGAGCTAGATATCTTTCGTCGTGAAATTGAAATCTACTCTCGTGCGAATTGTGTCGCTTTGAGTTCAATATCCTTCGCCGTGAAGTTGAAATTGACTCTGACTGAAACTGGAAAGTTGTTTTGTTGTCAGACAGTCGCCCCTTCGCTGTGAGGTAGAGCAACCACCATATACTTTTGAATCGAGCATCCTTCATCTTGAAGTTGAAACTTGACTCTAAAATCTGCAAAAACTTATGTATACAAAAAATGATAAATATGATGCTCTTAAGTATGTCTAAGATGCATGTAAAATGAATCAGTTCTATTTTATCCCCTTGATGGAGTCTCGTGCTTTGTGTGCTTGTTCCTGTATATGGAGGAAATGCCTTCAGAAGATCTGATAATTTGCATAAGGATGTTGAATTCCCAAAGATGCCCCAATATTCGATGTTGAATCTTAAAAAATGCCCCAATATTTGATGTTAACTAAAAAATGCCCCAACATTTGATGTTGAATCTTCAAAGATGTCCTCATTGTTCCTGATTTCTTACTTCAGCATTGATTCTAAGCATGAGTTTTGTGTTTGAGAGCCACATGTCATTTACCAAGATCTACTCTAGAGAGATTGTCTTGTTCTGAAAAAAAATGTTTTTGAAAATATCAAAAAAGAGTTTCGAAAAATGTTTAACCAAAAGTTTTAAAAATATTGCCCCTTTCACGGTTTTACAATTGAGACAAATCATAAAACTAGAGTTCATTGGATATCAAAGAATTAATTACATTGTTAATCCTTTAATAAGTTATAGCCGTTTGACACGTGCCAAGATCAAATCTATTTTTGGGAAATGGTTAAGTAAGGAAAGGATAAAAATGTCTCAGGTTATTGTGTTTGGTCAAAGGTTTGGCATTTTTGTTAATTTGATGCACAAAGGTTTGCTGGGGTATCTTGCATGCTCCTCTATTGGAAGTGTTATCTGATTCCCAGCTTTCATGGTGTCAAGCTCGGATTGTGCGATGCTTTATCAAGGAATTCGTGCGATCGTATTAGCTGCCCAATTTTTGTATTCGACCCTCCTTTTCAGGTTTTCAACTCGAATCCTCCTTTGGTTTCAAGATGTCATTCAAAATTTACGTCTTGAACCCCCATTTGTTATTTTTCTCTATCATATATTAATTATACTATTTTTGTAAATAAGGATTAATCCTGATGGGCGGGATGAAATCTGAAGATAGTCTCTTCTGTTTAGAAATCCATGTATGATTAGAAAGGACTTTTAAGGCACGTAACGTAGGTCATGGTTCATGGTTTATGAAAGAAAGGGATAAAAGGCCCAAACAAGTGTTTAAGGGTGATTGAACCAAGGATCAATTTATTCTGATGTCTTCAATCATATCTTGCTCAATTTGAATCTGCTCGTATGTCTCTCTCTCTTGATGCTCTATGATCTTCGAGTGGAGTAATTCAGTATTTCAGAAATGATTATGCTTTATCAATCTCATTTGATGCTCTATGATCTTCGAGTGAAGTGGTTCAGTGATTTGGAAATAATTATGCTTGATCAATCTCATAGTTTGAATCTCGATGCATCGTTTGAATCGAGAGAATCTTTGCATATGCATCTTGTCTTCTTTTTTCTTCAATTTTCCTTTATTTTTTTTCTCTTTTATTTTCTCTTTGCTTTTTTTCTCTTTTTTGTTATGATTGAATCTTTGCACTTGGCATTTGGTTCACCTTTCGGTATCTCATCTGAATCAATGTCTTCACTCATGCGAGTAGATTTTCTCCACCTTGCCTCCAGTGTGGAGGGTGATCCTTGGTAAGGGTTGAATCAGAAGAAAAATACTATAGGCTCAAAAGGGGACACAAGGGATATATATTTTCTCCTGTTGTAAAGGGGTAAAGAAATAAAGTCGTTCATCATTTCATACATGGAAGCTTTCACATAAGAGGTATCCCCAGGGGGATAGATTTTCAGGATTATTTTTATTCACATGAAAACAGTGTAATTAATGCATGGTAGAATTATTTCGAGTGAATTCTTCTTTCTGCTTCTTGCCCCCAACATGTCTCAATGTTCATGCTCCTTGCAAGATGCCCCAAGTTGTGTCTTAGAAGAAGGCTCATGAAAAAACTCAATGCCTTGGGTTTTAATGGCATAAAAATGTCAATTTTGAGTCTAAAAAGACAATGGTGTGACTTTATTTGACTCAAAGAAAGGTATGGGTGTATCAAAAGATAAAGGCAATGTTCAAAAGTTTCAAAGGGAGGTAATGTCAAAATTTGGTCTTTTTGGTAATGACCATGAGTTATTTTGGGTAAAGAATCAAGGTATTTTATTTTGGGGTTTGAGACAAGATAAGAAAGGCCTAATCTTGTCATATGTCAAAAATCTATAATTCTTGAAGAATTAAAAGAATCCTTAATTCATTTAATATTCGAAGAACTAAAGATTAAAATTCGTTCAATTGCTCCACCTTAGAAAGTAGCATAAATTCAATTGTTTAAAAGATTAAGAAAACATGAAAGATCAAAGACATGTTCAAACAAAACAATCATCTAAGTGCAAATGATATATGCAATGTCTCTTTCTTCGGCTATCTATGCCCCTGAAGCCATCAGGTTTTGGATCTTGCGCTTCAGTGCCTTACAGTTTTTAGAGGAATGTTTGGGGGTTCCTAGGTGGTAACCGCAAACAACTTCAACATCATAGCCCTTAGAAGATGGGGACTCTTTTATCAGATCATCCTGGCAGGCTTAGTCCTACAATCAACTGATCAAGCTCACACTGTACCGATTTCAATTTTTTCTTTAATTGTTAAAATCTTGCTTCCATGTGGTGTTATGTGGTTAAGACCACTTCATCGAATCCTCCTTGAAGAAATTTCATGTTTATGAAAATGTTTAAAAATGAAATGTATATGCAAAATGCAAAAATGCATGAAATGTTCGAGGCATTGATCCAAAAACATGTATGTTATTATAAATAATATTTATTGCGCCAAAAGTGTTTTATCTTTTAAGAGACAATAAACATATTTAAAGGTACATCCAGACTAAATCCTTTAGACCCAAAACAGGTTGACTAGTCATTTGTCTTCATCTTTCGCCGGTTGAATAACCTGTTGAACCACTCCGACCTCTCTGGATGAACCGTGAAAATGTTGAGTTGTTTTTTGTACTGGTTCCCAATAGTATCGAATGACTACATCTTTGGCTTTCATCCTTTGCTGAATCGGAAACTCCATTGAAATCATCCATTAAAGGGATTATCCGAAGTTCATTTGCTTGTTCTTTAATTTGTCGACAATGACTTGCCATCTTGTTCTTGTTGTCTTTGAATGGATTCTCGAGGTTAGTAATATTTTTCTCGTCTTGCCCCTACCACCTTTGTCAACCCATTTTTGAAAAGTTAACTTTCGATGCATTTGATTGTGGGCACCACGTCTTCTTGATCGAATGTGACACATAGTTGCCTTGCAGATTGTCCTCTTTTTCTTTCTGAGTCTTTTCTGACCATAGTCGGACCCCTGCATTCTTCATCTATTGTATTACAACCCTTTGTCCATTAATGCAGATTATTCATGTTTAAAAAACACTTTTTTAATGGATCAACACTTCTTTTAAATGATGCGAATGATGAGAACAAAATAAAAGAGAACAAAAAATAAAAAGAGTTAGTAAGGTAAATCAAAACAATAATAAAAATGAAAAATTGTACCCCACATGATATCTACCCCACATGATTTAATTCCTACCCGGACATGATCTTTTTCCTGCATGCTAATTTTAAACAAATCCTAACTGCATATTTGTCTAGTTTGCATGCTTTGAACAGAAAATAAAGCATGAAACAAAGCAGCCTAGGGTTTGCAATGAGGGTTTGGGGTAGACTCTAATTCTCCATGGTCTCTCAGTTTTGGTACTATAGAAAGGTACCCGAGTTCTCCTTGCTGGTGCCCCCTTGGGCTTGCCAGACCCTTAGTCTTAAACCCATCACGGGCTTGTGTGGACTAAGTTAAACTCGAGAGGATACATTCCCTTATGTCCATACGAAGAATAAATTCACACGAAGACATAAGGTATATGAATCTCGAAGGTTACTTGTTAGGCCCATACGGAGAATAAATTCCAACGAAGGCGTCGCTTTCACCCTCACTTAAAAGGGTTCGGAGCTCGGGTATAGAGCCTGAGATGAACACTTTTGAAAAATCTAAAATCATTAAAAAACGTCAGTACAACTATTTATTTGAAAAATGTAATCAAAAGTAAGTAATAAAGATTGAAAAGTTACCTTAAAATTCAAACTTACCCTTTTAGTTAAAAAGACAACTGAAAATTACCTTAGCCTGACTCGCTTACATGTCCCCAGCGGAGTCGCCAAGCTGTCGTAATCGTCTTTCGGTTGGGCCCCTGAATTGGGCTTCGACTTGGATTAAATGAATTGAGAGTCGCCACCGATCATTTACTTTATGAAAAGTGGGTTGATCAGATACCTTATTTCTTATTTGATCTGCGTCTTACCAGAGATATGTCAGATTCAGGAGTCGGTTACAGTCAAGGAAGGGTTAGCACCCTTGAACTGCCCTTTCGGTACTACGTAATTTCCAGTTGTCATTAAGTAAGAAAATAGAAAGTTTTACTCAAAAGGTAAAATTACGATCCAAAATTACTTACCCTAATTCGATTTGAAAATATCCCTTTTAAAAAAAGACGAGAAACACTTTAGAGGAAAAAGACAATGAAAGTAAATAAATATAAAACAAAGGAAACACATAAATAACACGAATAAATAAAATGAGATAAAAAAATAAGAAAATAAAAGAAGTAAAAGTAAAAATAAACAAGAAAAAAGAATGAAGTAACGAATCTAATAATAATAAAACAACAATAAAAATAATGAGGAAAAATACAAAGAAAATAGAAAAAAAATACAATCACATAAAATAAAGAAAAAAAAATAAAAAAAATGTAAGTTAAAAGTAAAATAGTAATAACAATTATAATGATAATTATAAAAATAAAAATATATATGTTAATAGCAAATATAAATAGTAATAATACTAGTTATATGAATATATATATATATATATATATATATATATAATAACTTATAAACAAGGTATAAAAAATAATAGTAATAATAAGTATTAAAAAAATAATAGTAATGAATAAAAAAACAAAAATAAAAGAAATTATAAAGAATATGAAAATCAAAGTAAAAAAATACTATATATATATATATATATATATATATATATATATATAAATAAAAAATAAAGTATAAATGAAATAAAAAATAATAATAATTGACATATAAGTAAACATATATGATATTAGTGTGGGATTAAATTGAAATAAAAGCTAAATCAGTGGGCAAATGTCAAAGAACATTGAAAATTAAAACCGGCAAAAATAAAAAAGTTTTCATTTTTAATAGATTTCCGCACCCTCATTCCAAAAATGTAATTTGTTTTTGCGAAATAGCCACTAGGGAGCGTAGATCTGAAATCAAAGTTTCGAAAAACTCCCTCCGGGTCATCGGCTAAAACATTTGTCTTTGGGATTCTCAAGCAAAGAAAACGCGATTAACAACGCATGCAAGTGAAGAGTAAAGAGAAACAAACGTCTTTGGGATTCTCAAGCAAAGAAAACGCGATTAACAACGCATGCAAGTGAAGAGTAAAGAGAAACAAACGAAAGGTAAAAAGCTTTCACCTTTATTACTTCGAATCATTTACAATAGCCTCGAAATCACTTTTTCTTTGCTCGTATTTTTCTGGCGTTCCTTTTGTGTAACTCGTGTGTGTTCTAGTGTGGCAATTACAAGGCTTATTTATAGTACTAAAAACCCCTATTTTAGACTAGTATTTGAGTCCTAATCCAACTCTTATTTGTTGGTTACGTGAAGACTCCTCAGTTGGCATGACAAAATCTGGTGTCTTCAGATAGATTAGAGTATATCAATGGGATACTGATATGTATCAATGTATGATTATGTAGATATCGAACATGAACAAGTTCCGGAACGATTATCAAGTTAAGATTCGATCGAAAGAGAGGAAATCATAAGTGGATTGGAACATAGTGAGGCCAAGGTGAGTGCAGTTTATTTTATAAGATTATATGGAAATTGGACTTGTGATAAGTCCATTTCCTATAGTAATAGCTAATTAAGTCTTGATCATAAGTATGTAAACAACATGAAGTGTATGTATGTTTGATTATATGAATTGATATGTTTTGTATGTAGTTTGCGTAAAAACACTATTAAGTGTTAATGAGAGAATATAAAATAAGTTATGAAATTATAGGAATATAGAAGATAAGTCAAGTGATATATGGAAATGGAAATAAATGTCTATGAAGAGTCATAGGAGAACAAATATAAGTCATATGATAATGAAATATAAGACTATGTGAATACATGGTTATGAGATAAAATATGTAATAATAGGAAAATATGATGAAAGTGAGTTCATTAGAAGTGATAGGAACTAGGTAAACATGTGTAATAGTATATGCATAATGGAAAGATGAGTTGGACAAATATATAGTGGTATGATCCATTATGAGAATTAGTATAATAGAGCTTTTTGATTTAATGAGAGTTAGGGGAACTAAATAAGATTGAATTATAGAATGAAATGAGAATAGTATATCAATTAGGAAACTTGAATTTAAAGGGATGATACGAATATGTAAAATAAGTTATATGCTAAAGATCTATAGAGCTATATGAAAAGATTATAATGAATATATGAAATTGAATTAAGTAAATAGATTAAATTAATACATAAATAAAAATACTATTAAATGATATATGTTTAGAAATACGAAATAATTTATGTAATCTAAGGGAATACAAAGAAATGGAGCATAAGGTAGATGTTATGATATAAGTTATTATATACATATATGATATATGTTATCAAGTAATATGAAAGGACTCTGAAAATTGATATAAGCTATATGAAAGTGGTCTAGGCGTTTCTATGTGTTATATGAAGTATATATGATCATATGTGAACAAGATATGATATGTATGTTTACATGAACATCTAAGAAATGATCTAAGCTATATGATATGATCTACGTGATTCTATGCACTTTGGATATATGTTATATGACTTGGATCTATGTGACTACGTGAGAAAGAATATAAGTTATGTGATATGTAAATGTGAATTATATGAAAATATTCTACGTGTAAGTGAACTATGTATATATATGAATATGTGAAATGACATAAATGATAATGCCCATGTTATGTGTCATGAGAGCTAGGGGTATAGTTGGCATGCCAAGAGTCAAGGGTCTATGCGATCCTTCGGGACATATATGTATTCTTTGGAACATGTGTGAGGTCTTTTGAGACACATACTTGATCCTTGGCATATGTATATGATTCTTAAGGAATTTTCTACGTGGTCCTTAGGGACAATCTTATATGGAACTACAGTGCAATTATACGTGGCACTTCGGTGCATTTATACGAGCTGTGGTGACAGCATTATTGCACAACCTCTATAGACTCACATATCTATAGTTCTCACATGTGTACATGGGCTAATAAAGAAATAAGAACAAACATATTACATGTGACTTGTATGCTTTTGTGCTATGAATGGTATTATATGATTTATATGATGATATGTGTATTGTATGATTAAATGAGTCAAATGTTGGTTAAATACTAGGTATAAGAGGATATGTATTAAGTGATATAAACGATAATAATATTGATAATGAAATAAGGCTAAAGATAGAAATGATGAGTGATGAGTATAGGTGTGTGTATATGTTCTTACATGTAATAATATATTGCATATGTGTTATAGGGATTTGTTACACGAAGAAGGGTATGAGTGATAGCAGTAATTGTTCATACATGATTACAAGTATAGTTTATATTATATGCTTATTTGCCTCACTAATTCATAGACTTATCGTGTGATTGTTTCACACGTAGGTTACAGAAGTGAGAAGAGTAAAGAGCAAAGTGGAGCAAGACAGGTCAGTTACTTCTTACCGAAGATCATATCAGAAAAGATGTTTTCAATTAGATGTATTCTGTACATTGAAAATAGTTGGCATGCAATTGATGTTTTGAATTGTATATGCTCTGATCGGTTTTGCAAAAACATTTAAGCTCTGAATACTTCTGGAAATCTTTTGAATAAGTTACATGTATAAAAGTTTTAAATTACTCACTATTTTATACAAGTAAATGTTTTGAAAAGTCAATGTGACACATCGGACTCGAATCCGGGTTGGGTACGGGTTAGGGGTGTTACATGCCCGTTGACCAACGACTAGTTTTTTTTAATTTGAACGTCTAATTTTTTTTTGAAATTTATAAATTTTAGTTTTATTTTTAAAAAATAATAATATTTTTTAAATAGACTCATCACCTCGACATGATGAATCATATTAATGACAATAAAATAATGGCACACTTGGGGCCTACTACTCGAGGACCCTTTAAAAATAATATTTAAGGGAACTAGTCATCTCGATGTGATGAATCCCTTGTGCACTATAACAAATGTAATTTTTTCGAATAATTTGTCAAGAGGGGGTGAATTGGTTTTTTGAGTTTAGGGAGTAAGGAGTAAAAAGATGAAACAATTTGCACAAGGATTTATAGTGGTTCGACTTCTCAACCAAGTCTACATCCACTTCCTAAGCTCCCCACTTAGGATTTTCAAACAAATTCACTAATTTGTTATTTTTTTTACAGGATCAAGAGATAACATTTACAACTCTCTAGCTTTTCAAAGGCTTATCTAGAACCAGTCCCCTTTTCACAAAGAATAAAATATGTAAATATGTAAATAAGAAAACCTCTCAAAGGAATGTGTTTACAAAATTTAGGCTCACTAAAATACTAATATTTACAAGAGATACAGAAAAATAAGAGTGAAAGAGCTTTTCTCTTGATCTCAATTGCTTGAATAGGTGTTCTCCAACCTTCTTCAAGTGTCTTCAACTTGTTTTTATATGTTGGAATGATTTTGTGGCTGTTTCTAGCCGTTGGGGATGTTTTGGAGCCGTTGGGGATTAATATTCTGCAAAATAAAACTGCCCAGGACATGGAGTATTGGTACTTCTTTAATGTGTATCGGTACTACCTTTGTAATATTTAAATAAATTAACCGTTAAAGACCATTGGGCTTGACCAGTATCGATACTATGCTTAATGGTATCGATACTACTGTGTAAAGTAGTATCGATACTCCTTTGAGTATCAGTATCTACTTTGCATTCTAAAATTTGAGCAATTTGGAAAACAACTGGTAGTAGAGTATCGATATTTCTCTTACCTTTGGTATCAGTACCACATAAACAATATCGGTACTGTTTATATAGTATCGATACTGTAAGAACAGTATCAGTACTATGTGCCCAGAAAACTGTTTTATGCTCAAATTCTAGTTTAATAGACTTTGAATTATTTTTGAAAACTTCGAACAATTCAATCAAGTCCAAAAACATTTTGTCTTAATTTGTTACATCAAAACATTATAAAACATTGTTCAACAATCTCCCCGTTTTTTATATAACAAAACATTTGAAAAATTATTCTGGCAAAACTCCACTTTAATAAAATATATAATAAAAAAGAGTCATATTTTGGAAAATATTTAAGCTCTCCCTTTTCATTGAGAAATTTAAATTTTCAAACCTATACTTCTCCCCCTTTTTGTTATATCAAAAATAATTCAACTTTAAAGTTCAAAAATAACAATGGAGAGTAAGTAGTAAGTTTTAGCATAAAAACCATTTGAAAAATCAAAGCTCCCCCTCAATAAAAGCATTCCACACAAAAATTTGACTTTAAAAGTTTGACACTTAAAAAAAATTGAATTTCAACAAAAATAAATAAACATGTTAGTAGCACAAGAAATTCAATATATCCAAGTCTAATATACTTTATGCAATACCAATTTTTGTATTTAAGTGCATGTGCATAAAGCTATCCAAAAATGTTAGGCATTTGAAAAATTGATATCAATTATTATAGAGATATCACTTGCAACAAATCACATGCATAAACATTTAAATTAAGGTCAAAAAGTTAAAATTAAAAAAATTAAAACCAATTTTGACCAAAATTCATTATGATGAACAAACATTTATGAAAAATCATTAAAAATTTAAAAAATGTTCATCATAACATATTTTCAACATAAATGAGATAGAAAACATAAAATTATTTAAAATAAAAACTCATGCATGCTTAAACTAAATGAGCAATCAAATATGCAAGATAATCAAAATAAGCTTAGAGGTTACCTATAGAGCATTTAAGTGTCTTCACTTTCATCACCATTACTCCCACACACCTACAAGAGACATTTAATTGGATTTTGGTATCCAAATTACTTTGGATCCTTGAACGTTAGTTTCAATGTCCCTTGTTCCATTAGGAACTCATACTTTTTTTTTCTAATTTTAAAATGTTTTCTGTTATTTAAAGGACAAGTATGTTCCATAGGACCATGAAAATGACAATGTGAGCATTTTGCCAATTTTAAATATGATGAATTTGTTTGAGAAATTAATTATGTTTCCTTTGTTAAGCTTTTAGGCTTAACTTTAAAATCAAGATTTTCTTTTTCCAAATAATTGATTTTGATTTTTTAAAGCTCAAAATCATTTTTCAAAATTTCATTTTGCTTTTCAAAATCCAATTTGCTTTCAAAAGAAAATTATTTTCAATTTTGAAATCAATTTCTTATATTTGGAATTCATGATCTCAAATTCAAAATACAATTCAACATAAGCTTCTTGTAACTCATCAAAAGAATATGAATTTAATTCATTTGAGTTAGAAGATACCTCTGGCTCTTCAAGAGCCATTAAGCACACCACCTTTGTTTGTTCTTCTTTCTTGTCACCATGAATCTCTTCGAGCTTATTCCAAAGCTCCTTGACATTTGAACAAGAAGAAACTCCTACAAGTACATCGGGACCAAATGCACAAAACATCATATGCGTGTCCTTAGCATTTGTTAAGTTTTCTTCCGTTCTTGGGCACTCCACTCCAGTCCTTCATCTTCTTCTTTGGAGAAGAATAGCCGTTCTCGATCATCTCCCATGCATCACGATCATTGGATTAGATGAATAACTTAATTAATTTATTCCAATGATGGTAGTTGGCTCCATTGAAGTATGGAGGCTTGTTGATCGATTAGGAGTCTTCCATGTAGAATAAACCGAAGGTGGAAGTCATCTTCTCGGTTGTGTCAGAAATGGATAAAGCTTATTCAAGGATCGTCTCAAGGTTATTAGACCTTCTAATAAGTCAAGCTCTAATACCAATTGTTGGGATTTCAATGAAGCTCAATTTGAACAACCGAATAATTTGCCAAGAGGGGGTGAATTGGCTTTTTGAGTTTAGAGAGTAAGGAGTAAAAAGATGAAATGATTTGCACAAGGATTTATAGTGGTTGGACTTCTCAACCAAGTCTACATCCACTACCTAAGCTCTTCACTTAGGATTTTCTAACAAATTCACTAATTTGTTCTTTCTTTTTACATGATCAAGAGATAACCTTTAAAACTACCTAGCTTTTCAAAGGCTTAGCTAGAACCAATCCCTTTTTCACAAGGAATAAAAGATGTAAAAAAGAAAATCTCTCAAAGGAAGGTGTTTACAAAATTTAAACTCACTAAAACATTAATATTTACAAGAGATAAAGAAAAATAAGAGTGAAAAAGCTTTTCTCTTGATCTTAATTGTTTGGATAGGTGTTCTCCAACCTTCTTCAAGCGTCCTCAACTTGTTTTTATATGTTGGAATGAGTTTGTGGCCGTTTCTAGCTGTTGGGATGTTTTGAAGCTGTTGAAGATTAATTTTCTGCAAAATAAAACTGCCCAGTACATGAAGTATCGGTACTCATTTAATGAATATCGGTACTATCTTTGTAATATTTAAATAAACTAGTCGTTAAAGACCGTTGGGGTTGACCAATATCGATATTATGCTTAATGGTATTGATACTACTGTGTAAAGTAGTATCGGTACTCCTTTGAGTATCAATACCTATTTTGCATTTTGGAATTTAAGCAATTTGGAAAACAACTGGTAGTATCGATACTACCTAGAGAGTATCGATACTTCTCTTACCTTTGTTATCGGTACCGCATGAACAATATCGGTACTGTTCATATAGTATCAATTTTGTAAGAGTAGTATCGATACTACGTACTCAGAAAACTGTTTTATGCTCAAATTTTAGTTTAATGGACTTTGAATTATTTTTGAAAACTTTGAACAAATTCAATTAAGTCCAAAAACATTTTGTCTTAATTTATTATATTAAAACATTATAAATCATGGTTCAATATAGGCTCAATACCCTAAATAATTGATCCGCTTGGGGTATTGGGCCAAAAAACCTCGAACTTTAAAGCATTAATCCATTGGTTGGGCCTTGAAATGCAATGTCTTTCTGTTTATACCCAAAGTCGGTAATTATGGCAGTGATCTACTAGGCCATTTTTAGCCAAGAGAAAAACTAAGGCAACGAATCATCAAAGTCTGTCTATTTTTTTAATAATACATAACGATTATATGGTTGTATATGTTTAATTTTTTTAATTATTATTGTACACATCATACATATATAATTGATTGAACATGAAATTTTTAAAAAGAATAATATTTCTTTTAACAATTGAAATCAGTTAATAAATTCAAAATCTATATTAATAAATTCAAAATCTATCTATTATATATTAGAGGGATTGTATCTATTTAATATTTTTATTATTAAATATATGAAATTAATTTTTAAACTGATCTCTTGACTATAGAAAATAATTTAAAATAATCTCTTAATTACTTTTTTGTTGCCCTCCAGTTCCAAGGCTTAGCCTAAACTAATTTGGACCGACCCGGGTCGCAACCTTGCTTTGGTGGGTAAGTCTCCCAGCGGGGATTTTCTGCATACACAAAGACTCGAATCTGAGACATTGCTTAAGTGATATCAAGTTGCTTACCACTTGAACCAACCACCGTTAGTAATCTCTTAATTACTAAAAATTTGATTTGATTTTTAATTTTATTATTTATATATACTATTGTTTATTACAATCATACATAACGGCATAACTAAAAATTTGATTTGATTTTTAATTTTATTATTTATATATACTATTGTTTATTACAATCATACATAACGGCATAAATTGTTTTTATGTGTTGCTAGAAAAATTAAAGAATAGATGCCATTGACATCTATCACTAATTGTATAAGGTAAAATCCATAAATGGACATCAAACTTTATTAAAATGATCTTTTTAAGTATACACTTTCAAAAGTTATATAATAGACATTAAACTATGGATTTTGTTACTAAAGGACACAACACCATTATATATCATTAAAGAGGTGATGTAACATATGAAATTAATAGAAAATAACTCATTTGACCCTTTAATTGTAACTAAAATTTCATTTTACCGTTAGTTTAATTAAAATAATTCTTATCATGTTTGTTAAATTGAAAATAAAATAGATATAAATAAATAAAATATTATTTTTAGTGTTATATTATAAATATCATATTTATACCATATAAATTATTTGATACATTATTTATCGATTTTATAAATATTATAAATATCGAATTTATACCATATAAATATTATAAATATCGAAAATAAAATCAATTTAATAAATTTAATTATCATTTATAAATTTATCATATTTTTTATTGTTTAATACAAAAATAATTGTCTAAACTATACCTAAAATCTCGAATAGGTGTCTAAACTATTTTTGACCTATTTAGGTGCCTAACGTTACAAACGTTACCCATTTAGGAGCATTGGCTATCAACGACTTTAATTTTCCTTTTAAGTGACACTTGTCATAATCTGGTGGTTTTAAAAAATTTATTTAAAAGTAAAAAAATTAAAAATATATATATTTTATAGAAAAACATAAAGATTTTGAAATAACCAAAAAAACTTTAAAAATCTTCATTTCAACCCCTAAACCCACATTGGTCGTTGCACTTTATCGTCTATTAAGCTCCACTTGACCTCATCTCTCTCCAATGACCAAAATCCCCATGAAATCGTGATCAATCGAAGGCGAATCAACGTTTTATACCCCGCGAATCCTAGGATGAAAATTGCGATCCCACACGATCTCAACGACTTATCGACAACAACTACGATGGCGTATGATTAGGAGGATTGCAGGGGCTATCAACGGCGGTGACGAGTTAAGGATAGAATTTTGGGATTTTAAGTATTTTTGGTTTTTTTATAATTTAAGAGAAATTTGTTTTTTAATAAATATAGTAATATTTAAAATAAATAAATTTTAAAATACCAGATTAACATGAAAAATTAACGTCATTGACAGTCCGAACACCTAAATAGGTAACATTTATAATGTTAGACAACTAGAATAATAAAAAAATAATTTAAGCACATATTCAAAAATTGAGATATAATTTAAACACTTAATTTATTATTAAACCTATTTTTATATTAATGGTGTATATCAAAACAAGTGTGCTACTCATTTTAGACTCGTCGGTGTTGTTAATATTCTAACATATTTTGTGCAATGCAAATTTTTCATGGAAAATAACAGTTAATTCATATTGTAGATGCTCAATAACTTTGGATAAATAAAAGGTTTTTAGATACCAAATTAATAATAAATATAGTTTTTAAAAACAAATGACTATTTAACTCGAGCGGCTTGTTTTTCAGTAGTCCCAGGCTCCCAGCGACTTGACAAAACCAAAGAGAAAACTCAAGTCTCTAAAGACTGCCACCAAAAAAGAAAATGACCGATTACGAAGCTTGCTACCAGAGTAACGGTGAGGATCTTGAAAACAATAATGGCGGCGTTCCTTCTCCTCAGACTCGCGAAGGTAGTCACGGAGGACTTGATGATCTTTACGATTCCAAATCTCAGGTATGTTTCACTACCACAAGATCGTTTGAAGTTAGGGACTTAGGGTTCCTCCCCCTCTCAGATTAAAGCTAT
Source organism: Hibiscus syriacus (assembly GCF_006381635.1). NCBI lineage: Eukaryota > Viridiplantae > Streptophyta > Magnoliopsida > Malvales > Malvaceae > Hibiscus > Hibiscus syriacus. The sequence goes on along the minus strand of NW_024062822.1, from coordinate 939,304 downwards.
TTACATTTCTTGTTTTAGTCTTTTTTTTAAGAATATTTGGATGAATTTTAGGTTGGTTAGATTCTATTTTCTTCTTCTTCTATTATATGTCATTTTAGCTGTACGAGTGAGCTCATTTACGAGAATCAAATATATTAGGGCTAATCTTGTTTTAAATTAGGTATTTTTTTGCAAACCAAGTTCTTTTAGCGACATAATTGTTCATTTCATATTTGTTAATGTTAAAATGACTAACTATTTGCAGGATGGATCTCGTGAACACGAGAGAGGATCTTCTAGAAGTAGGGAAAAGGAGAAAAGCCGCAACAAGGGCAGGGAGAAGGATTCTGATCGTCCTAGGGATAGGGACTGGGATAAGAATCTTGATCGTCATCACAGAGATCATCGTAGGGATCAAAGTAGGGGACGGAGTGAGAGGAGGGAAAGGGGAAGAGACAGGGATGATGATGATTACCACCGAAGTCGAGACTATGATAGGTGGCATATTTAAATCAAAGCTTCCTTCACGCTGATTACTCTGTTTTCATTATTCTGCTTATACTTATTGCTAGTTGTCTAAGGTTTTATATTTCTAAATGTTGTTTACAGGCGAAGGGATTATGATAGAGACAGAGAGAGCAGGAATAGGCGTGGTTCTCGTAGATCCGAACACAAATCAAAATCAAGGTCCCGCTCTCACTCACCCTCAAAGAGGTAGGTTATAAAGAACTAAATAATTTGAAAAACAGAACTTTCCTTTCTTTACAGATTGAAGCAACATTTAGTTATTTTTAGAATACTTGTGTTCAAGTCTTGGAAGTAGTAAGAGCAGTTTAAAGCTCTTTACCCAGGTTCATGTTGATTATATTTCATGTCTCTGATATACTAATTGTATCTATCTGCAGCAAAAGGATTAGTGGCTTTGACATGGCACCTCCTGCTTCTGCAATGTTAGCTGCTGGTTCTGGTGGTGCTGTTGCTGCCACCGCTGCAGTTACTGCCTCTTCAGGTACATATGCCTTCGCGAGTTCTAAGATTTCTATATTTTGATAACTCCACTGCTCTATTGGTTGATGTATTGTGGGAAGTTCCTATGAGACATCCGGTATGCTTTTGTAAGCTGTATTTTTTTCTTCCATTTTGTATGTACAGCCTTTTAAGCTGCAGCCTATAGAAGGGTTTTAATATTATTTTTATATACTTGGTGAAATAATTCTGGAACTGAGAGAGTTTTGGTTGTCTTGTGTTTGGTGTTTGTTTGTTTGTTTCTATGTTTTTGTCTTTGTTGTAAGAAGGCAATGGCGTGAGCCGACTTCTGTAGCTTTTGTGTACAAGGAGGAATCAATGCACCGGTTTAATGGTATTGTTCGTCTTTCCACTGGCAACTATTGCCTTTTTGGGTAGTCTTGCAAGTATTTTCTCAAGAACTTGCTTATGATGTGTTCTTTTTCTTTTTATTTTTAAGAGGCTCAGAGATGCTATGGGAAAGGAGGTGTAAAAGTCCTTTTTCTGAATAAACTGCTATTGGAATAAGGCTGATATTTATAATTAAATCCTTATATGAAATCTGAATTTCTTTTGCAGTCCAGATTCCTGGGAATAATCCAGCCCTACCTGGAGTATTTCCAAACATGTTTCCTCTGGCAACTGGTCAGGTATGTATTTTTCTCATGTGAATGAGATAGTTGCGAGCTCCCTAATATTTCAAACACAGTATGAGTTTTGGCTCTTTGCAGCAGTTTGGTGGTCTCCCTCTAATGCCAGTTCAGGCAATGACTCAGCAGGTTTGGTGTATTATGCATACATTTGAAATTTTGAAGTTTAAACCTCTCTAGAAAATAATTTTCTTAGACTACATTTATATTATTTATCTTTTCATTCAGGCTACCAGGCATGCTCGTCGTGTTTATGTTGGAGGACTTTCTCCTACTGCAAATGAACAGGTTTTACTCTGCACTGTACTTCACATTTTCATTTTCATATTGTGTTTAGTATTGGAATTGACCCTAAATATTATATTTCAGTCAGTCGCGACTTTCTTCAGTCAGGTTATGGCTGCAATCGGTGGAAATACTGCTGGTCCAGGTATATGGAGAATTTTTTTTTTATCTATTGGTTGACTAAAATACCTTCTTTTATGTCTCTAGTTTCTCATTCTTTTATGTTACATTCAGGGGATGCTGTTGTTAATGTCTACATAAACCATGAAAAGAAGTTTGCTTTTGTAGAGATGAGATCAGTCGAGGAAGCTAGTAATGCAATGGCTTTAGATGGCATTATTTTTGAGGTATTTTCTTTTCTTTTCTTTGGGATCTTCATACTGAAGTGATTTAAGTACAAAATGTTGCAATGACCTGTTTGAATTTCTAGGGAGCGCCTGTGAAAGTTAGGAGACCCAGTGATTATAACCCTTCGCTAGCTGCAACTCTTGGTCCAAGCCAGCCTAGTCCCAATCTTAATCTAGCTGCTGTGGGTCTATTTCCAGGATCTGCTGGTGGGCTTGAGGGTCCAGATCGCATTTTTGTTTGGAGGGCTTCCATATTACTTCACTGAAGCACAAATCAGGGAGTTGTTAGAGTCTTTTGGACCCCTTCGAGGTTTTGATCTAGTAAAAGATAGAGAAACCGGAAATTCGAAAGGCTATGCCTTCTGCATTTATCAAGATCTGTCAGTTACGGACGTTGCTTGTGCTGCTTTAAATGGAATTAAAATGGGTGATAAAACTCTCACTGTTAGACGAGCAAACCAAGGTACTACCCAGCCTAAACCTGAGCAGGAGAGTATCCTCCAGCATGCACAGCAGCAGATTGCTTTGCAGGCAAGAATAAGTATTACCCTTTTTCTAAATTTATTCTTGTTTGTTGCAATTATCATTGTAGATTGTAGGCTAATTTTCTGAGTCCTTTTCTTTTGTCAGAGGCTTATTTTGCAACCACAAGGTGTGCCCACAAAGGTTATGTGCTTGACTCAAGCAATTAGCGAAGATGATCTTAGAGATGACGAGGAGTACGGGGATATTGTTGAAGACATGAAACAAGAGGGTGGAAAATATGGTAAAGTTCTTAAACTCTTTTGGTCCATCCTTTTGTAATTGTCCATCTCTAAATTTTAAGTTTTCTTAGCATGCTAAGAATTTTATATTTTTATTAATCCCCCCTCCCCTTTCTGTGTGTGTGTTTGTATCTCTGTTTTACAGCCCTTTCTTGTTCCGCCTCTGGTATAGAAGCGTTGAGTTTAGCTTACATAGTCGGGAGGCACGATAACCCTTTATCTATAGTTTTTTACACGGTTTTCTTCAACTGATGCCTTGAATAAAATTTTATTTGGATTCGAAAATTTCACATGTGATATGCCAGGTGCATTGGTGAATGTTGTCATACCCCGCCCGAATCCAAATGGCGAACCATTACCAGGTGTTGGGAAGGTCAGTGTTCAATGTTTTTCTTCCATGGTTTATCATTTTTCAAAGAAATTACTGATCTCCTTGTTACTGACCTGCAATGTTTGATATTTTAAGGTATTTCTGGAGTACTCGGACGTCCAAGGTTCCCGAAAAGCCCAAGCTGCCATGAATGGAAGGAGATTCGGTGATAATCAAGTAATTGCTGTCTTCTATCCAGAGGACAAATTTGCTCAGGGGGAATATGATGCCTAAGAATTTTATCCATGACTGCCTACCTTTTTTGTAATTGTAATGTTGGTTTGCACTTAATATCGAGTTTGTGATATACCATGCTCTAAAAAAATTATGTAGTTTGTTGTTGCTCATTTTTAGTGATTTCTCTACCTTTTGCTTGGCTTGGCTTCGCTTCCCATCATTTTGTATTAAAAAAGTCCTAACCTAGGATATTAAAATTTGAATCCCAACTAGGTTTTATTTGTTTTGCTATCACTTTCCAAAGGTGATTGTTTAAATGAATATGAACAATTTTGATGTTGTAACTAGAATATAATAGATTGAAATAATCACCTTCGCTGGATTAATTTATTGAACTTAATTTTTTTAAAAAATGATTGTGTTTAGTTTTGTAATTAAAAAGAGCTCTCTTGTGTAAGGGTTTGATCTGTTTTGATTTGACTATGAGGGTCCAATGTTATATTAAAAATAAAATAGAAATTTGATTAATTTACATGATAAATATAATATTTATCTTATTGATTTTTTTAATAATCTACGGTAATTATAAGATGATATATGTTCAAACCTAGAACCTTTAGAAATAACAACAATCAAACTCGGGTTTCCAAAAATAATAATAATTTCTTTATTACGGAGGTAATTTGTTTGTGTATCTTATTAATAAATTAAAAAAAAAAACAGATTCGTTCACATAGCAAATATAATAATTATTATTTTTATTAGTATGAAATATTTTTTTGACAAAGAACTTATTGAGAATAATTAAGAAAATAATAGAACATTAAACAAACTTAACAATATTTCAAAGTAAAAAAAACGCTAAAAAAATCTTTCATTGGGTTTAAGGGGCTGTTTGATTCATGGATTTTTGGATTCCTGACAGTAATATTTTTTTTCCAGGTTAAAGATACCCATGTTTGGATGGGTCACATTCCCAAGTGAGGGTAAAAGGTCAATACCAACAGTGTTTTTTGGGGCTGAATTACTGGGAATATGATTCCCACATCTCACCTAGGTATTTCTTTATTCCCGTGCTTAATGGGCTAAAATACCCTTATCCCGTTTGCTTGCTTCTGCGAAGGAAAAAAATCATCTTATTTGATTTGACGAGAAAAGCTCACAGATTACACACATAAATAAACTGCAGCAACTCTAGAGTGAGGTGGTCGAGCCAAACCCTAATATCCCAGTAAGTATAGGCACCTTCATTCTTACTATCTGGAGTTCTTAAGATTTTTCGTAAGTTAGTTGTGCAATTTAAACATTTGTTTTGGTCTTTGGTAATTGTAAAGGTAAGAAGAAGGAAAAGGAGAGATGACAATGCCGCTTCTAAGTAAGAAAAATCGTGAAGAAGAGGGTCAAGAAGTTCAAGAGAACCCAGAGTGACCGTAAAATCTCCGTTAAGGTAACTTCAAAATCTTCTATTTCCATTCATCTTTTACTTCCTTTCAAAAGTTTGATCTAAAACATCCTTTTGTGTAGTTTGATTTGAATTTTAGTTAACGTGCACATAAAAGTAAATCTTTGACACTGAGTTGTAAGATGTGGAGTCAGTATCATTCGTCTATTTGATCCATTTATTATGGTTGAGATTATTTTCGACGTTTCATTTGATGTGATGATTGTTGTTTGATACCCAGCCATACTTTCAGCTCTAGATGGAAGATGGTGATATCAATTGATAACTAATCTGGTACATTCTTATTAAAATAGAGTATTCTTTTTTGCACTACCGTCTGATCCTTATTGCATTTTTTCTTTCAAATTTTTGGTCAATTGATTTAATTGCTAGAGTACCTGCTTTTTCTTCCATTCCAAGTAATCTACGATGAAAAAGAATCATCGACCTGATCTCTGTGTGATGATTATATAAAATAATCTCCATCTTTTGGTTGAGATTGTAGACATTTGCTGCAGCAAAAAGACTGAACATTTGTTAAATATATCGGTTATACTAAACTCACTGTGTTTAATTTCAATTAACTTCACATATTTGATGAGATTTCTCTTAGTCGTTTGCCCGTGGTATCTGATGTGCAGTTCTTATATATTCATAGCTGGACATTTCGTTTTGAGGGCACATATAAAATTTTGAACAGGTCTTGCGACACAGTTAGTTTTTTCTCACACAAGCTTTCTGTTATTAAAACCCTGGTCACATTGATCTGCTTTTTGTAACCCTTTTAGTTTTTTCCATGCTTGCAAATTCTAAGTGAGAAACTTGTTTGACTTATTGTGAATGTGTTGTTACAGACAAATTGGCGCATACCAAAGGGTATTGATTCTTGTGTAAGAAGAAAATTTAAGGGATGCACTTTGATGCCCAACATTGGCTATGGTTCAGACAAGAAGACACGACATTATCTCCTAAATGGCTTTAAGAAATTTATTGTGCACAATGTTGGAGAACTTGAACTTTTGATGATGCACAACAGGTAATCTAATGCATATTGTGTTTTATGCAACCGTTTAATGTATATACAATTTATTTTTGTGTTCTTATTTCACTTTTTTTTTTTTTGCTTTTCAGGACATATTGTGTTGAAATTACTCATGATGTTTCAACAAAGAAGAGAAGAGATCGTTGAACGGGTAGCACAGCTTGTAAGAATGGATGCTCAACCAAATCTTTTGAATTTCAGAGGATACAATAATTTATAAATGTTCATGTCACGATTATATGTTGTGAAACTTTGCTGAAATAGACACAGGTGCCTTCGAGATCACTTATGCATTAAGCACTTCCTGTAATACAAATTTTGGTAAGAGAGAAAAGTGGAATGTCTTTGTTTTGTGAACATAAGCCTATAAAGTTGAACCTTTAGTTCAGATTCTAGAATCGCTTCAACTCAAAAGGAGGTTTACTTGTTGCTTGGGGTGTTGGTTTTGAGTTATATCAAGGTTGAGATGTTAGTCCCTGGATTTTGACTTTGGGTAGCAAGCAAGGGCCATTTTGGACTCCAAACAAAGAAAACTGAATTTGATGGAAAATTGTAGGACGAGTTGTTTTTAACTTGTAATATGTAAAGTTGATCAAATTCTATGTACTTTTGACATCTTCAAGTAATTAGATGGCAAGCCTCATAATAAGACTAGAAAAGCAATGAATAAGCTACCAGTAATAGGGACCTTAACTTTTTCCATATTAATGGCTTGATTGCGGCGGAAGAAGAAAATTAAGATAAGATATCTAAGAATCACTTGAATTAAGTTTTAATTTTTTTGGATAATTATTAAAATTACACATTAATTTTGTTAAATGCGTAAGTAATACATAAATATTAATTATGTATCAAAAGAAATACATAAATATTAATTTATAATTTTATATAATATATATAATTTTGATTTTTGTTTAATTGTTTATATAAAATTTTAATTTAAATATACACATTTAAAAAGTAAATGCATTCATTTATAATAAAATCATCTTTTTACATTTTGGTAGAAGTAAAATGGTTTCTCTATTAAAATGTTCATATGCTTATTTAGTTAAATGTTGATGTAAAATTTTAATATATTTTTAGATAAATTATGTAAAATTTATTACTAATTAAAATTAAAATAATACATGATTTATTTACTCTTTTATTCAATTCATTTATCTTTTAAATTTTATAAAAAATTATATATAAATTTTATTAAAAAATATATATATTAAAAATAATAAAGTATTATATTCTCGATGAATTTTTATATAAATATATTCATTTAAATATTTAGAATTACATTTGTTAAAAAATATATAACAAGGACAATTTCGTAAAATATACATTCTAGTAATCTTTTATTCCTTCAACCAAACACTGTAATCTTACATTCCTACCAAACAAACCAAATACAGTAATGTAATATTTCCAATAATGTGTTAGGTAATATTATATTTCGATAATTCTATTCTCAAAGATAATCTTATATTTCGTGAATCAAACGCACCCTAAATTTCTCTAGTGTCTCTCGTAGTCTAAACCCCTAACCAAACCCTCGAAGTCCCCAAAAAAAGATGTCATCTTCTATTTGTCTACGCCACCTCAGCCGCTTTTCGACCACCATCATTGTAGCCGCTGGCGTTAACAAAACCAAACACTGCTCTTCCCCTTCTTCACGCTACGCTCAAGACCTCACCGTCCGCCGCCTCGCCAAGTCCCGCCGTTTCTCCGAGATCGAATCCTTAATTGAGTCCCACAAAACCGACCCCAAGATTTCTCAGGAGCCTTTCCTCTCCACTCTCATCAGATCGTATGGGATCGCTGGCATGTTAGATCACGCAATCTAAACTTTCCATCAAATGGACCAATTTGGTACCCCACGATCAACCATTTCCTTCAACACCTTACTCTCTGCTTGCAGCCAATCGAGGCAGTTTTATAAAGTCCCCCAACTGTTCGACGAAATTCCCAAGAAATACGAAGGCGTTTCACCAGACAAAGTTTCCTATGGGATTTTAATTAAAGCTTATTGCGAAGCGGGTAATCCGGAGAAAGGGCTCGGGTTTTAAGAGTGATGGAAAGGAAAAACGTTGAGGTGACTACGGTTACTTATACAACAATTTTAAATGCTTTGTATAAGAAGGGGAAAACAGAGGAGGCTGAGGTGTTGTGGTTTGAGATGACGAAGACCGGTTGTGAATTAGATGTTGCTGCTTTTAACGTACGTATTTCGAGGTTTCAAGGCAGATATCCGGAGAAAGTGAAGGAGCTGATTGATGATAAGAGTCATCTGGGGTTGAAACCGGATACCATTAGTTGTAATTATCTAATGACTAGTTATTTAAGAGAGGCATGTTGGATGACGCTAAGAAGGTTTATGAAGGATTAAAAAGTAATGGGTGCAACCCAAATGCGGCTACTATTAGGAATATGGTGTTTTATTTGTGTTTAAATGGATTGCATGAGCAAGGTTATAAGGTGTTCAAAGAGAGTGTAAGGTTAAATAAGGTTCCAGATTTTAACACATTGAAGCATTTGGCGGAGGGATTGGTGATGAAAAAGAAGACCAAGGATGCGAAAGGGTTGATTAGGACGGTCAAGGAGACTTTTCCTCCGAACTTCATGAATGCATGGACGAAGCTCGAGAAAGAACTTGGTTTGTCTTCTTGCGGTGCTGGTAATGCTGAAGCTCAAGAGGCTAAGGAATCTACAGGTTAGAAGTGAGATTGCAGCAGTTATTTGCCTGTGGTTTTGAGTTACTGCTTTAACTTCATTTGCGGCTAAGAATGATTAGATGAATTATGCAGTCAGCTGTGCTAATTTCAGGTGAAGTTACCATAGAAACTTGAATGGTGATATTTTTGGAAATGTCGATTCTGAATTAGTTGCAAGGATTGATTGATGTTACAATTGTTTGCTATTTGTTTGTTTTTTCCTACTTGTCTTGGAATGAAAAATAAATTCTAATAATCGAATTTTCTGCATAAATTGGTTATTTTCCTTCATGTCATTGAGCATTGTGTTCTATCTCAGTTTAAAATGCTCTTCTTGGTGAATATTTGACCTGCTATTTTTGAATTTTCCCTGTTAATAATAATAATTTGATTATAATTATTTCCCTTTATTTGAATCTCGAAAATATTCTCAATTTTTGTGGAAAAAAAGAGCCGCCAAAATCTCAGCAAAAACTAGAAAAATTACCCCATGATGATGCCTAGCATTTAAGACAATAACTAGTGCAAGAGTAGGTTCAAATCTTTGCCTTCAAACATTTGCTTCTTTTAGTACCATCTCCATCATCGGTCTGTTAAAATCCTCATATGATATGATTCTTTAATCTCTGCAGCACATAAATTATTGTTCACTTACACTTGCACCTGCACCTGCACCGTGCACGATTGACAACCTCGTTGGGATTTAAAGTATCACTATCGTATTAATTAAGTCATTCTATTTGGGCAGTGGATGTCGATTCGAATATGACATCGAGATATTTTATGCACTGGATGTCGATTCGAATATGACATCGAGTATATTTAAAATATGTGGGTCAAATTATAAACAAGTGTATGTTTATGAATGGATAATTTAGACCTAACATGTTAAGAAAAGAAGAAAAGGCATTCTGAAATTTTATTAGAATTGTTTGTCTTTTAACATTTCAGACCAAAGGTATCAATGCGACATGTATACATATGTTTACAATACTAACGCTCTTAAGGATTCAATTAGAATACTTCACCTTATATTTGATTAAACCCCATTTGATGGAAAACCTTATTAATACAATACTGACACTCTTCAGGATTCAGTTAGAGAGTTTGGTAATCCATTTAATTGTTTTGGGATTTACAGTGGAAATAACTCTTTAATTAATGAATGAAAAAAAATTGTTAACGAACGAAATCAGCTCCCATATTATATAAATCATGCCCACACAATTCCTACAAGCAAGGAGAGACCGTAAGGAAAATCTGTTTCTCATTCATTTCCCCCCACGTACGTCCATATTTTCACTCTCAATAAACAAACAAGGTCCTGAAGAAGAAAAGAAGGGCACTTGGTGTTTCCATCACTTGAATTCCATCTCGCTTCCTCTTGCATCTCTAACCAAATCACTGATATATACATTTCTCTTCATTATCTATCTTGTTTTCTTTCTCTCTTGCACATCTATGAACATTTGTTAAATGAGGAAACTTTGTCCAAACACTGACAAAGAAGATGGACTCGAGACGGTTCTCGAGGTCCCGGTTCCTGAAGAAATGTTCACCAGCATGGGAAACAACCTCCAAGCCCGGTTGGAAAACATGTTAACATGGATGAAAGCTCAAACATCCGATAAGTGGTCTCAGCCGATGCTTGCCAGCCGGATCAGCGAGCTGCGGTTCCTTCTTTATCTTGTCGGGTCCCCTCTTATTCCTCTCCAGGTGCAATTGGGCCACGCTGTTCACAAACCTGTCAAGGATTGTTCCATTGTAACTCTTCCCTGAAACTCTCCCACCATCACGTTTCAATCTATATTTCCTTTTTCTTAAATAGAAACATGATCATCTGTTTCGAGTTTGTTGGAATGAATTTCATATGTTCCTTGCCTTGCAGCAAGCCTCGACAGCAAAATACATAGTGCAGCAGTACATAGCTGCAACAGGCGGACAACAAGCCTTGAATGCGGTGAATAGCATGTGCGTGACCGGTCATGTGAAGATCACCGCATCGGAGTTTCAACAAGGCGATGTAAACGTTAAAGTGAAGAGCACAGAAGAAACAGGCGGATTCGTCCTCTGGCAAAAAGACCCAGATTTATGGTGCCTGGAGCTTATCATTTCAGGTTGCAAGGTTGTTTCTGGAAGCAATGGCAAACTTTCATGGAGGCAATCCTCTAATCAGAACACTCCCATTTCAAGAGGCCCTCCCAGACCCTTACGCAGATTCCTTCAGGTATCGCAAATTTTCTCGAAGCATTCAAATCCTATGAGAAAAAGAAAAACTGAGCTTATTTTCTTGGTATGTTTTGAATAGGGGTTGGATCCAAGGTCAACGGCCAATTTGTTTATAGACGCAACATGCATAGGAGAGAAGATTATAAGCAATGAGGACTGCTTTATCCTGAAGCTGGAGACGGGTGCAGCCATCCGTGAGGCCCAAAGTGGGCCAAACTATGAGATAATCAACCACACAATCTGGGGTTACTTCAGCCAGCGATCGGGCCTCATGATTCAGTTCGAGGATTCAAGGCTGTTGATGATGAAAAACAGGGACGACAATGACGTGTTCTGGGAGACGAGGACCGAGTCGGTAATGGATGACTATAAATACACCGATGGTGTTAACATCGCACATTCTGGGAAAACGAGCGTCACGGTGTTTAGGTACGGGGAGCAATCGGCCAACCACAAGCGGCAGATCGAAGAGAAATGGAAGATTGAAGACGTGGATTTCAACGTCTGGGGTTTGACAAAGGATGATTTTCTTCCGCCCTCCGATCCGCAAACAAGTTAAAACGAGAAAGACTTCGTATAGTTTAGAAGCATAAGAAGAAGAGACATTTGCATTCTTCTTTTCACTTTGTTATGTTTTCAAGATGGCTAAAGAAAAGCTATAGCTAAAGAAAAGCTATGGCTTTCTACCGGAGAATTTCATTTTGATATAAAGGAAAATCTTGATGCAGCTTCTTAAAAAAGAAAAATTAGTTCAATAAAGTTGCCGCTAGGAGCATCTCAAGGAAATGGCTTGTTTACACTTGTTAGCTTAGTAGAGTGAGACATGCATGCATGCATGGAATTTGATTTGCATTATGTTGCCAGAGTAGAGTGAGACATGCATGCATGCATGCATGGAATTTGATTTGCGTTATGTTGCCAGAGTAGAGTGAGACATGCATGCATGCATGCATGGAATTTGATTTGCATTATGTTGCTAGTGTGTAAGAGAACCGAGGAAAGGTCTGAAACCGGACCCACAACTGGAAGCAATCAATGAATGATTGGAAAAACCATGTTGTTTACATTTTTTTTGGAGTGGTTTCTTTACATATATTCAAGTGTTCAGATGCATACATTAATTGTACAATCAAATCATTGAAGCTCTCAAGGCTTTTGGACTCCGTAGGTATTCAAAACCAACATTTGAATCCTGTTTGCCATGAAATAAATTGTGTTGGGAGGGTTGTTCTTTAATATTTTTTAATAGTCTAAGATGATTGTAAAGAAGTATATGTTCAGAATTTTTTAATCTATTAACAACACAAATACACCATGAAAAAATTATTTTAAACTATTAAAACTTAAAAATACATTATTTTAATTTAAAATATTCAAAAATATATAATTATTTTTAATATTCAAAGTTAAATAGAAAATAAATACATATTAATTTGACATATTCAAAGAGTAATTATCCTACTAATATTCAAATTAAAAATATCTTTTAATTTGTAATAATCAAAAGGAATATGAATTTAATTTAAATATTAAATTCATCAATGAAATTCACTCTTCTTCCAACAGCTGTTTAAATTCAGGACTTTTAAGGAGAACAACATTTTATTTTACCATTGAGGTTACTTAATGAGTTCATTATTTTATGATGTGTGAATGATATTGTATAAATAATGTTTAATTATTTGATAATTTTTTCAAAAAATATTTATTATAAATACTAAATATAATAAATATTATAACTTATTATAAAAAATTAATATTATCAATTTTAAAATATTGTAATAATTCAACTAATATTATTTATTGAAGTATGAATCAAGTGGCATCGGTGGTAAAGAAATTGTTATTATTCATTGAGATCTCGGGTTTGAGCACCAAGAATTCCAGGAATGTAAGCCTTCAATGTCAAATGATTGAGAATTATTTTTGAACAAATACTACAAAAATATTATTAAATTATTTATACGGATGTAGTTAGAGCATCATAAAATAAAGAATACATATCATTATTCATTAAATATATTTTTGTTATCATCATTATCGAGAGAAAAATGTCAATGCTGACGAGGAAGAGGTGTTAAATTGACTAGATAAATGTACAACGAAGAAGAAGTGCTAACAAAAGTATACAAATGTTGAATTTAAAATATAATATAAAAAATATTTTTTTAAATTAAAAAAAATTTATTAAAAAAAACTATGTTAAATTGACTAGAGAAATGTACAACGGTGGAGTGAAGTGTGTCCAAGGTCGCCTCCCGCATGTGAGTCTCTCGGAAAACCTTTAGAATCTTTAACACCTTTCCATCGCCAACGTCGGCGTTTTATCCCTTGAATAGTTTCCTCTAAGAAATCTTCAGAAACCTATCCTTTTTGGCAACAAAATTGTTGGAAAATGAGTTAAGGAAAATGCAATAAAAATTTAAATAATCTCAATTAATCCTAGAATCTCATGCATATCATACTAACTACGATAAATTAAAGTCGTGAGATTACTTTAATCATGGGTTCAAAAATCTTTCTGTGCTTTCTCTGATTTTCTTTCGATCTTTAAAGATGTGGTCTTTCTGAAAGATAACCACCCTCTACAAGTATCTATAAATGGCAAAACTTGGAAGAGTGGATACTACATAAGTAATGAAAAGAGAAACGTAACACCCTAATCCAGTTCGACTCGAAGTTCCATGGATTACAATGTTACACGGGACTATCAAAATAGTAACCCAAAAATTTTCTTTTAAAACTGTTATAATAATTGAAAATAAACCATCCATGGTAATCAAAATAAAATAAGATACTCTGGGTTTACAAAACGATGGGAGCTCCCAAGTCATATTTCAAAATAATACAATAATAAATACAAATCAGAGTTACAATTGAATATACATAAGGCTCCATATACAATACATGCCCTCGAAAGATGGCTCAAGACGTACTCTAAAGGTCTCTGAGAATCTGGTTTGCTACACTGGAATATATGGTGACGATAACTCCCCACGAACTGCCCCTAAGAACCTGCGCACGGAAACATATTCCAAACGCTGAGCTTACAAGCTCAGTGCCTTACTAATAACTGAGCTATACTACATGCATTCACTAAATGAAATGACATGTTGCACAAGTCTGATCATACAACTACTTTACTACAAATATGTGGCTGACATCATGGTGTAGTTGAGGGATTCTGCATCTCGGAGCTTGCACACCCCTCTAGGATTGCCGATATACACTCGGGTACACGTAAGGTGAGATTCCAAAATTCTGCATCTGAAATGTACACCCGCCAACTTACTCCGTCGAGTCTTGGGCACCTGCACCCAGTTGGCCACCGAAGTGCATGACACCGACTTAGATCCATTGACTATCGTATTCTGCTAGAAGGAACTCAGGTGTTCTGACTGTTTCTTGAGCATCAAACAAGGATAGTTTTATATAAACCTAGTAGTTAATGTTTCTACTTTTCTGTTATTAATTTTTATTCTCGGTTGAAGTCTTATTTATTGTTGTTAGTATGTATTTAGGGTACCTTAGGTCTCATCCCTAAATCTTTGGATTATTTAGCCAAAATTGTTCGTGGGCACCGTACTGACCCTTCAATATTGATAATAAACCTTTGGTATCAAAACCCACCTGTTGGTATCGATACCCCTGATTGACGTGGCTTTTGGATCAAGGTAGTATCGATACCCTCATATGAGTATCGATACTAAGGTGTTGGGGTATCGATACTTGACTGAGTATCAATACCAAATTTCAATTCGATGTTTTAAAAAATACCCCAATATTGACACCCCTATGGGGAGTATCCATACTCTTGTCCTAGTATCGATACTACCCTTATAAAATTGCCTAATTTACGCCTGGATGAAGAACAATATCGATACTGTCATTGGTGGGTGCTCTGTTTTGACATGAAAATCCTATATTTCTATACCCAAATACGTCCCTAATTGATGTTTAAATGTTTTATGTGATAATAGAGGTCATAATGGATCCGTAAACATGCTGAAAACACTCAAACGATGCAAATATAAGCTTTAAAAACTCCACTAAATTGTAGGTTTGATAATAGAGGAAACTTTAAAAACATTTCCTAAGCTATAAATCTCTGGAAACAAATTAAAATCCATAGGTTTGATAAACCCCCACAAAACCGTTTTTGGTTATCATGGCCAAACTTTGCAAAGGAAGGCTTGAATTGAAGCTTGAGATGAGTAGATTAAGTTTCTTACCTTGAGGATGCTAAATAGAGTATGAAATTCTATAAAGATTTCACCTTTTACTTAAAAAACTAAGGAAGAAGATGAATGAGAAGGGAGCTTGGGGGAAAGAAGACAAAGGTAAAGAAAAAAATATGAAAGAATGTAGAACGTGAGATCACCAAATTAATGGCTTTTTAGAATTTTCTTCAAAAATTGGCTTAATTATCTCGTTGATCCTTCCAGCATTGGTTGCAAACTAAAAATACCCTTTTAATTCTTGTTGAGCTTAATCCAAGCCTAATTCCACTTGGGTCAAAGCCTCCTATAAGCTAAAGAATCACTCCAAGTCCCATCTCGAGTTAGCACAAACTCATAACCTGAGATCTGGGACGTTAAAAGAAATACAACTTCATTGATTATTTACTCCTGATACAAGGAACTATATATACAACATTGTTGCATGCAATTACGGCACAACCACCTAGCTAAAAACCCCTAACAGACTAACAACACAACTAACTCTTAACTCCACGAGATATCAAGCTCAGCTCACTCCAATGTTCTTGTAATACCCCCAAATTTTGGTTAGTGACCAAAATGTAAATTTTAAAAGTTTAGTGGTCAAAGTATAAAATTGGGAAAAAGTTTAAAGACCTCAGTGGTAATTTTCCCAAAAAGAATTTTTATTCCATAAATGGATAGTTTACTCTTGAGAGTGGGGTTTTATTGAAATCATATTCTTGATCCGGATTTGGTGTTAAAAACTAGAAAGTGTTAAAGTCCGGTGAAAATTCGGTAAATTGGATCGAATATAAATTTTTAGAAAATTTGAAGGATGATAAATTAAGCTTAGAAATATTATTTCCACATTTTAAAATGATGGAAAATAATATGGAGTATTGGATTTGAGAAATAATTTCCATGTTCAATTTGGACCATTGGATGAAAAATGGCAAGATTGAAATTTTGGAAAAGTTGCATGGGAAAAGTTGTAAAGGGTATTTATATTTGACTTTATAAAGATGATAAGGGTTGTGTGGCTTGGTATGAATGTAATTATCAAGTTTCATTAATGGTAAAATTGTCATTTCTCATTAAATGAATTTTATATTCATTTAAGCTTAAAAACATGATAAATTAATATGAAATTAACTAAAATTTCATGAAAACTTGGTCATGGCCCTCATACCCTAGGTATGAGAACTTTTATTTTTCATTTCTAAGCCAAATTATTAGGTTTTGATGAGCTCTATCATTTGGTACCATTATTACATTCTAAACTTGCTTGATTTTAAAGATCCTAAATTCTAGGGTTTATGTTAATATTAGCGTTTATGGAATTGATGATGGATTTTAAGGTTTTTGAAGTTGTAAAATCATTTCCAAGCTTGTTTGATGATTAAATCATGATCAAACCTCCTAGAAATGCATTTAGTAGTTTCAGCCTAACCCTAAAAATTAGGGGAAGTTGTGATTTAATGAAATTTGATCAGGGCTTTGATTGTAGAGGTTTTATAAGGTTGAATAGAGGTTAATTTCATGCTCGAATCGAATCAAAACCAAGTGAAATCATGGAACCCTAGACTTGTAATATTCAGCCTTGGCTTTTAAAGATGAGAAAAATTATGTAAAAAATATGTAGGGGCTGGAAATGATGTAGGAGGTATTTTACAAGCCTTAGAAAAATTTGGGGACCATTTTGTAATTTTATGAAAGTTGGGGGACCTATTAAGCAATTATGGAAAATTATGGGATCTAAGTGTAATGGTTCAATAGTTGATGTAATATGCTGGAAATTAATGTTAGAGTGTTGAAATTAATGTTAGAATGTGAAATTGGATTATTTTGGAAACTTGGTAAGTTTGATGAGTGGTTTGGGAAGTTTGGAGGGTTTAAAGGTAATTATGCAATTGTAAATGTACTAGATTGATTATGTTGATTCGATGTTGGAATTTTCAGTATTGAATTTGAATTAAAGAAAGAGTAAAAGACCATTTCGAATGAAACAGAAAAGTTTAGCTGAATTCTGAAAGAATTAATATTTTGTGGTTAAAAATGCAAAGTTGAAAATGTTATGTGAAGTTTGATGAATTTAGATAAAAAGGGACTTGAATGTCCAATTTGAAGTGTTATGGTCAACGATTATGTTGTGACATGGAATTAGTATTGAATGGGCATCGAAAGATTTTTTAGAAAATTATTTTCTATTGTGTGCCTATGTTAGTAAGATTCTAACATGTGGCTTGAATTTGTATATGTTTATAATGATGCTCATTTAGATTGTGTGCTTGAAATCAAGATTAAACAATATTAAAGCTAAGGAAAAGCTTAAGGATGAAATGTGAATTTCTAAGGAAGGTTTACAAGCTAAGGACACCAGGTGAGTGCAAATTTAATTTGTACTTATGTTATCAAACATTGGCTTGCGATGAGCTAGTGACAGAGTTACTATGATAAAAAGTGACTCCTAATTTTTATGTGTTATGTGGTTCATGCATATTTGTTCATTTGATGAGCTAATATAATTAGTGAATAACCTGTAAATGCAAATTGGTGAAATCTGACCGGATTTGTGATCGGAATAGTAAGTTTAGAAAATCATAGGAAATTTTAAAGAAATAATTAGAGAATGAATCTTACACCGTTGAATATGTATATCAGTCTAGTTTTGTTTAAAACAAATGGATACTAATTTTGAGGAGTATACAAAATGATATGAATTTTTAATCAACGATAGGTCAAAAAATAGGGTAGCAAATTTTGCTCAAAACAACTTCTGTAAGTCAGCTTTGAAAATTCATTATAAATTGTACAAATTGAAGTAGAAGAAGTTCCTTATATGTTTATATTGGTATTCGAGTCTAGTTTCAGTGGTATAAACGGAATAAATATTAAGTGTGTAGATTAATACAGAATAATATTTCTTTAAAAGTAGTGCAAACTGTCAGAGTAGTAATTTACGATAAATTTTGTAACTAAAGTAATCGAAAGCGAATGAATAAACCTAAAGCTTAGTGAGGTTTATATTTTGGACCTGTAAATAAATTGTCAAAGTGAGTGCATGTAACATTACAAAAAAATCAGGTTAGTGACCAAATTGTAAGATTTTAAAACTGTGTTTAATTTAGAAAATTTTAGAAAAGTTCAAGGAATTAAGTGGTAATTTTAACAAAAAGAATTTATTCCATTAATGGATTTAGTTTAGTGATCAAATTATAATTTTTGAAGTTTGGTGACCAAAGTATAAATTTTGAAAAAGTTCAGGGACCAAAATGGTACTTTTTAAAAGTTACAATAGGTCTCGAAAATAAGAAAATAAATATATTATTTTCACATTTTTAAATGTTGGAAAATAATATTTAAGGGTTTAATTCCATGTTTAATTTGGACCGTTGGATTAAAGTGATAGGATTGTAATTTTTGGAAATTACAAGGGCAAAATGATAAAGTAGGAAAATATTTTGTTCATCTTTGACTATTGGAAGATGATAAGGCTGAGATGTCTCTGTTTGGAAGATGATAAGGTTGAGGTGTATAGGTTTAAAGGTAATTATGAAGTTTTATTAAGGGTAAATTGGTATATTCCCAATTTATTGAATTTAATATTCATTAAATGATAATTTAAAGATAGATAAGCATGAGAAATATCTGAAGTTTCATGACAAAGTTGTCTCCATTGCCGTGAGTTTCTTAAGGTAAGAGCAAAAATTTTAGTTTTTATTTTTTGAGCTATTTTCTTGAGATTTAGACTTCGGTGTAGCTAGGGTTTATGTTCATTTCGCTACGTTTTGTCATGAATATCACTAGGGTTTATGTTCAAGTTCAACTTGAGTTAATGAAGGGGATGTTGATTTCTTGTGTTTTATGGGTTATGAAGAGTTAAATGATTTTAAAGAATTGGTTGTAAGAATTGATGAATCTAAGGATGAAGTTAATGAAAACAATTTAGATTTTGAATCTAACAGTGAGTTTAAAAATTCACTAGAAATTATATAAAAATGATTTAGAGGTCATTTTTATATATTTGTGTTCGTATATCAATATAGTTTTGTTTAAAATAACGGTTATCAATTTCAAGGTGTATACAAAAAGATATGAATTTTTAACCAATGAAATGTCAGAAAAACGAGCAGTAGATTCTGCGCAAAACATATCATGTCGGCCAATTTTGAAAATTCACCATAAATTGTACATAATGAATTAGAATGAGTTATTTATATGGATAGATTTGTATTCTAGTCTAGTTTTCAACGGAATAAACGGAATTAAATTCCAGTGTGTATATAAATACATAATACTGATTATTTAAAGGTAGTGCAAGTTGTCTGAATATGGAAATTTTAGAATTTAAGTTGAAATGGATTAGAAGATTAAGAGTAATTTTTAAATATAAAAGTATCATTTAGGTGAGTTAGAATAATTCTGGAAATTCTGGAAAGTGTGCTGATTTTGGAGTTTAAGTATTAAGTTGGGATTGAATTTCAAGTTTATCAAGTTGTAAGGTTGAAATTGAAAAGTCTAAGAAAGTTTAGGATGAAATTGTAAGCTTTTGAGTGTTGAAGTATTGATTTGAACTTTTATTTTAGTTTCTGGAAATTTTATATATTTAATGGGAAATGATCATAATAATGAAGAGCTATTATGAAATTAAAGGAAAAGTTGAGTTTAATTCTAAAAAGAATTTAAAATATGTGGTTTGATTTTATAATTGAAAAAAAGTTGAAGATCATGTTGAGAATAATTATTTGTTGAATTGAATAAGTGTTTTGAGAAGTTTGAAGTTATAATGGAGTTATGAGTTGGGTTGATATCAATTTAGTTATCGATTTTATTTTATAGATTTTCAAATGTTGAAATGAGCTTATGTTAGAACGATACTAATATGTAGTTTAAACATTTTGTGTTATAATTTCGTATTGTCATATTACAATAAAACTAGCAATCCGAACGATCTGAAAGGAAAGGACAAAGCTTGTGACTAGGGTTATCGTATACAAGTTCTGTAATGAGGCAAAGGTGAGTGCAGTTTATTATTTTATTATTTTGATCGAGGACGACTTACGATAAGTCAACCTCACCTTGTTTATTTCAAAGATATGAATTATGTTTTGATTATGAAATTATATCCATAATATTTTTAATAAGTTTTATGAATGATTTTGGGTATGAACTGCCTATATCACATTTTACAAATGTGAATTAAATATATTTCTGATTCTGATATGATTTTTATCAAATGATTACGAAATGAACTAAAAAGCCCATTGTATGTTATATGGAGAGTTAAAGGTACAATTGACATGTCATGAGGTGGAGTGATTATCTATTCTGATTCTGATATAGTGTGGTGTACCGGAGTGTACACTAGTATATATATTCTAATCTGAATGCACTTGGTGTGCATATTGTTATTTCCGATGTGATAGCACTATATGTGCTTATCTGTTCCGAATCTGATGATCTGAGATCTGTATTGCGTACACTCGTCTGACTCACGTACCTTATATTCTCTTAAAATATACTTTGGGCTCTAAAAATGAAATAAGAAAGTTCTGAAAAGTGTCTGACTACAAAGAAATATGGATTGATTATTCTGTATGATCTGATTTATAATGATCTTGTGAAATTATCAGATGATTCTTTTCATGTTTATGATAAAGTTCAACATGAGATATCTGGTTTGAACGTTCTGAATATTATGTCTGTTTTATTTTAATGATATATATTACAATCTTTTATTAAATTGTTCTCACCTTTAGTATTATTACCTCACTAAGTTATATTTAGCACGTGATGATTTTCATGCGTAGGTTCTGATTGAGACATGGACGTTTTGTGGGGAGCCTCTCAAGCATCTTGTGCATATCATCTATAATATCAGTATCACTAAGACATCACCGATGTTTCTTTTGACTAGTAGTGGCATGTATATTTATGTTATCAACCTAGTTTATCAGTTATGACTATATGATATGTAATAGTAAATTAGGACTATTTAGTTTGACTGGTTTATTTTTCAGCATTTTGATATGTCTGAATATATATATATAGTAGTTAAAATATTATGTTTTTAAATGGTTCATAAAAAATAGTTTTAAAAGTTGAAATTAGAAATGTTTTAAAAGAAATAAAAATTTTAATCAGTTTGATGTGACATCTATGGTTCGTATTTTTAGAGGTTTACGGGCTATGGGTGTTATATTTATTGGTATCAAAGCTGTAGGTTTAGTCAATTCTCAGCCTAAACCGAGCCTATGTTATATCATAAATATGTATATGCCACTAGGACGTCAAAATTACTGATCTGGTATGGTCTGATGATTTTATTTATGATGTTGCTCCTTACTAATGTAAATTTGTGCTTTTGTTTAGATGTCGAGTTTGGGAGGCATAAAACGGGCCACCGAACAAGAGGTTCTCGAGGGAACCGATAGTGGGAGTAGTAACGAGGTAGAGCACGTACCCCAACGTCAGGGAGAGTTGGTACATTAGGGAGTACCCGCTCCAGATCAGGGAACTTTCTTACAAGCTCTAGAGGCTATCTTAGCTCAATATCAGCCGGCAACAACACCTCCCCTTTCTCCGCCTCCACCTCCTCCTTCAGTTTTGAAAATATCAGTTCCGAAGGAATTAAAAAGTTTTGGAGCTACAGAATTTAAAGGCGAAGAAAATGAAGGCCCAATAGTGGTAGATATGTGGCTGAATGATGTGAAAATAATGTTGGACAGTTTTTATTGTTCCAAGGATAAAAGATTGGATGGAGTAGTTTCACTGTTGCGAGGCCAGTATCATATATGGTGGACGAACGTGACGACACATGTTCCTCCTGATTATATCACATGGTAGTTTTTCTTAGAAGCATTTCAGAAGAAATATATTGGAGAGCAGTTTATCACTCAGATGAAGCAGGATTTCTTTAATCTGATCCATAGTGGTAAATCTGTATACGAGTATGAATGTGAGTTTAATAAACTTGCTCGATATGCCTCAGAGATGGTTCCCACTGAAAGAGACATGTGTCAGAAATTTATTCGAGGTCTCCGTCCCAAACTCAGGGAACTTCTGTTGGCTGCGAACTTGACCACTTTTCAGGAAGTGGTTAACAAAGCAAAAGACTTGGAAATGGCACAAAATAAGAATTATCTGATAGAGCAGAGACGACAGTCTAAAACATCAGGAGCATCATCCTCTTTTCAATCTAAAAGAGATCGAGGTTTTGATTATTGATATTAAAATAAATCTGAAAGTGGTGCTTCTTCTCGTAAAAGATCTGAGGCAAAATAAAAAGGACGACAGACTCAGATGATAGATTCAGGAGCTAGTAGATCAACTCAACCACAAGATCAGATGTTGACATGTCAACATTGTGGGAAAAATCACCCTGGAGTTTGTAGAATGAATACTAGAGCATGTTTTCGTTGCGGAGATACCGATCATTTTGTCAGAGACTGCCCATTAGCAGGGGAGAGATCAGTAAAGATAGAGTGGTCTGTGGCGGTGCATCAAAGAGGTGGTAGAGGAAGAGATAGAGGGAGGGGATATTCAGATACAACCTCCCAGTCTGATGTTCATGCTCCAACGAGAATTTATAACATCAAGACTAATGAGGATCGTGATAACCCAGAGATCATAACAGGTACTTTCTATCTTTATGATGAGCCTGTATTTGTTTTGATTGACCTGGGTTCTACGCATTCCTATGTTAGTTTAAAATTAGTTAAAAATAAGAATACTCTGTTAGAACCCATCAATAGTGATATGATAGCTATAAATCCACTGGTCATAGAACTAGAGTCACACGGATTAGTAGAAATTATCCGATAAAGATTCAAGGGGTTGTATTCCCGACGAATCTTTTGGAGTTACTGTTTGACGAATTTGAGATTATATTGGGCATGTATTGGTTATCTTGACATTATGGTTGGGTAGATTGTCGTACGAAGCGATTATTTATAAAGGATGTAGAGGGTACCGAGATAATAGTAATTAGAGAAAAAGCAAAATTTTTGCCCAATGTGATATCCGCAATGACATCAGCGAAAATGATGGAAGAAGGTTGTACGGCTTTCTTAGCAAATGTAATTGACACCCGAACATCTGAAATTCGATTAGAGGATATTTCGCCAGTTCGATAATTTCCAAATGTATTTCCTGATAATTTACCCGGATTACCTCATTATCGAGAAGTGGAGTTTAAAATTGAAGTTTTCCTGGGTACATCTCATATTTCAATGGCTCCATATAGGATGGCTCCAACGGAACTCAGAGAACTAAAGGCGTAATTATAGGAGCTATTAGATCGAGGTTTTATTAGACCGAGTGTATCTCTGTGGGGTGTACCAGTACTTTTTGTTAAAAAGAAATATGGCTTGATGCGATTATGTATAGATTATCGTAAACTGAATAAGGTGACGGTGAAGAATAAATACCCTCTTCCGAGGATCGATGATCTATTTGATCAGCTCAAGGGTGCTTCAGTATTTTTGAAAATTGATCTTCAATCAGGGTATCATCAGCTAAAGATAAAAGAGGAAGATATTCCAAATACGACTTTCAGAACCTGATATGGTCATTATGAGTTTGTTGTGATGATGTTTGGACTGACCAATGCTCCATCAATATTTATGTATTTAATGAATCGGGTGTCTCATATGTATTTGAATCAATTTGTGGCCGTGTTCATTGATGATATTTTGGTGTATTCTAAGATTAGGGAAGAGCACGACACACATCTCCGTATCGTACTTCAGACATTACGAGATAAAAAGTTATATGCTAAATTATCAAAATGTGAATTTTGGTTGTCAAAGGTCGCCTTTCTGGGTCACGTGATTTTAGCAGAAGGAATTAGTGTATATCCCAAGAAAGTGCAAGCGGTAGTGGAGTGGAAACCTCCGAAAAATGTTTCTGAAGTTTCTTGGGGTTAGCTGTAT
This sequence comes from Hibiscus syriacus, assembly GCF_006381635.1. NCBI lineage: Eukaryota > Viridiplantae > Streptophyta > Magnoliopsida > Malvales > Malvaceae > Hibiscus > Hibiscus syriacus. The sequence continues at coordinate 915,178 of NW_024062822.1, read as the reverse complement.
ATTATTGAAGATTTGTGAAGAATTTTTCTATAATTGCATCTCCACTTACCAAACTACTTCGAAAGGATGTACCATTTTTCTGGACTGAAAAGTGTCAAGAAAGTTTTGATATGCTTAAAAAGATTCTGACAGAGGCCCTGGTGTTAGTGCAGCCAGAGTCAGGAAAGGATTATGTAATCTACAGTGATGCGTCTCATAATGGTTTAGGTTGTGTTCTAATGCAAGAAGGTAAAGTGGTAGTCTATGCTTCAAGGCAGTTAAAGGCACACAAATGGAATTATCCGACACATGATTTAGAGTTAGCAGCTGTGGTGTTTGCTTTGAAGATATGGCATCATTACTTGTATGGTGAATGATGTTACATTTATACAGATCATAAGAGTTTAAAATATTTGCTCGCTCAGAAAGAATTAAATCTAAGGCAAAGGAGATGAATGGAGCTTCTCAAAGACTATGATGTGATTATTTATTTTCATCCTGGGAAGGCTAATATGGTAGCTGGCGCACTTAGCCGAAAAACCTTTAATGCTATGAGAACGTTAGATGCTCAACTATCAATTGAAGAATATGGTGCATTAATTGTAGAATTATGATTAAGAACTGCCTTATTGGATCACATCAAAGATCTACAGAATAATGATAAAAAGTGTTTGGATATAATGGAGCAAGTGAAGAAACGAGAAATGGAAGACTTTGAAATTAAGTCTGATGGATGTTTATATTACCATAATCAGATTTGTGTGCCAGATAACGAAGAACTTAAGAAAGATTTTCTTACCGAAGCTTATTATAGTCCTTTGACTATGCATCCAGGAGGAAATAAAATGTATCAAGATTTGAAGAGTCGGTATTGATGGGCAGGTATGAAAAGAGATATCACTGAGTTTGTTTCTAAATGTCTAACCTGTCAGCAGGTAAAAGTATAACACCAGGTACCTTTGGGGTTGTTGCAACATATCTCCATTCCTCGGTGGAAATGGGAACGATTTACCATGGATTTTGTGACAGGTTTACCATTGACACCTAGTAAGAAAGATTCGATATGGGTGGTTGTGGATAGATTGATGAAGACAACACATTTTATTCCAGTTCGAGAAGATTATTCTATGAACAAATATGCTGATTTATATGTCAGAGAAATAGTATGACTTCATGGAGTACCCATTTCGATAGTTTCCGATAGAGATCCGAGATTCACTTCGAGATTTTGGAAGTCTTTGCATGAGGTATTAGGAACCAGACTAAATTTCAGCACATCTTATCATCCTCAGACAGATGGTCAATCTGAGCGAACTATTCATATACTTGAAGACATGCTAAGGGTGTGTGTTATTGATTTCAAAGGATCATGGGAAAAGTATTTTCCTTTAGAGAAAATAACCTCAGTGACCAAAAATCCCATATAATATACGATTTTAACCAACTTTTTCCGGATTTGCCAAAATGACCAACAAAATCGCAATGCGATCGCTAATTCGCAACACGATCTCCATTATCGCAAATTCGCGTTGCATTTTCGCAATGCGATAGTTGAAAATCGCGTTGCGATGGTCTACAGTATCGTTGCGATTTTCCCAATTCGCAATGCGAATAAGTAAATCGCAATGCGAATTGGGAAAATCGCAATGCGAATTGGGAAAATCGCAATGCGAATAAGTAAATCGCAACGCGAATTGGGAAAATCGCAATGCGATAATAAAAAATCGCAACGAGATACTTACTTTCGCAACGCGATACTGACTTTCGCAACGCGATAATACATAATCGCAATGCGATTTTCAAAGCGCCATTAGTATCCTGGCCAAGTATTTTATTTTTAAATTCCAAACATGAATATTAATATATTGGAACACTGAACTGTCCACAGTATATCCCGTAATCGCAACTCATAACCTAAAACCTAAAATCACAACTCAGTCCCATCTCTATCTCTCACTCTCTCACCCATCTCCGACGAAATCCGTCCCCATCTCCGGCGAAATCCGTCTATCTCCATCTCTCAGAGCCACCCTCACAATCAGAAATAGAAAATCAACCAAATCAACCAACGAGGGTTAGTTTTTTTAATTATTTTCTTTTTGAAATTTTTGCATTATTATTAGGTTTTTCATATTGAAATTGATGATAAGTTTACTGGTAATTTCAATAATAGATTAACCGTTTCACTTAGATTGCTTATTAAATCAACCAAGAATCGCAACGCGAAATGCAAATCGCAACGCGATTTTAGTTTCGCGTTGCGATTCTCTCGTTGCGATAGTCATTTTCGTGTTGCGATTTTCATTTTCAGAAACTATTCTTCTTCTGCAAATTGAAACTTGAATGAATTGCATTACTTCAACCAAAAAACAAAGACAAATACGAAATTCACAGTGTTGCATATTTAAGTTTGAAGAATAAACTACTACTATTTATGTTTATTATTGTTTTTGGTATATCTTCACAGTGTAGTTTTTGGTATATCTAATTTAGTATGTTTATTGTTTTTGTAGAACTTTTATTCGGCTCAATTGACCTTGAGAAATAAAGTCAGCCTGGCCAAAACAATTGCGTCGAAGCTTTCACCTGCACAAAGAAAAATGTTTGAGGATACATGCTTCGGGCCATGGCTGAAAGTACAACATCCCGGTGGAGATGCGATGTTGACACACCTGTTTCTTCAAACCATGACTAGAGATCTACCAGAGACTATACAACGTCGTGATGAAGAGATATGGTTTGATTTTCCACCGGCGTATACGTGTTTTGGGCGGGAGGAGTTTTGCTTAATCACCGGTCTACGCTTCGGGCACGATGATGTAGGTCGGTACACTAGACACATTACCCGCCCATCATGGCTATCCCGGGTTTTTCCTGAGCTGGAGAGGCCGAGTCTACACGTAGAAGACCTGACAAGATTTTTGAATAATAAAGATGGTTTTACTCGGATGGATGACGTCAACGTTGTCCGAGTATGCCTTCTAATTCTTTTGCATGCCGACTTTTTAGGCAGAGAGGCCAGACAACCTATTCCAAATGATCTAATCAAATTGGTAGAAGACCTAAATGCGTGGAACCTGTTTCCGTGGGGCTCGTATTTATGGAAAGCTACATGGAATAAGTTATCGTCTTCCTTGGATGATCGAAAAAGTTTGCATGGCGATGGTTCCAAATACACTTTGACAGGCTTTATTTGGGCCTTTAAGGTAAGAATTTTTATATGATGTTTCCAAAATTATAAGTAATTATTTAACAATTACTAATGTTTGTTATTATATTGTTTGTAGATTTGGATATTTGAGGCCTTTCCCGCCATGAAGACATATGTAATAAAAACTTCAAATGATATTCCCAGGGCTATTTCCTGGAAGAGGAAACGGACCTTGCAATGGGAAGATTTACTACGGTATACGACAATAAATAATGTAAGTTAACATAAATACTACCATATGTTTATAAACAAGTTATTACTAGTACACGTTTAACTTTGTTTGAGCTTTTATATTGTTAGGAGGCCAACACTCCTCTACAGAGGCTGACACCCACGGAAGCTGAGCTTGCCACTGATTGGTGGCAAGCTAGTAAGCGTTTTTTTGATGGAACGGTTGATGAGCAGCCTCTACTTCGGGAGCCATCACCTCACCCAGAGCTATCACCTCACCCAGAGCCATCATCTGATCGACCCGGCTATACACCTCCACAACGACAGCCATCACCTATTCTGTCACATCATCGAGCCTCTTCTCCACCATCACCGCAAGATAGGCGACCGGCAAAGATGCCACGACGTTTATCTCCCTGTTCTCCACCTCAACGGGATGAGTTAGGGGAGTTACGTGATGAGGTCAATGCCTTGCGTGAGGAGGTCGGTACTTTACGCAAAGACGATGGTGCATGGCATGTTGAGGTGTCTACATTATGCGGTGAGGTAGCCGCTCTACGTGAGATGGTAGCATCGTTGCAGAATGAGGTTCATACTCTACGCAACGAGGTAAGTTTAAGATTTTTCATACTCGTAATTCATTCGGTTGCTGCCAATACTGCTAAACTGTTTTTGTTAGTATTTGTTTTTGGTTTTGTTTTTGTCTTTTGGTTGAAGTAATGCAATCCATTCAAGTTTCAATTTGCAGAAGAAGAATAGTTTACTTTCGCAACACGAAAATGACTATCGCAACGCGGAAATGGCTATCGCAATGCGAAATGAAAATCGCAACGACAAAATCGCAATGCGAAATGAAATCGCAACGACAAAATCGCAACGCGAAATGAAAATCGCAATGCGATTTGTGTTTCGCGTTGCGATTTTGTCGTTGCGATTTCATTTCGAATTGCGATTTTGTCGTTGCGATTTTCATTTCGCATTGCGATAGCCATTTCCGCGTTGCGATAGTCATTTCGCGTTGCGATTTTAAGTTTCGTGTTGCGAAAGTAAACTATTCTTCTTCTGGAATGTTTATATATGTTGTCCTTTTAAATGTTTATATAAGTGCTTACTTCTGGAATGTTATCTGAGCATTTTGTGAACTATGATAGAATAATGATTTGGGTGAATACAATGCTAGTTTGAAACATATTTGTCTTTGTTTAATATCATGTCTGTTTATTTACTGATTTATGTATTAATTTTTTTTAGCGGCCCGATAAGGTGGATGCTTTACGTCGGGTTTTCCTTGCACGACGGAGTTCACGCATCAGACGGCGTGGACGTGCTATTACGTCTGGCCTCTCTGCCTAAAAAGCCGGCATACAAAAGTAGTAGAAGGCATACTCGGACAACATCGACGTCATTCATCCGAGTAAAACCATCTTTCTTATTAAACAATTTCTTCATGTCGTCGACGTGTAAGTCCGGCTTCTCTATTGACTCATCAGGAAAAACCCTGGATAACCATGATGGGCGGGTGATATGACGAGTGTACCGACCTACATCATCGTGTCCGAATCGTAGACCAGTGATTAAGCAGAACTCCTTCCACCCAAAACAAGTATACGCCGGTGGAAAATGAAACCATATCTCTTCCTCACCACGTTGTATACTGTCGGGTAGATCGCTAGTCATGGTCTGAAGCCACAAATGGGTCAAACTAGCATCTCCACCCGGATGTTGTACTCTCAGCCATGGCCCGAAGCAGGTTTCTTCAAACAATTTTCTTTGTGCAGGTGAAAGCTTCGAAGCAATTGTAGTGGCTAGGCTAACTTTATTCCTTAATGTCAATGAAGCCGAAAAAAATTTCTACAAAAAAACAATAAACATACCAAGTTAGATATACCAAAAATTACACTGTCAAGATATACCAAAAACAAAACAATAAATATAAATAGTAGTTTATTCTTGAAACTAAAATTTGCAACACTATTTTTGTCTTTTGGTTGAAATGAAAATCGCAACGAGATAATGAGAATCGCAACGCGGAAATGACTATCGCAACGAGAGAATCGCAACGCGAAATGACTTTCGCGACCAGACAATCGCAACGCGAAATAAAAATCGCAACCGCGAAATAAAAATCGCAACGCGAAATGAAAATCACAACGCGAAATGAAAATCGCAATGCGATTTTGGTTTCGCGTTGCGATTTTTATTTCGCGTTGCGATTATCTCGTTGCGATAGTTATTTCCGCGTTGCGATTTTCATTCTCGAAACTATTCTTCTTCTGCATTACTTCAACCAAAAGACAAAGCAAAGACAAATACTAACTTCACAGGCTAAACAGTTTAGCAGTATTGGCAACAATCGAATGAATTTAATAAGAAATCTAAGTGAAATGGTTAATCTATTATTGAAATTACCAGTAAACTTATCATCAATCTCAATATGAAAAACCTAAAATAATGCAAAATTTTCAAAATAAAAATAAAAAAACTAACCCTCGGAGGTTGATTTTCCATTTCTGAATGATTGTGAGGGATTTTTGACTGTGAATGGTTGTGAGGGATTTCGCCAGCGATGGGGACGGAAATCTTCGAAGATGGGGACGGATTTTGACGTAGAGAGTGAGAGATGGAGATGGGACTGAGTGTTGTGTTTTTGGGTTTGAGGTTATGAGTTACGATTACTGTGGACGGTTCAGTTTCCGATTTATTAAGAAAAAATTCGTGTTTGGAATTTGAAAAAAAAATACGCGTTAATACGAATGGCGCTATGTAAATCGCGTTGCGAAAGTCAGAATCGCGTTGCGAAAGTCAGTATCTCGTTGCGATTTTGTATTATCGCATTGCGATAGTAAGTATCGCATTGCGATAGTCAGTATCGCATTGCGATTTTCCCAATTCGCGTTGCGATTTACTTATTCGCATTGCGAATTGGGAAAATCGCAACGACATTGTATACCATCGCAACGCGATTTCCAACTATCGCAACGCGAAATGCAACGCGAATTTGCGATAATGGAGATCGCGTTGCGAATTAGCGATCGCATTGCGATTTTGTTGGTCATTTTGGCAAATCCGGAAAAAGTTGGTTAAAATCGTATATTATATGGGATTTTTGGTCACTGAGGTTATTTTCTCTTTCCTTTAACAGAGTTTTCTTATAACAACAATTATCAATCGAGTAAAAAAATGGCTCCTTTTGAAGCATTATATGGAAGAAAATACCGAACACCACTGAATTGGTATGAACTAAAAGATCGAGATGTTATTGGTCCAGATCTGATTAAGGAGGTGGAAGACAAAGTGAATATTCTCAAGATAGCTGCAGATAGACATAAATCTTATGATGATTTAAAGAGAAAAAAGATTGAATATCAAGAAGGTGATAAAGTATTTCTTAAAGTGTCACCTTGGAAAAAGATTTTGAGATTTGGATGGAAAGGGAAATTGAGTCCAAGATTCATCGGGCCATACGAGGTTGTAAAGAGAGTTGGACCAGTAGCTTATCAGTTGGCGTTACCTCGAGAGATGAACAAGATTCATAATGTTTTCCACGTTTCGATGCTTCGAAGATATAGATCCAATCCTTCTCATATTGTTCACTAGAATAGATAGAAGTTCAAAATAACTTGACCTATGAGGAAGAACCGGTGCAAATATTAACACATGAAGTGAAACAGTTAAGAAATAAAGTGATTACGTTGGTTAAGGTGTTATGGAGAAATCATAAAGTTGAAGAAGCAACATGGGAACGTGAAGAGGATATGCGTAAACAATACCCCCATTTCTTTGTGCAATGAAAATTCGAGGACGAATTTTCTTAAGGGAGATATTTGTAACATCCCAAAAATCAGGTTAGTGACCAAATTATAAGATTTTGAAACTTTGTGTTTAATTTAGAAAAATTTGAAAACGTTTAAGGAATTAAGTGGTAACTTTACCAAAAAGAATTTATTTCATTAATGGATTTAGTTTAGTGATCAAATTGTAATTTTTGAAGTTTGGTGACCAAAGTATAAACTTTGAAAAAGTTTAGGGACTAAAATGGTAATTTTTAAAAATTTACAATAGGTCTCGAAAATAAGAAAATAAATATATTATTTTTACATTTTTAAATGTTGGAAAATAATACTTAAGGGTTTAATTTGGACCGTTGGATTAAAGTGGGAGGATTGTAATTTTTGAAAATTGCAAGGGCAAAATGGTGTAGTGGGAAAATATTTTGTTCATCTTTGACTATTGGAAGATGATAAGGCTGAGATGTCTCTGTTTGGAAGATGATAAGGTTGAGGTGTATAGGTTTAAAGGTAATTATGAAGTTTTATTAAGGGTAAATTGGTATTTTCCCAATTTAATGAATTTAATATTCATTAAATGATAATTTAAAGCTAGATAAGCATGAGAAATATCTGAAGTTTCATGCCAAAGTTGTCTCCATTGCCGTGAGTTTCCTAAGGTAAGAGGAAAAATTTTAGTTTTTATTTTTCGAGCTATTTTCTTGAGAATTAGACTACGGTGTAGTTAGGAAAAATGTTCTACGTTCAATTCGCTACATTTTGACATGAATATCACTAGAGTTTATGTTCAAGTTTATCTTGAGTTGATGAAGGGGATGTTGATTTCTTGTGTTTTAGGGGTTATGAAGAGTTAAGTGATTTTGAAGAATTGGTTGTAAGAATTAATGAAGACCCTAAGGATGAAGTTAATGAAAACAGTTTAGATTTTGAATTTGGCAGTGAGTTTGCAAATTCATCAGAAATTCTATAAAAATGATTTGGAGGTTATTTTTATATATTTGTGTTCTTATATCAATCTAGTTTTGTTTAAAACAAACGGGGATCAATTTCAAGGTGTATACAAAAAGATATGAATTTTTAACCGAGGCAGTAAATTCTGCACAAAACAGATTATGTCGGTCAACTTTGAAAATTCACCATAAATTGTACATAATGAATTAGTTATTTATATGGATAGATTCGTATTTGAGTCTAGTTTTCAACGGAATAAACGGAATTAAATTACAGTGTGTATATAAATACATAATACTGATTATTTAAAGGTAGTGCAAGTTGTCTGAATATGAAAATTTTAGAATTTAAGTTGAAATGGATTAGAAAATGAAGAGTAATTTTTAAATGTAAAAGTATCATTTGGGTGAGTTAGAATAATTCTGGAAATTCTGGAAAGTGTGCTGATTTTGGAGTTTAAGTATTAAGTTAGGATTGAATTTCAAGTTTATCAAGTTGTAAGGTTGAAATTGAAAAGTCTAAGAAAGTTTAGGATGAAATTGTAAGCTTTTGAGTGTTGAAGTATTGATTTGAACTTTTATTTTAGTTGCTGCAAATTTTATATATTTAATGGGAAATGATCATAATAGTGGAGCTATTATGAAATTAAAGGAAAAGTTGAGTTTAATTCTAGAAAGAATTTAAAATATGTGGTTTGATTTTATAATTGATAAAAAGTTGAAGATCATGTTGGGAATAATTATTTGTGGAATTGAATAAGTGTTTCGAGAAGTTTGAAGTTATGATGGAGTTATGAGTTGGGTTGATATCGATTTAGTTATCGATTTTATTTTATAGATTTTCAAATGTCGAAATGAGCTTATGTTAGAACGATACTAATATGTAGTTTAAACATTTTGTGTTATAATTTGGTATTGTCGGATTACAATAAAACTACCAATCCGAAGGATCTGAAAGGAAATGACAAAGCTTGTGACTAGGGTTATCGTATACAAGTTCTGTAATGAGGCAAATATGAGTGCAGTTTATTATTTTATTATTTTGACCAATGACGACTTGCGATAAGTCAACCTCACCTTGTTTATTTCAAAGATATGAATTATGTTTTGATTATGGAATTATATCCATAATATTTTTTAATACGTTTTATGAATGATTTTGGGTATGAACTGCCCATATAACATTTTACGAATGTGAATTAAATATATTTTTGATTCTGATATGATTTTTATCAAATGATTACGAAATGAACTAAAAAGCCCATTGTATGTTATATGGAGAGTCATAGGTACAATTGACATGCCATGAGATGGAGTGATTATCTATTCTGATTCTGATATAGTGTGGTGTACCGGAGTGTACACTAGTATATATATTCTGATCTGAATGCACTTGGTGTGCATATTGTTATTTTTGATGTGATAGCACTGTGTGTGCTTATCTGTTCCGACTCTGATGATCTGAGATCTGTATTGCGCACACTCGTCTGACTCACGTACCTTATATTCTCTTAAAATATACTTTGGGCTATAAAAATGAAATAAGAAAGTTCTAAAAAGTGTCTGACTACAAAGGAATATGGACTGATTATTCTGTCTGATCTGATTTATTATGATCTTGTGAAAATTATCATATGATTCTTATCATGTTTATGATAAAGTTCAACATGAGATATTTGGTTTGAATGTTCTGAAAATTCTGTCTGTTTTATTTTAATTATTTTTATATATATATTACAATCTTTTATTAAATTGTTCTCACATTTAGTATTATTGTCTCACCAAGTTATACTTAGCGCGTGATGATTTTCATGTTTAGGTTATGATTGAGACACAGACGTTTTGTGGGGAGCCTCTCAAGCATCTTGTGCATATCATCTATAATATCAATATCAGTAAGACATCACCGATGTTTCTTTTGACTAGTAGTGATATGCATATTTATGTTATCAACCTAGTTTATCAGTTATGACTATATGATATGTAATAGTAAATTAGGACTATTTAGTTTGACTGGTTTAGTTTTTAGGATTTTGATATGTCTGAATATATATATAGTAGTTAAAATATTATTTTTTTAAATGTTTCATAAAAAAATAGTGTTAAAAGTTGAAATTAGAAATGTTTTAAAAGAAATAAATTTTTTAAATAACTGTGAAGAGTGATTGTTAGTTAGTTTGATGTGACATCTATGGTTCGTATTCTTAGAGGTTTACGAGCTATGGGTGTTACAATGAATTATTTATTTAAGTTATATCTAATCGAGGAAGACTTGTGATAAGTCAACCTCGGATGATTTAAAAGAAAAGTTTGAATTAAATTATGAGATATTTTCATACTGATTAACAAAATGATTTATGATATATTTGGATATGAATATCCAATATGTTTTTATATGATATTTTATGAAAATATATTTGAATGAAATTTCTAAAATGATTTTTAAGCAAGAACGACTCAAAGTATGTTATGTGATAACTATATTTTTAATTATGGATGGTTTCGCGTATAACTCTCAATGCACTGATTTTGATAAATGATATTGAAAAATGATACTGATTGGAAATGTTGAATTATAAATTATTTGAATTTAAAGTAATGCTCATTGTATGTTGCATTGAGAGTCGTATGCATAATTGACATGCCATGAGGTGGAGTGATTCTGATTCTAATATGGTACATTTGGTACATCCTGTACTGCACTGTTGGTGCAGATGATATGATTGCACTTGAAGTGCATAGTCAGAGTTTGATGAAAGCACTAAAGTGCTTATTGCGTACACTCGTCTGACTCACGTACCTTGCATTCTCGTAAATATACATTGGGCTATGAATCTAAAAGTAAAGTTATGAATCTGAAAGTAAAGTTATGAATCTGAAAGTAAAGCTATGAATCCGAAATAAATTATGAATTTGGAAAGTTCTGAATCTGAGAATGAAAGTTCTAAAATATATCTAAATGAAAAGAATATGGCATGATTATTATGTTTGATATTGATTATCATGGGGTTTTGACAAAATCATGAGATGATGATTTTCAGGTTTCTGATGAGGAATAGTGGCTTGAATAAGTCGGTTTGAATATTTAATGATTTTACTTAAATTCAAGTTTAAAGTTTTAAATTATTATAATATTGTTAAGTTGTTTTATATATGATATCACTTTAGTTTATTTATAATGCCTCACTAAGAATATACTTAGCGTGCGATGATTTTCATGCGTAGGTAAAGAAGAGCAAACGAAGTAAGGAGCTTGACATCAATCAATCAAGAATAATTACACGTATCAGTAATGACATCCTATTATTTTAATTTCCTAGATGGCATGTATGCGAATAAGATATGCATGTGATATATAGTTATGAATATAAATATGAATCTAAGATATGTGAGTAAAAAATTATATTTTTATCATAATAAGAAACATTTTAAATTAGATGATTATCAATAGTTTATTTTATGATAGGAAACAATATAGAACTATCTAGTTGATGCCTAAAATTATTATTGATTTGGGTGATCTAAATATTATATTATGATTTTACATGACTAATTTATTTTATTGAAAGAATTAAAATGGATAAGTTTTAAAGGATCAAATTTGTACCGATTTTCAACTATAAAATGTCTGTAAATGTTATGTGACATCTTTGACTCGTATTTGAGTACGTAAACGGGTTAAAAGTGTTACAGTTCCCCTACTTTCTCCCCTCATCAGATCTTTAACACAACTTCAGACACATTTTTTCTTGAAACACTTCAAACGCCCCTTAGCCAAAGGTTTAGTCAACCCGTCTGTGACTTGACGAGCTATGGAACGTAGTTTACACGTAGTTGTCTCGTTGCAACCTTTTCACGAACAAAGTGGATGTCAAGATCGAAATGCTTGATGTGTGCATGAACACAGGGGTTGCACTTAGGGAAACAACATTCATGTTAACACACAATATGACTGGTTCTTCACGCTGAGACATGCCTAACTCAACAAGCAATTCAACTATCCAAATGACATATGCTGTTGTGTCAGCAACACTTTTATACTCAGCCTTCATTGTAGAACTAGATACTGACTTATGTTTTTTTAACTCCAAACAACCAAATTATTCCCAACAAACATACTATGCACGGAGACAGACTTTCGATCCTCAAGACAACCTTCCCAATCCGCGTTCACATGCACCCATTCCATGAAAGAGCTTGTATACACATCATTTTATGTTTTTTCCACATGTTTCCTTGATATTTTTGGTGTTTATCTGTTTTGCTAATGTATTAGGATGTTTTTAATTTTAGTTTTCAATTTATTTTCTCATTTTCTCTTTTATGTGTTTGTACGATGATGGCAGGAGAGAAGTTATGTGAAAGTACAATGGTTTTAGATTTTTAACTTGATGGAGATTTCTCCAATGTTTTTTCTTGAATCCCTTGAAACTTGTAGCTCATCAGTGCTTTCCTAGAACTGTTGGTTTTTATTTCTGTATTGCTCCTTATCAGAGATGATGAATTGGAGTTTTATCTTTGAAGTGTGTTTTAATCCCTTGTGGGCAAGTTCTTCACCATGATAATATACATGTAACGCTGTTAAACAACTCTCTAATGTCGTCGTTACTTTCTTTATGAAGTTTTTGTAAACTATCTTGATATTTAAGTTATCAGAGGGGGAAGTTTTATTTTGGATATTTTTAGTCGATAATTGTTTTAGTTTCACTTAACTTGTTTTTCTATTTGTTAGTCTGCAAATTGCATTGTTGGTAAAGAAGTTTTTGTTATGGATTTAGGATCCTTGTTGTTTATCCTTTGAAACCCATTATTGGCATTTCTGTGTTCTCGTTGTATTGTTACAGTAGTTTTATTTGAATTATTTGATGTCATGAATTATTATAGCTAAGATGTTTACTTTGTAGAAGATTAACCTTTTTATTTTTTGATATTATGTATCAACTTATTTACTTTTGGGTTATTTTGGAGGATTGAGAAACAAATAAAAGTTGACTGATTGTAGTGCCACCTTGAATTATATGATATTTTTATCTTCAATGTAGTGTTTTTCCTTTCAAAAGAAAATTTATTTCATTGTAATATTTTTCTGGTTGGTTGAAATAATTGAATTGAATTGTTTTTTTAACTCATATTTGTTGACTGATAATGGTAGGATGATGATTATGGTGAAGGATACATGGTTCAACCCGTGGGCAAAGGTGGAGAACATGACGCTGGAGGTAGTGATATGGACCTGGTGAACGAAGATGGTGATGCAGAAGAAGAAGTTGAAGATGATGAGGAAGTGTTGCCATATCTTCATATATAAGAGAAAAAGAAGTGACGATGCAGAGAATGATGATGATGTTCTTGAGTTCACAAAGTTATCAAAGAAGCATTGTTATCTCTTTTTGATATCTGGATTTAGATGCTTTTGTTGGAAGCTTGAAAAAGCTTAAAAACAATGGAACTTTATGTTAATTCAAAATGTTCAAGTGAGAAGATTGCTTAGTTCAAAAAGTCATTAGCAAATTTGTTCCTCCCGCTTGGCTTTTCTTATCTAGTCGTTGCTATTTCTTAATTCAAATGGTAGTTATCAAGGGTTTATCGCTCGGTTCGGGAGCATACTTTTTGATGGAGCATGTCTTTTCAAAATGATGGTATATATTGTAATTGTTATGATTGAGTAAATTGGGTGACTTCAGGCAATTTGACCAGCTCAATACTTATTATCACACATGTCAAGATGTCTAGGGACGACAATTTTTTTCCTTTGGGTATCAATCACATGGGATGAGACTGTTTCTCCTACGTGTCAGAATCGTCTTTTAGTTGGATCAGAAATTAGGCTTTGACTTGAAATAATGGGTTAGAGTCGTCACCGACTATTTTAAAATGAATTTAGGACACCATCTTATCAGATTTGCGTTTTACCAGAAACGTGGTGGGTTCGGGAGTCGGTTACGGTCAAGAAATGATTAGTATCCTTGAACCGCCCTTTCGGTACCAATTAATTTGTCGATTGTCTTTAATTGCGAAAAATTAGAAATTTAAAAAGCATTCGATTCAAATTATTTACCTTTGATTGATTGAAATTTTTCTTAAAAAAAATCGAAAATGTTAGATAAAATAAATAAATAAATAAATGTTAAGTAAATAAAATAAATAAATAATAAATCAAAAGGAAAAAATAGAAAAAATAATAATAATTTTAAAAAAAATGTTTAAAAATGTTAAATTTTAAAAGCAATAAAATAAAGAAAAATATGAAGAAAGAAAAAATAATAATTAAAGAAAAAAATAAAAAAAAATAAAAAAACTTAGAGGATCAAATTGAAATAAATTAAAATTAATGGGTTAAATTGATATTAAAAATGAACTGCAAAAGTAAAAATAAAAAGTTAGTGGGCCAAATTATAATGATTAAAATAATTTTTCATGCAAAAAAAAGATCACAATGGAGTAACTCAGAACCTTGAAGGGCCAAGATGATAATTTGCACTTTAAAATTCCAAAAGCAATGGATTCGACGTGAATGCCTTGAACCTTTCTCCAATAATTGTGAAACCAAATTTAAATTTGGTTCATTTTTCCTATCTACAGTCTACACGACATAAAAACATAGAGGTCCCTCTCGCCTTGGCTTCAATTTTCAGACCACCGTGGTGCTCGTCGTTGGTCATCGTTCGACCCCAAATTTCACGAGAGGTCTCGTCTCAATGCGAGAAACACAGATCCGACCTCCATTTTGCGAGGAACAGTCTCCAACTTGACAAAAAGGTCGTCAACCGTTCAATTTTCTCCATTCCGATTTACCGCCGTCCGCTGTTGGATTGTCAAAATTTTCAGGTATGTCGTTTTCTTATCTCTCCTATGCCTTCTTATTTTGTTTTTCATGTTTCGTTGGTGGTTAATGCTTCCATCGGGTTTTATTCGAGCAATCAAGATGTATGTAAAAAAAGCATGAAACAAAAGGGAAGCTTTTAACTAAAAGAAACTCTTTTATTGACTTTGATGATTGAGTGACAATGACTGTGGATTTCTCTAATAATACCCCCCAAATGCTTCTGTGTTTCCCGTTCCTATGAATTTGATATCCACCTTGTGTGTGATTTACATCATATTTATAGCCCAAAAGAGTGGCTATTTTTAAAGTTTAAATCGGAGTAAAACAATGATGTTGGTTGCTCTTGTTTGTTTCTTTGCGTGGCGTTGGTGAGGGCCGAGGATCCCGATTGTTGGAGGCGAGACGTGCGGCGTAAAGATCGAGCTTGTTGACTGAGCTGTTGCAGGAGGCGTGGGACAAAAGGTTCTGAAAACGTGGTCGAACGCGAGGAGTCTTCGGGGGTAGCTCCACTGGATCCAGTTCAGGTTACTGACTGGGTTGTAGCTAACAAACATATGGAAAAAAATATTAGTTTAATAACAATAATAATATAATAATGTAATATACGTACTATACAATGTAAAAATAACGTATAATATCGGACGAAAATTAGTGTCTACAGCTGCCCCTCTTTATCCTTTTTCATGGAACGAAAAATAGGACAAAGATAAAAAGACACAAATTTTCGTTCGGTGGAGTTGAAGAATAACTCCCTGTCGAATTGGGTTGCGGATGGCTCCTCCGTCACGAAGTCGAGTTCATCTCGAAATGATATAGAATTGAAGCCGCAGTTCGGGATTTGAATTGGAACGTGGCACGTTGCTTATCGTTGCCAAATTATAGTTAACTTCTGTCTTCTTCTCGGTTTAAAGACCTTGGTATAAAAATCCGACTGGAAAGTAATTCTTTAATTCCACCCTTTGGTTGACAGACCCTCGAGCTGAATGAAATCGAACTCGAAAAGTCTTCGTTGACAGATAGTTTTTCTCGACTTAAGCTATACTACCGGAAAGCGGTTTTTTTGTCACTAAGGCACGGTTAACCCATGTATTCTTCTCGACTTTGAAAAACCTCTATTGCAGCCAGACAGTAGTGTGATTGAGGTATGTTGTAGATGATGTGCCTTGGAGTTGAGCGTAGTCAAACTCGAAGGCCTTTGGCAGATAGCCCTTTTAGCCTTGAGCTATACCGCAAATGATAAGCCGTTGAGCTGAGTATAATCGAACTCACAGGTCTTTGTTGGCAGATAACCCTTTTAGCCTTGAGTTATACTGCAAATGATGTGCCCTTGAAGCAGAGTGTAATCGAACTCGAAGGTTTTTGGTTGGCATATAGCCCTTCTCAACTTAAGCTATGTTGCAAATGATGTGTCGTTGAGTTAAGCTTAGTCGAACTCAAAGGTCTTTGGTTGGCAAATAACCCTTCTCGACCTATGTTATGCTGCAAATGATGTGCCATCAAAGCTGAGTGTAATCGAACTTGAGGGTCTTTGGCAGATAGCCCTTCTCGACTTAAGCTATGCTGCAAATGATATGCCTTGGAGCTGAGCGTAGTTGAACTCAAAGGTCTTTGGTTGGCAGTTAACCCTTCTCGACTTAAGTTATGATGCAAATGATGTGCCCTCGAAGCTAAGTGTAATCGAACTTGAGGGTCTTTGGCTGGCATATAACCCTTCTCAACTTAAGCTATGCTGCAAATGATTTGTCATTGAGCTGAGCGTAGTCGAACTCAAAGGTCTTTGGTTGGCAGATAACCTTTCTCGACTTAAGTTATGCTGCAAATGATGTGACCTCGAAGTTGAGTGTAATCGAACTCAAGGGTCTTTGGCAAATAGCCCTTCTCGACTTAATTTATGATGCAAATGATATGCCTTGGAGCTTAGCGTAGTCGAACTCGAAGGTCTTTGGTTGGAAGATAACCCTTCTCGACTTAAGTTATGCTACAAATGAACATGATATCCTTCTTCGTGAAGTTGAAATCGTGGATGGCATTGCTACTTGTGGGTACGATTCCCTTCATCGTGAAGTTGAAACCGTGGATGACCCCTTGACTTGAATATCCTTCGTCGTGAAGTTGAAATCCAAGCTTGTATTGTTTTGAGTCCAATATCCTTCTCTGGGAAGTTGTTTGTTGACAGTCAGTCACCCCTTCGCTGTGAAGTTCAGCTTGTGTTGTCTCGAGTCCAATATCTTTCGCTGTGAAGTTGAAACTGACTCTGAATGAAACTGAAAAGTTGTTTGTTGACAATCAGTCGCCCCTTCGCTGTGAAGTTGAGCTTGTGTTGTCTCGAGTCTGATACCATTCATTGTGAAGTTGAAATTGACTCTGAATGAAACTGAAAATTATTTGTTGACAGTCAGTCACCCCTTCGCTGTGAAGTTGAGCTTGTGTTGTCTTGAGTCCAATATCCTTCGCTGTGAAGTTGAAATTGACTCTGAATGAAACTGAAAAGTTGTTTGTTGACAGTCAGTCGCCCCTTCGCTGTGAAGTTGAGCTTGTGTTGTCTCGAGTCCAATATCCTTCGTTGTGAAGTTGAAATTGACTCTGAATGAAACTGAAAAGTTGTTTGTTGACAATCAATTGCCCCTTTGCTGTGAAGTTGAGCAACCACCATCAATTTCTGAATGCGCTTTTGAATAGAGTATATTTCATCTTGAAGTTGAAACTTAACTCTAAAAGCTGTAAAAAATTATGTGTGCTAAAAATGATAAATGTGATGCTCTTAAGTATGTCAAAGATGCATACAACATGGATTAATTTTGTTTTATCTCTTGGATGGAGCCTCATTTTTGTATGCTGGTCTTGTCATTGGAATCGACTATGCCCCATTTTCTTCTCAGGCTATCTGGCCTCTCGAATTGATTGTTTTCAAGAATGTGAAGTGCTCGAAACTTGGCATTGTTTTTTTTCTTCAATAGAGGCAAAATGAGCCTTAACAGCTTCCAGGACTTTTCACACTTGAGATTGTCCTGTTTGAAAATGTTTTTCTCATTTCTCTTACTTTAGGGGGGAAAAGATATAAAAATGTAAGAATTCCTGTAAAACATTGCCCCATTATCTAGGCTCATAATCGAATCAAATCATAAACATGAGTTCCAAGAATATCAAAAGAATCAATAGCTTTTCCATGCTTTTAGAGTTATAGCTCTTTGAAAAACGTTCAAATCGATGAGTTGGTTTTAAGCTGACTTCCTATTTTCTAAGGTTTCAGCCAAAAAATGTCATTTTTCTTGGTCATTGAACATGTTTTTTCTCTGGCTTGGCATTTTAATTGGATGCAGACAAAATGACGCAACTAGCATTATCAATTATTATACCCTCTTTTTCGGTTCTCAAAAATCTTCCATTTGTTCAAGCTTTGAAGGCTCTTCTAACAAAGGTAGCGCAAAAATATCAGTCTAAAAATGAATTCTTGAGTGCTCATGTGAATTTGACTATAACAGGTGTTTCTTAACTCCCTTAGTCCATCATTACCGAAAATTTCTTGCTTAGATAAATTTGATTTAATTTACCATTGTCTGGCTAGCTGAATCCATAAAGCCGGGGTGTTTAATCAATTACTTTAGAGGGACAGATTAACATTATAATCACTTTTATCAGGTTTAACTGAAAGGTTCATCTATCACAAAGTCTTCGTCCTGACAAAAGCAATAGAGCAAACACCGAATTGCCAAGTGTCCGAGCAATGTCATGGTTTGAATGCAATCTATTCATAAAGCCAGGGCTTTCGAGTTTCCTCTGTAACCAATTACCTTAGTGGAATAGCTCAGCTTTACGGATTTAATTTCTTAAGATTGTGAAGAAGAACCTGTTATAGTCTAGGTGTTTGTTGAAAGTAAAAAATTTCATCTGTAGAGTTCAATTTCCAAGCAACTGACCTAAACTAGATTCACCTACTCGACTCTTTCATTTGTAAAGATCATTATCGTCATTGAACGTCTTAAATAAAAATCATAATAATGTCATATGCAAAAAGATACCCCATGTTGTCCGCACCTTATGAAAGGAAAAGGTTATATTTATTAATTGCAAGAGCAGAGTACATTGTTTGAGTGTATATTCTGGGTAAGGTTCAAGTCCTTGGTTTTATTGGCTTTTAATCGTGTTACTTTGTCAAAGATCTGTAACTCTGAATCATTTGCAGAGTTTTTTTTAATTCAGCTGATATTCAAAGAATTTTAAGTTGTAAATTTGATTCAATGCTCAACATAAATTCAGTAAAACATCCTTATAAAAATAAATATGTCAAAGTTCAAAAGCAGATTTCAAAAAGAAATATGAGAAAGTTAAAAAAAAAGACTAAACAGGATGCTGCAAAATGGAATAAATCCTTATTAGGATGCCCTATTATTTCTAGAGTGTCGAGGATTAGGGCCTTTATCTGTACTTGCTCCCCATCTTTCTATTGTTTAGCCTGTCAGGGCTCCTTTTAATGTACCCTTAGACGCACAAATTTCTACTTTGGGAGTGTCCAGGCTTGAGGTGGTACCTCCAGTATTTGTTCCTTTTGATGAGACATGCTTTCGTTAGTTAATGCAGATGCAAAGGAATGAAAATAACAAAATGCAAAATATGTCTAAATGCATGATGCAAGAAATGTTCGAGGCATTGATCCAAAAATGTGTCTGTTATTATGAATAATCCTTATTGGGGACAAAAGTGTTACGTTTGGAGAGACTAAAAATATTTTGATGGTATAGATCCCGAACAGCTTCTGACAAGTTGATTCGTCTTTCATCCTTTTTTGTTACCGGTTGAAAATCCAGTCGAACTGTTCCACTCTTTTGGCTAAACTTGTTTAAGACCCGAGCTGCTTGCCCCAAAACAAAGGTCTCAAAGGACTGCATCTCTGACTTTCACTCTCTGCCAAGCTTGTTTCTAATGAAAGTGTCATTGAAGCCCTCCATCCGAAGTTTATCGGCTTGAATTCGTCAATAATGGTCTCCAGCTTAGCTAGGGTTTCGCAATCTTGTTCTCGTAGTCTTCGAAAGGACTCTCCGGGTAAGTAACATTTTCCTGTCTTGCCCCTGCAACCTTTTCCCCCGAGTATTCTTTGACCATAGCTGGACTTCTGAGTTTTCCATCTCTTGTATTATAACCCTTTTGTCCATTAATGCAGATTATTAAAGTTTAGCAAACACGTTTTTGGTGGACCAACACCTCTTTTAATTGATGTAAATGATGAAAACAAAATAAAAGAGAACAAAAATAAAAAGAGTTAGTGAGGTAAATCAAAATAAAAAATGAAAAATCCTACCCCACATGATATCTACCCCACATGCTTATTATTCCTACCCGGACATGATCTCTATACCGTATGCTACTTTCAAACAAATTCTAACCGCATATTTGTCTAGTTCGAATACTTTGAACAGAAAGTAAAGCAGGAAATAATTCAAGTAGCCTAGGGTTTGGAATGAGTTTTGGGGTGGGCTCTAATTCCCTGCACTCTCCCAATTTAGGTTCTAAAGAGGGTACTCGAGTTCTCCTTGCTGGTGCCCCATTGGGCTTGCCAGACCCTTAGTCCTAAGCCCATTACAAGCTTATGTGGACTAAGTTAAACTCGAGAGGATACATTCCCTTATGCCCATACGAAGAATAAATTCACACGAAAGCATAAGGTATATGAATCCCGAAGGTTACTTGCTAGGCCTATACGAAGAATAAATTCTCACGAAGGCTTAGCTTTCACCCCCACTTAAATGGGTTCGGAGCTCGGGTATAGAGCCAGAGATAGAAAACTTTGAAAATCTGGAATCATTAAAAACGTTAGTACAACTATTTATTTGAAAAAAATAATCAAAGATAAATAATCGGAATGAATAAATAAATTTAAATTTACTATTTTCGCATAAAAAGACAACCGGAAATTAATATCGGCCTAACTCACTTACCTGTCCCCAGCGGAGTTGCTAAGCTGTCGGAACTGTCTTTCGGTTGGACCCGGATTTGGGCTTCGACTTGAAATAATGGGTTAGAGTCGCCATCGACCATTTTAAAATGAATTTAGGTGGGTCGGACACCATCTTACCTGATCTGCGTTTTACCAGAAACGTGGCGGGTTCGGGAGTCGGTTACGGTCAAGGAAAGATTAGCACCCTTGAACCGCCCTTTCGGTATCAATTAATTTGTCGGTTGTTTTTTATTGCGAAAAATTAGAAATTAAAATTAAAATTTAAAAAGCATTCGATTCAAATTGTTTACCTTTGATTGATTGGAATTTTTCTTTAAAAAAAATAAAAAATGTTAGACAAAATAAATAAATAAATGTTAATTAAATAAAATAAAGAAAAATATGAAGAAAGAAAAAATAATAATTAAAGAAAATAATAAAATAAAAAACTTAGAGGATCAAATTGAAATAAATTAAAATTAATGGGTTAAATTGATATTAAAAATGAACTGCAAAAGTAAAAATAAAAAGTTAGTGGGCCAAATTATAATGATTAAAATAATTTTTCATGCAAAAAAAAAAGATCACAATGGAGTAACTCAGAACCTTGAAGGGCCAAGATGATAATTTGCTCTTTAAAATTCCAAAAGCAATGGATTCGACGTGAATGCCTTGAACCTTTCTCCAATAATTGTGAAACCAAATTTAAATTTGGTTCATTTTTCCTATCTACAGTCTACACGACATAAAAACATAGAGGTCCCTCTCGCCTTGGCTTCAATTTTCAGACCACCGTGGTGCTCGTCGCTGGTCACTGTTCGACCCCAAATTTCACAGGAGGTCTCGTCTCGATGCGAGGAACACGGATCCGACCTCCGTTTTGCGAGGAACAGTCTCCAACTTGACAAAAAAGTCATCAACCGTTCAATTTTCTACATTTCGATTTACCGCCGTCTGTCGTTGGATTGTCAAAAATTTTCAGGTATGTCGTTCTCTTGTCTCTCTTCTGCCTTCTTATTATGTTTTGCATGTTTCGTTGGTGGTTAATGCTTCCATCGGGTTTTATTTGAGCAATCAAGATGTATGTAAAATAAAAAACATGAAACAAAAGGGAAGCTTTTAACTAAAAGAAACTCTTTTATTGACTTTGATGATTGAGTTACAATGACTATGGATTTCTCTAATAATCCCCCCAAATGCTTCTGTGTTTCCCGTTCCTATGAATTTGGTTTCCCCTTGTGTGTGATTTACATCATATTTATAGCCCAAAAGAGTGGCTATTTTTAAAGTTTAAATCGGAGTAAAACACTGATGTTGGTTGCTCTTGTTTGTTTCTTTGCGTGGCGTTGGTGAGGACCGAGGTTCCCGGTTGTTGGAGGCGAGACGTGCGGCGTAAAGACCGGGTTTGTTGATCGAGCTGTTGCAGGAGGCGTGGGGCAAAAGGTTCTGAAACGTGGTCGAACGCGAGGAGTCATCGTGGGCAGCTCCACTGGATCAAGTTCAGGTTAGTGACTGGGTTGTAGCTAACAAACAAATGGAAAAAATTAGTTTAATAATAACAGTAATATAATAATGTAATATACGTACTATACAATGTAAAAATAACGTATAATATCAGACGAAAATTAGTGTCTATACTATGCATCGTGGTTGTCTGTCTTCACCATGGCATATGATGGAACAATTTGATTATTACTATTCGTAGGTTGCATGGGAAATGCATGGGCTACCCGCTTAGGAAGTTTGGATTTTGTGGATATCAGCTTTCATAGCCAAAAGCCGAAACTGGTTCTGATTTTCTAATGGCCTTTTGGTTTATAGAGTTGTATATGCTTCACATTTTGGTTATTTTTTACTTTTCATTACCATCTTATCATTACCACCTTCATTGATGCTTCATCAAGACCAAAAAATACTCAACACTTGCCATTACCATCTCATTTGTTAAGATTTGGTAATTCACTGTGCTTTCTGGGATAGTACCAGAAAATTTGTTGCTAATTAAGCTCAACCATGTTAACTTAGCCGAAGAATCCAAGATGGAGAGGCCCACCAAACTGATTTCGGCTCAAATTCAAGTGAACTAATCCGGTAAAAATCTGATATCAGGTTGAGTTGTTTTAGGATTGCATTTGATGCCTCAACCATGAACACTAAATTGGCTCATCGAGGGTAGGATCCTAATCGTTGAAAGTGTAGAGAGGGTTTTAATGAAAACAGGGAAATGAGGGTAAAATTCAATGACCCAAATATAAACGTTCTATAATTTAGTGACTACCAAACTGGTTCGCCCTAAAAGAGTACATAAACTTTTTTACATTTCACTTGTAACTCTATACAACAGAACACTAATTAATCAAAGGGTTAACTACATGGATGGTAATTTATTTTTTGTATTTTGTCCACTTTTGATCACTGATTTCAAAAACATAATATATAGTCACTTTTGTTTTTATTTAATTAAGATATGGTCACTCCGAGCTAAATGTCGTTAACAACAGTTAAATATTTTGATATATTCATACATATGATCCCTGTTATTTACATATTCTCTCAATTTAGTCATACTTTTAATAAATTAAAATAAATTATATATTTTCAAATGAATTTAAAAATAAAATATTTTTAAATTAAGTTAATAATAAAATATATTTAATAAGTTGATATAAAAATATTTCAAGTTAATATATATATATATATATATATATATATAATTATATTATATATAATTCAGGTCACAATATCCAATTCATATTTTTTTTTATTTTTTCTTTAAATTATATTATGTTAAAAAAAGTTATATAAAAAATTCTAAAATTTAAAAGTCTATAATATATATAATCCACACATAAATTTTAAAAATTCAAATTACAAATTGAAATAAAGTTTTTTAAAATTTAAAATAAATAAATATATTTAAATTTCAAATGTTTTGAAGTTAAAATAATTTTTTTAAAAATAATTTATAATGTTAATGTGAAATAATTTACGAAATTAAAAATTTAGAACATTATGGTGTCAAATTTTAAAAAATTAAGATTTTAGAATGTTAGAATGAAATAATTTGAGGATTATGAATAAAAACTTAATATAAAATAAAAATAAAAAATATATATAATAAATCAGGTACTAAGTCAAAGGGACCCAATTAACCAACATTTTGTAACACATGCTCAACCCAAAAACCCATCCGAGTATTTGAAAAGAAAATCATGTATTTTATTATAAATAGCAGATATTTTTTAACTGGGTAAAAATGATCTCACTTTCAAGGGAGACAATAAAAAATAATAACTCCAACCTATTCAAGTGGTTTGTCTGTTAATATATTAGTTTAGAAATACTAATCATTATAACGATGACAAAAATAGAGAGCATGTATATTATGAATGGGTTTTCCATGACAAACACAAAAGCCCTTTTGACAAAATTACAGTGCCTCCCACTGCAAAGTGATAGGACGTCGATTTTAAGTCAGATGGTCGGCCATCTTAACCAAGTCAAATTAATATTTCATCCACATATCATTAGAATATATAAATTTATGTAAATTGAAGTCTATATATATATATAGAGAGAGAGAGAGAGAGTATCGTTTGTCTCCATCTTGAGTCTATTGCTATCACTGCTTGTAGACCACTTTTGGGTAGTAGTTTATTTTTTTAAAAATAAAAGGGGTAATCTTTGATGACGAAGATTCCACTTGATTGCATGTTCGAGTCAAGGATCTATCTAACCTTTTCATGATTTACTAAGAAATGAGAAACGTTTGGGACTTCACTTTATAGTCTGCTTTATTTATTTTCTAATCATTATATACAATAACATTAATAAAACCCTATTTCTATGCAATAGAATAAGAGGAGGTAGGGTAATAGGTTGTTCCTAACGTCAAGTTGAGAGCAACTTTCGTGGAAGACCTCTGGTAGTCAGAAAATTAAAAATATAGATAAAATATAATGCATGTATAAATAAATAAATACATAATTAAATAATCTTCATATGCAACCATCATATGCGCGTCTATAATGGGAATTAATCCCTACAAATAAAACTCTTTTTGTTTAGTCATAATTTAGGGTTAGAAAAATATACAGAAGAGAAAAAAAGCATTACAGCTACTTAAGGTTCTGTTGGTTTGTTTAGAATTTTGAGGGATTATAAATTTGTGACTTGAAATGATAGATTAAGAAATTAAGTAGACGATAATAAATATAAGAACGTAAGTTTCAATATGCTTAAAAATATATTATTCTTCGATTTAAGTGTTCGGAGACTTACGTAGTTTATAAATGTTCCATAAAAATTAAAAAAAATAATCAAACTTATATATAATAAAGACCGTATATGTTAACGATGAAAGCATAACGATGAAAGCATCTTCCCCAGGCATCCCACCCATGACATGTCAAATCCAAGGTGTGTCAGTGTAGTTGCTTTCAGTCGAGAGGACGAGGCATTGCCGACCGCCGTTCAAATACCATGCACCGTTGGTTTTGATGTGTTTAATATGTTTTGTGTGGGTTGGGTGCATTTGGGATTGTCTAGGATGACTCACATTGCCTTTTTATCACTCTCGTATGTTTCTTAATGGTCGGTTGTGGTGGACCCTTAAACCGCCCCCCAAAAGAACGGACCCTAATTGGCAGCATTGCGCAACACCCAAAACGAACATGACCGCAGCAAAACCACTCCCCCGTTGAACCCAATTTCCAGATTTTATTTTTCTCATATTTACTACCATACGTAGCATAAATCTTCAAAAATTTAAGTTGTTTGATGTCAAAACTATGCTTAAAAATAATTATCATTAATTTAAGGGTAAAGTATACATCCTTTAACTATAGGGCATTGTTTTATTGAGTTTATTGATTATTAAAAGTTATAAAACGGTCTCTCGATTATATGACATTGTTTTGTTGAGCTTCTGGCTATTAAAAGTTACAAAATAGTAATCAAACTATTCATATATTTCAAAATTTTCTTTTTTCATTAAAAAATTAATGAAATTCTAAGTTGAACGTTAATATGTTGACTGAAATATGATAAAAGTTGATCTTAGAATCTTAGACGACTATTATATATTAATAAGCATGTTAACATCCAGTTCATGCAACAATCTATTTTTCTAATGAAAAATGATGAATTTGTAACATATCAATAGCCGAGTTGTTATTTTATAACTTTTAATAGTCAAATAACTTTAAAAACAATATCCTATAACGAAAAATTATTTTATAACTTTTAACCGTTGAAGTATCTAATAAAGCAATGTGCTATATATAGTAGATATACTTTAGGGTCTGTTTGTTTCACTGAAAACAGTTTTCGAAAAATGATTTCTGGAAAATAATTACATTTTTTGAAAAATATTGTACATAAATCATTTTACGATGTTTGGATGATTTTCGATAAAATATTTTCCAATGTTTGAAAATTTTTCCTAAAATCATTTTCCAAACATTATTTTAATGATGTAATAACAATACATTTCTTTAAGCAAATGTTTATGCATAAACAAGTTATAAAATTCTGATTACATTTCATACTCAATACAATGATTTTTTCCATAAATTATTCTAGTCATTCTCGTATATAAAATCATTTTAATTTAATTAGATTCATTTTCATTCCGGTATCTCTTATGTAATTCAAAATATAAACAGAATTCCATAAAATATGTGTATAATTAAATTCCGATGAAGATAAATTGTTTAATATTTGGTATATCCGTAAGAATTTCAATGAAATCAATAAACATAACAAAACCAACAAAAACTGAAGAATGATAAAATGAACTTCACTTTTCATTCGTTAATAAATTTTAAATAAAAATATAATAAAAATACAATTGCATACATATCAATAAACTTTTTACTTGATAAAATTGTTAATTGAAGAAAAAAATCAATATTAGTACATTATAATTTACCAATGATTTAAGAGTCAGTTCAATCAAGCAACAACTTCAATATATGAACAAATTTCATTGCAACATATTTCAAGATCACTAGAAAAAAGATATTGAAAGTTTTCCTTCTTTTTTCTTTTTTTCTTACTGCAACTGACAAAAGCCATTTGTTCAACCTTTCAAGCCTTGCAACAACTTCATGAACAATTACATTATAATTGTAATGTACTAATCCAATATGACCCGAAGATCGACGGACAATGATGTCTCGCGAACCACCGAAGTGGTCGGCCAAATTTTTTCGTTTAAAAGCAACACATTCATTTGCATATATCCATATTTTGACATACATAACCACATAAATTCATAATATCTGTTTACAAACTGGGAGCCTAAAAAAATAACTTGAAGTTAAAGTTTACACAACATTTTACACATAAATTTGACTCGACATACACATATTCATTTACAATACATGTTCACTATAACATAAGCCAAGATGTACTCAAAAGATGGCTGCTGGTGCTAAACGGTTCAGGCAAAGGCTCATCCCAAAGCTCTTGCTCCTAATATGCACACGGAAACAAATTTCGAATTCTCGGGTCACAAGCTCAGTGTCACACTAATAACCAAACTACATTACATGCATTCTCTAATGAACATAATTAGAACATACTTAAAAACATAATTGTTAGCATACGAATATGTTAAACTGAAACATACATACATAGGTAGGCATCATGGTGCAGCTGAGGGGTTACATCTCGGAGCTCATGCACCCCTCTATCCTACCTAGGGTGGAAATTCAGAATTCTACATCGAATTACGTCACATGCTAACTCGCTACATCGAGCCTTGGGGCATCTACGCCCAGTTAGCAAAGATGTGCCTAGTGCACTATCTTAGGGTTGGTCATATCATAACATACAAACACTCCTTTGTTCTAAAGTGATTCGGGTGTCCGACTCATTTCCCGAACATCATACAAGGCAAGTCTTATGATTCCCTAAGTTATAAGGCTTCTAAGTGAAATTTAAATGTGTTATTATTGTTCTCACTTGATGTCTTATTGAAGGAGTAAGGAGTGGTTTGGTTCCTCAATCGTATTTTTAAATTCGGAGTGGTTTGGATCCTCAATCGTATTTCTAAATTCCTAGAATTTATTATCTTTTATCATGTAGTAGTATCAATATTGGCTTATCAGTATCATTACTGACACAAGAGTATTGATACTCCTGTAAAACTATAAATACCAACAACTTAAAAACAACCTTGAGAAAAGGGGTAGTATCGATACCCCTATAGGGAGTATTGATACTCAGCCCTTGGTATCGATAATCCTATGAGTATCGGTACCAAAATGGTATTCTGGAATCTCAGTATCGAAACCCCTCCTTTAGTATCGAAACTGGGCCTATGGTATCGATACTCTATGAATGAGTATCGATACTCTACGAATGAGTATCGATACTTATACTTAAAAACTCATGTGTTTTTGCCTTGTATAAGAACAATTCAATTTATTACAAATCATATTTTAGTATGAATTTTCACAAAGATATTTTTGATGTTGTTATCTATTATAGATGAAAATAGAAAGAGCAGTTCATCATTTCATAATTTAGATATAGACTTTCTATAACTATGAATGTTAATATCAATTGTAAACACCCGATTTTGTCCGGGTCTTTTCTATCCATTTTTATTTATTATTATCATTTATTTGTTATATATTATTATTATTGTCGTTTTATTAATACAATTACAATTACATATGTTTGTAGGCCCAAACCCGAGTCCACTCAACACTCAGCAGGCCTAGCATTCAATCCAGAGCCCAACCATTTACAAAACCCGACCCAACAGGCCCAGTAACAGACCCAAACCAGTTAGGGTTCCCCTTCTCTTCTTCAGCCGCCTCACTTCTGGCCATTGGATCTGGACCCATCCAACGGTCCAGATCGTGTAGAGTCTAGGGTTTGAAACCCTAAAATATCATCAGCTCAGTCGTTGGCCTTCCAGCTCCAGCCGTCAACCTTTAACGCCGCGTACCGATGTTGCAGCTGCCCAGCCGAGCCATACCCCGACAGCCTCTGACGCCGCCGTAGACAGTCCTGCGCCAAACAGTGATGGCTATCCATCAAACAGCCGAAAGCACAGACAAAATCAAAAGAAAAAAAATCTAAGTAAGATCCTATCTAGTCCATCAATGGAAATATGATACCATTATGCTATTTCCTCGGCAATATCATGAATCAGAGGCATGCAATCAGATAAAAGAAAACATTTGGGTTCAGTAAGGAGAGGAAAAAAAACAAAAAAATGAGAGAATACGAAGAAGAAAAAATAGAAAATACCAGGGGAATAGAACCATATTCGAAACAAAATAGAGAGAAAGGAAAGAGGAAGTCTTACCCTTGTAGATCTATCCCTTATCAACCTTACTGGAGCTTAAAGAACCCTAAATTAAAGGTAAAATATTCTCTTTCTTGATTCTAGGTTTAGAATAAGAGGGGGTTTCGAGTTTTATAGGGTAAAGGGTTGGGTTTTCATCTGAAATGAGAAAGAATGAGGGTTAAGGGTCTTTCGGGTTTTGGTTTTCTCCCCATGGCCACCGGTACGGTGGTCGGGGAGCCTTGGTTTGCTTGTCTCGGCGAGGGAGAAGGGAGATTAGAGAGAGGTAAAGTGAGAAGAGGTTGAGAGAAGGTTGAAAATGATTTAGGGTTTGATTGATAACCCTTGATTTAGGATTATATCCTAACTTCAATACAGTGTAGTTTTAGGGATAGAGAGGGAGACTGGGCGATGAGATTTAGGGTTAATAGTATATTTAATCCTCGTGGGTCTGTAATCTTATACCCGTGTCCTTAATGTTTAGGGTTAATCTCAACTTTGGTCCTTGCTCCTTTGTAAATGCTTACCCGTGTCCTGGGATTTAAGGGTCAATGTTATATTTGGTCCTCTGTGGTTGTATTTTTATCATTTTGATCTTTAATGGGAATTTTAATTTCTTCTGTTATGGTCTCATATGTTGTTTATGTTGTAAATTCATCCCTATTTAACCTTAAATAGTTTTATGGTCTTATTGAAATTAATGACATTGCATTTCATTTTATTTGTACTTAATTTATATATGTTTATATTATTTTGTTTTAGTCCTATTTGCTTGATTATTTTTACTTTTCAATGTTTATATACTTATCTCATGATTTTAATAGTCCCTGTTTAGGTCCCTATGATTTAGCTTTAATGTTTGTTCATATTTAGATTCTGGATCTTTGACTCCACGTAATATTTGATTTTAATCCTTTAATATTTATGAATGTATAAAATAGAGTTTTTCATGCGTTGGTTTTGTCCTGAGTTCATTTTAGTCACTATTTTCAATGTTTTAGTGCTTGTGGTTTATTGCTCATTAAATCCTTGTTATTCTGTTTGCCTATCATTTTAAAACACCACGTGAAATTTTTATGATTCATCCATGGATATGTGTTTAGGTTGATTTTTTTAAAACTTTAATATGGTGTTTGATTTCCGCATGCTATTTATACTTCGTTGATGAATATTATTTGATGTTATATGTATGCATATACATTTATATATGTTTTTTATTATCACATGCTTTTATGTATTGTATTTTTATATTTATGTTATGTATTTATTTTAATTTTTAAAATAACCATTTGTCACTTTTACTTAATAATAATCTATTTTGAATATTTTATCCAAATGATTTCAAGAGCAAAGATTTGTGGAACGAGCGTGGAAAGTATCTCTTAATCGAAGTGGTACAATCTGATACGACGTTAATATAGAATATGGATTTGAAAGCGTAAATTCTTACGAGTTTATAGAAATTAGTTTTAATTTTTTATTGTTATTCCATTTTTGTTATTTTATTTTATTTTATGTTCATATTGTTTTAATGTTTAATATTTATTATTATTTCTTCATTTATTTATTGAATCTTAATATGAAGGATGTATGTTTTGGAAAAATAAAATATGATACATTTTTTTTGTCAATTTTTGATATTTTTTAAATTTAAAGGGAAAATATTCTTTACGAGTAAGAAATAGACGATGTAGCTTTCTCGACGGAGGATTGCAAATCTCAGGATTTCTTATCGAGGAAAGTTTTTTTCCTTTTATTTTAATTAATATTCAATAAATAGATAATAGTTTTACCTTGGATTTAAATTTTAAATTCCACTATTTACGACAAGGTATAAGCGATACAATACCAATTTTTGGGCGTTGTGGGGTGTTAATCCTTCCCCACGCGTAATCGATTCTCGAACCTTTTTAAATTAAATCTTTGGCCAACGCAGACCATTTTTATCTTTAAAAAATGATTTTCTTTAAAATTGTTTTTTGGTATTCGACCTACCTAAAGGTCGATGGCGACTCCTTTCAATTTAATTCCAAATTAATTCAAAATTATCAATTTTTCAAAATTAAAATCATAATCGTATTTTAAAATAATAAAAAAATGTTTTATAAAAAAATGGTTATGATAGCTTGGCGACTCTGCATTCATCCCGTCTTGAGAATCTTGCTTTCCCATCTCTTTAAAAAAACCCTTTGGACCAGTCCTTTAAATGCTCTGGTACTTCCATTTTAGATTTCTCCATTTCCTCAGTATCTACATCAATGTACTCATGGGGATTGTTTTGAGGGTTAGTTGCCATTTGAACTTTTTACTGCTGAAGACCCTGCAGGCTGCTCGACTAGTTTTTTAGGTGAGATAACTAATCTCGGGGTAGACTCCTGCCTAGAAGTCTCAACCGGAGTAGTACATGGTTCTTTAGCTGTTTCAATATGTAACCCAGACATTTTAGTCATCATATCGCTCATCATGTTAGCCTGACCTTGCAAGATTTGATCTATAATTGTCTTTTGTGACTGATCCATTTTTACCTGCCATTCTTGTTGTATTTTTAATAACTCTTCTTGCATCTCTCTTTTCAATTGCTCAATCTTGCCATCCATGGTTTTACTTCATGTTTGATGCGGATTTTTACAAGTGGCCAAGTACCCTGAATGGGTAACAAACATAGTGTCGGTCCCAAAGAAAGATGGCAAAGTTCGAATGTGTGTTGACTATCGGGATCTCAATCGAGCGAGCCCTAAAGATAATTTTCCACTCCCACATATCGACACTTTGGTTGATAATACGGTCAGACATGCTCTTTTTTCTTTCATGGATGGTTTCTCAAGTTACAATCAAATCAAGATGGACCCAGAAGATATGGAAAAGACAACGTTTGTGATAATGTGGGGTACAGTTTGTTATAAGGTGATGCCTTTTGGACTTAAGAATGTCGGGGTAACATATCAAAGAGCCATGGTTACTTTGTTCCACGATATGATGCACAAAGAGATAGAAGTGTATGTGGATGATATGATTGCCAAATCACAAACCGAAGAAGAACATGTAAAAGTCTTAAGGAATTTGTTTTTAAGATTAAAGAAAATACCAGCTCAAGCTTAACCCAGCCAAGTGCACATTCGGAGATACTTCAGGGAAGTTATTGGGATTTGTAGTCAGTGAGAATGGGATAGAAATAGATCCTGATAAAGTCAAAGCAATTTTGGAACTACCAACCCCTAGAACGCAAAAAGAAGTACGAGGTTTTCTGGGGAGGTTAAATTATATTGCCAGATTCATATCTTAGTTGACCGAGAAATGTGATCCAATATTCCGATTACTGAGAAAGCAAAACCCAAGAGAATGAGATGATAGTTGCCAAGAATGCTTCAATAGAATTAAGAGTTACTTGATTAATGCTCCTGTTCTGATGCCACCAATTCCAAACAAACCGTTAATTTTATATTTGACTGTCTTTGAGAAGTCAATGGGATGTGTGTTGGCTCAACATGACGAAACTGGAAGAAGAGAATGAGCTATTTACTATCTCAGTAAGAAATTCACTGACTATGAGACTCAATACTCCTTTATCGAAAAGTTGTGTTGTGCTTTAGTATGGACTACTAAAAGGCTGAGACAATATTTGTTGTACCACACTACCTGGTTGATATCAAGACTAGATCCATTAAAATACCTGATGTAATCAACGACTCTAACTGGAAAGATGGAGTGATGTCAAATGTTGTTGTCCGAATTTGATATAGTCTATATGAATCAGAAATCAGTTAAAGGAAGTACTATTGTAGATTTCCTAGCAAGCAGAGCATTAGAAGACTATGAGCCAGTAAAATTTGATTTTTCGAATGAGGACTTAATGAGTATATTTGTTACTGAAGAAGATACTCAGGAAAATGAAGCATGGAAAATGAACTTCGATGGTGCTTCGAATGCTGTGGGACATGGAATTGGGGTAATACTAGTTTCACATGAGGGAGATCATTATCCTTTTACTAGTAGGCTCACCTTTGAATGCACTAACAATATGGCAGAATATGAAGCATGTATCTTGGGTATTCAAGCTGCAATTGAGCGCAAAGTTAAAAGCCTGGAAGTATTCGGTGATTCTGCTTTGGTTATTTATCAACTTCGCGGGAGTGGATGAGTCGAGATTCCAAGTTGATAGAATACAAGAACTTGGTGATGGAGTTGATCAAAGAGTTTGAAGAAATTTCTTTTACTTATCTTTCCCGTGAAGAAAATCAAATGACAGATGCCTTGGCTACGTTGGTAGCTATGTTCAAGGCTGATGATCAATCTCTAATGATGCCTATTCGGATGAGTATAAGAGAAATGCCAGCTCATTGTTGTAACATTGAGGAAGAGGAAGAGGATGTTCTCCCATGGTATTATGATATTCTCCAGTATGTGAAATATCGGGCTTACCCAGTTGAGGCAACTGAGAATGACAAACGGACCTTAAGAAGATTAGCAATGGGGTATGTCCTTGATGGAGATATTTTGTATAAAAAAAAGCAAGGATCAGGTGCTTTTGAGATATGTGGATAGAATTGAGGCCAAGAAAATACTTGAAGAAGTACACGAAGGGGTTTGCGGAACACATGCAAACGAATTCACAATGGTTAGACAAATCATGAGGTTTGGATACTTTTGGTCTACTATGGAAGGAGATTGTATCAGATTTGCTCGAAGATGTCATAAATGCCAGATTCATGATAACCAAATACATGTTCCTCCTTCACCACTCCATGTAATGAACGCGCCTTGGCCATTTTCAATGTGGGGCATCGATGTCATTGGGGCAATTTCACCGAAGGCCTCAAATGGATATCATTTTATCTTAGTGGCTATAAACTACTTCACCAAATGGGTTGAAGCTGCCTCTTATGCTAATGTCACAAAAATGATTAGTGTGCAGATTTCTAAAAAGAGAAATCATTTGTAGATATGGAACACCTGAAAGAATCATTACAGATAATGCGTTGAATCTGAACAATGATTTAATTAAGGAAGTCTGTACAAGGTTAAAGATCAAACATCATAATTCGACTCCTTATCGCCCAAAAATGAATGGGGCAGTAGAGGTAGCAAATAAAAACATCAAGAAGATCATCACAAAAGCAACTGAAATATATAGAGAGTGGCATAAGAATTTACCTTTTGCGTTGCTTGCTTATCGCACATCCGTTTGTACATCTACTGGAGCAATACCATTCTCTTTGGAATATGGGATGGAAGCAGTTTTACCTGTTGAGGTGGAAATACCTTCTCTGAGAGTATTGATGGAGTTGAAACTTGACGAGGCTGATTGGGTACAAAGTAGGTTTGATCAATGAAATTTGATTGAGGAGAAAAGGCTGAGAGCTATATGTCATGGCCCAATGTACCAGAAAAGGATGATACAAGCATATGACAAGAATGTCAGACCTCGAGAATTTCGTGAAGGCGATTTGGTGCTAAAAAAGATCCTACATATGCAAAAAGACTTTCGAGGGAAGTGGATGCCAAACTGGGAAGGTCTCTATATGGTAAAAAAGGCATTCTCAGGAGGAGCTTTGGTGTTAACAGAGATGGATGGAGAAGATTTTCCTAATCCTGTGAATTATGATTCGGTCAAACAATATTACACTTAAAAAATGAAAAAATGAAAAAAATGAAAAAAAAGAAAAGAAAAAAATAAATAAATGAGGGTTCAAGATGAAAACCCAAAATGGGCGTCTTGAAACCAAAGGAGGGTTCGAGACACATGTCAACTTTTAAGAAAGATTTGGGGTGAAGAAATAGAATGACTCATCATTTGATAGTCACTGTATTAATCCTTTGTTTTAATTGTTTCTTGTCCCCAAAAGATTGTACTTTCTCATTGCCTATTTTCAATGATTTTATTTTGAATTTGATTCATTATCCTTGCATATATTTTCCAAATTATTGATCAATAACAACATCGATTATTATGTCTTACTCTGAAAAGTGTCAGAGTGTGGGGATTTCAAAACAGGTGTTCACCAGAAAGCACATACAAAGGCACACTTCCCTAAACCATTACCCGAATTATTGGAAAATGATAGTAA
Source organism: Hibiscus syriacus (assembly GCF_006381635.1). Lineage (NCBI taxonomy): Eukaryota > Viridiplantae > Streptophyta > Magnoliopsida > Malvales > Malvaceae > Hibiscus > Hibiscus syriacus. The sequence goes on along the minus strand of NW_024062822.1, from coordinate 879,951 downwards.
ATCAAGGAAATCAGTTTCAACAAAACCTTCCAAGCAAAGAAGTCCCAAGTTAAAGACACAACAATGAGAGGTTATTCTGATCGAATTTTCTCAGAAAATCAATCAATGACAAAAGAATTAAAGGGGCGAGATAAACTTTCTCGGGGTAAATTAGAGGGACCAAGTCAAAGAATATTTAGTGAGAGCTCAAGAAAGTAACCATGATCAAAGCCCATGCATGGGCGAACCCATAAATCTCGCTTATTCCGATCAAATAACATGAGAGATTTCAAATGCCAGGATTGAACTGAGCATAATCCTTTAAACATGCATTTAGATCATCTTTAGGGAATAGGTCCAACATGAAATCAAGTCATATGACTATTTTTTACAGGGCTTTCAAGATCCATTTCATTAACGAAGCAATGAATCAGTCAAAATCTACTGACCAGACCTCCTCATCACGTAGGAGCAGCGTCAACATTAGATAACCATCCTTCCTCATCGTGAAGGATTCGTGTTATCTATCTTATCAATAAAGATGACCAGCCGACCTCATCACATAGGAGCTGTATCATCCCTTAACCAGACCTCCTCATCACGTAGGAGCCGCATTAACCCTAGATAACCAGCCGTCCTCATCGCGTAGGAACCGAGTTATCACCATTCCTAAAGATGGCCAAGAACTCTTCATCACGTATGAGCAGTGTCGTCCCTTGACCAGATTTCCTCATCACGTAGGAACCGTGTCATCCTTAGACGACCAGACCTCTTCATTGCGTATGAGTAGTGTTGTCCCCAACAACAATCCAATTTCTAAGTGAAAAGGGGGAGAACCAGACAAAAACATATTGTATTGTCATCTTTACCCTATCATTGTTAACACAAGAATGTACAAAGAGGGGCAGCTGTAAACACCCGTTTTTGTCTGGGTCTTTTCTATCCATTTTTATTTACTATTATCATTTATTTGTTATATATTATTATTATTGTCGTTTTATTAATACAATTACAATTACATATGTTTGTAGGCCCAAACCCGAGCCCACTCAACACTCAGCAGGTCTAGCATTCAATCCAGAGCCCAACCATTTACAAAACCCGACCCAACAGGCCCAACAATAGACCCAAACCAGTTAGGGTTCCCATTCTCTGCTCCAACCACCTCACTTTTGGTCGTTGGATCTGGACCCATCCAACGGTCCAGATCGCGTAGATTCTAGTGTTTAAAACCCTAAAATATCATCAGCTCAGCCGTTGGCCTTCCAGTTCCAGCCGCCAACCTTTCAACGTCGCGCGCCGATGTTGCAGCTGCCCAGTCGAGCCATACCCCGATAGCCTCTGACGCCGTCGTAGATAATCCTGCGCCAAACAGTGATGACTATCTATCAAACAGCCAAAAGTACAAACAAAATCAGAAGAAAAAAAATCTAAGTAAGATCCTATCTAGTCCATCAATGGAAATATGATACTCGGCAACATCATGAATCAGAGGTATGCAATCAGATAAAATAAAACATTTGGGCTCAGTAAGGAGAGGAAAAAAACAGAAAAAACGAGAGAATACGAAGAAGAAAAAACAGAAAATACCCTAGGGGAATAGAACCATATTCGAAACAAAATAGAGAGAAAGGAAAGGGGAAGTCTTACCCTTGTAGATTTATCCCTTATCAACCTCACCGGAGCTTGAAGAATCCTAAACCAAAGGTAAAACATTCTCTTTCTTGATTCTAGGTTTAGAATGAGAGGGGGTTTTGAGTTTTGTAGGGTGAAGGGTTGGGTTTTCATCTGAAATGAGGAAGAAAGAGGGTTAAGGGTCTTTCGAGGTTTAGTTTGCTCCCCATGGCCACTGGTACGGTGGCCGGGGAGACTTGGTTTGCTTGTCTCGGCGAGGGAGAAGGGAGATTAGAGAGAGGTAAAGTGAGAAGTGACTGAGAGAAGGTTGAAAATGATTTAGGGTTCGGTTGATAACCCTTGATTTGGGATTATATCCCAGCTTCAACACGGTGTAGTTTTGGGGATAGAGAGGGAGACTGAATGATGAGATTTAGGTTTATGCTGATTTAGGTTTAATAGCATATTTAGTCCTCGTGGGTCTGTAATCTTGTACCCGTATCCTTAATGTTTAGGGTTAATCTCAACTTTGCTCCTTGCTCCTTTGTAAATTCTTACTCGTGTCCTGGGATTTAAGGGTTAATGTTATATTTGGTCCTCTGTAGTTGTATTTTTATCATTTTGATCATTAATGGAAATTTTAATTTCTTCTGTTATGGTCTCATATGTTGTTTATGTTGTAAATTCATCCCTATTTAACCTTAAATAGTTTTATGGTCTTATTTAAACTAATGACATCGCATTTCATTTTATTTGTACTTAATTTATATATGTTTATAATATTTTGTTTTAGTCCTATTTGCTTGATTATTTTTACTTTTCAATGTTTATATACTTATCTCATGATTTTAATAGTCCCTGTTTAGGTCCCTATGATTTAGCTTTAGTGTTTGTTCATATTTAGATTCTGGATCTTTGATTCCACGTAATATTTGATTTTAATCCTTTAATATTTATGAATGTATAAAATAGAGTATTTCATGCGTTGGTTTTGTCCTGAGTTCATTTTAGTCACTATTTTCAATGTTTTAGTGCTTGTGGTTTATTGCTCATTAAATCCCTGTTATTATGTTTGCCTATCATTTTAAAACACCACGTGAAATTTTTATGATTCATCCATGGATATGTGTTTAGGTTGATTTTTTTAAAACTTTAATATGGTGTTTGATTTCCGCATGATATTTTTATACTTCATTGATGAATATAATTTTATGTTATATATATGTATATACATTTATATATGTTTTTTTATTATCACACGCTTTTATGTATTGTATTTTTATATTTATGTTATGTATTTATTTTAATTTTTAAAATAACCATCTGTCACTTTTACTTAATAATAATGTATTTTGAATATTTTATCCAAATGATTTCAAGAGCAAAGATTTGTGGACGAGCATGGAAAGTATCGTTTGATCGAAGTGGTGCAATCATAGAATATGGATTTGAAAGCGTAAATTCTTACGAGTTTATAGAAATTAGTTTTAATTTTTTATTGTTATTCCATTTTTGTTATTTTATTTTATTTTATTTTATGTTCATATTGTTTAATGTTTAATCTTTATTATTATTTCTTCATTTATTTATTTATTTATTGAATCTTAATATGAAGGATGTATGTTTTGGAAAAATAAAATATGATGCATTTTTTGTCAATTTTCGATATTTTTTTAAATTTAAAGGGATAATATTCTTTACGAGTAAGAAATAGACGAGGTAGCTTTCCCGACGGAGGATTGCAAATCTCAAGATTTCTTATCGAGGAAATTTTTTTTCCTTTTATTTTAATTAATATTCAATAAATAGATCATAGAAAGGTCGATGACGACTCCTTCAATTTAATTACAAATTAATTCAAAATTATCAATTTTTCAAAATTAAAATCATAATCCTATTTTAAAATAATAAAAAATGCTTTATAAAAAATGGTTATGACAGCTTGGCGACTCTGCATTCATCCCGTCTTGAGAATCTTGCTTTCCCATCTCTTTAAAAAAACCCTTTCCACCAGTCCTTTAAATGCTCAGGTACTTCCATTTTAGATTTCTCTATTTCCTCAGGATATACATCAATGTACTCATGGGGATTGTTTTGAGGATTAGTTGCCATTTGAACTTTTACTGCTGAAGGCCCTTCAGGCTGCTCGACTAGTTTTTCAGGTAAGATAACTATTCTCGGGGTAGACTCCTGCCTAGAAGTCTCAACTGGAGTAGTACTTGGTTCTTTAGCTGTTTCAATATGTAACCCATACATTTTATTCATCATATCGCTCATCATGTTAGCCTGACCTTGCAAGATTTGATCTATAATTGTCTTTTGTGACTGATCCATTTTTACCTGCCATTCTTGTTGTATTTTTAATAACTCTTCTTGGATCTCTCTTTTCAATTGCTCAATCTTGCCATCCATGGTTTTACTTCGTGTTTGATGCAGATTTTTACAAGTGGCCAAGTACCCTGAATGGGTAGCAAACATAGTGCCAGTCCCAAAGAAAGATGGCAAAGTTCGGATGTGTGTTGACTATTCGGGATCTCAATCGAGCGAGCCCCAAAGATAATTTTCCACTCCCACATATCGACACTTTGGTTGATAATACAGCCAGACATGCTCTTTTTTCTTTCATGGATGGTTTCTCAAGTTACAATCAAATCAAGATAGACCCATAAGACATGGAAAAGACAACGTTTGTGATAATGTGGGGTACATTTTGTTATAAGGTTATGCCTTTTGGACTTAAGAATGTCGGGGTAACATATCAAAGAGCCATGGTTACTTTGTTCCACGATATGATGCATAAAGAGATAGAACTGTATGTGGATGATATGATTGCCAAATCACAAACCGAAGAAGAACAAGTAAAAGTCTTAAGGAAGTTGTTTTTAAGATTAAGAAAATACCAGCTCAAGCTTAACTCAGCCAAGTGCACATTCGGAGATACTTCAGGGAAGTTATTGGGATTTGTAGTCAGTGAGAATGGGATAAAAATAGATCCTGATAAAGTCAAAGCAATTTTGGAACTACCACCCCCTAGAACGCAAAAAGAAGTACGAGGTTTTCTGGGGAGGTTAAATTATATTGCCAGATTCATATCTCAGTTGCCCGAGAAATGTGATCCAATATTCCGATTACTGAGAAAGCAAAACCCAGGAGAATGAGATGATAGTTGCCAAGAATGCTTCAATAGAATTAAGAGTTACTTGATTAATGCTCCTGTCCTGATGCCACCAATCCCAAACAAACCGTTAATTTTTTATTTGACTGTCTTTGAGATGTTAGTGGGATGTGTGTTGGCTCAACATGACGAAACTGGAAGAAGAGAACGAGCTATTTACTATCTCAGTAAGAAATTCACTGACTGTGAGACTCGATACTACTTTATTTGAAAAGCTGTGTTGTGCTTTAGTATGGACTACTAAAAGGCTGAGACAGTATTTGCTGTACCACACTACCTGGTTGATATCAAGACTGGATCCGTTAAAATACCTGATGTAGTCAACGGCTCTAACTGGAAAGATGGAGAGATGGCAAATGTTGTTGTCCGAATTTGATAGTCAATATGAATCAGAAATCAGTTAAAGGAAGTGCTATTGCAGATTTCCTAGCAAGCAGATCATTAGAAGACTATGAGCCAGTAAAATATGATTTTCCGAATGAGGACTTAATGAGTATATTTTTTACTGAAGAAGATACTTAGGAAAATGAAGCATGGAAAATGAACTTCGATGGTGCTTCGAATGCTGTGGGATATGGAATTGGAGCAATACTAGTTTCACATGAGGGAGATCATTATCCTTTTACTAGTAGGCTCACCTTCGAATGCACTAACAATATGGCAAAATATGAAGCATGTATCTTGGGTATTCAAGCTGTAATTGAGCGTAAAGTTGAAAGCCTAGAAGTATTCGGTGATTCTGCTTTGGTTATTTATCAACTTCGCGGGGAGTGGATGAGTCGAGATTCCAAGTTGATAGAATACAAGAACTTGGTGATGGAGTTGATCAAAGAGTTTGAAGAAATTTCTTTTACTTATCTTCCCCGTGAAGAAAATTAAATGGCAGATGCCTTGGCTACATTGACAGCTATGTTCAACGCCAACGATCAATCTCTAATGATGCATATTCGGATGAGTATAAGAGAAATGCCAGCTCATTGTTGTAACATTGAGGAAGAGGAAGAGGATGGTCTCCCATGGTATTATGATATTCTCCAGTATGTGAAATATCGGGCTTACCCAGCTGAGGCAACTGAGAATGAAAAACGAACCTTAAGAAGAATAGCAATGGGGTATGTCCTTGATGGAGATATTTTGTATAAAAAAAAGAAAGGATCAGGTGCTTTTGAGATGTGTGGATAGAATTGAGGCCAAGAAAATACTTGAAGAAGTACATGAAGGGGTTTGCGGAACACATGCAAACGAATTCACAATAGTTAGACAAATCATGAGGTTTGGATACTTTTGGTCTACTATGGAAGGAGATTGTATCAGATTTGCTCGAAGATGTCATAAATGTCAGATTCATGATAACCAAATACATGTTCCTTCTTCACCACTCCGTGTAATGAACGCGCCTTGGCCATTTTCAATGTGGGGCATCGATGTCATTGGGGCAATTTCACCGAAGGCCTCAAATGGATATCGTTTTATCTTAGTGGCTATAGACTACTTCACCAAATGGGTTGAAGTTGCCTCTTATGCTAATGTCACAAAAGGAGCAGTGTGCAGATTTCTAAAAGGAGAAATCATTTGTAGATATGGAACACCTGAAAGAATCATTACAGATAATGCGTTGAATCTGAACAATGATTTAATTAAGGAAGTCTGTACAAAGTTAAAAATCAAACATCAGAATTCGGCTCCTTATCGCCAAAAAATGAATGGGGCAGTAGAGGCAGCAAATAAAAACATCAAGAAGATCATCACAAAAGCAACTAAAACATATTGAGACTGGCATTAGAAGTTACCTTTTGCGTTGCTTGCTTATCGCACATCCGTTTGTACATCTACTGGAGCAACACCATTCTCTTTGGTATATGGGATGGAAGCAGTTTTACCTGTTGAGGTGGAAATACCTTCTCTGAGAGTATTGATGAAGTTGAAACTTGAATAGGCTGATTGGGTACAAAGTAGGTTTGATCAATTAAATTTGATTGAGGAGAAAAGGTTGAGAGCTATATGTCATGGCCAAATGTACCAGAAAAGGATGATACGAACATATGACAAGAAGGTCAGACCTTGAGAATTTTGTGAAGGTGATTTGGTACTAAAAACGATCCTACCTATGCAAAAAAGACTTTCGAGGGAAGTGGATGCCAAACTGGGAAGGTCCCTATGTGGGAAGGTCCCTATGTGGTAAAAAAGGCATTCTCAGGAGGAGCTTTGGTGTTAACAGAGATGGATAGAGAAGATTTGCCTAATCCTGTGAATTCTGATTTGGTCAAATGATATTACACTTAAAAAATTAACAAATGAAAAAAATGAAAAATGAAAAAAATGAAAAAAATGAAAAATGAAAAATGAAAAAAAAGAAAAGAAAAGAAAAGAAAAAATAAATAAATGAGGGTACAAGATGAAAACCCAAAATGGACGTCTTGAAACCAAAGGAGGGTTCGAGTTGAAAATCCGTAATGGACGACGAATACTCAGGTTTTGAAATGGCGGATTCCCTCGAAAGCCTAATGGTTAGGGGAAAGATTCTCATGCTCACACATCTTTTGTACGATCTGAATCTTTGAGACACATGTCAACTTTCAAGAAAGATTTGGGGTGAAGAAATAGAATGACTCATCATTTGATAGTCACTGTATTCATCATTTGTTCTTCCTGTAATACTTAATTATTTCTTGTCCCCTAAAGATTGTACTTTCTCATTGCCTATTTTCAATGAAATTTTTTGAATTTGATTCATTATCCTTGCATATATTTGCCAAATTATTGATCAATAACAATATCGATTATTATGTCTTACTCTGAAAAGTGTTAGAGTGTGGGGATTTCAAAACAGGTGTTCACCAGAAAGCACGTACAAAGACACACTTCCCTAAACCATTACCCGAATTATTGGAAAAGGAGAGTAAATCAAGGAAATAAGTTTCAACAAAACCTTCCAAGCAAAGAAGTCCCAAGTTAAAGACACAACAATGAGAGGTCATTCTGATCGAATTTTCTCAGAAAATCAATCAATGACCAAAGAATCAAAGGGGCAAGATAAACTTTCTCGGGGTAAATCAGAGGGACCAATTCAAACAATATTTAGTGAGAGCTCAAGAAAGTAACCACGATCAAAGCCCAGGCATGGGCGAACATATAAATCTCGCTTATTCCGATCAAATAACATGAGAGATTTCAAATGCTAGGATTGAACTGAGCATAATCTTTTAAACATGCATTTAGATCATCTTTAGGGCATAGGTCCAACATGAAATCATGTCATATGACTATTTTTTACAGGGCTTTCAAGATCCATTTCATTAGCGAAGAAATAAATCAGTCAAAATCAGCTGACCAGACCTCCTCATCACTTAGGAGCAGCGTCAACATTAGATAACCAACATCCCTCATCGTGAAGGATTCGTGTTATCTATCTTATCAATAAAGATGATCAGCCAACCTCATCACGTAGGAACCGTGTCATCCCTTAACCAGACCTCCTCATCACGTAGGAGCCGCGTTAACCCTAGATAACCAGCCGTCCTCATCGCGTAGGAACCGAGTTATCACCATTCCTAAATATGGCCAAGAACTCTTCATCACGTATGAGCAGTGTCATCCCATGACCAGATTTCCACATCACGTAGGAACCGTGTCACCCTTAGACGACCAGACCTCTTCATTGCGTATGAGCAGTGTTGTCCCCAACAACAATCTAATTTCTAAGCGAAAAGGGGGAGAACCAGACAAAAACATGTTGTCTTGTCATCTTTGCCCTATACTTGTTAACATAAGAATGTGCAAAGAGGGGCAGCTGTAAACACCTGTTTTTGTCCGGGTCTTTTCTATCCATTTTTATTTATTATTATCATTTATTTGTTATATATTATTATTATTGTCGTTTTATTAATACAATTATAATTACATATGTTTGTAGGCCCAAACCCGAGTCCACTCAACACTCAACAGGCCTAGCATTCAATCCAGAGCCCAACCATTTACAAAACCCGACCCAACAGTCCCATCAATAGACCTAAACCAATTAGGGTTCCCCTTCTTTACTCCAACCACCTACTTCTGGCCGTTGGATCTGGACCCATCTAACGGTCCAGATCGCGTAGAGTCTAGGGTTTGAAACCCTAAAATATCATCAGCTCAGCCGTTAGCCTTCCAGCTCCAGCCGCCAACCTTTCAATGTCGCGCGCCGATGTTGCAGCTGCCGAGTCGAGCCATACCCCAACAGCCTCTGACACCGCCATAGACAATCCTGCGCCAAACAGTGATGGCTATCCATTAAACAGCCGAAAGCTCATGCAAAATCAGGAAAAAAATCGAAGTAAGATCCTATCTAGTCCATCAATGGAAATAGGATAATGGTATCCTATTTCCTCGGTAACATCATGAATCAGAAGCATGCAATCAGATAAAAGAAAACAATTGGGTTCAGTAAGGAGAGGAAAAAAAACAGAAAAAATGAGAGAACACGAAGAAGAAAAAACAGAAAATACCCAGGGGAATAGAACCAAATTCGAAACAAAATAGAGAGAAATGAAAGGGGAAGTCTTACCCTTGTAGATATATCCCTTATCAGCCTCACTGGAGCTTGAAGAACCTTAAATCAAAGGTAAAACATTCTCTTTCTTGATTTTAGGTATAGAATAAGAGGGGGTTTTGAGTTTTGTGGGGTGAAGGGTTGGGTTTTCATCTGAAATGAGGAAGAATGAGGATTAAGGGTCTTTCGAGGTTTGGTTTACTCCCCATGGCAATTGGTACGGTGGCCGGGGTGCCTTGGTTTGCTTGTCTCGGCGAGGGAGAAGGGAGATTAGAGAGAGGTAAAGTTAGAAAAGGCTGAGAGAATGTTGAAAATGATTTAGGGTTTGATTGATAACCCTTGATTTGGGATTATATCCTAGCTTCAATACGGTGTAGCTTTGGGGATAGAGAGTGAGACTGAGCGATGAGATTTAGGGTTAATAGCATATTTAGTCCTCGTGGGTCTGTAATCTTGCACCCGTGTCCTTAATGTTTAGGGTTAATCTCAACTTTGGTCCTTGCTCCTTTGTAAATGCTTACCCGTGTCCTGGGATTTAAGGGTCAATGTTATATTTGGTCCTCTGTAGTTGTATTTTTATCATTTCGATCTTTAATGGAAATTTTAATTTCTTCTGTTATGGTCTCATATGTTGTTTATTTTGTAAATTCATCCCTATTTAACCTTAAATAGTTTTATGGTCTTATTGAAATTAATGACATCGCATTTCATTTTATTTGTACTTAATTTATATATGTTTATATTATTTTGTTTTAGTCCTATTTGCTTGATTATTTTTACTTTTCAATGTTTATATACTTATCTCATTATTTTAATAGTCCCTGTTTAGGTCCCTATGATTTAGCTTTAGTGTTTGTTCATATTTAGATTCTGGATCTTTGATTCCACTTAATATTTGATTTTAATCCTTTAATATTTATGAATGTATAAAATAGAGTATTTCATGCGTTGGTTTTGTCCTGAGTTCATTTTAGTCACTATTTTCAATGTTTTAGTGCTTGTGGTTTATTGCTCATTAAATCCCTGTTATTCTGTTTGCCTATCATTTTAAAACACCACGTGAAATTTTTATGATTCATCCATGGATATGTGTGTAGGTTGATTTTTTTTAAACTTTAATATGGTGTTTGATTTCCGCATGCTATTTTTATACTTCATTGATGAATATTATTTTATGTTATATGTATGTATATACATTTATATGTGTTTTTTTATTATCACATGCTTTTATGTATTGTATTTTTATATTTAATGTATGTATTTATTTTAATTTTTAAAATGACCATTTGTCACTTTTACTTAATAATAATGTATTTTGAATATTTTATCCAAATGATTTCAAGAGCAAAGATTTGTGGAACGAGCATGGAAAGTATCGTTTGATCGAAGTGGTGCAGTCTGATATGACGTTCAAATAGAATATGGATTTGAAAGCGTAAATTCTTACGAGTTTATAGAAATTAGTTTTAACTTTTTATTGTTATTCCATTTTTGTTATTTTATTTTATTTTATTTTATGTTCATATTGTTTAATGTTTAATCTTTATTATTATTTCTTCATTTATTTATTGAATCTTAATATGAAAGATGTATGCTTTGGAAAAATAAATATGATGTATTTTTTGTCAATTTTTCGATATTTTTTTAATTTAAAGCGAAAATATTCTTTACGAGTAAGAAATAGACGAGGTAGCTTTCCCGATGGAGGATTGCAAATCTCAGGATTTCTTATCGAGGAAAGTTTTTTTCCTTTTATTTTAATTAATATTCAATAAATAGATCATAGTTTTACTTTGGATTTAAATTTTAAATTCCACTATTTACGACAAGGTATAAGCGATACAGTACCAAATTTTGGGCGCTGTGGGGTGCTAATCCTTCCCTACGCGTAATCGATTTCCGAACCTTTTTAAATTAAATCTTTGGCCAACGCAGACCTTTTTTATCTTTAAAAACAATTTTCTTTAAAATTGTTTTTAGGTATTCGACCTACCTAAAGGTCGATGGCGACTCCTTTCAATTTAATTCCAAATTAATTCAAAATTATCAATTTTTCAAAATTAAAATCATAATCGTATTTTAAAATAATAAAAAAATGCTTTATAAAAAAATGGTTATGACATCAATTACTCATCTAAGTAAATCATAGAATTTGAAGAGCATGTATTTTATTAGTTTAATGTTAGTATTTGAAAGATAGAACATGAATACATGAATAGATCTAATGTTTCGATGATTGAGATATTCAAATATATAGGTACAACTATGACCATTTTTTTAAACAAAATCGTCTTTCATCAAATGAGATGGTTCTTTAACTTTACGAGAGTTTATTGTACATATAAAATACCATAAATAACAGAAGTTGTATTTAAATTCTTAGTTATCAACATATTACAAGACATTGGTGAAATATTTTGAGTTCTCTTTAAAAAAATGAAAAAAGTTTTTAATCTACATGGATCAAACTAAAAAAACAATTTGAAATCTCTTAAGGCGTGATGTATAAAATTTTCTAAACCCCTGTATATAAAGATGAAAAGTATCTTAAAAGTTCTATGGAAAGAATAACTTCATTCCTTTCATTAACAGAGATTGGGTATTCATGTCAAATTTTATATTCTTACCACTGATTTATATAACACTTGCCATGGTCATGACTAATATTAACTATATATACTGTTATCAAACTATCTCAGCTTATCATTCATGATAAGCAAATAAAACACAAATTCATTAAAAAAATATTGAAGAGAGCAATTCCAGTAATTAATCAAATTTTTTTGTAGAGGAGCTATACAAATTTACATAAAGAAAATATTCATATACGAAATCAAATGTACTTTAAAACAAAGAAATCATTTGTAAATAAGAAAAAGATTCATCCAATACCCATGAAATTTCAATGAAAATATTTTATTTAAAAGTCAAATTCTAAGAAAAGATAAATACACAAAAAAAACTAACATGTCTTACTTGTGAATCGTTTGAAGAAGATAAAACCCTCACCTCTGACCTATAAAAACTGAAGGTCCTCTCTTTTTCTTCTACTGAAATTCACTAAAGATGCGAATGGACGTTCGTGTCACTGGTGCGAAAGTGAAAAATATAGAGAAAAATAGTAAATCAGAGAGATATATTACCGATTGCATCGTCGGTTAAAAAAATCTAGATGAGAACCACCAACGAGGGAAAGAATAAGGGTAAAATGATGTTCAGACTTCAGAAAAATGTGAAAAAGAAAAGAGATATTTTTATAAAACGACTTACGAAGGCGTTAGTCGTTTTACATAAAAATACGTTTGTTTTTCCTTTGATCGTAAAATAATTTACGTTGACTCATTTTACTTTCTACAACCAAATACAGGAAAATAATAAAAGTATTTTCCGTAACATGCCCTTAATTTAAAAATTAAAGAAATTTATAGGTAAAATACGTCTAGTAAAAATAGGACAGTTTAGATCTTCGAGCTTTCGCCATGAATGTTAAAGTAAAGTTTGCGGTGGCTGCTTCGTTTTGGCAGCCAGCCAGAATACATGGTTTCAAGATGTTACTGTGGTGTTCTCGACACGTTTGTATATAATAGAGAAGGGGCTTGAATGACGTCATTGGGTCGGATATGGGTGATTATAAAACTAGTCGATCACGACTTGGATAATATTCAACTTGTACTCATTAAAAGGTTTTATTATTTGACTCGACTCATTTTTTCATTAAACTCATTAAATATTTGTTCGACTTGTGCTTATTAGAAAAACTTATTACTCTATTCACTATTTATTAAGTCCACTATAATTTTTTTAATAAGGTAATTAAGGTTTGATTTTTGAGTAATGTAAGGTATGGCTCATAAATATACGATTATGTGGGTTGGGGGTGCAGGGGCTGCGCCCCAGCGGTACGGTACAGGGTTAATTTTATAATTATGTACCAGGGTTTTCTATTATAAATAGAGATGTAACCTAAACCTATTATCATTGAATAAAAATTTTCTAGCGCCGCCTAGGCACCGAGGACGTAAGCACATTGTCGAACCTCGTTAAAATTCTTGTGTTCTTTCGTTTACTTTGCCCGATTTATCAACAATTGATATCAGATGTCAGGAGCAAAATTCGAAGTTGCGAAATTCGATGGTCTGGGTAACTTCGGATTATGGAAAACGAGGGTGAAGGATCTGTTGGCGCAGCAGGGGATCCTGAAGGCTTTGCGACCTACAAAGCCGGCGTCGATGGACGAGGAAGATTGGGAAGAATTGCAACAACGAGCGGCAGGAACCATACGATTATGCTTGGCGGACGAGGTTATGTATCACGTCATGCATCTATCGTCTCAAGACGAAATTTGGAGGAAGTTGGAAAGTTAGTTTATGTCCAAATCCTTAACGACAAAATTGTATCTAAAGCAGCGGCTGTATGGGCTGAAGATGCAGGACGATCATGATTTGGCACAACACGTGAATGTCTTCAATCAGCTTGATGTAAAAATTGAGGATGAAGACAGAGCGATGATTTTGTTATGTTCGTTGCCTCCCTCTTACGAACACATTGTGACTACTCTTACATATGGGAAAGAGACTATCAACGTTGAGGAGATTACTGCAGCCTTGTTGGCTCACAACCAGCGGAAGCAGAATGCAGGGGAAAACTCTCAAGCTGATAGCTTATATGTCAAGGGTAATCGAGACCGTGGATGGAAGCCAGAGAAGGCAAGGTCTGGCAAGCGGAATTCCAGATCCAAATCTAGGGATAAGAAGACAATTCACTGTTACAAGTGCAAGGAGGCGAGACATATGAAGCGAGACTGTCCGAAGTTAAAAAAGCAGACTGATGAGAAGCGTGATGTTTCATCCAAGTCTGTGAACGTGGTCGAGGATGACAATTCTGATTGCAGTGAGGGTGATATGCTTTCTATTTCAACGACTCAATTGACGGATGCGTGGATTCTTGATTCTGGATGTTCTTATCACATCACGCCAAATAGGGAATGGTTTTCGACATACAGGTCGGTTAATTCTGGTTTTGTTTATTTGGGTGATGGTCGATGTTGCAATATTGTTGGTATTAGTGATGTCAGAATTAAGATGTATGATGGCTCTGTTCGGACGTTGAGTGGTGTTCGACATATCCCGGATTTGAAGAAGAATTTGATTTTTTTGGGCACTTTGCACAAGAATGGTTTTATCCCTAAGGCTGATGAGGATAGGGAAACCATTCGGATTGTTAAAGGTGCTTTGATTGTGATGAAAGGAAAGATGACTGCAGGAAATATTTATAGATTGTTAGGGAGTACCGTTGCAGGTGGAGTTCATTCTGTTGAATCCTGTGATGATACTACAAAACTGTGGCATATGCGTCTTGCTCATCTTAGTGAACGTGGTATGACAGAATTACACAAAAGAAATCTGTTGCATGGTGTCAAAAGATGTAAGCTCGATTTTTGCAAGTATTGTGTTCTTCGTAAACAGACTAAAGTCCGTTTCAAGACTGCGAAGCACACAACTCAAGGGATTCTTGATTATGTGCATTCTGATGTATGGGGGCCTTCCACGACATCGTCTTTGGGTAGATCTAGGTATTATGTTACTTTTATTGATGATTTTTCACGAAAAGTTTGGGTGTATTTTTTGAAACTGAAATCTGAAGTTTTTGAGAAGTTCAAGCTGTGGAAAAGAGAGGTAGAAAACCAAACAGGACAAAAAATCAAGTGTTTGCGGTCTGACAATGGTACGGAGTACACAGATTCACAGTTCTTACACTTCTGTAAGGAGCACGGGATTAAGAGACATTTTACAGTGCGCAAGACACCACAACAGAATGGTGTTGCGGAACAGATGAATAGGTCGTTGAATGAAAGAGCCAGATGTTTGCGGTTGAATGTGGGGCTTCCCAAACACTTCTGGGCCGAGGCTGTTAACATGGCGTGTTATCTTATCAACAAATCGTCAAGGGCATCATTGGCTAGGAAAGTTGCAGAAGAGGTATGGACTGGTCATGATATTAGTTTTGATAACTTACAGATTTTTGGTTGTCCTGCTTATGTGCATGTACCTGCTGATGAGAGATCCAAACTTGATGCAAAATCGAATGAGTACATTTTTCTGGGTTACAAGAAAGGTGTCAAAGGATTCAAGTTCTGGGATCCAGTTGCGAAGAAAATTGTGATCAGTAGAGATGTTGTTTTTGATGAACAATCCATGTTGCAACAGAAGAAAGACACGACAGTGGTGGATTTCGAGCAGTTTCCAGTTGAGAAACCAGAAACGTCTCAACCAACTTCTGGTGGTTCCACTACGGATGATTTGCAGGATTATAGTCTTGCCAGAGACAGGGTGATACGGACGAATATAAAGCCTCCGAGTAGATTGGGTTTTGAAGACTTGGTCTCTTTTGCACTTATTGTTAGCAGTGATGATCCGGTTACTTTTCATGATGCTGTTACTGGTCAGGAAAATGAAAAGTGGATGGCAGCCATGGTTGAGGAGATGGAGTCTTTGAATCACAATCGTACATGAGAGTTGGTTCCCCTTCCTGAGGGTAAAAAGCCGATTGGTTGCAAATGGGTGTATAAGAAGAAACCAGCAGTAACAGAAAAATATGGGGAGAAGTTCAAGGCTCGTTTGGTAGCAAAGGGTTTTTCACAGCAGAAAGGAGTTGATTATGATGAAATCTTTTCTCTTGTGGTCAGACACACTTCAATCTGAGCAGTACTTGCATTGGTGGCCAGTTGGGATTTGCATTTAGAGCAGATGGGTGTTAAAACTGCTTTTTTGCATGGTGATTTAGAGGAGCAGATCTACATGCGGCAACCTGAAGGTTTCACTCAACCTGGAAACGAGCATTTAGTTTGCAGATTGAAGAAATCTTTGTACGGGTTGAAACAGTCTCCGAGACAGTGGTATAAACGGTTTGACTCCTTTATGATCAAGATTGGCTACAACCGATGTGAGTATGATTGTTGTGTCTATGTTAAGAGCCTTGATGATGGTTCTTTTATTTTTCTATTACTGTATGTTGATGATATGTTGATTGCTGCGAAGAACATGGATGATGTTATCGGTTTGAAAACTTTATTGAGTCAGGAATTTGATATGAAAGATTTAGGTGCTGCAAAGAAAATTCTTGGAATGGAAATTTGTAGGGACAGAGACTCAAGGAAACTGTGGCTATCTCAACGGGGTTATGTTAAAAAAATGCTAGAAAGGTTTGCGATGAGCAGCGCAAAACCAGTTAGCACTCCATTGGCGAACCACTTTAAGCTCTCATCAGAACAGTGCCCTAAGACAGATAAGGAAGCTGAAGATATGGCAAAGATTCCGTATTCTAATGTTGTTGGCTGCTTGATGTATGCAATGGTATGTACTCGTCCTGATTTAGCTCATGCTGTTAGTCAAGTTTGTAAGTACATGTCTAAACCTGGTAAGCAACATTGGGAAGCAGTCAAGTGGATCTTTCGGTACTTAAAGGGTACTGTGGGATATGGAATTATTTTTGGTAGTCAACAAGATAATCTTTTGGTTGTAGGATATGTGGATTCAGACTAAGCAGGTGACTTGGATAATAGAAGATCTACGACAGGGTATGTTTTTACTCTTGGTGGAGGACCTATTTGTTGGAAGTCTACTGTTCAATCTGTTGTGGCACTATCTACAACTGAAGCTGAGTACATGGCAATGGCTGAAGCTGCAAAAGAAGCTTTATGGCTCACTGGTTTAGTGAATGAGTTAGGTGTTCAACAAGGTGGAGTTCAGCTGCTCTGCGACAATCAAAGTGCTATTCACTTAGCTAAAAATCAGGTATATCGTGTTAGAACTAAGCACATTGATGTACGTTTTCACAAGATCAGATAGTTGGTTGCATCTGGAGAGATTTTGTTTCAGAAGGTACACACTGATGAGAATGCCGCTGATATGTTCACCAAGCCAGTTACAACAGACAAGTTCAAGCATTGCTTGGACTTATTGAATGTTTCAAGTTATTAAAGAAGGTAACCCAACCCACATTGAATGTTTCCTAACGGGCAAGATATTCGCCAAGGTGGAGATTTGTAAGGTATGGCTCATAAATATACCGGTAAAGAGGACAGGGGATGGAGCGGAGTGAGCGAAGCGAACATCAACTGTCCTTACAAAGAAAGTCTTGTAGAGGGGGTTACGATTATATGGGTTGGGGGTGCAGGTGCTGCGCCCCCGCGGTACGGTACAGGGTTAATTTTGTAATTATGTACTAGGGTTTTCTATTATAAATAGAGATGTAACCTAAACCTATTATCATTGAATAAAAATTTTCTAGCGCCGTCTAGGCACCGAGGACGTAAGCACATTGCCAAACCTCGTTAAAATTCTTGTGTTCTTTCGTTTACTTTGCCCGATTTATCAACAAGTAATAAATTAATTAATTTGAAATTAATAATTTAATATCTTTCTTATTTTTTTAATGATATACTTTTTAACGTAACTATTAAAAAATTTATAACGAAAATAATAAATTGTTCATGAATTTATCAAATCGAACTAAGTGTTTATCGACCTGACTCGTTAAATTTTTTAGTCTAATTTGAATTCAAATAGGACCGAGTGAACCAATCATTAATGCAATTTTTGTTCGAGTTAAATTCGAATAACTTACGAATTATTTAACTTATCAAGTATGTGACGGAGACACCGAGACGTCTCTAGTGGGTCCCCCTTAGAAATATCAATATCGATGGGTACGGAGAGAGACTGTTGAAACATAAATTACAGACACGGGAAAGAGGGTATACATAGGCATACACCAATTAGGCGTTTCTACCGAAAAATCACCTTTAGACCCATTAATTACCTGCCAGACACCTTCTCCCCTAATATTAGCAATCTAGCACCCTTTCTGACACGATGTCAATAAAGCGTGGATCAACAGCCATGCCTTCGCGGGGTTTTGTCCGAGTTGGCGCCACGTAAGGAAAGGCGCGAATGTTCATCTACGCCTTCGTTGAAGGTCTGACACGTATGGAACGTGCGGATCATATTTTATGGTATAATTCTTACGTCGACTAATATTTATCTTATAATATAATGAAGGCTATAACAATAAAAATAGAAGCAATGTAACACCCCAAATTACAGGTTAGTAGTTTCAGGTTTACCTGAGAGGTAAGTAGACCATATGAAATTATAAATTTTGTTGTTTAGCTTAATTAGGTTGGCTTTGGGGTCTTATTAGTCATAAAAAGGGGATTTTTGAATATAAGATAAAATGCATAGGATATAAAGTGTAATTAGACCATTGAAGATTTTGGAAGTTGATTTTAGGGTTTTATATCAAGCTTTCACATAGGGATTTTCTCATCTTCTCTTATCTTCCTCATTTGTCATTTCTTTCTCCATTTTCTTTCTCTATAGTAAGTGCTTAGCTCAAGGTGAGTGATGGAGGTTTCTTGCTTACCTTCTTAAGCTCCAATCTGTTCCTAATCTTCATGATTTCCATCTTATGCTAAGAATCTTGTCTTTATTTTTGGTTCGAGGAAAATTGTGGAAAAATAAAAGATGAACCCTAAAATGCTCAAATCACCAAATCATATTTTAGGTATTAATAATATGTTTAAATGATGCCTTAAGACACTGGATAACTTACTAAAGCATTTGAATAAGTTTAGAAACCAACCCATGTTGTTTGGGGTGATTTTTGAATTATTCTTGAGCTTAAGCAAGTCATTCCCGGAGAAAGGATCTATTCCTCGACCAAAAGGATTGATCCCAAAGTTTATGTCCACTAAATGATCAATAATTTTTCAAAAGGATTGATCCCTTGGAGAAAATGATCGATCCCTTGGAGAAAATGATCGATTCCTCAAAGAAAATGATCGATCCCTTAAAAGAAATGATCGATCCCATCTCTGTTTTGTTATATTAAAAGGGATGGATTTGCATTCATTAAAGGTCCTAAGTGTTGTTGAATGTTTGTTTGACTTGTTTAAAGTCCGTAAGATCTAAGGATGATCCGTAATAGTAAGATTTAGTCTGTAAGGAACATAAATGACCAAACATATCTAAAAACACTCGTATGAGTAGGTTACATCGGGTGTAACCATATTAAGCGTAATAAACCAAAGCATCTTCAATCAAGGACATATACAGATAGTTGGGATCGAAGATCATTACAAGAGATATCTGATAAGTTGTACGATGAATGTATCAGATTCAGCACTGACAAAAAGTATGGGGCTTCGAGGATGTCAATGAACTGGGAATGGATAAGTCGTTCCACTACTTTAAGGGTTTGGGGAGAAGTACGATAAGAGCGTTAGGAGTGTTGTTGTAATATCCTCTATATCGGGTTAGTGATCAAATTATGAGATTTAAAAATTCAGTGACCAAATTAGATAAATTAAAAAGTTCAAAGAATTGATTGTAATGTTTTGTGTATGAGCAATTAGCAAAGAATGAGGAACTAAAGGGGTAAATAAGTCTTTTAATAAGTGAAGTAATTAAATATTACTTTTGAAGGGATATTTTAATACCACGTGGAAGATAATTGGGGAAAACCAAAATTCCATATTTATCTTCTTCTTCATTCTTCTTCTCTACCGTGAGACCAAGTTAAAGGTGAGTTTTCTTGTTGATCAAATTATTGATGAATTTAAGGTTGCTTATTGATCATTAGATGATAACTAAGCTTAAGGAAAGCTTAGATTATCTTAAAACCATAAGATGAGGAGTACATGAAGAATTAAAGAAAGGAAGTAGAAAAGTGAAATCTTGGATTAGAGTTCATAATAAGAATTAGAAGTGGGATTTAACTTATCATCAAGCTAATTAAGGAATAGGAAGTGTTAGAATTAGATTAAGAACATGTTGGAAGTTGAGTGAGATTCTTAAATTCTATATGAAGAATTCGATTTCTAAGTTTTAGAGGTTTGAAATGGATAATAATTAGTTTAAGTAAGAGTATGCAAGTTAGGGATATAAAAAAAGGGGAAATATAAAGTGTTGAGAAGATTATGAAGAGATTTTCGTGCTAAAATGACATTTATGGGCAATGTGCATCGATGCACATTCAATGTGTACCGATGCATCAAGGATAAATCCCAGAAATTGTTCAAGGTGTATCGATGCACATGAAGTGCATCGATGCACTACTTAAAAAAACATCGAATGCCATCAGTGTATTGACGCACAAGTAGTGCATTGATGTACCCCCTTAAATACAAACATCGAATATGATTTATGTATCGATGCATAGATAGTGTATCGATGCACCCGTCAAGGGATGCATCAATACATGGTGTAGTCCATCGATGCATACCTTTATTAAAAGATGAAAATGGCTTTTCTTTTAGCCTAAGGAATGATAGTTTAGAATATATTAATTAGTATACTGATAAGTATCAATGAATTACCATGTAGATACAGAGCCTAAACAAGTTCCAGAACAATTGCCTAGTAAGATTGATCGAGGAAAAATCAAGAAAATATAGGTGAGTGCATATGCATAACATGATTATAACGATATATTTAGTTCTAGACTTGTGAGAAGTCTAGATTCAATACATTGATGCATGATTCATTTCATATTGTGAAGCATGATATGAATTCATACTATGTGAATTGTGTAACATGTGTTAAATGAATATGTATACAAAGTTATATGAGCCATGTGATGAAAGTAAGGAAATGATATGTCTATGTGATATATTATGTAATTTGGGAAAAACCCATGTTATGTAGATGAGAACTATAGGTATTCTTGGCATGCCAAGAGAAGAGGGTCTACGCGGTCCTTCGGGACATATATGTATTCTTTGGAACATGTGTGAGGTCTTTTGAGATACATACTTGATCTTTGGCATATGTATATGATTCTTAAGGAATTTTCTACGTGGTCCTTAGAAACAATCTTATATGGCACTACGGTGTAATTTTACGCGGCACTTCGGTGCAATTCTACGTGGCACTTCGGTGCATTTATACGAGCTGTGGTGACAGTATAGTTCACAACCTCACAGTACTCACATACCTTAGGTTCTCAGTATGATATCATGGGTCAATAATCTTATTAATACGAATTCATGAATGTTAATGTACTATGCTTACAGGTAAGGAACATGGTGATATAAACTGCATGGTTAAGTATTTGATTTCATCTTATTCCATTTTATTATGGTATTTTCATTACATTTCTTTGTTGTTATTATTATATTGCCTCACTAAGTCGATGACTTAGCGTGTGAGTATTTCACACGTAGGATCCGAGAAAGTAGATGAGACAGGTTAAACAGCTGGACAACGCTACTCCTGCAACTATCAGATCAGAGGCAACTTAATTAGTAGGTCCTTTTGTTATGTAAATGAATGTTGGCATGTAATCAAAGGGTCAAGTTGTGTATGCTCTGAGTATTTTGATAAACTTGTATTAACATATATATATTATTATATTTTAATAATATAAGTTCAAATGTTTTATCATTTTTTTAGAGTATTGTTTGGTATAGTCAATGTGACATCCTGAACTCGTATCCGGGTCGGGTATGGGTTGAGGGTGTTATATTTAATGGTATCAGAGCTATGGTTTAGCCGATTCTAGGTATAAACCAGAGTCTATAGAGTCTTTAAAAGGAATACATGCCAACAAATAGTGAGAATTTCTGATATGGTATAGTATGAGTATGTTGTTTTGTTCATAGAACAGTGTGTTTATTTTATTAGATGTCCGGACATAATAGCTCCTGAAGTGAAGCGGGAGAAGATAGGCCTGCTGAAAGCAGTAATTTACCTACCCTGGCCAGGCAAGGTGAAGGACAAGCATCCCAGGGAGTGTCTGTACAAGACCAAGACACTTTCTTCAGGATGTTGGACGTTATTCTAAAGCGTCTTCAACCTCCTACTCCACCAATTCAAAGAATGAATGTAGCAAAAGAGTTGAGAAGTTTGGGAGCTCCCGAATTTAAGGGAGAATCTGAGGAAGGTCCGGTTGCGGCGGATCTTTGGTTAAATGATTTGAAAATCATGTTGGATTGTCTCCACTGTTCTGAAGTAGAGAAGTTAGATGGAGTTGTCTCGTTACTGAGGGGTCAGGCGAGGATATGGTGGATGAACATCGCCATGAGGATGTCAAGTGACCAGTTGACTTGGTTTTTATTCTTAGATGAATTTAAAAACAAGTATATAGGAGATCAGTTCATTCGACAGATGAAACAGGAGTTTATGAACTTGAAACAGATGAACCGCTCTATAAATGAGTATGAATGCGAGTTCAACAAGCTGAGTCGGTTTGCATCTGAGCTTGTGCCTACTGAAAAAGATGTGTGTGAATGGTTTGTGGAGGGCTTACGCCCTAGATTGAAAGAAATGCTGATAGTATTGAATTTGTCCTCGTTCTAAGAGGTGATTAATCGTGCCAAAGATCTTGAAAGAGCTCAGAATGAGAGATTCGAGGACTTAAGAGTTTAGACATCAAAGAGGACAGGTGCTTCTTCCAGATCAGTACCATCAAAAAGAGGGAGAGACTCAGGATTTCGATCACAAGTTAGATCAGAATCAGTTGTATCATCTGCTAGGGGAGCAAGTCAAGCAAGGCTTAGACAAACACAGTCAGTGGGATCTGGTGCGGGGAGATCTAACCATGGTCAAGCAAGACAGTGTCAGCATTATGGGAAAAACCATTTTGGGGCGTATCGGATGACTGCTAGGACTTGTTTTTGATACAGAGATACTGGACATTTTATTCGGGATTGTCCGTTGATGGTTAGTGAACCTGCACCATCTGAGAGAGTTGGTTCTGCCTCGCAGAGAGGACGAGGAAGAGTCAGATGAAGGAACCAGTCTGAATCCTCTGCTCAACATGAAGTTTGGTCAACCGCACGGGTATACAATTTAAAGACAAGTGAAGACTGTGATGATCCCGATATTATAGCAGGTTCTTTCTAACTGTATGATAAATTAGTATTGGTATTGATTGATCCAGGTTCTAATTATTCTTACATTACAAGTAAATTAGTAAAGGAATTGAGGATCCCTTTAGAAGCCACGAGTAATGAAATTATAGTAACTAATCCTTTAGGCCATAGTGCTCAGGTGAAAAAAGTCTGTAAGGGGTGTCCCATAAAGATTCAGGGAATTGAATTCCCTGCTAATCTGATGGAATTACCCTTTGACGAGTTTAAAGTGATTCTGGGAATGGATTGGTTGTTCCGTTACTATGGGGATGTTAATTGCAGATCGAAAAAGGTAACCCTGAAGAGTCCAGGAGGAATAGAAATAAGTGTGATCAGTGAAAGGTTTAATCCTTTAGAAAATGTAATATCATTAATGTCTGCTAAGAAGCTATTGCTACAAGGATGTCAAGGTTTTTTTTTGCAAATGTGATAGATACAAGAGCTAAAGAGAAAGGATTAAATGAGATTTCAATAGTTCGGGAATTCCCTGATGTTTTCCCTGCTAAGTTGCCAGGATTACCTCCAGATAGAGAGGTAGAATTTCAAATTGAAGTAATATCGGGAACAGCTCCGATTGCAATGGCACCTTATCGGATGACTCCGAAAGAATTGCAAGAGTTAAAGAATCAACTACAAGAGTTGTTATAGAAGCGATTTATTCGACCAAGCGTGTCGCCTTGGGGAGCTCCGGTGTTATTTGTTAAGAAGAAGAATGGGTCAATGCGTCTCTGCATTGATTATCGACAGCTTAATAAGGTGACCATCAAGAATAAGCATCCCCTCCCGCGCATTGATGACATGTTTGATCAGCTAAAAGGAGTTTCGATATTTTCGAAGATCGATCTACTTTCGGGTTATCACCAATTGAAGATTCAGGAGAAGGATATTCCAAATACTGCTTTTAGAATGAGATATGGCCATTATAAATTCATTGTAATGTCATTCGGAGTAACAAATGCACATGCTGCTTTCATGGATCTCATGAACAGGATTTTTTAGCCCTATTTGGATCAATTTGTTGTTGTCTTTATTGATGACATGCTGGTTTACTCAAAGTCCATTGAAGAGCATAGCGCACATTTGCGGATAGTTTTGTAAATTCTCAGGGATAAGAAGCTCTTTGTCAAATTGTCCAAATGTGAATTTTTGCTAAATGAATTAATTTTCTTGGGGCATTTGATCTCAGCAGATGGGATTCGAGTGGACCCTCAAAAGGTAAAAGCTATAATGGACTGGGAAGTTCCAAAGAATGTATCTGAAGTTTCCTTGGACTTACCGGTTATTATCGAAGATTCATTAAGAATTTTTCGATGATAGTGTTGCCTTTAACGAAGCTGATGAGAAAGAATGTACCGTTTGTTTGGACTTCTGAATGTCAAGAAAGTTTTGAAGCTTTAAAGATATTTATAATAGAAACTCATGTATTGGTTTAACCAGAATCTGGTAAGAATTTTGTGGTATACAGTGACGCGTCCCACAATGGGTTGGGGTGTGTATTAATGAAAGAAGGGAATGTGGTAGCGTATGCATCGAGACAGTTAAAACCACATGAAAAGAATTACCCCACCCATGATTTAGAAATGGTTGCAGTGGTGTTCGCTCTCAAGATTTGGCGTCATTATCTGTATGGAGAACGATGTTACTTGTATACGAATCATAAGAGTTTGAAATACCTAATGACTCAAAAAGAGCTTAATTTGAGAGAAAGGAGATGGGTTGAGTTTTTGAGAGATTATGATATAATAATTGACTATCATCCCGGAAAGGCTAATGTGGTAGCAGATGCTTTGAGTAGAAAAACGTTTGTAGCTTTACGAGCTATGGATGCAAGATTACCTTTGACTAGAGACGGTGGTCTATGTGCAAAGTTAAAACTTAAACCATCATGGTTGGACCAATAGGAGAATTGCAAAGCCAAGATGAAATATGTTTGAAAAGAATAGAGCAAGTAAAGAATAAGGAAATTAAGGATTTTGAGGTGAATTCTAAAGGGAAATTGTATTATAAACAAAGAATTATGATACCAGACGATAAAGAGTTGAAGAAAGATTTATTGACAGAGGCTCATTGCAGTCCATTGACAATGCACCCAGGTGGAACCAAGATGTATATGGATTTAAAAGATCGTTATTGGTGGCCAGGGATGGAACGAAGCATGACTGAATTTGTGTCCAAGTGCTTAACATGTCAGCAAGTCAAAGTCGAACATCAAGTTCTGTCTGGATTATTGCAAACACTTTTCATTCCACAATGGAAGTGGGAAAATGTAACGATGGATTTTATTTTGGGGTTACCCCTGACTCCAAACAAAAGAGATTCGGTCTGGGTAATTGTTGATCGATTGACCAAGTCAGCACATTTTCTTCCTGTCAGAACAGATTTCTCTATGGAAAAGTATTCGGAGTTGTATATTAGAGAAATTATTAGATTGCATGGAGTGCCTATTTCTATAATTTCTGATCGAGACCTTCGATTCACCTCGAGATTCTAAAAATCCTTGCATGGAGTGCCTGTTTCTATAATTTCTCTTCTTCTTCATTCTTCTTCTCCATCGTGAGACCAAGTTAAAGGTGAGTTTTCTTGTTGATCAAATTCTTGATGAATTTAAGGTTGTTTATTGATCATTACATGATAACTAAGCTTAAGGAAAGCTTAGATTATCTTAAAACCATAAGATGAGGAGTACATGAAGAATTAAATAAAGGAAGTAGAAAAGTGAAACCTTGGATTAAAATTCATAATAAGAATTAAAAGTGGGATTTGACTTATCATCAAGCTAATTAAGGAATAGGAAGTGTTAGAATTAGATTAAGAACATGTTGGAAGTTGAGTGAGATTCTTAAATTCTATATGAAGAATTGGATTTCTAAGTTTTAGAGGTATATAATGGATAATAATTAGTTTAAGTAAGAGTATGCAAGTTAGGGATATAAAAAGAGGGGAAATATAAAGTGTTGAGAAGATAATGAAGAGATTTTCATGCTAAAATGACATTTCTGGGCAATGTACATCGATGCACATTCAATGTGTACCGATACATCAAGGATAAATCCATAAATTGTTCAAGGTGAAGTGCATCGATGCACTACTTAAAAAACATCGAATGCCATCAGTGTATCGACGTACAAGTAGTGCATCGATGCACCCCCTTAAATACAAACATCGAATATGATTTATGTATCGATGCATAGATAGTGTATCGATGCACCAATCAAGGGATGCATCGATACATGGTGTAGTCCATCGATGCAT
Source organism: Hibiscus syriacus (assembly GCF_006381635.1). NCBI lineage: Eukaryota > Viridiplantae > Streptophyta > Magnoliopsida > Malvales > Malvaceae > Hibiscus > Hibiscus syriacus. The sequence continues at coordinate 853,491 of NW_024062822.1, read as the reverse complement.
ACCTTTATTAAAAGATGAAAATGGCTTTTCTTTTAGCCTAAGGAATGATAGTTTAGAATATATTAATTAGTATACTGATAAGTATCAATGAATTACCATGTAGATACAGAGCCTAAACAAGTTCCAGAACAATTGCCTAGTAAGATCGATCGAGGAAAAATCAAGGAAATATAGGTGAGTGCATATGCATAACATGATTATAACGATATATTTAATTCTAGACTTGTGAGAAGTCTATATTCAATACATTGATGCATGATTCATTTCATATTCTGAAGCATGATATGAATTCATACTATGTGCATTATGTAATATATTTCAAATGAATATGTATGCAAAGTTATATGAGTCATATGATGAAAGTAAGGAAATGATATGTCTATGTGATATATTATGTAATTTGGGAAAAGCCCATGTTATGTAGATGAGAACTATAAGTATAGTTGGCATGCCAAGAGTAGAGGGTCTACGTGGTCCTTCGAGACATATATGTATTCTTTGAAACATGTGTGAGGTCTTTTGAGACACATACTTGATTATTGGCATATGTATATGATTCTTAAGGAATTTTCTACATAGTCCTTAGGGACAATCTTATATGGCACTACGGTGCAATTCTACGCGGCACTTCGGTGCAATTCTATGTGGCACTTTGGTGCATTTATACGAGCTGTGGTGACAGCATAGTGCACAACCTAACAGTAGTCACATACCTTAGGTTCTTAGTATGATATCATGGGCCAATAATCTTATTAATACGAATTCATGAATGTTAAAGTACTATGCTTACAGGTAAGGAACATGGTGATATAAACTCCATGGTTAAGTATTTGATTTCATCTCATTCCATTTTATTATGGCATTTTTGTTACATTTCTTTGTTGTTATTATTATATTGTCTCACTAAGTCGATGACTTAGCGTGTGAGTATTTCACACGTAGGATCCGATAAAGTAGACGAGACATGTTAAACAGCTGGACAACGTTACTCCTGCAACTATCAGATCAGAGGCAACGTAATCAGTAAGTCCTTTTGTTATGTAAATGAATGTTGGCATGTAATCAAAGGGTCAAGTTGTGTATGCTCTGAGTATTTTGATAAACTTGTATTAACATAGGTATATTAATATATTTTAATAATATAAGTTCAAATATTTTATCATTTTTTAGAGTATTGTTTGGTATAGTCAATATGACATCCTGAACTCGTATCCGGGTAGGGTATGGGTTGAGAATGTTACATTTGTTACCACGTAATTAACCCGACTCAGGTATCAGGCTAACTAGTGATTCAGTCAGTGAACAACAAGTATAATCGACAGAAAATAGTGAAATGCTTAGAGATATCTTTGAAGAAAGAGATGACTACGGTACCCTTTAAGCACCAATTAACATTTCCTTAAAGTCCTGGGTGAGAGAACGAGCGAGATAGTTCAGGTAAAAGGAAATGGTCTCACCTGACTTTGATTGCCTTAGAGGGGCATCGTCTAACCTGTGTTAAGACATTAGCTTTAGAGAAGACTTATAATAATAACAAGATAATAATAATTGTGTGATAATCATAAGATCTTTATGAGGTAAGATTACATAAGACTTATGCCCTTGTGTGCAGTTCGAGAAACGGTGAGGACACCCGAGTTACTTTAGCAGTAGCACAGTCGTCATGTGTGCATAGAATATCCACATATATCCAAGTCAGTACAAGATGCACTTTAATCACTAGTTGAACGTAGTACTGATGCTATGTGACCCAAGTACGTACCATAGTACTCAAGAGGAGTAGACTAGCCAGGACATGTGCCAATGTTGTGTGACCCAGACCTAGCCTAATGATGGGAGGTGTTGATGCTATGTGACCCATACCTCACCTGAGATACATGGGAGATGTTGATGTTGTGTGACCCATGTCAACCCAAGTTACCTCTATTAAGCAAACAAAGGTGTGAGTTCCGTGATGCTATGTGACCACGAGCTACACCACGATACTTACTTATTGTTGAGTGATAGTATTAGCGTCTCTGTGATACTGGGTACCGTCATTGTGTTTGGCATGGTGATGCATTATAGGATGATAATGAGGTTAGAGACTTAGTACTTGTATACTCATGGGGCCCTTAACGAAGACTAAGGGAATCATGAGGCGTAAATTCGAGAGATAGAACTGGAGGAACTTACTTAGGTAACACTGATTGTAATCATGCTTGTACCTACTACTTAGAACTATGTCTCTAGCATGCTTTAGTTTATGAAATTCTTATGTTGCTCTAAATTAGTGATTATACCGCTAAGCTTTGTAAGCTCAATATTCGGATGTTTTCCGTTGGCAAGTCCGTAGCTCGAGCAGTTCATGGAGCACCGTCGTTGCAGGACTTCCATAATCTCCAACATAATAATGTATTGTAGCTTTAGTGGCATGTGTATTCATAAAACTTTACTTATATATTTCAGTTGTAAACTTCGAGATGTATTATTTTGATTTAAATCATGTGTCTCGGAGCTTTGGTTTTGTAAAATGCTTTTATAACAATTGTTTATGTTTTATTATGATACCATTCAGTACATTTGAAAAGAAAATGAACATGTTTTGAGGATCAGGGGTTGCCTCAGCAACCTAGTGTGGCACTTTAGGCCCAATCGGGTTTAGGGTGTTACAAATAACACTAAAATAATTGTAGTATGGGTGGGTCGAATATAAATAATATATTTTAAAATATATTATTTTCTAGGTGGTTCAAATATAATAAATATATTACTTTGACCATTTCAAATATAATAAAAAATATAAGCAACCCTAAAATGACTTGATTAGAATAAATTAATTTATATTCGACCCGCCTCGACTTGATTCGAATAAATTAATTTATATTCGATCCACCTCGACTTGATTCAAATAAATTAATTTATATTTGACCCGCCTCGACTTGATTCGAATAAATTAATTTATTTGAATCAAGTCATTTTAGTGTTGTTTCTATTTTTATTATGTTTTAAATGGTCAAAGTAATATATTTATTATATTCAAACTACCTAAAAAATAATATATTTTAAAATATATTGTTTGTATTCGATCCGCCCCGACTTGAATCGTTTTAGTGTTACTACTATTTTTATTGTTCTAGCATTCATTATATTATAAGATAAATATTAGTTGATGTAAGAATTATACTAGAAAATAGCCTTGGGACAATGGTTGAGGTAGTTCCTTATCATACAAGGGGGTAGAGGTTCGATTCTCCCCGCCCCTAGTGCAACATACAATGTTGTTTTAATTTGCTTTCTTTCAATCAGATGGTGTCACGTGACATCATCTGATTAGAGGAAAGAATATTTAAATTAAATATAAATTAAATTAATAAAAGTCCTCCAATGATATCGTGTCACGTGTCATCATAAACTTAGAGGATTAAATATAGAGAAAATCGTCTCAGTGACAAAAAATATCTTATAATATACTATTTTAACCAACTTTTTTTGGATTTGCCAAAATGACCAACAAAATCGCAATACGAAATAAAAATCGCAACGCGATCTCCAGAATCGCAAATCAGTTCCCAGAATCGCAACGCGATAGTACAAATTCGCATTGCGATTTTCCAGAATCGCAACGCGAATATGAAAATCGCAACGCGATTCTGACTATCGCAACGAGTATCCGTAAAATCGCAACGTGTATCCGTAAATCGCAACGACAATACGTAAAATCGCAACGACAATATGTAAAATCGCAACGCGTATCCGTAAATCGCAACGAGAATACATAAATCGCAATGCGTATCCGTAAATCGTAACGACAATACGTAAAATCGCAACGCGTATCCGTAAATCGCAACACAATTTTTAAAACGCCATTAGAATCGCTACGCGTATTTTATTTTCAAATTCCAAACACAAATATTAATTATCGGAACACTGAACCGTCCACAGTATATCCCGTAATCGTAACTCATAACCTAAAACCTAAAATCACAACTCAGTCCCATCTCCATCTCTCACTCTCTACGGCGAAATCCGTCCCCATCTCCGAAGATTTCCGTCCCCATCTCCGGCGAAATCCCTCACAATCATTCAGAAATGGAAAATCAACCTCCGAGGGTTAGTTTTTTTAATTATTTTTATTTTGAAATTTTTGCATTATTTTAGGTTTTTCATATTGAAATTGATGATAAGTTTACAAGTAATTTCAATAATAGATTAACCATTTCACTTAGATTTCTTATTAAATTCATTCGATTGCTGCCAATACTGCTAAATTGTTTAGTCTTTAACCCTGTGAAGTTAGTATTTGTCTTTGTTTTGTCTTTTGGTTGAAGTAATGCAATCCATTAAAGTTTCAATTTGCAGAAGAAGAATAGTTTCTAAACTTAAAATCGCAACATGAAAATGAAAATCGCAACACGAAAATGACTATCGCAACGAGAGAAATGAAAATCGCAACGAGAGAATCGCAACGCGAAATGAAAATCGCAATGCGATTTTGGTTTCGCGTTGCGATTATCTCGTTGCGATTTTCATTTCGCGTTGCGATTCTCTCGTTGCGATTTTCATTTCGCGTTGCGATTCTCTCATTGCGATTTTCATTTCGCGTTGCGATTCTCTCGTTGCGATAGTCATTTCCGCGTTGCAATAGTCATTATCTCGTTGCGATTTTTATTTCAACCAAAAGACAAAACAGTGTTGCAAATTTTAGTTTCAAGAATAAACTACTACTCTTTATGTTTATTGTTTTTGGTATATCTTCACAGTGTAGTTTTTTGGTATATCTAACTTGGTATGTTTATTGTTTTTGTAGAAATTTTTTTCGGCTTCATTGACATTAAGGAATAAAGTTAGCCTAGCCACTACAATTGCTTCGAAGCTTTCACCTGCACAAAGAAAATTGTTTGAGGAAACCTGCTTCGGGCCATGGCTGAGAGTACAGCATCCGGGTGGAGATGCTAATTTGACCCATTTGTGGCTTCAGACCATGACTAGCGATCTACCCGACAGTATACAACGTGGTGAGGAAGAGATATGGTTTCATTTTCCACCGACGTAAACTTGTTTTCGGCGGAAGGAGTTCTGCTTAATCACTAGCTACGATTCGGACACAATGATGTAGGCTGGTACACTCGTCATATCACCCGCCCATCATGGTTATCCCAGGTTTTTCTTGATGAGTCAATAGAGAAGCCGAACTTACACGTTGAAGACCTGAAGAAATTGTTTAATAAGAAAGATGGTTTTACTTGGATGAATGACGTCGATGTTGTCCGAGTATGCCTTCTAGTACTTTTGTATGCCAACTTTTTAGGCAGAGAGGCCAGACAACCTATTCCTCAGGAGCTAATATTATTGGTAGAGGACCTAAATGCATGGAATCTTCCGTGGGGTTCGTATATATGGAAAGCTACCTGGACTAAGTTGTCGTCTGCCTTTGATGACCGCAAAAGTTTGCATGGCGATGGGTCGAAATACACTTTGTCAGGCTTTGTTTGGGCCTTTAAGGTAAGAATTTCTATATAATGTTTTCAAAATTATAATTAATTATTTAACAATTACTAATGTTTTTTATTATATTGTTTGTAGATTTGGATATTCGAGGCTTTCCCCAGCATGCAGACATATGCATTAAAAACTTCAAATGATATTCCTAGGGCTATTTCCTGGAAGAGAAAACGTCTGTTGGATTGGGAACACTTAATACCATATGCGGCAATAAATAATGTAAGTTAACACAAATACTATCATATATAAACAAGTTATTAATAGTAGACGTTTAACTTTGTTTGAGTTTTTATATTTTTAGGAGGCCAACACTCCATTACAGAAACTGACACCCACGGAGGCTGAGCTTGCCACTGATTGGTGGCAAGCTAGTCAGCGTTTTTTGATGGCACGAATGATGAGTAGCCTCCACTTCCTCCACTTCAAGAGCCATCACCTCACCCAGAGCCATCACCTGATCGACCCGACTATACACCTCTACAACGAGAGCCATCACCTATCCCGTCACATCATCGAGCCTCTTCTCTACCATCACCTCATGATAGGCGATCGGTAAAGATGCCACGACTTCTATCTCCCTGTTCTCTACCTCCACCTCCACGGGATGAGTCAAGGGAGTTACGTGATGAGGTCAATGCCTTGCGTGAGGATATCGGTACTCTACGCGATAACGATGGTGCATGGCGTGTGGAGGTGTCTACTTTACGTGGTGAGGTTGCCGCTCTACGTGAGATGGTAGTATCGTTGCAGAATGAGGTTCATACTCTACGCAAAGAGGTAAGTTTAAGATTTTCCATATTTAACTTGATGATAAATTTACTCGTAATTTCACTTAGATTAACCATTTCACTTAGATTGCTTAGTAAATTTATTCGGTTGCTACCAATACTGCTAAATTGTTTATTCTTTAACACTGTGAAGTTAGTATTTGTCTTTTGTTTTGTCTTTTGGTTGAAAGTAAATTTGTTTGGTTGCTGCTAAACGGTGTATTCTTTAACACTGTGAAGTTAGTATTTGTCTTTGTTTTGTCTTTTGGTTGAAAGTAAATTTGTTCGGTTGCTGCTAATTCTGCTAAACTGTGTATTCACGTTGCGATTTTAAGTTCCAGGAACTATTCTTCTTCTGCAAATTGAAACTTGAATGAATTGCATTACTTCAACCAATAGACAAAGACAAATACTAACTTGACAGTGTTGCAAGTTTGAAACATATTTATCTTTGTTATCTGATGCATTTTGTGAACTATGATAGAATAATGACTTGGGTGAATACAATGCAAGTTTGAAACATATTTGTCTTTGTTTTCACTGTTTAAATATCATGTCTGTTTATTTACTAATTTTTGTATTTAATTATTTAGCGGCCCGATAAGGTGGATGCTTTACGTCGGGTTTTTCTTGCGCGACGGAGTTCACGCATCAGACGGCGTACACGTGCTATTAAGTCTCCGTACACCCCAATAGTGCGAAGACATCGCAAGAAGAAGCCTGACTCGCCTGTCATCCCTCAAGAGTCCACTCTTATCGTTGAAGAGGCCCCTATCATTCCTCGAGAGTCCCCTCCCACCGTTCAAGAGGCCACTATCATCGTTGAAGAGGTCCCTCCCACCATTCAAGAGCCCGATTCACATGGCGTCATATGTAAGATTCTTGAGAAACCCTCTGACATGCCGGACATGATGGATGAGAGTTGGCTCTCGTATGAGTTACCGGCCAGTACCATTCCGGTATCTGAAGTGGAGAGGAGACAACTATCGGACATAATTCTGGATAACACCCTTTGGGCTAAGACCGCAGTTGATTTTTATCTACATGAGCGGAGCCAGGGGTGTTTCTCTGACATATGCAAGCTCAATGATGATATCTATTTGTTGCTTGATCGGTCTTGGTGGGGCGTATTATTAGGGGTCGAAGACAATGGCTATTTCGATGGAGGGGTAAGTCTTATATTTTTCTTATATTTCAATTTGATTATTTTTTTTAAAATTTATGTAAGTCACTAATATATGTCTTTTTTTGTAAAACAACATATCGATGTGTGGGTGTCACGTCTTCTAATAATTAGGAAACTTAAGAAAAATAAAAGAAATACACGATATACAATTATGCCAACGTCTTTTAACGCCGTTCACTTAAAGAATCAACGAGATGAATCATTTGCGTTGGGCAATGGACAAGCTAAACTTTATCCTGCATGGTGGGAGGTCGATAAGGTTAGTATTTATTTTAGATTGAGTTTAAAGGTATTCATAAATAAGTGCGCAAATGAATGAATTATTATGTATGATTGCAGGTGTTTATCCCTGTTTTGGAACGTAAACATTGGCTTCTCGTCGAGCTTCAGCTCCCATCCCTTAAGGCAATAGTATATAACAGCATGATAAATTACATATCATTGGCTGATAAAAGAGATATTATTAAGGGATGGAGCTCTCATTTGGCTAAATTCTTGGATGCGAAAATTTATTGGACTCGTTCTGGAAACAAGAAGCCAAAGAAGCTCAATATTACAGTTAGCAGAGACGAGACCGCACCACAACAAACGGAAGGAGCCAGAGGGGATTTTGGTCCTCTCGTATGCTTGGCGTTGGAGCGTTTGATCACAGGAAGTATAAAGTATCTACCTCCCACAGATAGAGATAGAGCTGCAGTAGGCTTGTGGTTTCGGCATTATATGGCTAGATCGATATATACGAGACGCTGCCTACCTGCATCCGCGTTATAAAAAATGTCCATAAACAATTGGTAAGTTTATAGGCTTTTGGTTTGAAAATGTTTGGTTAAGTACCTAGAATTCAATAATTTGCTGTTTGTAGGTTTTAGATGTGTAGAAAGTGTTGTTTGAGCAAATGTTTGGTTTCTGCAGGTTAATCTTAGAAGTGAGTTGCGTGAAAATGATGTATGGCTGCAAAAGTTGATTCAATAGTAGATGAGGAAATAAGAATTATTGCTTATTTTTTGATTGTTTAATTGATTTGTAAAAGATGATTTGTAAAATTTGATTTGTTTAATTGATGTGAACATAATTCTTATTTATGCTTGTTTAATTGATTGAAATGTAATGGTTGATTTTGTTGATTTCAATCTGCATTATGTTGAAGGCAAAAATGACTATCGCAATGCGAAATGAAAATCGTAACGAGAGAATCGCAATGCGAAATGAAAATCGCAACGACAAAATCGCAACGCGAAACTAAAATTACAACGCGAAACTAAATTCGCGTTGTGATTTTCATTTCGCTTTGCGATTCCCTCGTTGCGATTTTCATTTCGCATTGCGATATTCATATTCGCGTTGCGATTTTCGCGTTGCGATTTTCACGTTGCGATTTTCATTTCGCTTTGCGATTCTCTCGTTGCGATAGTAATTTCCGCGTTGCGATAGACATTAAGATGATTGCGAACGTCATTTCCGTGTTGCGATAGTCAAATGAATGCCTAATAAGTGATAACAACTGAACAGATCATAGCAATTTTCAAACTCAAGTTACTAATACATGCCTAACTGAAAATGTTAAAAGTTCACACATAAAATCCACATAATACAACATTTGCATTTAAAAATCACCTAAGTTAACAGTCCCAAAAGGTGAAGCCGGTTGTGATTGGGATTTTAAAGATGATTGCGATTTTGATTGCCTTTTGCTTGACACCATATGAGCTTTGGATTTTGATGAGGATCCATATTTTGGTAGAGGAAAAGATGATTGTGATGGCACTGGTGATCCACACGTCAACCTTGTATGACCACTTTCCTTGCACCGACTACATGTCGATCTCTTCTTCTCTTCACCCTTAGACGGTATACGATCGTGACTTTTTGGTCGGCCAGGTAGCCTTCTGTCCATGGCTGGTGGCAAAACTGTTTGTAAGTCATATGGTATGTCCCACTCAGAAGGATGTGGAATAGGGTAGACAATCTCGCCATAAGTCTGTCGATATACTTCTGTAGTGTAGCAATCCATAGCGTATGCGCTTGAATCATCTTGGTTTAGATGAAGAGAAACTTTTATAACATGGCCACACGGATAACCAGATGTTTGCCATTTTATACAACTACACGTCTTTGCATTTAGATCGACAAGCCCATTTAAGTTATTATCCAGTACTTCAAACAAAGTGTTTGAACATGGTTCAACTCTCTATGACGTTGACTTCACAACACGTTTCGTTATCTTTTTTTTTTCTGTCCATGGTGTAACACGATGTTCCAATGTTCCTGTAAATTTAAATAAATAATACTTAGTAAAATATATGATAAGTTACGAATTTAAAGAAATAATACCTGCATGGTTTCTTTTCTTGTAGTACCACTGTTGAATAGAGGCTCGAAAAAACTCCATTAACATAGTAATGGGTAAATTCCGGGAATGACGACTTAGAGCGTTGATCGATTCTACACTATTAGACGTCATGAAACCATATCTTGCTCCAAGTTGATGTACTCTTGACCATCTTTCAAACCCGACATCTTCTAGTGTTTGAGCACACTGAGGCAAAACACGTCTTAAACAGTTTATATGCTTATTAAAATCCACTTCCCGATAAGCTTTTACAGCCTTCCAGTATGTCCATTTGTGATTTTTTATACCAGCAGACCTTGATTTTAGATTTCTATACAAATGAACACCACAAAGTCCATGAAAAGCATCTGGGAAACACCTTCTAACAGCGTTGTCAATTGAGTTTTCCCTATCGGATATGATTGTAAGATTGCTAATAGGATCTATGCAATCCCTAAGATGCCCCATAAACCATGTCCATGAATCAGAGGTTTCAGATTTGCCAACCCCGTAAGCTATTGGCAGTATCCCATTGTTAGCATCCATGGCTACTGCTAATAAGTTTACTCCAAGGTATCGACCTTTTAAATGTGCTCTGTCAACTATAATAACTGGGCGCATGCAATTAATAAACGAACGAATCTACAAAATCATATACACAAGAAATATAATCATTTAAATGTGAAATGCATGTAACTAACAAAAATGAGTCAACAAAATTATATTGATTTACTAACCGCAGCACCAATGGCGATAAACAGCAACTCAAAGCGTCCATCTCTATCTGTTTTGATATGAGTTACCGATCCAGGATTTTTCTGCTTTAAATTGTGACAATAAGCCGGAAGTTGGGCAAACGATGCTTCTGGCGACCCCCTCAACAATTCCAAGGCATAACATTTGTCTCTCCAAGCTTGAGAATATGAGATACTAATCTTGAACCGAGCATTCATGTCAGTCATAATTTCATGTCCCCGATATACCTACCATTCAAAAACATTAACTCAGTCAGAAAACCACCCAACACCTTTTTGTTTGCCTGTTTATGGTGAGGAGAAACTTGGGTTCTTGAACATGTATGTTTATCAATAAAAGTCCTAACTTGAAACATTTCACAATCTTTTATCCTCTTTGCAATCATACGCCACATACAGTTTTTGTCAATCATACACCTTGTTTCGAAACGATCTTTGCTTGATTTGTTAACTTTTAGTTGATAGCCATCTTCCACACATTTCGTATACAAAGCTATCTTCAAGTCTTCCTTTGTATCAAAGCAATCATATTTCTTGATACGAATAATTTTTGTGTAACAATCAACTGCTATCTTTACCAACTCTTCTTTCGGTATCTGAAGTAATTCTGGCATATTCCAATTATAATCCCGTGGCATTTTCTTCGGGGACTTTTCTTGGGGGATTTCTTCTTCTTCTTTTTCTTCTTCAGTGTTATATGAATTACATAATGAATGTTCAACATGTTCATTTACAGTCGTAACTTCCTCCTCATTATCATCAACAATATCTTCCTCGACAACGGTTGTTTCATCATCAAAATTCAGGTATTGACCAATATCAAAATCATTACACGCAGGGTCTGTTTCTTCTTCTGAAAAATCATCAAAATCCGAGTATTGACCAAGATCAAAGTCCGGGTATTGACCAAGATCAAATTTTGAATACTGACTAGTACTCACAATTTTTTTTGTTGGCTCATCATCGTCTAACTGGTCAATACGAAAACCGGAATTTGGTGCTGAAAGTTGATTGGGATTTGGATTAGGGAAAGGTTGTGGGTTTTGAGATTGTGTTTGGTATTGGAAATGTGGTGAAATAATATTTGCTTGGTGATGAAATTGTGGTGGAACAATTAAATTTTGAGCACCATAAACTGGGGTTGAAAAACTTAGTTGATTACTACCCGCTACTGACCCAACTTCACTACTTCTAGGTTTAACAACATACAATGTAACATCATCACTTGAAACACTAATGTAAGCAATGAATCGTTCAACATCTTCATTGTCGGTTAACAAATAAACTTTACCATTTCTCTGATAAGATAGCCTAAATCTACTTAGGGGCTCTAAATTCAATTTATTTGCAACACGTAACATTAGAGTTTCATAAGTTAACTTTTTTAATGACAGTTTTAGTTGAAGATTCATGGGTAAAGGCATATATTGTAAAACACCATGAACATTCTCCCATGACCCTCCAAAACACAAATCTATCCAAACATGATCAACATTAGATGATTTCATTATTGTAAATTAATTTACTAAACAAACGAGCTGCGAAACTAAAACCTGTTGCCGGATGGAGATGGAATGAGTTACGATTTAGGGATTTAGGTTATGAGTTGTTGCTGCTGCGTAGTTATATACCCAAAACATTTGTGTTACGAAATTAAAACCTGTTGCGAATTCAAAAATCGAGTTGCGAATTTGAAATTCAGTATTGCGATAGTCAGAATCTCATTGCGAATACGTATTCGCGTTGCGGTTTACGTAATCGCGTTGCGGTTTACGTAATCGCGTTGCGGTTTACGTAATCGCGTTGCGGTTTACGTATTCGCGTTGCGGTTTTGGGAAATCGCAACGCGAATTTGGGAAATCACAATGCGATAGTCAGAATCGCGTTGCGAATCTGGAAACTGATTTGCGATACCAGAAATCGCGTTGCGAATTATCGATCGCATTGCGATTTAGTTGGTCATTTTGGCAAATCCAAAAAAAGTTGGTTAAAATCGTATATTATAAGACATTTTTTGTCACTGAGGTTATTTTCTCTTAAATATATTGAATTAATTTAAAATTATGACCACTTTGATAGATTGTGTAAGTAATAAGGACTAAACGTAAATTATATCAATATTATTAAATGCCGCACTTCCGTTAACTGTCAACGGTTAGTGGCCTGATTGAATGCATTTAAATAGTTGGGTGGTCTGATTGATAAAAATTCAAAAATGATAGTCCAAATGAAAAAACTATAATTGGGTGGTCTCTAGTATAATTTACCCAAATGTTTATTACATTTTCAATGACTTGGTTAACATTTGTCGTAGTTACGAAAACACATTTATATTAAATAGAATAATATTTTGAAGTTTACTTTTTTACTTTATAGTAAGATAGTTGCATAAAATTAAAACTATGACTAATTTAAAAAAACTCACCTACTTTGATGGGATTAAATAATTGATTATCAAAATATATTTTAAATTTTATTTTTTTATACTTGAATAAAAAACTTCAAATTTCAAAATTTTGACAAAAATTCAAAATAAATTTGGGGGCCTAATTGTCTAAATTCTTAGTAGCTATGACTACGATATAAGGACCCACTTCTTCATTTGGACCTTGGGGGACTTTTATTACGCTTTCGTTCTGCTGCTGCTGCTGCTGCTTAGGTATCGTTCTTTAAAGCTACACTTACACAGATTGCTTGCTCTCTCTCTCAGTCTCTCTCCTTGGTTTCAGCAAAATCCAAGTTTGTAGAGCTTCTGAATCAGTTACGCTCGGGCCTACAATTTTGTACGACTCTCTTTCTTCTTCCTCTTCTTTTATGCTTTAAAAAGTTGTTGTTGGGGGGGGGGGACTCACGTTTTTACTGATATTTTCTCTTGTTTATTGTGGTGTAATGTTAAGTGCAGCTCACAGGATTTTCCGTCGACTTTGGCCGGAGAATGGCATATATGTGTACGGATAGTGGGAATCTAATGGCAATCGCTCAACAAGTAATAAAGCAACAGCAAGAGCAACAAAGAGAGCAACAACATCATCAGCAGCAGCAACAGTTTCTTGGTCTCAGTCCTGTTAGTCTGAACCCTTGGAGTCAACACGGCGACTCCATCTCTCCCAGTCTGGGATACGGGCTTTTGGGCCCGGGTTTTGCTGATCTCTTTCAGGGAGATACTGGAGAAGTGTTTCAGTTCCCTAACACCGGTCATCATAATACGAGTGGATTTCGGCTCCCGGATTTTGGCGGTGGTTCGGGTGGTGAGTTCGACACCGACGAGTGGATGGATTGCTTAATGAACAATGGAAAGTCAACGGATAGTTCGAATCTGCCGTCTGGCTGTGAAGCCTGGCCAAACAATGCTGATTTGGGTCTTTACGGTGCCGATCCATTTAGTGCTTGCCCGAATCGTCTCAGCGTGGCATATCCTAAGCCGTCTGATCTGAACCGGGTGATTTTCTCAGCGGAGGCAGAGAAAAATCTTAGCAGTTCTCTTCAACCTCAGCCTCAGCCACCTACGTGGTCCCCATCTCCTCTATCTCAACCTTCTCAAGCAACTGTTAAAGAAACCAAAGCAAGCAGTCCCCCGAGCCAGACGCCACTCAGAAAGGACGCCGCAGGGGTCTCAGTTGTTCCCCCCGAGATGGAGTCAGCTCACCCGCTGTTAAAAGCTTTACTCGTCTGTGCTGGACTCACTGAGTTGGAACCTGAACTCGCGATTAAATCACTGGAGGAACTCCTGGTGTCGGTGTCAGAATGTGGGGATCCTACTGAAAGAGTGGCCTTCTATTTCACCGAAGCTCTCTGTAGCAGAGTCCCTGTTCGGGCAGAGAAAATACTGGATCTGCCTGAAACGACGTCGGAGGACTTCACTCTCTCTTACGAAGTATTGAACGAATCGTGTCCTTACTCGAAATTCGCTCATTTAACGGCAAATAAAGCGATTCTCGAAGCAACGGAGCGGGCAAGCAAGATTCACATAGTGGACTTTGGAATTGTTCAAGGAGTTCAATGGGCTGCTCTTTTGCAAGCGTTAGCTACCAGGTCAGCTGGAAAACCAACCCGGATTCGTATTTCTGGTATACCTGCCCCGGTTTTGGGCTCCTCTCGGTCTCCTTCCCTTTATGCTACGGGTAACCGTCTACGTGACTTTGCAAAGCTACTGAATTTGAATTTTGAGTTTGAACCATTCTAACTCCGATTAAGGAACTTGACGAGTCTTGTTTCCGGGTTGACGACGATGAGGCATTGGCTGTAAATTTCATGCTTCAATTGTTGCTCCGGTCAATGTTGAAGCAGCTCTCCGTTTGGCTAAATCTTTGAACCCCAAAATCGTGACATTGGGTGAGTACGAAGCGAGTTTAAATCGAGTTGGGTTTTTGAACCGATTTAAGAATGCCTTGCGGTATTACTCGGCCATGTTCGAATCGTTGGAACCCAACTTACCTCGTGATTCACCCCAGCGAATACAAGTTGAGAGACTGTTATTGGGTCGGAAAATCGCAGGGATTATTGGACCGGACGAAGCTGAAAACCGAAGGGAACGGATGGAAGATATAGAGCAATTGAAGGTTTTAATGGAAAGTGCTGGTTTTGAAACGGTAACCCTTAGCCACTACGCGATAAGTCAAGCGAAAATTCTGCTGTGGAATTACAATTAAAGTTCTTCGTATTCAATAATTCAATCCCAGCCTGGATTTCTTTCTTTAGCTTGGAAAGAAGTGCCTCTACTCACTGTATCGTCGTGGCGTTGATGGTGAAATTTTCCGCTTGGTCATTTTTGTCTAGTGTGGGATGGAACAGCTCAGCTCAGTCTATGGTGAGAATTCAAGTGCAAAATGCTTATTTCCATGGTTTTATATATCATTTTAATTTTGATTTTAATTTTTTCCCTTTGGTATTTGAGTTCTGGTTTTAGAACTTTCAGCATGACAAAAATTGTAATGCAAGGGGATATGAAATTCTGACCCTGGGGTGTTTTGGACGTTCGCATCTTCAGGAGAAATGTAAGTTTTACGCAGTTTGGTTCACTAACATCTAGATCCTAGGTTATTTTGTATCAATGTGATCAGCAGTTTGGTTCATTAACCTTGCGGGGATTACCTTTTCCTATCTTCTCTTCTTCAACCTTTTAGACTGCTCCTATCTTACAATATGCATCGTAAAGTCTTATTTGGATGGAAAAGGACTTTGAATTTGCATGGGGGTGGTTGTTACCATCCCTGCGTAATCTTACTTTTTTCCATTTTCAGCCTACTGGCCTGTTGGTTACAGATTTCATGGCTGTCTTTTTCATCCTGATGAAACCAAACTCTTAAATCCGTTCTGATCATGCTGGATTGAATAATATACATATTATTTTTCTTAATTTCTTTCTTTTAAACCCCCGTTGATCTCTCTCTCTATATAAGATGTATACATAATACACATATAATATGAATAAGAGCTTGCGACTGTCGGCAGCTATTTTATCCTGTTCCATGCAAATTTCTTTAGAAGTTGGGCCACAAATGCTCAAGGATCAGCTTTAGGACTCCACGAGTCTAGAAAATTCAAACAGCATGGGACCAGAAAGTGGAAAAATAATCGTTGGGAAAAACTTGGTTTGTAAGATGGAAAATTATTATATGATTTTAATTAATAATTAAATTATAATATAAACTTATGCTAAATAAATTATACTATGAGATATTTAATAATATTAATATCACAATAATAATTTAATTATTAAAATATCAAAATTAATATAAGAATCAATTTTAAAATATTTCCCATCCAAGTATTCAATTTGAACTCTCAAGTTGCTTGTATGATTCAATTTAAAAATATTTCCTATTCGAACAAATTTTGTTTCCAACTGTATTATTATGAAAAAATCAGCCTAATTCGAAGGGCTATATAGCCTCCCCTCCAGGATTTTTATGGCTAAATTATTTAAATGATCCTTTGACTATAAAATAGTATTTTATTAAGTTTTTTTATTATTAAAAGTTATAAAATAATTTTTTAATTATATAGAGTTATTTTATCGAGTCTCTCGATTATTAAAAGTTTTAAAATTATTACCCGACTATTCATTATATTTCAAACTCGTCATTTCTCTTTAAAATTTTAATGATATTCTGAATTGTTCGTTAATCTGTTAATTGAGATATAATAAAATATAATATAAGTGACTATCATATCTTATAATCAATATATTAACAACCTGTTTTGATGATTTTTTTTTTAAAAGATAAATTTAAAAGGTAATGAATGGTTAAATAGTTATTTTATAATTTTTAATAGTCGATGATTCAACAAAATAATTTCTTATATTTAAAATTTATTTTATAACTTGATAATAAATAATATCTTATGTAAAATTAACGAATAGATTAAAAGAACAGTCCAGATCCAATCCAACTTGCGTACTTACAACGCAATTTCGCAACATTGACATTTGACCTGTATCCAGCTCATAAGTTTCACGAGGCTGTGATGCCCTAGTTTTCGTCGCTTTTTTCTAGTTCCTTTGCCCCTTTCCTTCAGCAACATAATTTTCTAAATATAAAAATTAAAGATGCCTACTTAATTACACGTGGACGTATCTAACCCATTCAATGTCCCAAACTATCTTGTATCTCGACCGTCCATTCTTCTGAAAAGACCTATATAATTAAGGCTTTGTGCAACGGGTTTCTCTCATTCCAGCTAATTATTCTCATCTTTTTCTCCATGCCGTATGCGTTTTGCAGATTGGATTTTTCTTCGATGTCTTTCCTACCGAGGGACCTGTCTTCAGATCGGCTCGGATCGGGCCAGCAGCTCCTATTTGCTGGTTTTATACGATGAAAGGAGTAAGCGTTGATGGATCTATGATTTTAAAGGCCTTTTCTGGCAAGGAAGCAATCATTAACTTGAAGATCCCCAGCACTTCTAGCTTTCGAAGTATGTTTTTGAAGGCCTTCGCTTGCTTCGATTCGCAGGCTTTCTTCATTGGCATTTATGCTTTTCCCTTCTAATTTTACAGAATGGTCTCATCAGCGGCCGAGATTTGGACGAGCGTATTGATTTCAGATGTACGATATTAATAGACGAGGCATCTGGGCGATGTGGGATTGAATGGTTTGTTCTTGAAAGGATGTGTAAGATGTCAGGGCAGAAGGTCCTACTGATAATATTTATTTGTTAGGGGACTGAGTCCTGATCTATCCTTGTCGTCCAAGACCTTTGCCATGACAGGTGCGCTTGCATGGCAGGTCGCCCAACTTAATAAAAAAATTATATTTTTCGGTGTTTTTAGAGGGGAGTTCGCACGGGGTTGCCCGGGTTCTCCCCTCTGCTGCGGTGTCGTATCGTGTCTCCTGCTCCTTTATTTTCTTTTTCCCTTCCCCTTTCCCGTTTTCTATTTTTTGCAACATACGGGATGGATGCTTGCTTCAACATCATCACCACCGTCGGAATATGCTCATGAACTCCCAAGCCATACTACTAGCGTATCTCAAGGCCAAGGTATTAACTTACATATTTTAACCCAACTTTGACTTATCTACTTTTACTTTAAAATTTAATTTATTTATGCATATTTAAATATGAAAGGATAATAAATTAATAGACCATAAAGTTAAAGGGGTCAAGTAGATTGAATGGGAAAAAGATACATGATAAGTAATATTGAAGAACATATATTTTTTTTCTTAAGTTATTGAGTCATAGTTTAAAACTAGCTATCTAATCTAAGGTTATTTAATTTCGATGATGAATGAGTGAAATTAAAAATTGATTTCGGTAATGAATAACTTATCATGAAATAAATTTAACATTATTTTTAATGAACATCTTTAAGTTAGAAGTCCAATTTAAAGCAGTGCAATTTTTAATATTATACGCTGCATTGATTTTTATGTGTACCTTCTTTTAATTAAGAGTTTCTCGTAATAACGAATTAAAAAAATTGGCAACTCTCTAAAAAAGTTGAACTATCTATCTTCATTTCATGTCTCACAAGATCAATTGAGGAATCACCATTTCAATCAAATGTTAGTAGCACTGAAACACTTGTTTATGTGATCGTATTTCCTTTAATTTCTATATATGCTAGCCATTTAATCTATTGACCATTAAAGTAGTATTATGGTATATTTTAAATAAGATTTTAAATAGTGCTTGGTGATTTGGATTTTTTTTTTTTTACAAATTTGATTTGAATTTTTGTTGGGATTTTCTTTGAAATGATTCACTCGATTGAATCGATATGATTCATATATTTTGAAAATTGTTTTATATAAGCTCATTTACATATTGTTTTTATGCTCCCTAGTCTTCACGGAGAATTTTCTCACAACCTAAATGAATCATTTAACGTTCGAACTAACTTTAAAATGTCAACCCCAACCGTGTAGTTTATTGGGTTTTCTTCTTTTTCTCCCCGTCTGAATGCTCTTGGAAACATGTGTATTTTGCTTGTATATAGCTCTTTATAGTTGTTTACGTTCTTGCACAGGCTTTTGTTTACATTGGATTTAAGGTTGCAAGTTACTTCCTCTTTAGAAGATATCGATGGAAGAAGTGTTGAAAGTCCAAGGAAATTAGACAGCACATGGGATGTTAAATGGGTGCTGCAAATGGTTTAAATTATGCAGTCATTTTAGTTGAAAATGTGCAAGGGTAAATTACTCAATTTACTCATTGAACTTTAGAGTATTTATAAGATTAGTTTTTAAGTTTAACTATAAATACTCTAATCCATTTAGTTTTAAAAGCATCTTCAAATCATTCTAGCTCTCTACCAAGTGTTCTTGTAAACACCTGTAAATTTTCTTCTTTTAGTAAAAGATCTATAGTTGTCCGGAGACTTAGACATAATTAACTGAATTTCGTTATTAATTTTGGGTATTATTTTTTCGCTTTTATTTCGCATACTAATCTGTCTATAGGGAAATTACTTGTTTATTTCTCAACAACTGGTATCATGAGTTTTTGGTAGTGAATTTTTTCGGTTTTCTTGTGATGTTAATAATCACGAGAATATTGAATTTTGTGAATAGTAAAGTTTGGTCGGTGATATGAATTTGTCGACGAAGGTGGTTCGCAAGATTGTCAGAAACGATTCAAAAAAATCAGATTCGAGTGGGACCGTTGGCTTTGAGAAACGAAGTGGATGAGTTCAAGAGAGAGCTAATCATATGCAAGGGAGAAATAAGTTGAATGGTGCGCTTAAGACTTTCTTGGAAAGATATAGACCAGAGGCGATGCTTGAGGGAGAGCAAAGTGATGCCCAGAGACTTTCGGAGGCCATAGTTGTAGCAGGAAAGTTGATTGAGCTTGCATGTGTCAAGCCAAGTAGCGATGCGTTGTTCAGGCCCATGTCTAGAGATAGTGGTAATAATGGGGGAGACCGAGGAAGGGTGCAGTAGAGAGATGGTAGAGGAAGCTCTTCGAATGGCCAATGTGAGCCATCGACTGTTCGTAGCTAAGGAAAGCCATCGGGAAATAATGGCAAGGTTAAGTCCGGTGTGAAGAAGAAGGAGAGCAAGAAAAAATTGAAGTGTTACTTATGTTATGGTCTTCATTTGATTAGAAGATGTCCCGAGAAGCGTCGCCTTACAACAATCATGAAGAGGATGAGAGAAGAAGTAGCAGGAATTGGCGCGGTTGCAAGTGTTAAAGCTGTCAAGCTAGGGAAAAGAATTGGTCCGATTGAGGGGATCAATGCGGCCAAGCAATGAATAAGACATGGTACGACTACAAGATCTCTAGTAAATCTAAGATCGAGACGTGGCGAGACTGCGGGTGTCAAAGCTGTCGAGCACAGGAAAGTACCCGGTGCGATAACAAGAGATAAAGTCGTCAAGCCAAGGGTGTAAAGTAAGCAAGTCCGCTCGTAGTATGTTAGGATGGAGGTGTGGTCCAAGTTAAGGCGTCTCAGACATAAAGAGACGCTTAAGGAGTATGTGAGTCGATTCAGAAGACTCATGCTCAGTCCCAAGTTTGACTGAAGAAGATGAGTTCTTCACCTTCATGTTCGGATTGAAGCCATGGGCGAAGAAAGTGTTGGAGCGAAAGAAAGCCAAAGAGTTGTTTAAAGCCTTAACAACCGTCGAGTCCATTAAAGAATTTAGAGTAAAGAAGGACAAGATTTCCAAAGCAAAGTCGAAAGCCGAGGGTAGCGACAAGAGATTTCGTAATGAAGGCAACTCATAGGATGAGGAATGTTGTTCCTCGAGTAGCAGAGAAAATCTACTCAATGATGAACTAGATGGTGGATCTAGAGAATGTGTGCAGTCTTGATACAAGTTCAAGTGTCAAAGATGTTAAGCTGAGGGTATGAGTCGAGCAAGCGAGGGGGCGTATACTTAAGATGCTAGAAGTGTTGATAAAATTACCTGAGGGGAGCCGAGTCATCCAAGGTGATGGATGAGCCTAGGATCGAGTTGTCCAGAGAAGAGGACAAACCCAGTATCGAAGAGGCATTGAGAGTTGGCTCAATAAGGTTCATTTTTGCCAAGGCGAGTAGAAGCCAAGTGTAGGAGGAGTTGTCCATGTCCAAGGAGTTTGCCGAACATGTTCGCGTAGAAAACATGGCTTCAGAGATCATCATAAGAGAAGGGTCGAAGCAAGGGTTTGCCGAGGATATTCAAGTGAGGAACAATCCTTCAAAGACTAGTAGACAAGAGTCGAATGAAGCCAAGACGTTGAGGGACAAGGCAACCACGGAAAATTGCCCATTTACAAGGTGGGAAGTGAGCTCCAACCTTCGTGTTAGAAGGGAGGAGGCAAGAAGAGGCATTGGACTTTGCCGTGAGAAAGTGTCGATGCATGGTGGCGCAAAGAACTCCAATTGATAACGGAGTTCAGTCAATTATTTTTATGTTTTTGAATTGTTGCAGATCTTTTACTAAAGGGAGAAAATTTACAAGTGTTTACAAAAACACTTTAGAGAGAGCTAGAATGATTTGGGGATGATTTTGAAGTTAAATGGTTTAGGATATTTATAATTGAAGCTTAAGGACTAATATTGTAAATTCTCTAAAGTTCAGGGAGTAAATTGGGTAATTTATCATTGCACATTTTCAACTAAAATGGCTGTCTAATTTAGACCATTTGCAGCAGCCCATGTGTTGCTTAATTTCTTTTGACTTTTAACAATCTCCCACTTGAAGACTGATTTTAATTTGTCTTTATACCTTGATCAATGCAGCAATATTTCTAGATATGCGCCAGCCCTTCTTTCTCCTTGAAGTTTGACACTCCTCGCATTGAACCCTTATCTTTGGTTTATGAATGTGAAATTTTGAGTATGTCATAGTTTGTACTAGACCAGATATTGCTCAAGCAGTGTGAGCTGTTAACAAAGACGGTGATTACGGATAAACTGAAGTTGTGTTCAGCTTCAGTTGATATACTAGACTAACAAGACAATAAATGTTGCTTCATTGATCAAGGTGTGAAGACAGATTAAAATCAGTTTTCAAGTGGGAGATTGTTAAAAGTCAAAAGAAATTAGGCAGCACATGGGCTACTAAATGGGCGGTTGCAAATGGTCCAAATTAGGCAGTCATTTTAGTTGATAATGTGTAAGGGTAAATTATTCAATTTATTCTCTGAACTTTAGGGTATTTATAATAATAGTACTTAAGCTTCAACTATAAATACCTTAACTCATTTAGCTTCAAAATCATCCCCAAATTATTCTAGCTCTCTCAAGTGTTTTTGTAAACACCTGTAAATTTTCTCCCTTGAGTAAAAGATCTGTAGCAGTTAAGAGACGTAGGCATAATTAGCTGAACTCTGTTATCAATTTCGGGTATTATTTTTTCGTTTTTTATTTCGTATTCTTACTAATTTGGTTATAGAAAAATTATTCGTTTATTTTTCAATAAGAAGATATCATAGCAGTGAGCATCTTGCGTTGGGAGGTATTTCTGGTTTAACCCTATTACATCATGTTACATGTCATCTTTTTTATAGAAACTGGAAGTAGTGGTTTGTGGAATGTGTTCGACTCATCTGTATGGCTTGGTCACGGCATAGAGCACAAGGATACTGGGGAGTATGTTTCTGTTTACACTATTCATTCTTCTTTTTTATGGTAACTGGTTATCAAGGTATCTGGTATCAAGTGTTTGTCTGTATAGCTTTGTCACAGCAATAAGCGTAGTGATGCTGGAGGTATTTCTGGATTTATACTGTTCTATCATGTTTGGTACGTTTTCTTTTTGCTAGAAACTGGAATTCAAGGTATGTTGGATAAAGTGTTCATTTAATAGTCCACGACAGCTAGTGTGACAATGTTTGGAGATATTTCTGGATTATCTCCTGTTATATTGTATCACCCTTTCTTTTTTATAGTAACTGGAAGTCAAGGTACATGGGACGAAGGGTTCTCGTCTGTAAAGCTTGTTCAAGGCAGGGAGTGTTGACATATTTGGAGGTATTTCTGGATTTACAGTAGTGCATCTTGTTTTGATATCTCCTCTTTTCAGTAACACTGTAAATCAAGGTATCTGTGGCAAGGTGTTTGTTCATAGCTTAGTCGACATTTAGGGTTTATATTGAAGTCGTTTGAAGCACCGATGAGACTTTTAATAGGGCTTTGGAGACATTCACAGTTTGATGCAGTAGCAGGTCAATTTTCTGAAGATATTTCATATAGATTCTGTTGTGGAAGCATTGAAGTCTTGTGTTCTGAATCCTTGAGATTAGTTTTGAAAAGCTTTTGTTGTGGAAGTTTGGTCAAATACCGTAAGACGCACGTGTACCTTGTAAATCAGTTCCTTTACATAGTGAAGGTTTTCCTGTGGACTACGGTCCCGTGGTTTCCCCCCTTAATTATAAGGGTTTTCACGTAAATTTATGTCTCTTTTTTCATTTATGGTGCTCGATTGTGTTGATTTTTTATTCAAACTGCGAACATTTTATAAATTAAAAACTAAAATTTTAATATTCGTTCACACGTTTTGCTAAAATGTGGTAAATTACGAGTAAAATATCTCTCTCAGCTCAAATGGTAGAGTGCTCAAATACCATTTAGTGGAGTTGGGAGTTTGGTGGTTAGAATCCATCCGGAACTATTATCTTAGGGATATCTCCCAGTGCTTTGCAATTTGTGTATTTGTTTTGACTTATTAAGTTGATTCAACGTGACTTCTTTTAATTCTTATTATTGTTAAACTAAATTTTATAAATAGTCGCTGATCTTTTAAAATTTTTAACTTTTATTCATTTTTATTTTATTATAATTACAGTTTCTTTTTTTTCTAAAAAAATAAAATTAAACTTATCAGTTTTCTTTATTAGTATCGTTATTATTCAACATTGTTTTAAGTCATCGTCATTACTAAATATAATGTTCATTATATTTAAGAATTTCATCCTATATATATATATATATATATATATGGCAATGATGAAAGAGAAGAAAATTTTAGGTTCTATTATCTTATTATATCTTTTATCTGTTCGGTTTTATTTCTTTTGATATGTGTATGTGATATTTAGGTCTAATTTTGAAATATTTATTAATGATGAAAGAGAAGAGAAAATTTTAGGTTCACATTTTTATATATTTTATCTGTTAGGTTATTTCTTTTGATTTATGTATGTGATATTTAATTTTAATTCGTTGAAATATTTTAGATATTTTCTCAAATTCATGATGGTTGTAAACTTGTAATGGATAAAGAAAATTATAAGGAAGCTATTGATGTCTTTTTTAAAGTGTTTATTTCTTAAGGAATCAATAAGTTCTTCCTAGCAGAGTGACAATTTTTTAGATAAATAAGATACTTTTGTAAACACGTGATTTTTATTTTAATGATAACAGAAATTTTATTTTGTTTTAAAAGATTCTCCAGCCTCTATAGCCTAAGGCCTTGAAATACATTTGATCAGACACATGTTTTCGTCCAGACTTAATTAGTTTTTATTTATGTATATTATATCATATATAATACATTTTATACTTTATATTTCGTATGTTATATTATGTGCATTATATAATAATATATTACATGTTATATATTGTTATTATTACATTAGGTATCTAACTATTATTTATTTATTTTTAGGGCCAATGTAATTAATCCAAGATCAAATCCAAAAGCAGCGCTACTAGGCCCGACAGTCTAAGTCCAGCATATGGGAAGCCCACGTTTCAAGACCCTATGGGAGCTAGAGCTTCATCTTTGTCCTTCAGCGCCTTACGATCCTAGCTGTTAGATCAGAGTGCAATCTGATAGTCCAAATTGAGAGCGTTTTTAGGGTTCATGGAGAGTCCTCATTCCAGTCGTCAATCAGCCAAAGATAGCTTCAACCATCCTAGAGTTTTCGTCGTATTTTGGAAGAGATTATCTCTTAGTGAGAAAGGGATTTTGGGAAAATCAAGAAAAATAGAAAATAATGTAGTGCTTTAGTCCATTGGAACTTTAAATAAAATGAGATCCCTAAGTCTATAAATCCCTGCAAAAAATTAAAGAAAGAAGGTTAGATTGTAAGCAAAAAATACTTGTAATCTTGGAAGAAAGATCAATAGAAGAGCTATTCTTTTACCAACTTTTTTGATTTTGTCTTGTGTGCTTGCATGTTCAATTGTTTGGCCTTTTTGTGGTTTTCTTTTGTTTCGAAAAACCACTACAGATTGAGGAAGCAGATGATCGGAAGAGGATGATTGCAAAAGATCTTTCTCAGATATTGCTCTCCTCGAGACTTTCCAATGAAAACAGTGGTGAGATTATAAAAGGAGGAAGGGCTTTCAAACGCTCTAAAAAAACGTTCGATTTTACCGTTGATGAACGGTGGTCGGAGATGATCTACGACGGCCGTCAAGGCGGAGCACAACCGAAATCTGAGTTTTCTACGAACCCCGGTTGAATGTTCTTCATATGTTTAAGAACATGAAAAACATGTTCTGAGAAAATAGAAAATGATTTTGATCCATTTGAGTAGGGTTGTGAAAAATAAACTTTATTTTTTAAGTTTGGCCCTTATACTAACTCGAGGACCCGTTTTGGGGCCCTTAAGATCAAGATCATCCTTTTTAATGGGTAGGGTCAAAATACTATCATAGTCCCTTAACTTTTCTAGAAAATTCATTTTAATCCTTTTTTTTGACTTAATTTCAATAATATTACTTTTTAAATTCTTCCTGCACTTTGTTTTATTTTTTACTTCATGTTTCATTTAATCATATTTAAAATGCTATTTCACTTTACGAGATTTTGGCCTACAATAATTGGCTTTCTGTAAAACTTTAGGATTAATTTATTTCTCCTATTTCCTTAATTTCATCATTTATTCAATGTTGACTTAATTTTCCTTGCCAAACTTTAATTCTTTCTTCTTGTTTTTTCTTCAGTAAATCATTTCTTTTTTATTTTACTATAATTCAATTACTTCTCTCATTGTCCTTTCCTTTCTTTACTAGGTTTAGTCTCTTGTAAATTTTTAATTAATTTAACTATTTAAACAAAATATTAAGATCTTTAGGTTTAATATTAGAGCCTTAATTTTAGGATCAGTCTTATTAGGTCCTTTAAAATCCATAATTTGATACTTTAGTTAGATGAAGCCTTAATTAACTCATTAGCAAAGTTAGGTTTTAAAAATTGTTTTTTTTTGCTTGCATAATTCATTTTCAAAAAATAAAAGGCAATGTTAATTTATTTGGGTTTTAGTAATGTATCTTTAGCTTGTGTTCGGGGGTGACAGTTATTATCTCCCGTAATAAATTGACATCATTTTCAAACTCTTTCATCATAGTTTTAAAATTAAGGCAATATTTATGTAATGGGGTTAATGGTAAACCTCCACTCATGCTTGGGGTAATTATTATTAATTTCTAATTACATAAATACCTTTTCCAAATCTGCATACATAATAAGAAAAAAAATAAATAAAATCTCGAACTCATAATATTCAATTTTAGAACCATGGGTAATCAACTAGGTATCAAATTTAGACGTTATGAGGGTGTTAATCATTCCCCACGCGTAATCGACTTTCGAACTCGTTTTCTGATTTCGCAGATCAAAACTTATAACACCCCTAACCCGTATTGGACCCAAATACGAGTACGATGTGTCACATTGACTTTTCAAATCATTTACTTTTATAAAATAGTGTGTAATTTAAAACTTTTATAACATATAACTTATTCAAAACGTTTACAAAACTATTCAAAATTTATACAATATATTCTTTTGAATACATGCCAACTAGAACTTTATATATTAAAATACCTCTTATTCACCTCTCTTCTGATATGACCTTCAGTAAGGAGAACTGGCATGTCTTGTTCCACATTGCTCTTTACTCTTCTTGAAACCTACGTGTAAATCACTTACACACTAAGTTTATGACTTAGTGAGGCAATAAACATATAATGTAAACTATAACTTGTAATCATGCATGAACAATTACTACTATCACATCATACCCAAACATATATCCATTCATATATCAAATCCACACATGCATATAATTATCTTTTTTCCTATCATTATCATATTATTACCATTCATATTTTTATTCTCTTGTTTATATGATCTATTATGTTCATATCATATATCTTATAACATATACAATAATCACTAACACACATATATCATATCATATAATTTATATCACAAAACACATATATATATCACATACATTGTATTCAATGTTATCTCTTATTAGCCCATGTACACCTGTGAGAATTGTAGATATGTGAGTCTATTGAGGTTGTGCACTATGCTGTCACCACAGCTCGTAAGGGGTCCCATTAGGGGCAATGAAATTTTATCCCGAAGGACCACTATGAAATATCCCGAAGGATCACTGTATGTCCCGAAGGACCGCGTAGACCCTCGACTCTTGGCATGCCTACTATACCTATAGCTCTCGTATAATATAACATGGGCATTTTCACTTATATCATTTCACATATACACTTTCATATCACATGTCATATAAGCTCATAGCTTTTTTCACATATACATGTAGTCACATAGCTTCTTTTCATATTCTCATAGGATCACATAGTTCATATCTTATACTTTGTTTTCTCATGTTCACATATATCATGTCATATGGCTCATATCTTTCTCATGCAGATACATAGTTCAGTTTCACTTATGTTCATATATATACATCACATAACACATACTTCTTATATCATTACATTCAAAAGCATGCTAACACATATAGGCATACATACAATTCATGTTATTCATATACGTATAATCATATATTCATGCATTCTAACATAGGAAATAGACTTGTCGCAAGTCTTGTTTCCATTTAGCACCATAAACTAACTAATATGCACTCACCTTGGCCTCACTAAGTTCCTATCTACTTTTATAATTTCCTTTCTTTTGATCGAATCTTAATTTGATGATCGTTCCGGAACTTGTTCGTGCTCGATATCTACATAAATATACATTTTAAGGTAATTATCAGATATCTACACCTTGTAATTTGATGCTAATAACTTGAACAAATTTAATAGACCAATATTCACTTTTTCCTTTAGGGGTGTACCGATGCACTATGGATGCATCGATACATAAATTAGGTTCGAAATACCCATGCATCGATGCACCCTTTAATGTATCGATGCACCTTCAAAATTGGGCTTAGTGCATCAGTGCATTTTCATAGTATACCGATGCACCTTCCCAGAATAGGCTATTTTCACCCGAAATTCCTCAATACTTACCCAAATTTTCATGTATAAACCCTTTATTATGCTATCAAACTCATTTATAACCATTATAACTAATTTCTAGTATTCCAACACCTTAAATCTCCCATATTTTATCCAAATTCTTAAAGCTAAGAACCATACCAAAATATCAACATGATCCAAATTCAATTATAATGCTTTAGACTTCTTAATTCTTCTTATGTCAAGTCAAAAATCTCATCAAAACCCTAAAAACCAAACCATATCAAAATTCATCTTTAAAACTCATTTTACAAATCCCATCATAATTCACTCATCTTATTGTTTTAAGTTTATATAAGCTTTCCTTAAGTTTATATAAGCTTTCCTTAAGCTTATATAACACCCAATTATTCCAACCCAACCTATAAATTCAAGGAATTAACAAGATGAATTCAACTTACCTTTACTTTGGCTCTCTCTTTCTCTCGTACATGGAGAAGAAGAAGATGAAATGGAGAAATATCTCCTCATCCTTATCCCCTTATACATATATATATATATATATATATATATATCATTTATTTATCATTTCAATAAAATGACCATTTTGCCCTTTCATTCTTTTAATAATTACTAATAACTTTAAGGAAATATCACCACATAAATCATTGAATTATTCTACTTTTATCCCCAAATTCTGAAATTTTACAATTTAGTCACTAACCCGGTATTGAGGATGTTACAAAACTGGTTATTTTTTTATGAAATAAATATTTTATTTAAAATTACCTTATTTTATATGACCCAATGACACTTTAAAAATGATTGGTGGTGACTCCTATTTTTACAATTTTTTTCAAAACCCATCATTGGCCCGTTAAAAGGTCGTCAAGAAATCACTTATAAAGCTTTTTTACTAGGGTTAGAGTCGATTTTAATCTAGTACATTATACTTACGTGAGAAAAGATATGAGGAATCTTGCTCTTTGTTTATAGTAATAATATTTTGAAAAGAACTTATTGATGTGAAACAAATTGAATGGGGAAAGTATTTTTGTACGATTTGGTAGACATTTTTTTAGTGAAGTTCTCTTTCTGTAATTACAATGCAATATACTTCACATTGGTCTAGTTTTTTTTTTAGATAATTCAAATTTTTTATTATCCAAAATAGCAAAGTTTTGCTACAATCCAATCAACCAATCAGAACAGAAAATAACAGTGCAAACCTAAACAAAACAATGATTGGTACAAAAACTATAAGCCCCAAGCATTACAGAAGGAAAGATTAGTGCTATCAATCCTATTGATGTTTTTTCCCCTAAGACTTAATTGGACAACCTCATAAATTTTAGTAAAAATTTGTTCTGTAGATTTAGACCAAGCTTGAAAAATTCTTTGGTTTCTTTCCTGCCATATATAATAGATGAATGCAGACCAAGCAATCTTCAAAATAGAGGTAATGAGAGACTTCCCTTTCCATGAAGTGATTGCTCTATAAACCATGTCGTCCCATGTCAAATGTGATGCATTCATTCCATTCACATTCAAAATAATATTCCATAAGCGATCTGCTAATGAACAGTCTGCGAAAAGATGGTTTCAAGTCTCAGGATAATTACTACAGTTAACACATAAAGCAACAGTGTTAATGCCCATATTTTGCAGACGGTCTCTTGTAGGCAATCTATCTTGAATGGCCATCCAGACGATTAAACAATGCTTCGGTATATGTAATGGAAACCAGAGGAGATTATGCCAAGGGACTTTTTGGCTTTTAGGTCGAATATCATCCCAAATATCCTTAATCGCATTAGAATCAGAACTGAATTGCAGAGCATCAGTCCTCTTTTTTTTATTTGGTATATCAGTTGAGAAAATCTAACAGTTGTGAGCAGTGGATAATTTACAGCAGATAATTATGGAAGCAAATAATCTCAGTTTCTTTGTGCTTACCCCCTCCTTCATTGGCGTTCTTCTTCTTTTGTTGTTTTTATGTTCATATAAACGGACAGAAACAAAAAAAAGATGTGTTCGGTCCATTTATGTTTACGAATAAGTTTATTTATTGATTCGTTTATCGATTTATTTATATGTTCATTTACTCGTTTCTCCTTTTCCTTTTATTTTTTACATATTAGATATTGATAAAATTAGAGATTAAATTTCACTATTTTTTGAACATTTAAAAGAACATGTTAAATAATGTTAAATGAACATATTAACAAACGCTAAATGAACATGTTAGTAAACGCTACGTGAATATATTGATGAACATTAAACGAACATATTGACGAATGCTAAACGGACTTGTTCATGAACAGTAAATGAATATATTTGTGAATGCTAAACGAACCAAACATGAATATCTTAAAAAGTAAACAAACAAACACGAATATAATCTTATTCGTTCAAGCTCAATTCATTTATATTCCTAACAAAAAGATAAAATAATGGATGGAATGATAATAATAAATGATCTAATGATTGTGAAAAGATGATGAATTTCTTGAATACGGTGGGTAATATGTTTAAAGATGACATCAATAGAAAAATATTGAACAGTGATGATGTAGATAAAATGAGATCGACAACTACTAATTAGTCTTAAAATCTTAGATTTTTTTATAAAAAATAGACTTTAATGTATCATTATAGTAAAAATAAATTAAAAGATCATTGATTATTGAAAGTCTTAACAGTTATGCTATTAAAATCTAAATATCATAAAAATTGAATGACTATTTATATAATTTACTCTTATTATTATATTGATGTACTAATTTAATCGGAGTGCCGCATTCTCAATTTAACCCCATCGGCTTAATTTTATTTGTACTAACCCATTGAGGACATTGTTGTATATTCATCAAATTCATAAATCAAAATACTATATACCTAGATTTGAACACATATAACAGATCCGGAAAACCGTTTGGTTAGAGTGAGAAAAGCGAGCGAAGATGATAAAAGCTGTGATGGTGATGAACACTCAAGGCAAGACTCGACTGGCAAAATTTTACGAATACCTGGTGAAGTTCTCTTTCTTTTTTCATTCCAAAATTGAAGTTCGCGATATTGTTATCTAATCCAAATTCCTTCGCAATAATCGACGTGGCTCCGAATTTCGTTCAAATCAGCCAGTGGAGAAGCAGCAGGAGCTTATACGCGGCGTTTTTGCAGGTTCCGATCTCTCGAATTGTTCTTGCTTTAGCTTGTGATTAGTTTGAATTGCTCCGTTTGGGTCTCTTGAACCTCGTTTTTCATTTTTTGTAATCTCGTTCGGTATTCCGCCTAATCAATTCTTTTTGAGCTCGTACTTGCAGTGCTTTTGTGCTTTCTTTATCTTTCCCTTTCAGTTTTGATTTCTATCTTTTAACAGTCTTGTGCAGTAGAGCTGAGAACGTAAGCAATTTCATAGACGCGGAATCAATTTTTGGTCCGGTAATTTTTTTATTGTCTAATTTTTCTCTTGTTCTTGTAAGACTTGACACCTATCGATTTCCATTTGCATTCCCCTCTTGAGTCTGTGTGAATCTTCTCAATAACTGCAATAGCTTTACTATGAGAACTCTGTTTAATTGTTTCATAATTCTCACTTTCAGGACAGTCGCCTTGTCTACAAGCATTTTGCCACTCTTTACTTTGTTTTTGTATTTGATAGTTCTGAAAATGAGCTAGCCGTGCTCGACTTGATACAAGGTATCCTGCGAAATTTTATTTTAGAATTTACCTATAATGGATTAATCAATCGATAAAATGTAGTTATTCTTATTTATACATCCATTGATCTGGTCTTTGTGATGATTTGAAGTTGAATTTGGTTTGTAAGCACCTTTTATGAAAAAGATTTTGTTATTCGAGCATTTAGTGAAAAATGAAATTTGATTTTCTTGTGTGCTGGAATCAGTGATAGCTGTTGTTTTGTCACCCGACTTAGTTGTATTTACCTCAGGTGTCCTTCAAGTGGAAAGGTTTGATTTCAAGCATTTTTATTTGGATAAGTAGTTTATGCTTATATTATCCAAGAGAGAGCAGCCAAGCTGCTACAACAGACCAACCACACCAGACAACATGTTCCCAACACCAACACAGTCTATCCAGACATACAACACCTAAGCCAAGCCAACACAGCCGGCCTCTACTAAAGCCCCTAGTTAGTACACAAAACCATATTGACTGACTATCACATCTATCAATAGAATACCTACTCAATTTAATACTAACAATCTCTTTTACACAATCCACAATAGAGTTTACCGATCGACTAACAGTTCTAAACAGACGATGATTACACTCATCCCAGATGCTATGTAAGAACCCTGTCCAAGCCAGCTTTAAGATACGATCATACGAACAAGCAGAGAACCACCCTTCAAATTATCCACTGCCCAAAAGAGATGATCATCCCAACACAAGGACCTGTAATGCAGTCCACAAACACGCAAGATTTTCCAAACTCTTCTGGAAAAGGAACACTCAGAAAACAGATGCCTTCTAGACTCAGCAACACCACAAAGACCACACAAACCATTTTTGAGAATCCCACACCGAGTTAATCTATCCTTTGTGGGTAGCCTGTCCAAAATGACCATCCAAGCAATGATGGAATGCTTCGGGACATGAGAGGGAACCAAAGAGCATTTTGTAGATACTTACCTCTTATAGCAATGTGGATTTCATGCATTTTGTAGATACTAACCTCGTTTAACCATCTTCTTCGTATGAACAATTTCAGAAATTATTGTTTTAAAACTGATTCAGTGGATTCTTGGCCCTAAAATTGCATTCTTTTTCTGATAGAACAATTTAGCAGGTTTGTGATGCATTTACTTGCAAACTAGAAAGCCATAAACAATATTTATTGATATTTATTTTAAATATTTGATCATTTTACTTACTTTAGATATGATGCCTTCAGTTTTTGTGGAAACGTTGGACAAATGCTTCCAGAATGTTTGCGAGCTTGACATTGTGTTCGGTTACAGCAAGGTTGTATCTCTCATCACTAATATCTGCATCTATTTAGTGCCGAACGTAAAGTTCATCTTTATTTATAGTTTGGCTCTTTGAAGTGCAAGAGGACGGCAAGCTAATTTTACCGGAAGGGATATTGTTGCAAAACCTTTATGGGGTATGTTTTGGGTTCCAAACTTTAGTTGATAATAAGGAAAGCCTTCTTGTGGTCTCAAAAGGTCAATTTCCATGGAGCTTGCGTAGAGTAACTTTGGGAGTTAGTTTTGCCCAAGTTCTGTAGCATTTTGATTCAGTCCCCATGTAGCTTGCCAAAAGTGACTTTTGAAGTTAGCCTCGCCTAAGTTCCTTAGTATTTTGACTTGATAGCACACATATATATAGTTTGTGTTGTAGTCAATCTAATGTTTCTAGGAAAGATGACCCGTTATTGCCTTTATGCTCTGCTAACCAAGGAACGGCTTTAGTATAAGCTCAATAGTAACTTCCTATGAGGCTATGACATCGTTTTAATTTCTTATCTGTGCACTCAAAAATAATCTAAAGTTCCCTAGAATGCCTTCTTATGATAAGATTCTGATCTACATTTAACTTGCTTCTGCTTAGTCATTTGTGTTCCTCGCTGACTCGGTCCTGGTTAATTATCTTCATTTTATTCAAATCTTTGATTACTCTTTGCAGGTACACACTATCCTGGATGAGATGATTTTTGGAGGTCAAGTGGTGGAAACAAGTTCATCGGAAATTATGAAGGCAATTGAAGAGATTTCAAAGTGCTTTCTCTATCCTTTCCTCCTCTGCTTGTCTAAAAATGCTTATACACAATGCCGGTTTTTCCACTTTTGCATTTCATTCTATTAACAAATGAAACATAACCATGATGTAGGTTAGAAGCTGCCTCAAATGCTATCACACTCATTCCAAAATCCGCTTCTGGTTGGCGAAGTAGGTAGTTTTAACATTCAGATGCTCTTAATATTGGTTATTGAATTATTTACTGTCATCGTGAGTTGGTAACTTGTGTTTGAAATTAACTCGGTGGTCAATGCTTGAGTGAGGAGTTTCATCTCATATTGGCCCACATAATAATCAGAAGTTTAGAGGTGTTCCATTTGAGCAGTTAGTTTTCTCCTGTTCTTCACAAGTAGGAAGTAAATAAATGTTACTAGGTGTTTTACTCGCACATGCTTTCAAGTTTACAGCTTTGAGTGTTTATCATGATATTCGCAATTTTTATATGCTTTTCTTAGATACATCAGGTTAATATTTTTTGACTTCTTAGGGCCATTTGGCGTGTGCTGTTATTTTCTCTTCATCTATCCATCCAATTAATTCTCCATATAAAAATATCACCAGTCAGCAGGTAATTAACTAAGAAAACCATGGCCTACGACAAGCCTCTGGTTTTTTAAAAGCTAATTTATCTTCTTCTTTCAATTGCTTTGATTTCATTTTTTGTGTTGGTTTTCGTTGGATTTTTACTACCGAAATCTTTTTTTTCCCTTAACAACAACCATAACCAAGTTTTCATCAAAACCCCTCCAAATCGGAACACCCACCAAGTTTCTGCGAAAAGTTCTAATATTATTGGAAAGGGAATGATTCCTGATATTTGTCTCAAATCTTCCACAAAATATGCATTGGAGATGGCTCCGACCGATACATTTTTCGAAAATATGAGTTAGCGATGGACTCATTTATACCAGTGAGGCAAAAAAACAAGGGGTTGAAATTTGGGTTTGTAAGAATGTCTTTATAGAGAGAGGAGCAGAATGCTATTAGCGGAATGAATGGGTAGTAATAGGGATGTAAAAATCTAAGTGGATCTGTAAAGCTGACTGAAACCGACTCGAGTCAAAATTGTTTGTGACCTGAGCGGTGGTCATTCGAAACTGACTCGAGTCCGAACTGGTGTTGACTTGAACCCGAGTTGGATCTGGAAATTGTGGATCTGAATTCGACTTGCACTCGATCTGAGAATGACCTAAACCTGAATTGAACCGATAATATGATAATTGAACCCAACTTGCATCCTACTGATATGAACCCGAACCCGAGATTAACCTGGTAAATAACTAGTATTACCTGACTTGTTATGAACTTAACCTGTAATTGACTCAACCTGTAAATAATCCGACTTATTATTGACTTAATCTAACATTTATTTGACTTGATATTTACTTGAATTATAAGTTACAATTAATGAAGTTGTGAGATTTTGGATTTATAATAAATTATGATAATTAATATGATTACTTTTTAAAAGTTAAAACAAATGGTTAGATATGATAATTAAATTAATAAATTTAATTTCTATATTAATTGTAATCCTTATATTATAAATCTTAATTATAATTATTAAATTAATTTCATTAAATAATTTATTTATTGAATACGATTTTATTATATTATATAAAATTAATTTAAATATTTATAAGTTTAATTTAGTTTTCATGTAATAATTAATTAATAGTTTAAATATAATTTAACATAAAATTTTAAAATATACATATAAGATAAATTTATTTGAGCTTGATATATATATAATTTTCTAAGAGAAAGATTGTTCTTTTTTTCGGAAAATTTGATTTTATTTGAGAATTTAGATGTAAATTGAAAAATTGGAAATTTAGAGGGAATGTCGAGGGAAATTGAGAATTTTTGGAAAAATTTGTTTTTATTTGGGAAGTTGGCGCCAAGTGAGATGTGGGATTGGTGCCAATAAATTTTTTGGGTTAATTATGTTTACGATCCTCAAATAATCATTGAGTTTTCACTTTGTAATTTGATTTTGATTTCTTTCATTTTAGTCATGGTTTAATTATAAATCTTCTTGAATTTTCAATTCGATGCAATTTAATCCTGTATAACATAAAATAAAATATGACATAAATATATACATGCATCATACATATATGTACATTTATGCATGCATCGTACATATATACATGCATTATATATATATATATATATGTATGTATAACATAAATTATACATACATATCTAAAGTATAACATATATAACATACATATCTAAGTGTAACATATATACATGCATCATATATATATATATATATATATATATATATACATCATATATATGTATACATGTGTGTGAGTCTTATAAGTATAATGGATGCATAAGTGTAATGAACATTATATATATATATGTAACATTCATCATACATATATTATATAATATGTATATTATATTTGTTTTAATTTGATCCTTATATGTCGTTTAATTTATTTAAATTATATTTTGTAATTATATTTTTAATTAATTTATTCCTTATACTATAATATCTAAACCTTATAAATTTTTGTTCACCAACTTTTTAAATGCATTCAAATTAGTCCATTTTATATTAATTTAAACTTAACATTTTATAATAATTTCGTTTTTATCCCTCATCCATGCGTGTTGTTTAATTTATTTAAATTTCAATTTGTAATTTAATGTTTGTTCATTTTAGTCCTTAAAATTATATTCTTATTAAAATTGACCCATAATTATTTATATATTTTTTGTAATTTACTCCAAATTAATTATTATATACAATTACAAATTATAATTCGTCGTTCATGAAAGACGAAAAATAATTAATCCAAAAATGACCCGACCTGAACTCAATCCGTGCCCGGTAAGATTTGATCTGAATTTTTTCTATCAATGATGTGACCTGATCTGAACGGGATTCGACTGAAGTCCATCCGAACTTGAATTAACCTGGAATTTAACTACTTCGGACCTGAACTAACATTGATCCGAACTGAAATAACCTGATCCGAACCCAAGCTGATTTCATCTGAACCCGATTTGGTCCGAGTCGAATCATCAAATTGACTTGACCAACTATTGACCTGACCTGACAAGATCTGACTAAAACCTAAACGATTACCTGATTTTACATCCCTATGTAATAATAGTATAGTGACGAAAATGAAGAGTTGCATGTTGCCTCGAATAAGAGAAATCCAATAAGAAATGACTTCATAAAGGTGATGATGGGCAAAACTATGGTGCTATCATGGAGATGGGGCACCGAACAATTTTAGGTGAATTTAGGTTTGCAATTAAGCACAAACTAATTTATCTCGGTGGTTAAAAGAATTGTTGTTATTTCTAGAGGTCATAAGTTCGAGCACCAACAACTGCAACAAGGCGACTGAGTGTTCATTTTCAAATAATTGAGAGTATTTAAAACATATACTACCTTTTAATCACCTTAGCTTACTAAAAAAAATTAGGTTTGCAATTAAAAAAATATATAGGTTATTTTTTGAACAATAAGTATGGAAGCAAAATTTTTTTGATTGGTGTGCTTTCATTTACATTGTTTGGGAGGAAATAAATAGGAGACTATTCCAAGGAAGGGCTCGAACGGTTGAAGATATGTTAAGCTTCATAAAGGAGATTGTTGGTACTCAACTTAGAAATAGAGATTTTAATAGACTTGATAATGTTAATATTTTTCTTTGTAACAATTGGGTATAAACTAACCATTTTTTGTTGTAAATAACTTATCTCTGATCCTTGATTGGGATGTTTTTGTACTGAACTCTTCTATTGGATAATAAAAATTGTACTTATTAAAAAAAATATGTTTGATTAAATTTTTTTAAGATAAATTTTTAAAGTAAGAATGAAAATGTATGAAAATTAAAATATAATAACAAGTTTTCAATGTTCAATAGAAGTATTTTATAAACTTGAAAGAAATTAAGACGAGACTTCCTTTATTTTAATGAATTAATCCAGATTTAAATCCATGAATGTAAATAATTTTTTTGAATTATATATATTAAATGTATGACTTCGGATTGAATATGTATAAATATAAGAATTTTTTAAACTTATTTATCATACTTTCATTATAACAATAGGCAATTAAATACATTTTTATATTTTTACTATTATAAATATTATTTTTATTTGCCAAACATATTTTCACTTTGTAGAAAAATGGAAATAAAAATAAACTTAGAAAAATTAAAAAAATGTTTTCAGAAGCTAAGTAAACTTTTAATGTTTTTTTTTTCATGTTAATAAAAGTTGAATATTGATTATAAGATTTAATCGAAAAATTAAGAAAATAGCAGTATCAGCAAAATGTTATGGGTAATGATTACGATACTGATAGAATTTTTTATGTAGCAGAATTTTACACGTTAAGTAATAAAATTAAAATTATAAAAAAAATGATTACGACACGCTTAAAAAAACAGAAATGATAAGATGAGCTGTTTTTTTTTTTGTGGATATACTGTCAATTTAGAAAGAGAAAATAACCTCAGTGATCAAAAATGCCTTATTATATACGATTTTAACCAACTTTTTTTGGATTTTCCAAAATGACCAACTAAATCGCAATGCGATCGATAATTCGCAACGCGATCTCCGGTATCGCAAATCAGTTTCCAGATTCGCAACGCGAACTTTGACTATTTTACTGTACAACAGTTTAATATTAAGAAAATATTCGATCTAAAATATTATAATGTATATTTTATCTTTTAAAACTTATATTTTAACAATAATCCCAAACAGTTAAATTTTAAATTGCACATTTGAAAAATACTTTTAAAAGTTCATTTCTACAACACTTTTAAAAATCATTTTTCAAAAGAAATGTCAAACTTACCCTTATTATTGAATGTCTTCGTTTCCCCGATAACTTTTAATAGAGTCATGTTAATTGTAACACCCTAAATCTGATTTGGCCTAAGGTGCCACAATAGGCTGCTAAGGCAACCCCTGATTTTCAAAATTTATTTGTTTTTATTTCAAAACATACTACATGGTATCAAAATAAATATACATGTTAGTTATAAAATATTTTTATAAATCGGAGCTCTGTGACACATCGTTTTAAAACAAAACAACACAAACTTAAAGTTTGCTTAAC
Source organism: Hibiscus syriacus (assembly GCF_006381635.1). NCBI lineage: Eukaryota > Viridiplantae > Streptophyta > Magnoliopsida > Malvales > Malvaceae > Hibiscus > Hibiscus syriacus. The sequence goes on along the minus strand of NW_024062822.1, from coordinate 814,468 downwards.
TAACTACATGAGTAAGGTTCTATGAATACATATGCCCACTAAAGTTATAGTACAATATTTTGAGGAAGATGTTGGAAGTCATGTTGCGATGGTGCTCCATGAACGACTTGAGCTAATAATCTATGAACGGAAAACATCTGAAAGTTGAGCTTACAAAGCACATCAGTATAATAACTAATTTAGAGCAACATTATGAGTCTCATAAACATAAGCATGCTAAAGACATGGTACTAAGCAATATGTATATTCATGATCTTAATCAAATGCTACCTACTTAAAGTTCAATTATTCTATCGTTGAAATTGAAGTTTCATGCTTCCCTTAATCCTCTGTTAAGGGCCTCGTCATGAGTAAACCTCTATTGGGTCTCTACCCACACTGACTGTAACTGTCGTGCATTCTCTAAATGCAACATATAACCCACTGTTGTGCATTATCTGAATACGACACTTGACACACTGCCACACATTATCCAAATACGACACACAGCTAGTAGCTGGACTCACATAGTCATCAAACACTAGTTGGCTGAGGGAATCTGATAATCAGATAACATTGGTAAAATTCCCACTAAATTGTTGAATGATCCCTCGGTCACATAGCAATCAGGTAAATCATAGAGGGGAACCCAATAATCACATATCATCGGTACAATTCCTTCTCAACTGAAGTATTGGTTTGGTCTCACACAATTGGCAAGCCAAGCTCTAAGGATATCTGTTGTACCGAACTGATGCAACCATACATGTATGACTGAGGGCCCAAGGCCATAAAAATACCCTCACGAGGGAAACTGAGATAACCTAGCAACACACCACTGACAATGCCCCACTAGGGCAACTGAGGTAGCCTCGCCACACATTAGCATAACATGAATACTAAAGTGAGGTCATTCTCTCACTAGCTATTATCTTGCTAGTTCTCATATCTAGAACGTTAAACAAGGGTTTATTAGTCTGTTGCATTTGTTAATTCATTAAGCTACTTTAATCTGGTCATTTATCACTTAAGAGCGTTTAAGTCATTTTTGTCTCTAAGGAGGTCTCTCTGCGTTTCATGATTTTACAATGGTGATTGTTCCTACTTTTCACTAGTTATATTACTTGCTAGCCCAACACATGACTCAAGTGCATTATTGAGTAGTGATGTGTACATTGTACACAATTCCTCTATTTTGTAATCTGATTAGCTTATCGAACCGCTTGTCGGTACACCCTCCACAACGATCCTTTGTTCTCAATTACTCGTTACATGCTCGACTGATGATACTTGGACATATTACGCATAATATGGTTACTTCGATTATAACCCACTTCTAAGAGTGTTTCTAGGCACTTTTTGCCATTTATGTCTCTCATGGACTAAGTTTCACCATTACGGGCAATCCTTAACTCATACAGGTCTTAGCGAAGTCAAATCTAACCATCTAAAATGAGTAGTATCGATATCCTACTTGCAGTATCGGTACTCCTTGATTAAGTATCAATACCCTCATGAGTATCGATACTAAAAATAGTTTTTATTTGCTAAAAAGTGTCTCAATATCGATACTGCTAATTTCTAGTGTTAGTACCTGTACCATTTTTCAGCGTTGATATCAGTACTATTATTCTAGTATTGACAGTCAAACCCAAAAATCTCTCTATTAGGCTTGGGAACACCCAAAAATCATCCTAAAGATCTTATTTTGATTCCAAATCATACGCTAAAGCTTAGGAAAGTTACTTAGGATCATCTTGCATCCTAAAACACAATCTAAGTTACGAAAACGTCATTTATGACATAAATTAAGTATAAACCCTAAAATGCTCAAATACTCAAATCTTAACAAAGCATCATAATTATGATAGCCTTAACACCATAAATGATTATAAATACTCAATCTGAGTTGTGTGTTTTATTTTAAAATCGATCTTCACAAGATGAAAAATCACAGGAAAGGCTATGGTGGCGATGAATCCAAAAGTTTATAGAACATCTCTAATACTCTAACTCTCATATCTATGAAATTCAAAATACAGTAAATCATATTATTGTTGGAGAAAAAAAGGACGAAGAAAGGCAAAGCTCGTTGTTATCTGAGATCATTCAAATTTATCTCCGATCATAATATGTTTGCTTTTCTATAAGAGTATATCACATTATTCACACGCGTAATGTGTAAATAAGTCATGCATACACGTAAGCAGAGAATTCAGATTTTAAAGAAAATCAATCCAATTAAAAGGAGATGGAAACGAATATACCATGGATAACATCATGCACTTAATTTGAAGATCTTGGAGATCTCAGAATGTGTAAGTTCTTTATAAAATCCTAGCAAAAGATATCTTCCATCTGTTAGACTATAAGATTGAGTCAACTGTAATAAGTTTATTAGTTAGGTTTGTTAATAGTTGGTTATGGGTTTGGGTTATATAAACCCAATACTTGTAAGTAGTTAGACATTGGATTAGAATTCACTCTTTCAAATATACAGTTAATATTTCTTCTCTTTCTTTTTCTATTTTAACAAAACCTAAATTCCTAATTACATAGCAATCGTTCATCACCTTCACGCCACACATTGACCACCGGCCGCTTGTCAATGCCGATCACCATTGCTACAGATTTAGGTTGTAATTTGATTTTGATCTAAACTGATTTAATTATAAGTATGTTGGATACGCGCTTGTTGTTTTAGTCATAATTTTGGTGGTTCTCTATCTGAAACATAACAAATTGGCCAAGTTGTTGAAGACTGTTACCTCTGCAAATCATAACTTGGTGTTCGATTATGTTGGTGTTAAGTAGTGGAAAGAGTTTGCTCATATATTTGGTGCCAATAAGAATAAAAGTTTTCAAAATTGATAATTTGGAAGACTTCTTATATTGTCTATTTTCTTCCACAAGTTAAACATGGAACTTGATGTTTAACAGTTAAGTATCCATTGTGAAGAGTGTAGTGTTTAACAGCCTAGCTTTTCATTAACCAGATAACATAGGGTGTCTTCTTGTCCAAAAGTGACTTCAGATTGCACCCGAGAATTTGTAGCTTGACCGACTTACTTCCACCAAAAAAGAAAGTCCCAATAAGTGTTGAAGAAGAAAGTCAACGGGGAAGAAAAGAGAAGGTTAGAGAAAAAGGATGAATTATTGGAGATGAAGAGCAACGTCTTGTTGTCGGTGATAATATGAGGCTTATTAATCAATTAACTTATGATGTTAGCTCACAAAAAGGAAGAAGAAAAAAATTGAAGCATGATGAATGTTAGATTATAAGATTGAGTCAATTGTATTAAATAGTTAGGGTTGTTAATAGTTAGTTATGGTTTTGGTTTATATAAATCCAAATCTTTTAAGTAAGCAGACATTGGATTGGAATTCACATTTTCAAATATATAGTTAATAAAACCTAAATTCTTAATTACATAGCAGTAGTTCATCACCTTCACGCAATACATGGACCACCAGTCGCTTGTCAATTTTGGTTCTCGCTAGCTTTAATTCTCCGACAAACTCACTTAAGCCATATGATCGACTCATTTACTCTAAATTAATAAACAAAAAGATATTTCAAAAATGAAATATAATAGTACATGAGATGTAAAATGTGCTTTTAAGAACCTGATAAATGAGAGACGAAGTATGCTCAAGAGGTAATTGCATCTAGATAACTTGAAGCCAAAGGATGAGATATGTGGTCACTGCCGTTCTGCGGACGACATGGAGTCGTTGGTCAGGTCCGTCCCAAAAGATGTGAAGGCCCTGTGTTACTTTTTAAAATGAGTTCACTAAAATATTTTATAATGAAAAGAAATTATAAAATATCAAAATTTATCATATTACTGGTGTTTCTTATAAAATAAAAAATTAATTAAACATATGAAACTAAGATAATATTACAAAACAACTCTATAATCGTGATATTTTATTTAAAAAGTGTTATCCTCCGAACACTCTTAGAAGTAAAATCGTGAACCAAATCCTCATAGTTAATATTCTCCAAAATATCATTCTCAATCGCTCTTAATGCTAACCTATTAAGTTTTTCTTGTGACATAGTAGAACGCATATATGTCTTCAACAATTTTAATTTGAAAACGTTTCTTTCTGCAGATGCAATTGTCACAATAAGAATTAATATAATTCTATATGCAATAAGAGCATTAGGAAAAAATATTACCTTTCAAAAACTTTAAAATCTCCAATAGTCTTATTTTTTTTTTGCAGTCAAGAACTCTCTTAGTAACCTCAACTTTACGTACAATTCATTTCCATCAACATCATATTTTACTTATTCTTAAGAATATATTCAAAATAAGCACAATAAGACATTAGACTCGCATCATCTAGTGACAACTTATGAAAAATAAATAAAAATCTAAAAAAAAATTATATTCTTGGTATTGTTAAAATCTCCTATTAAGAAAAACAATAGCTTGATCAATAAGAAATAATTAACTCTAAATTAAATTGGGATATATGTAAACAATAATTTTTCGTTAGAAATCATGATTTTAGTGAATTTTTTAAGAAAAAAATATTATAATTCATTCAATGAGATAATAAAAGAAAAAATACTTTTTTAATTTTTTTAAATTTTATCATAAAAATTAATAAAAAAATGATAGCAATTTTTTTTGATAAAATAATTATTTTATTAGTTGTTTTTTTAAGTATGAGACCCTTAAAATTTTGAGATATGATATATCACATCCTACAAATGTAAAAAGAAGAGCCTGTCGCTGGTGGACGGCTACTGAGCGTCAAACGTCGAGTTATGTAAGCCGTTGAAGCCACGTCTGATCCCAAGCGCATCCCAGTTATTCTCCTTCAGCGCGTGCAGAGCTCTTGAGTGATTGCCGATCATCAAGCTCCTTCGCCACGTTGCTCTGATAGTGATTCTTATGTATGAAGTGAGCTCGCACCTGCTCATTGACTGGCAAACAGAGATAGAGCAAAGGAGAGGGGGAATTTGAAAATTGTATTGGAAAAGCAGGAAATGAGCAAATGTTTGGCATTGGCATCCTGTATGAAGCCGAGGCCCTACCTCAGTGGAAGCAATCTGAATCCGCATTTGAAACTTTTTGAAAAATAGGCACTGGCGCCTCTGGTGCTATTGGATAAATATTAAAGCCCATTAAAAGCTTGAAGAAGGGGAAACTAGAAATGGTATCTGTTACTAAATATATCAGCAATGGTCCCATGTTCTAGAGGTCAGGACATTGGACTCTGAATTCTGTAACCCCGAGTACAAATCTGGGTGGGATCAATTATTTTCATCTTTTGATCAACTTATTTTCTGTCGGGTTCTTTTGTTGGAAGTTAATATCATGGTGTCGTAATCAGTTTCGGCCGGGTACGAATTTTTATTTGACGGAAAAAAATAATGTGAATAAATGGTTTTTATTGAAATGTTTTGGGAGTCGCCATCGGTTTTTTGGGTCAAGTAGGTCGAATACCTAAAAATTATCTTTTAAAATAGTTTTTAAGAAAATACCATTTTAAAAGAGAAATTGATCTGCATTTAACCAAAAATTCATTTTTTAATAATGAAAAGGGATTCGTGGTCGGTTACGTTTGGAGAATGATTAGCACCCCACAACGCCCAAAATTGGTCATTGTCGATTATAAATTGTCTATAATATTAGAATTTAAGATTTCGAATATAAATTTAATTTATGATCATATTATTTCATATTTTAATCGGATAATTCTAAGGAAAAGAATATTAAATAATTTTTATAAATTATAAATAAAATATTTATTTATTTAAAACATCAGAAAATGACATCTAGTTGCTTTAAGACTGCACTTTCTTAATACTTGAAAAATAAATAAATAATAAAAATAATAATTTTTCCTAAGAAAATAATTTAAATAAAACAATATGTATTTTATGATTTTTATAAGTAGAATATTTATTTATTTTTAAAATACCAGAATATGACATCTAGTTATATTAGGACTGCCATTTTCTTTGATATTAATAAATAAATAAATATTTTTATTTAATCAAATTATAAAATTATTATATTATAAAATATTAGTGAATAAAAACATAAATAATCACAAATAAATAATAAATTACTAATTTAAACATATTGAAAAATAAATGAATAATAAATAAAAAAATAGACTAAAATTGAATTAAATAATGACTAAAATAAAAGAAATTAAAACTACTAGATCGAATTACACAATATAAAAATTAATGTAAATAATTCGAAATATCATAAAGTATAAGTATTAACAGTATAATTTAGCATATGTTAATTAATTCGGGATATAAATAAAATTTATTAAAATTAATAGGGGCTAAATAGGTTATTTTACCTTAAATATAAATATAAACTGTTAATGACTAAAATATAATGAAATAAAATTAGAAGATAGAATTAAAACATATAAAAATTGATTTTAGTGGCTAAAATGGAAGTTTACAAACTTAAAGGGGCTGCAGAAAGGGTTTTACCATTATGAAATTACACATATATCCTTCCCTCCAAAACGGCATCGTTTGGCGGAGGTTGGCCGCCCACTGGTCGGCGGTTTTGTTCTGGAACGGTGGCCAGAAATTACAAAATACCCAAAATGAAGCCCTGAACCTCCCAAGGCCAAATCCGACCTTAGTTTTTCCTAAAAAACTCCTAATCAGAGTAGATCTACAATAATTCCTTCGGTATTTCAAATATTTTGGCGGCGCGTGGTGGCGCATTGTCGGTTCCGATGGCCGTGCTTCTTCTTTGGTAGGCTTCTCTCTTTTTTATTTTCTAATATTTTTTGTTTATTTTGTTTCTTGCTTGATGGGTTGCTCTTTGTCTCCTTTCTCCCCGTCGCAAGTTCAATGGTTTTATAGGCCTCGATGAGGCTCTCGTCGGACTGGGTATAAGAGTGAAGTTCGGTGAGTCACCGAACTATGTGGTGACTTACCCCATGGCTGCGACGTGGACGACTGGCGTTGGGATCTCTAGAGCTTTCGGTTGGCGTCGTGGCAGCAAAGGCGGCTGGAAGCGGCTGGTTGGACCATCTGGCAGTGGAGGCGTCGGCAAGATGGCTGGAGACTCTTGGAGGCGACGGCTGGGGCTAGGGTTAGAAAACCCTAAATGAAACCCCAAATGATTTTGGGCTTCTCTAGCTTAGTTTGTAAACGGGCTTAGGGTTAATATAATATATAATATTAATAATAATAAGAATTATAATAATAATATAATAATATAAAAAATTTAAAATGGAAAAAATTAATGTCTACACATGGTATAACTTTAGGGTAATCTATGTCAAATACTACTCATCTTTATGTTCGGGATCGAAAATGTCATTGACGTTTCAATTTTGCCATTTTTAGCACGGACGTTTATCTTTCACTGCAATTTTGTCACTCCACCGTTAATCTGTTAACAGCACGATGACATGGTGTTCCAATGTCGTGACGGCGATGGCATGGATTGTTTATTAAAACGACGTAGTTTTGTTCATCTTGCTCCCAAAGGTCAAAACTTTACTGGTCTGATCCTTGGGAATCCTCCTTAGCAGAGGGTTGTTGCTGTTGTTGGTGCTGTTGCACCCTAGCTTGCTCCATCTGCTGATAAATATGGCTCAAAGCATGAAGATTTAGAGCCCCAATATGATTATCTTGAGACAAACCAAGTTCTAAACCAGGGAGCGGCTTATTAGCTCCACCCAAGATTGAGGTGAAACTCATCTGACCCATGTTACTAGGTGTCAAGTCAAAACCGGGAAAACCAAGCTTTTGCAGATAATTGGAACTTTCAGTGCCTAAATTTGTTGTAAATGGTCCAGATGATGACTGGAACCCGTTACCAGTGACTGGGGGCCATAACCCGGTTGCCACATGATGGAGTTTCCCCAAATTGTCAGCAATCGTTGTCCAATTGGTCATACTGCTCCCTGACCCTATACTGGACCCCCCAAAATCTTTCATCTTTTGGTGCAACCCCGTTGATCTCTGTTTTGAAAACCGGACCGACCGGTTCAATCGGTTCAATCGAGAACTGTTACTTAGTCCGGTTCAATCTAAACCGGTTGAACCGCTGCTAGTGAACCGGCCAGAACCGTTCGAACTGGACCGGCTGAAAATCGGAAAAAACCGGGAATTTTGTTTTTTTGTTTTTTTAAATTAAACCAAACAACGTCGTTTGTTAAACGAGCCAAGTCGAACTCGAGTATTGCTGAGCTCGACTCGAACTTGAAAACTTTAAAAGTAAGTTCAACTCAACTCAAACTCACAAGCTAAAAATTATCAAGTTCAACTCAAACTCGAAATATAATATTGAAACTTGAACTCAAAAAGGCTTGAACTCAAAAAATTTAGAAGCTCGATTGAAGCCTAAAATTCGAGCTTGATTGAAGTGAAAGAATAGTTCACTCAATGCTCACCAAAAGGCTTCATGATTTTGAATGCCAAATTACATCTATTATTTATAGAAGTTAATTGTGATGCTCTTCTATGTTTCTTAGTAATGTGATATTTGTTTTGTTCTCATATTTTTAATCTTTAGACTTTTGGGATGCTCTTCTATGTTTCTTAGCCATGTGAGATTGTTTTTTTGAAAAAAAATTAAACCAAACAATATCATTTTGTTATGATTTTTTTAACCCCAAATTTATTTTTTAATTATAGTTATATAATTATATTTATTATTTAATATGTTTTAGCTTAAATATTATATTGTAGTTAATTTGAATCATTTTGTTTCACTTGATTTTATGATTTTTAACTTATATATGTTATGACTTGCTTTGAATATGACTTGTGATATAAAAAAATTTATTAAATATTTTTGGTATTTTTATTTAATTTTTAAAATAATTATGACGTCGTCCGATTCTTTCGACCGGTCGAATCGATTCGACCGGTTGAACCAGTAAACCGATAGCATGACTGGTTCGCTAACCGATCTGGTTCTGAAAACCATGCCTCCCTGGCTGTGATGAAACTGAGCCCCCAGCCGCTGCCAAAGCTGATGTCGGAATCGTTCCGCTCCCTGTGGCGGCAATTATGGACGGTTCAGCTTGTTGTAACAGCCACTGTATTGTTTCCCCGTCAGATTTGTGACCCAATTCCCTTGTCAACTGAAAGATTCTAGCTGCACATAAAGCAGACATCCTTATCCTTATCCTTCTACCTCTTCCTTCGACTTTGGTATGTCTGTCTGTCTTTGTTGGAACTTCTCTTTGGGGCCAACTGTTGCTTCTTCCTTTCTCCTTTATTCGCCATCACAATCTGGAAATCCTTGATCTCAGCTGCTTTATTCTCTCCCATGCTTTGATCCTCTACCTCCTGCTATTGTTGCTGCTTGTCGCCCTTGGGATCAATAAACTGGTAAAAGAATGAGATTGGGGAAAATTTCAAACCAAAACCAAACACAAAAAACTAAAAGAGTCCTCTTTGATTGAAGAAGATGACTTGAAAAGTCCTTGCCTTTCATGAGTTTTCACTGTTTTCTTTGACAAGAAATGTGAAGACGAACTATAATATTGAAATCCCAAAGCAAAGCACACCCGAAATGTGAAAAATTTTATTCTGTTTCACAAGATGTCATCTCTCTCTCCCTCTCCCCATTGGCCATTGCTTTCATCGTTACCTTTTTCCTCACTGCAGTGAAGGTGAAAGGGGGTTTTGACTAACATCTCAGATAGGATAGCAATATTGACTGCCAATGTCATAGCCATCATTGCATTAGAACGTCGTGTCATCATACTATAAAATTAAAGTGAAATATAAATGTTTATGTTAAAATTAAAAAAATTAAAACGTCAATTGTATTTTTGATCCCGAGCGATGAGTGATATTTGATATAATTTATCCATAACTTTATTTAAGATGATTTAATATATTATTTGATAATTAAATTTATAATATTTTTGTGTTTGACTAATTTTACAGTTATATTTATCAAGTTGATAAAAAAAAAACAGTGATCATCAAATTTATTAGAAAGGTATTTTGCTAGCTGAACTATAACTCTTCAACATTCGTTCTCATCTGAGCTCCAATATCACCTACAGCCTGCGAGGTCCTTTCTTTGGCAGCCTCATACTTAGTCTTTAGATCTTCACTCGTGATCCTATCAGCTGAATCATATGTTTCAGCTACTTCATTCTTAGCTTGGGCATGACGGGCTTCATCTCCTCGATGCTCCGTCGCATTCACTACAATAAATTTATCAATTTGTGACGAAATTTTGATATGACATTATGAATAATGTCGCAAAATATACTATAAATGTAACGATTATCTGTTTTCATCATATTTAGTGATCAATGATATATTATTTATGACAATTTAAAAAAGGTTATTGATTTTCGTCACTATATGTTTATAGCCAAATTTTGCCTCCAATTTTTTTTTGAAAATACATGATTAATGCAATTTTTTTATTCATTGTTATATGTCTTGTTTTTATATGACGATTTGAAAATACATAATATGATTGTCAATTAATTTTTAGTGCCAATAATTAACATAAAAATTTTGTCAAAAATTTTTAGTGACATGTTGGATTTGTCAGTAATTCAAAAAATTATTAGTGACAAAATTTAATATATTTTTAGATTTTAAACTCGTAATTTCAATCGCTCCTATTAATTTTTTTAAAAATTGTGTGCTCAATAAATATTTTATATATGTATATAGATTTAAGATTTATATATATAGATTTAAGATTTATATATATAACTTAAGAATTCAAAAATCTCAAACCATATGAAATAAAATTAATCCAATAGTTAAATTTTGTTGCACCCAAGTACGCCTTTACACTAAGAAATTAAATTAAATAAGCCATTATATTGTAAAAGTATATTAAATAAATCTTTTTGAACAATTTTGACCTCTAAGTATTAATATTTTAAAGTTATTTTCTATGTGACAACATCAAAGTGAATCATATGCCACTCTTTGATGATGTCATGTGGTGTTTCTAGATTTTTTAAAATTTAATTTTAAAAATCTTTAAAAATCTTTAAAATAAAAAATTATGAAAAGATTTTAAATAATATTTTAAAATTATAACAAATAAATTACTTATTTTTCTAAAAAATGTCAACATTTATTTTAAAAAATTTAATAACTATTTAATTTTCTAAGATATAATATAAGGACTGTTATGAATGTGGGCTAACATTTAGGTATATGTTATATTGAAAAATTAAATGATTTTGCAACTTAGTGTCTGAATTGGGAATATAAGGATTGTTTTGAATGTTGGCTGACATTTAGGTTCCATTTCATAAACCCTAGATCATTATAGGGTCACGCTTTGCAATATACTCATTACATTAGGTATATGTTATATTTTTGAGCCTTTGTTTTATTTAGATTTTCTTCGGCCGTTTCCTCTCCCACATTTCCTGATGAAGCTCCATTTGCCTTGCTCACGCACTATCGATGAAATATTTATCTTCACGAGTTTACATCGTCCTAGTTAGACTACACAACCAGAACGAAGAACAACAATGTGGTACCAGTGTCTACTAACAATAAGCCGAGCATGGAATGGTGAGTCTGATGTCTTGGTCCCCAAGATTCTCTCTTTCCCCTCTTGTCTGTCACCTTCTCCTGGATGTGAATTGAATTTCATTTGGGTGTTTCAGATCTGTTTTTAACTATAACTTGCATTTCGGTGTAAGTTCCGAATATAGATATGTATTTGTATATAATTAGTTTTAGTTTCATAAAATATTTTAAAAATCTTTGGACTAATTTTTTTCATTGTTTGATACAAATATTTTTTAAAAAGATGAGAGTTCTAATAATATAATCTCATAATATGCCCTTCACCAAAACCAATGGTTCAACATTATCAGATTTGGTTTGTAAGATTACATTTTACAACAAATTTATAGTACAAACACAAGGATTATGTTTGAGATTGTAAATCTTTTTTTTTTTATTAGTATTTTGTAAAGATCAACACTATCAAGCCCTATTTTTAACCAATTACTGTTGGAATCATGTCTGCCTTGAACCAAAACACTAAAATATGCTTGAATATTTCGCTTGCTCATTCTTTTACAGGTATATGATTCTGTTATAGTTTCAAATGTTCATTTCTCTGTGTCTTTCTTTCATATTCGCATACTAATGACAATGACATAGCATCAGGTTGAAGAATGGGCATTCAAGGGATATGATTCTAAATAATTTAATGGTACAAGAATGCATATTGAAGCTTAATCTCTGATATCTGGAACTAGAAATTTATATATTCTATCAATAGAATATTTAGTTTCTATAGTTTACAAGATACTATTAATTGCTACACTATGTATTATATTTTGATAAACACATTGAAATGAAAATATGAGGAATTGGAATGATGGCTTTAATGAATAACGAATGAGGTGGAGGTTCACATATTGAGCTTTTCCTTTGTGTTAGCGCTGGACAGTTTCCTATTTATTTCTCACGTTCTTTAAAAGTTTTCAACTAAATAATGAAGACAATATTGAGAGTGCAGATAGGTTCAAGGCGGCTAAGGTGTGGGAGAAGATTTAACTCATGCAAGTTGCGAAGCCATACATAGACAATTTTAGATACTTTTTATTTTAATCTGTAAAAAATATGGGTTATTATTGTAATTTGCAAAAAGTAGACCTTTTCATGTAATTTATTAAGAATACATGTCATTATTGTATTTTATGGTAAGTTTTTCTTTGATTGTAATTTATAAATAGTTTTGGTATTTATTGTAATTTATAAAAAGTTATGGTATTTATTGTAATTTATAAAAAGTCATGGTATTTATTGTAATATATAAAAAGTTATGCTATTTATTTTAATTTTTAGAAAGTTTGGATATTTATTGTAATTTATAAAAAAAATTGGCCTTTATTATAATATTTTAAAAAATAGACTTTTGTAAATAATTTATATAAATACTTAGAATTTTATTTTAATATTTTTTAGTATTTTAAATAAAAATCGTGACGATATTTTTCTGTCATTTATACAATAAATTTTAATATTATTAGTGACGATATAAATAATTAATGATAAAATTTTATTTTATTTAGTGACACAAATAAATGTCATTGAACATAAATAATAAGGTGACGTTATACATATATGTACATAAATGTCATTATGTATATAATGATACATGACGATAAAAAGATACAACGTCACACAAGACATTTAGTGACACATCTAGGGTGACGATCATCACGACGTCGAATTTTATGTCATAAAATATAAATAGTGACATAAATGTAATTTTCAATGTGCCGCGGCCGTCTTTCGGGTGGACCCCGAAATTGGGCTTCGACTTGAATGAATTGGGTTAGAGTCACCACCGACCATTTTAAAACGAATTTAGGTGGGTCAGACACCATCTTATCTGATCTGCGTTGTACCAGAAACATGTCGGGTTCGAGAGTCGGTTACGGTCAAGGACACCCTTGCACGCCCTTTCGGTACAAATTAATTTATATCGGTTGTCTTAATTGCAAAAATTTAAATTTAAATTTAAATACTAGATTCAAATCATTTATCTTTGATTGGTTAAAATTGTCCCTAAAAAAGAAAGTAAAAAATGTTAGATTAAAAAAATACAAATACTAAATAAATAAAAGAGGGAAAAAATTAAGAGAGAAAAAAGAAATGTTAAAAAAAGGTGTAAGATATGGAACACTTAAATAAATACTAAAATGCATGACCATAAATGTCTGCACATTTCCTCAATATTGTTTCGTCAACTTTCCTGTACTTTGCTTGCATGGTTTTGTGTGTTACAGAAAGCTTCTCATCAATATTGTGCTGATACTTATCATATAGCATGGGAACTGATAGGCTAAGAACAATTCCAATATAAACAAAAGTGAGGAAGTTGATCAAGAAACTACCGATGTAAGAAACAAACCACAAAACAACAACAATCTTCAAAAAGAGTTTAAAATTCCTGTCAAGTGTAATGTCATGCACAATCGACAATGCATAATTGACCCATACTTGTAACTCCTTGGAAATCTTCACAGCGCTCCTCTCAGAAATTTCCAAGTTAGGAAGGGGTGGCAAAGGTCTGTTAAGAAGTGAAGCAGATTTGGCCCAGCATAGAATAGATGTTTTGAATTGATCTCCCATGCCCATCAACTTTCTGGTTCGTGTATTCTTTCCCTCCTTGGAACCCGCAGACTGTAGTGCTTCCCATATTTTGCATGTAGATTAACAGAACGATTAGCACATAGGAATGCAAGTTTTGAATAGTCATCAGCCAACATCTCTCCGTATAATTCTTGTCTTTGCGGAGGGAGCGTTGCTTTTTGGGACCAAGCCAAGCAGCAACGGAGCGCTGGTGGGAAGAAATTGTGTACATCTTCACACCATTAATGGAAACGGACTTCATCTTTCCGCCATGCGCCGCCATGTTTGCCCTTCTCGACTTCTCCTTTTTCTTATTTTATGAGCAGAAACAGACACAGACAGAGCAAATTCCAAGCGGAATAAGGAAATCACGGCACAAACGGAAGAGGCTTCAAGCCTTTATGCGGCTGTAGCGGCTGCTGCTCATTTTGTCTCCCCCTTTTATCTTGATTTCCTCTGTCCATTTAAAGGAAAGAGAGCTCGAAATTGATGGCCAAGTAATGTGGGCGTTGGCAATTACTAAAAATAATAAATAAATGTTTTGTATACCCGGACAAAAACGGGTGTACACAATGATGATATTTTTTTCGTCAAAAATAAACAAATTTGTTGTAGTGATCCACAATACTATCTTTGGCATGACGAGCTTCATCCCCTCGATGCTCCGTCGCATCCACCGCTGAGTTGGTTGATTCCTCGGTCCTTGGAGCAGCGTTTCCAGCTTTATCTACCATATCTTCAGCAGTCACTCTTGCAGCCTCAAGTTTCGTTCCTTTAAGCCTAGCAGAATCATATTACCATTGTGAGACGACATAAAAACAAACCACATTTAACACAATTTGTTCATAACATAAAGAGATCATTACTCGGAGGAGTGGTCCTCCGCCATCTCTTGCCATCCCCAGCATACGACTACCATTGATACTATTACCATCATCCCCACCACTATCTTCTTCTCCATATTCCTTGCCTCTCTTAAGAATATTTTCTTTTTCTGGGAAAAAAAGTGTCGATGTAAACAGTATCAGAGAGCAGGAAACTTGAAGATCCTATGTTATCTATTGTTTTATCTATTTCTCTCAGTTCTTTGGTTTTCTTTTATAGGAGAAAGAAAGGGTCAACGAAGGAAAAACTTTGGTGTTGAAACGTGTCATTGCAATGGATAACGTGCCTGAATATGCGCTGTTTATGTAACAAGGAATGTTATCGTCTTGCCACGTGTTATTAGGGCAAGGGTACTGCTGTCGACATAGAATTAATCTTTGTTCGGTTACTCCTCTGCGTTGTGACATCGAAGAGGAAATCATGGAATAATTATCTTGCAAATTGTTTTCCATATTGTTCTCTTGCAAATTTTGCTCACAAAATCTTAATTTTAAGCCTTTGTTCCAGGAACAAAAAATTCTCAACCCTGAAAGTACCTTTAATTTCTCAATGTTTAGTGGATGAAACTGAAGCATAGCTAATGGGTAGCTATACATTAAAACTTTCGATTGATTAGATGAATAGTTCATATATATCCAGAGTGCATGCTTTCCTCTCTTTAAAGTTTAATATAATTGATGGACCTTTTGAATTTGGGTCCACTAAGAGCTAAGTTCAGTACTTGCAATCATAGACCTGAATATTGAACATAAAACAGAACTAAAAAGAACTTGAGGGGCAAGTTTTCGATCATTGGTAGGTTACTTCAATGAGTTGGCAAGGGACAATGACAAAACAGTGGTGGGGTTTTGAGTGATTAATATCTGTTCTGCATTAGTTAGTGAGGAGCCTTCATGGTCAAATTTTGTGGAGACATACCCACATGAAGATGGTGAAGGTCCTCCCAACATACCCTAACCCTTGGTCTCTTGAGCCCTGCCCTACCATCAGTTATGGGACAGAATAAAATGGGTAAAACTGTATCGGATATCAATGAATTTTAGTGATAAAATAAATTTAGTGACAAAATCAATACAATCATAAACTTCGATGCTTAAAACGACGTTATTTTAAGTATCAATAATCACACTAAAACGATATATCAAGTTCAATATTACAATTGAAGATATTGAAAGTTTAATAGTATAAGCGATATAATGCCTATAACTAAAACTTACTTTAAGAATCTGTCAACCCTACCTAAATGCATGGTATATATTAAAAAGTTGAAACTCTTATTAAAATCTTTAATTGAAGCATAGAACATGAAGCTGCTTGCTGTCATGTATCGGTGATGTGAGTTTCTTTCTTAGATGAGAAGAAGAGGCTGGTTGGGGGTGGAGATTTGACTTTTACCATTCCCCCCATTCTTTAGAGCAGTAAAGGAAAGAAAGAGATGCTTGAAAGTTGAGTTCACTTTCCTTTTCTTATTATGTTAGTATGTGGGCTGTGGTGTGCCAATGCATTCATTCTCCATATTTATATTTCGTTCCAACTATATAAACTCAGAGCATTTTTTTTATATTTTTATAAATAATTAAAAAATTACTAACCCCTCCAACATGTGTTTTTGCTCTCGTCTACTCTTTGTTAAATGGGTTAACTTCGGAATTGGTCCCAACTTCCTTCAAACGTTCATTGAGCCCTTCTTCTAGTGATTCTGTTGTGTGTGTGTGTTTTTGTTTGTTCAGGGTTAATTGCTCTAAGTCTCCAATCCACCATGAGCCAAACTATAAACTAGTAAACTTATGAGTTAAATTTTAAATTGATCATTAAACTACTAAACGTTTTAAATTACATTAATATTAAAACCTTAGCATTGTTCTGGGTTGTCCTCTTCCACAAGCACTGATACTGATTTCATATCCAGGACTGGTGGCACTTGGGGGAACAAATGCTTTCCTCTTGGAATCTATCTTTAGAAACACAATTTGGGGCCACCTAGATTTACCTGTAATTCGTGCCAACGAAGAGCTCTGATGCCTTAAGTGAAAAACAAAGAGAGAGAAGTTCTCTCCATTGTTTTCTGTATATTGCTATTGTAAAATTTACAATTAAGTTAAACAAAATTAAATTTATCTAGATATCAAAAGATAATGAAACTTTCACAGCCAAAATACCAATTAAGGAAATTAAAAATTAAACATATTTTATAAAATTGGTATAATTAAATAATTTTCTTCTGATTATTCATAATTGTTTTTCAAAAAAAAAAGTTGCAAACTCCAAGTTTCATTAAACAACTTGATTTGATTGTTTGTTTAGAACTAAAGTCTTTTCGACGATCAAAACTCACCAAATTTAAACTTTTAATCTGCAAGTGGAAGCCTCCAAAAATAACAAATTCATTTGAATCACCTTCACCAGCCATGAAAATGTTAACCTCAACCATAACCCGAACCCGAACCCGAAATTCCGACCATATTTTGAAGCCTCTCGTTCCCTGTTATAAACTGACATTCACACATGGAGTTTATGTCACTGGGTCCCATTAGCCACAAGCTCTCGTTAATGGCTTACATTCTTTTGCGATTCTTTGCCTCCCTTCTATCCAAATCCTTCTCTTTATAAATATAATTATATATATCCTTGCAAATTCATCTTTACCATAGTAGCTTCTTGTTTCGAAAGTAAGCAAAAAGAATCCCATATCTCCTCTTTGGCGATTGACCAGAGATGTTACATACGTTGGAGTCCCTGGAAAGCTGTAATTATGACGGGATGGACATGACAGTGCTCGAGAGACAAGCGGCAAGGTTGAAATGGCAACAACAATACTATGTGGTCCAAAACAACAATCCTGTTCCACTAAGTGCAAGTTCAGTGCCTCAGTCTCAGGGTCTGATTGGAAGCAATTTGGGTAGTGGACAGATGGTTGAGCTGAAAAGGCCAGAAGTTTTTCTGGGTACCGATGATCTTCAGGATTTTGTGAACTTGCCAGTATCTGGACCAGATTTTGGTGAGAGTGAAAAGCTGGATTTGGTGCCGCCTGAGGCTGCTGCAGATTACTGTATTTCTCGGACTTTTAACTGTCAGATGACAACGCCCAATATTGCTGTTATGAAAGAGGAAAGAGAGGATGTGATTTTGGAGAAAATAGAATCCACCACTGGCAGTGGCAGAGTTAGCTTTAACAAGAGAAAAGCTGAGGTTTGTTTCTTTGTGATGCTAAGGTTTTCTTTTGATTAATGTATGAATTGTGGTAGAGATTTACTTTTAGTAAGTGCTATGAATTACTAGATCAAATCAGTTCAATACATAGTGTCATTAATGCATTTGACTCTCGATGTACAGGCTGTTGCAGACCATAAAAGCAAAGATAAGAGGATTAGAGGTGAAGGGGAATCTGAGGTGAAAACAAAATGCAGTACTGAAATTTCCAGGAACTCTTCAAAGGAAAACTCCAAGGCATCTGAGGTTCAGAAGCCGGATTACATTCATGTAAGGGCGCGTCGTGGCCAGGCTACAGACAGTCACAGCTTGGCAGAAAGGGTAAGAAAACTTCTTCGAAATTCGAGTTGTAATTGCTGAGGAAAATTACTACTAGTTTAACTGGTGTGGCCTTTTATCTGTGTTTGTAATTTACAGGCCAGAAGGGGAAAAATTAGTAACAAGATGAAATGCTTGCAAGATTTAGTCCCTGGTTGCAATAAAATCACAGGCAAAGCTGGAATGCTTGATGAAATAATAAACTATGTTCAATCTCTCCAAAGACAAGTCGAGGTACGATAGATATGCATGTCGATATTGTTAACCTTGAATATTTTGTACATCTTTCTGTTAAATTTGTCAGGGTTGTAATTTAATGTACTTGCAGTTCTTGTCTATGAAAATTGCTGCTCTAAATTCAAGTGTTGAACTCAGTGTTCAAAACTTACCAATGAAAGAGGTAAGAAAACAAGCTTTTGAATTGTCCTTTCTCACTGTGCATTAAAGTGATTTCTTTTATGACTGACTTGTGCTTTAAATAATCATGCAATGAAGTTTCCTGCTTATGTCGCCAATTTTCCAGCAGCTGCTAAGTTACCAGAAATGGCCGGTTTGCCCTGCTTTCAGTTGAATCCATTGCAAAAAGAATCTGTAAGATTCATGTTAAACGAATCATTGCATCCTCCCCAAACTGAAGGAGTTGCAAGGGCTTCTGTTTGTATCACAGAACAATCTCTTAGCTCATCCAGCATGACTGTAATTTTTCCTACTTCTATGATTTTTAACTGCTCTTCTTCCCTGACGTCATGTATGATGTTCTCAAATGCCTTGCATCTCTCAAACTCATATTGCAGCAACTGCAACCATTCTCAACTTGGAACATGGATCCTCAAGGCCTTTACAACATGTACAATATGGGATTTCATTAAGATTGTTGAACTAAATTTTGTCTTTTACGTCAACAGGTAGCTCTAGCAATCTTACTCTTATTTACCACGCCAATTCCATTTTCATCTATGTTTCTTGGTCATATTCCCCACATGTATTATCATGTTTCCCCAAAAGTTTATTATGTTTCGAGAGTTTTTGGAGGATCATATCCTCGTAACCATGTGTTGCGTGATTTAAGTGCTTCGCAATTGGTGCAATTATACACGTCGCAAGTTATAATATAAAAAAGATATCGTCTCAACAAGGAATGGTGTAACTCTGTATTCTAACTTCTTGCACTATAAAATAAATAAATTGGTAATAGTAGGAGTGTATGTGAATAAATAAAATAAATGAACAAGTAAATAAAAGTAGAGTAATATCAAGTGAGAGAGCAGGTCGAGTTATCTTGATTATGGTGTGACAACTTTATGGAAAGTCTGAGTAGTTGATTGCCGAGGTAACTTGATTGTCGTGGCAACTGAAAAATAATTCAATTGTTGAAGCAACTGGGTTTCCTCTTCAAAGCTCGACAAAGCGTTCTTCAATGCCTTCTTGTTATTCCTAACTTCAAAGTACTGGTCAATTGTGCATGCCTTGGTGATACATCCCTGTGTTAACCATAGGTGAACAACAACCGATCTTGCGTTGTGCTCCTTTTAGCCATTGAAATCCAAATCTTATACCTAAGATGAATTAACCTTCACCAACGTACATTCAAATGAAGGTCATTTTCATTCGTTTCATGAATCTAACTCTCCCGATATTAGATAAATGAATAAACTCTCGAGATCCTCTCCCAATTCTCTCGAAGTCAATTAAAGAACCAAGAATGAACAAACTTTGAATTAAAAAGACAAACAATAATTCAAACTAAATCAAAAGATTTTCACAACCACAAAATCGCAACAACCCTAGCCAAATAGATTTAGTTCATGGCTAGGTTTAAAAATAACATAATGAAGAAAAATCTAAACATAAATTGGGTAGAAAGGAAAAGAATGCGTGAATTGCTCCCAAAACCGAATCTTCCTTCTCAATGCGTCTTGGATTCCTATTTATAGGAGATGGGTCGGTCTAATTGATTCTTGTTGAAGGAGAATTCTAATTGGAATAAAAGAACTATTAATTCTCTTTAATCTTTATCTTTAAGCTTCCTTGCAATCAAGATTTCTTTTCTTTTTTAAACTCTACGTGGGAGTCCAAACTTTTAGGCTTTAGCTCTTGTTTTGTGGTGCTTATGAGGTGAATTTATCCAATTAGTTTTATCATGCACAAAATAACACAACTAACAGCATCTTTTCCACAAGAAACCAACCAAAACGTAATATCAAACTTAAATGTGAAGAAAACTATGAAAATCATGCATGAATAACTAATAATGCAAATAGATCAAACTTAAATTTAGCAATAACTATGGGTAAAAGGGTAGAAAATATAGTACTTTTATACGCTTAACACCATGTTTGAATTTACGTCCGAACACGGTCACTTCAAGATGAAGAGTCAGAGCAACATTGTTGTACATAAACATCTGCCATTTCCGTTCCTTTTATTCCTTAATTACCAGCTAAGATATGTTGTTTTCTGGTTTTTTCTGCAGGTACTGTTCCTGGAATTATATCAAAACTTCAAGAGGGAATACAACTTCAAATGCCTCTAGTCACCTTCCTACGGGACTTATTTTAATGACTCGGATAGTTACCATTCCTGAAATCCTTGAAGTATCACGATGAAGATATTACTTTTTATGACATTATCGATTATTCACCAGCTTAATTCTTACAAGACTTCATCACTAAGAAAATTTGAACAAATTACTCAATGAACAAGCTCTTGTTCTTCATGTATAGCCCCATTATTCTAATAAAATACCATCTATATGATTAATAATCCTATTTTTTCCCATATTTCCACTGTATAATGACTAAAGATATGTTTCTTGTCACTATGTTTGCCCAATGAAATGAATATTGATATGTCTTTCTAGGCTGTGAAAGGAGAGAGCATAAAGGACCACACTAAGACTACCATAAAGATAAAGCTGGTGAGAATAGAAAATGACGGAGGAGGCATTGTGTTGGAAACTTTAAGTCATTGTTGGGGGGCAACAAAGGTGATAGAGATGAGTGAAAAGGGGTCGGAGCTAGTGACCGAATGGCCCAGCCAGCCGCCCAACTTGCCTGCAGATCTTCAAGCTCTCTTTGGCAATACTAAAAGAAAAAGACGTTAGATCTGTTATACGGTATTAAAATTAGGATTACACCTAACATTCTCGATCATTACGGATTCCGTTAATGGTTTTCTCATCATTTCTCCGACTCTTTCCAAGAAATCTGGTTGATCTGTCTCCATTCTGATATCAGTTTATAGTGGAATCAAAATTGGTCTGGCATTTTGCTTTTGTTTGTCTTGAAGCTAATTATGTGTTTTTGCCACTTCCAATCAGTTCTATGCCCGGTATGCTTAAAATCTATGTTGTCCCTCACGAATCCGGATTCTGGATTAAGTGTCAAATACCGATGCGTGTTTGTGTTTGGCATGTGTTGAGTGGTATCGAATTAATAGTAGGACCAAAAGAATCAAGGGTGTACCAGAATTTCGTATGCTTGCTTCTCAAGTTTCCATGAGAATACGAACCATTCCAATCTAGTTGAGGGGAATTCATGCTGTCCACTGTTGTTGAAATATTAATAAATGATGCCTAACAGCTGGCTTGTAGAACAAAAGGACATTGAATATGAAATGCAGAAGCTTGTCTGAGATTGAAGAGAACAAAAACTTGTTGCAGAAAGCAACCATATGATTTTTTCAGAACTAAGAATTAATAGATAAGATTTGTATACACCTGTAATATGATGAATAGGAAGAAAATGAGTTGATGTTGACAGTGACAGTGCTCACTCCCTTGTCCAAAAGGCGGTAGATATTTGGATTTGTCACTCTGCAACAAATTACTGTTTCCCATGAACATAAAATGATTTTTTTCCCATTTTTAAATTTCTGGATCATCACTGTTTGGTAGCTCGCAAAGGCATTAAAGGAAGGGTAGTAATAATCCATGGCGATATCAAAATGTAGATCCCGATCTGTGGTGATTATTCACAAGCTGGTTTGGTGTCAAAGCAGCTTAGACTGATTGCAAAAGCTTGAACAGAAGGTAAGGGTATAGATAATCCATGGTGAATATGTCTTTGCCGATTTTTCCAAACTGTAAGATCACCTTCTCTTGCTCTTCAGGTGATAGAGGGTATCGATAATCCATGGCGAATACATTTTTTGGTTTAATATATGAACTTCTAGTAAACTTTAACCCGAGTTAATATTTATAATCATCCAAAGCATGTACATATTCTTTTAGGAGAACCTCCAATATTTAACCTATAATATATTTAACGTACTAAAATTTTATTATTAGAGATTGAAGAATATTCGACCTTAGCTTAGTTGGTAAAGCGGACGACCGTAGTGTGTTCCATCATTGTCATCCTTAGGTCGCTGGTTCGAATCCGACAAGTAAATACTACTTGATGAAGTAGGAGACAGAAAGAATATTAAACAAACAAATACTCGGCTAAAAATGAAGTAGCAGTCGAGAGATGAGGAATGTAAGCAAAAAAGAAAAACATGTTTTGGGATTGCATTTGAAGACAAGTTATTGCAAGTTATATCGTGTTCTGTCAATATGTCAAAGCTCTTTTATATGAACTATTCCAAGTTTGTGTACTGATCAATGAGTTGATAATGTTATGGTCTCTCCTTCCTCACCATTTATCTCCACAAGTACATTTGCCATCCTTAAAATGGTGGAACCTAGTTCTATCCCTCGTGACAATCTCCCTATCATATATCTTGGAGATAAGCTTCGTAACTGTGTGGCAGTCCTCGCATATCCGGAGATTCTTGACAATCCTAATCGTCGCACCAGGTTTCGTTCTATGTAATCTGAATGCAATAGCCAGCTTCTCGCTGTGCTGATTGATTGCCATTTCTTTGGCATCGTCTTTGAGATCAAGCAGTAGGTTCTGCAATGCAGGTTTATATACTTCCTTTTCAAGTCTTACAGCAATACTGTCCCACGTGCGGTAAATCTGTTTTGCCTGTGGGTGGGACTTGGTTCCGGCTAAGAATTCATGTACAACCCCATTCAGACTTATTGCACTGCAACCGGGAAGTTTCGAGACGCCTCGTTCTTTCATGTGCCTCCTTGTTTCAACTGCACGGTCCCAATCCCCTGCTGCTGCATGAATGCTTGCCAAGTGAATATACCGGCCAACGGCATTTGGTTTTACTGGCATTTTCTCAATCAATCCCTTTGCTTCTTCCAGGGCCCCTGCTCGGCCTAGTAGATCAACCATGCACCCATAGTGCTCTATTCTTGGCCTTAATTTATGAACTCTTTCCATGCTCTCGAACAATTATTCTCCTTCATCGACCAATCCAGAGTAACTACACGCTGTTAAAATTGCAGTAAAAGTGACATGATTCGGCTTGATTCCTACCTTCAGCATATTCTCAAACCAGTCCAGCGCTTCTCTTCCATGTCCGTGAATTGCAAATCCATAAATCAATGCGGTCCATAAAGAGACTTCTTTTTTCTTCACTTTCTTAAAAACCTTTAAAGCTTCCTCCATGTCACCACACTTTGCAAACATGTCTATAAGAGCACAGCCTAAGATTGGGTTGATCACGATTCCGGTTTTGTCAATATATGCATGAATCCATCTCCCTTGATCCAAAGCTCCGACATACGAGCAAGCAGAGAGAGTGCTTGTGAGGGAAACTTTATCAGGTTCGGCGCCTTCAAGCTGCATTTCTTGAAATAAATTCAACGCTTCCTTGTACATGCCTGCCCCAACATATCCAGAAATCATACTAGTCCAAGAGATAACATTCTTTGTTGGCATGTTTTTGAAAACTTCATATGCGATTTCCATCTTCCCACACTTTGCATAGCCATCAACCATTGAGTTCCAAGAAACAATGTCTCGTTCCGAGACCTGGTTGAAGAGCAGACGTGCAGCTTTGATGCTGCCAGAGGATGCATAGACATGGAGCAAGGAATTCACAGCATAAACCTCCAAGCCAAAACCGAACTTTATGACATGGGCAATAAGTTGCTTGGTTTCTTCCATAGCTGACAAATTGGAACACGTTTCAAGCAGGAAAGTAAAAG
Organism: Hibiscus syriacus; assembly: GCF_006381635.1. Classification (NCBI taxonomy): domain Eukaryota; kingdom Viridiplantae; phylum Streptophyta; class Magnoliopsida; order Malvales; family Malvaceae; genus Hibiscus; species Hibiscus syriacus. The sequence continues at coordinate 789,920 of NW_024062822.1, read as the reverse complement.
TGTAAGAATTGTGTGGAACTGAAAGATGCAGCATTTGCTGAAATAAATGAAGGGCCTTTTCTGATTTGTTGTTCTCTGTGTATCCTTTAATCCTGGTGTTGTACATGAACATAGTAGGCGTATTCACTGTATTAAAAACCTTCTGGGCGTGTTCTAGATTACCATATTTCGAGGACACACAAAACGTTAGTACTTTGCTTACTAAGATTGTATCTGCAACAAGACCAGTTTTGAACATATGTACATGAATCTGCTTGAGTTCATTTTCAAACATCGATCAAGCACAGATAGGGTTTGGGTGGCGTTTAATTCCAGGGACAACTGCTTTGTCGGAGATGAAGTGATGGGTGTCATTTATTGGTTAATAAGGCAATGATATTAAAACAAAGCTGATGAATAAAAGTTTCTTTCTTCAATCTAATTTACAAATGCAGATAAGGTTTTTGGTAACTTCATATATATATATATGGATATGCTTACAGTTGCTCTGTGTGGTCCTTATTTGTTATCTCGTCAAGCTATCGCCTTTCGAAAAAGAAGTTTGAACCACAAGTTAAAAGCATCAAGATACATATATATTCTTCATCACAGCCGAAGTAAAACAAGGAATTTACCATTCAGGTACATGTAAATAGCCGTCCTATAAGTGCAGGACAAAAGAACTAATTTTGTGTCAAAGATTGATACTTTAGAGAAGGAGAAACTTGCAAGCTTTATTGTATTAAATTCAGGTTCCCTTGTACATTTTTGCTGTTGGAGTTTCACAAAAGAGAGAAGAATGAACTATAAAACTATGACAACCTTTGTTGTAGCCATTGATAGCATATCAGTTTATTACCATCAAATTTGAGACAGACTGTTGGTTTTTTTGGGCCTTCTCAGCTTCAAGCTTCCTTAATGTTGTTGAACTCAACTTGCCTCCACTACATTCTTCAGACACTAGATCTACAACTTCAATCTGCAAAAATGGGCACCATTTTGTGAAAATTGTAAAGAAGATTTGTCTGACAATCAAATACTACATACATCATAGAAATTAACCAGACAAACAAACCTTTAACTGTGACAGACCTCTTTCAGCTCTTTTCTTATTAACTGATACTCCACCTGGTAATGTCTCCTTGCTGTCAAGAAACTACTGCAGTTAGCCAAAGGATCCACTAGCATTATCTAAGGTTGAATTATAGTAAATACATTGCCAAAAGGGGACAAAACCAGAAAAGAAAAATTAAACCGAAACTGAAAGGACCAATCCATCAATGGATTTTAAAAGGCAAGCCAAAATTTTGCAGTTCAAAGCACAAGATCCAGAAAGCAAAGTAAGCATTCATGTGATCTAAATTAAGAATCAACTATCTTATATTATACACTTGTCTTAATATGATCAATGAATAGCAAATTAATCAATGATGAACCTGACAACAATGGCCTCCAAGTTTTCATCAATGATTGAAGGTCCATAGGGATCTGTAATAGGTTCAACTTGCACTAACAGCACTGATTTGATAGACTGCAAAAGTGTAAGCAAAATTATTTATAAAAAAAAATCATGGTTTTCTGATAAAAATACCCCATAGTTTGATTTCATACCTTAATGTAAATCTCAACCTTGCGCATCCTTTCGTCAATGGGTTGAATCAATTCGGCTAACTATAAATGAGAGAATGATTACTAGAGTTAATAAAAGGTCTTTTCTCTTAACCTAATTCAACCAGGCAATCAAGTTTAGTATTTCGATTATTTCAGAGTAAAAGCCAAGAACTTCATATAAAATAAGCAAAGAAATTACTTGTTTTTTGGTCAACATGGAGCCATCACAAACACCCACCACGATTCGATCCCTGGCAAGCTCCGCTGCTGACTATTTCCCACAAAATTTCGTTTCTTTCATATGAATTTGGATAAAGAAATAAAAGTAGAACACAAGCACTAAGAAAACAGAAAGAGAAAGAGGTAATTTTGTTAGCTTTACCTTGAGGAAGAGGCGGTGACCGTCGTGCAAACGGTCGAATGTGCCACCGAGAACGACGGCGCCATACGAATTTGGAGGCAATAGTTTCGTATTCTCCAAAGTTGATTGACCCGTTTGCTCTTCCAACAGCGTCATCTGTATGAGACAGCCGGAACACAACAATCAAAGGAAAATGAGACTCTCCTTCCGTGACCGTTCAATTTAGAAGAACAAATGGGAATATATTGACTTGGACTAGGTACGTCGAACCTAGACTACTTCAATCTTTTTGTTCGGGAGTCAGGGTCAGTCTAGTTTAGTAGGAGAGTTTTACCTTTCAGGTACCTAATTCCGGCTATTCAGTTCCCGCCGTTTTTTTTAATGTTTCATGATTCTTATGGAACGACTTCGCTAACTTCCTTTCTTGTTTGCATATGTAATGTAACTACTTAAGATATATGTCTTTTTGTTTATTTTCACAAATGTTTTTTCTCTCTCGGTTCTAAGATTTTATATTTATTAATCTGAACCGACTCACGTCGCATTCTTAGTTTTGATGGGTAAACCTTTCAGCAAGAATATTTTACATACACAAATACTCGAACTCAAAATTTTGCTTAAACGACATCAATCTACTTACTACTTGAATCAACTCTAGTTGCTAAATGATTTTTTATTATTTTTAAATTTTGGATAAATTGCACAAATTTATCAATACATTATATTAAAATAATTTGTCATTAGATGATATATGTTTCATTTCTTAGTGATTGGCTAAATAAAATGAATCATGTTATGTTTATGATAGTGTATATAAATATAAATTTAGTGTATGTGAGTGTATAACTAGAAGATAAAAAAAAGGTGTGGTCTAGTATGTTTTATATTAATCTAGTGAATGTCTTAACTTGTAAAATGGGTTGTCTCTCTTTATATGCTTAAAACTTGCTTAATTACTTTGACGTGTATTTTGACAAAAGTTTGGTGTGGTTTTAAAACATGTAAAGTTGAGAAAAACACACGTCATCTGCAATTTAATGTTAAAAATATCGAAATTTAAATAGAGATATCGACACTTTAAAATAAACTTAAATTTTAGAAAGTTGAAATCCGAAAATAATATCCTCCTTCAATATCTAACTTTAACATGGTCAAATTTGTTGTGTGACCTTATTGTTTATATGGTTTAGCATTTTTGGACATGAATTTTGATTAGTTTGCAGTATGATCCTTAATTCCTTGATTAGTCTAGGGTATGATGATATATGGTTGAATCCTGCTCCAATTTGTCTTCGATTGCCCCGATATTGAAAGTGACAAAATTGGATGAGAGGTTTTGGTTAGTTGGTTTTTTAGCTATTAATGTTATGTCTTTTTATTTTTTTTTTCCAATATAATCCCTGAATATGTGCACAAGTTTTGTTCTTCTCTTCGATATAATCCCTGCAGATGCATACCATGTCCACGCGATCGAGCCAGCTGCGAGCGTATCCACCAGGATCAAGGCTAAAATTCGAAGAGCAACCGAGGCTGAAAGGAAAATGCCACTGTTCCTCCTCGGGATAAGGTAGTCTTACTTGGAGATGGAAATTCCAAAGGTAAATATGTACACAAGCTTTGTTCTTTTCGATGACACCTGATTTTCTTGTGCTTAAAATTGTACTTCGATTACGAGGGAATGGCTTGAACATGCTGATGTAACTTACAGATCAATGACATGATTGGAGCTTATAGAGCTATGGTGTTTTTCCATGTTTCAGCTAAGGTGCAATTTTCCAGCCTATCAGTTATTGTCCACTAGCTGCGTTTGACAGTTTAGGTTCTTGGTTTTTTTTAATTAACGGATGACAAGCTGTTTTATCCAGTAGTTTTTCCTTGCATCTGAAGCCAACGCGTTTGGAGTTTTAGTAACAAAATTGCTACTGGAATTTTAGTTCAGATTGCTGGAAATTGGAATACGTCTTATAGTAGTACTAATGTTTTTCAGACCCTTCATGCCACTTGCTACAACATAAAAGAAACATTAAGTTTTGTCTGAAATCCAAAATATTATGACATGATTGGAACGTTACCTAAAATGTTAATTTCGTGACATTTTAACGTTTTCGGTTATAACCGGAAATGTTATGGAGAAAGTAACATTTCCGGTTGCAACCGAAAACGTTAAAAGATTAACATATTAAATAACGAAATTAACATTTTAATTAACACTCTACCATAAATATTAAAAAAATATTAAATTTCTGATCACACGTTTTCTTAACCTTCTCAGAAACCAAACAAGGGTTCTTCTAATTAGGGATGGCAACGGTGAGGTTTCGGGCCAGAGATTGGTCCCCCGTCCCCGTTTAAAAAACTCGTACACGTCCCCGCTTAAAAAATCGCGGGGATTTAAACGGGGATCCCCATCGGGTAATCGGGGAAAATCACGGGGAAACGGGTATCCCCGTTTAGCATAAACAGTTATTTAAATGGGTAATTTTCACCGTGGGGATAACAGCGGTGAAAATTATCCGTTTAAATAACCGTTTACCTTATATGGTTATTTTTCACCGCGGGGATCCCCGTTACCGTTTAAATTTCACACGATGATACGAGTTATTTATAAAATAATGTCATTATCGGATCTAAACTTACTTAAAACGCCAAAAACCACCAAATGCATCCAAAATATAAAAACAAAACAATTCAAATAGACTAATAATATAATGTTTCAACTTTCATAAACAAAATCATTCTTCCAAGTTTCAACTTTCAAGTCACGTCAACACCACCACCACCGTCATCAAACAGTTGTGATCCCCGATTGCTCTAATTACACAAAAATAATTATAAGCCACCAAAATTTATATAAAAAAATTAATGATATCACGCATAACTTGTATATCAATTTAATACCTCGTCACCATCATCACGATCATATTCGATGCTTTTACAATATGCTTCGGACTCTTGTGAGCAAATTGTTGTATTTATTAATTTATACAACATATCATATCAATAATACAATTGAAAACAATAATCTTATAAGTAAAAGAAATAATTAATTACCTCTTATTTCGTTTATTAACCAACTTTGGGCACACATTAACAGCGGAGCAGGGAAGGTGAAGATCAACGAAGCAAGATTTGAGAACAGCCGCAGGAAAAATGACGAGTAGATTGTGTTATCCTAAATCATAATCTCCTTTATATATATATACTTTAATTTAATTTAAATTTATTAATATTATATATATATATTAATTTAAATTAAATTTATTAATAATTATTTTTAATATTTACCGAGTGAGATATAAAGCCGGGATCAAATAGGGTATTCAGATAATCGAGACAAAAATTACCAAATCCGTCTCATTCCCATTTAAAAAATTCAATTTTTTCCCGTCTCCTTTCCCCATCCTCGTTTATCATCCCAAACCTAACCCGTTTAATTCCATTTTCCCCCGACGGATTTGATTTTTTTTTTGCCATCCCTACTTCTAATGCTACACTCTCCACCAAGCGAACAACAAGTTGAAGTTGTAATGGCGCAGCCAACTTGTCCAGAAGAACCATGTACGACAACGCTTTCGGCGGTACACCAAGGTTCTTTAACGGTGGTGGTCGTGGCCCCATTTTGTGGCCGAGACCGCAGGATTACACCGAGATTTTCGGCGGATTTCACGCGTCTCGAGGTTCGTCGATTCCGGTGTTGGATCTTCCCTTGATGAACGACATCAACGAGGTTATGTTTGAGGTATGAAATACGAGGTTCAACTACGCGGATGTTTTCGGCGGATCTGATGACTCGGATTTCCCTGCTTCGTACGAGGACCTGATGAAACGAGCCAATGCTGTTGATGATCATGATCACGATCACGATGGCGATTCATCTGATGAAGCTTGGTATACTCATATCTTACTTATTTTTTTGAAGTTTTTTCTCCTCTGTGCTTTATGCTAATTTTTGCAACAAAAACGAGTAAATAGTTGGATCTTTGATAAGATAGTATGCTAGTTACACTACTGCAAAGTTTTGATTTCTCCCCCCCTTCGTTCTTTGGGTACTCAATCATGATGCATTTGAATTTGAACTTTGTTTTTCCTTTTAAATTTAACTCCTATTAGTATAATGGCTAGAATCAAGTATTTGTGTTTTATGGTAAAAGGAATACTGAGTTTCCTACTGGAAAATTTAAATGTTCTTTGAGGAATCTAAGAGGGGTGATTCTTAGTTGTACTCATTATCCAATCGATTTTTTTCTTGGATTCCGGGCTTTTTCTTCTTCAATGAAGTGTAAAATGCGTAGAAGAACCTCTTCGGAAATATGTTCTTTCAGTGTTTGAATTAGGCATTGTTTTGAATATCCGTGGCATGTTAATGCTATGATGGTTCTTTGTAAAGCTCAAGCAAAACTGAAGAGTGCAAAAGAACAACTGGAAAGGAAAAGGGAAGGCGCAAAATGCTCGACCTAACCGGGTTCAAAGTCTGATGGGGAAAGTAAGAAGGAAAGGGCCAATAAGACTGTTGAGGGTTCCGGACCTTCCGGTGATATAGAAGTCGAGAGAGTGCTATGTATGGATGGAAAAGAAGATAGTGGAATGAAAATGCATGTTGGAGAGGAGAGGCAAAGAGCTGCGAAAAGCCAGGCAGCTGATTTTCTAGAAGGCGAGAAACTTTTTAATGCACCCAAAAGATTTGTAGTTGAGAAGCTTGGGAATGAATCCCAACCGATTCACGAGTCTGTTGAAATTGATGAAGCTGATGAATGGCAGGAAGCAGCTCAATTTTTTGAATTGGTTAGGACAGACAAGTCAAGAATAATATTGGAGCAGATGAATAATGAGAAAGTTTTGGTCCAGAGCATTAAATCTCATGAGCTCCAACATAAAGGCAAAAAAGCAAACATCGGGGCTTTGGAGCAACAACCAGACAGTGATGAGAAAGTAGAAGCTGTTAGGGAAGACCACGAGCTCGAGAAAGTTGAGAGGGACATGAAAACGGCGAAAGAAAGTTTTGAAAGGGGGGAACCCACCAGAATATCGAAACCTGTTAAAGAGGTCCGTAAGCATAAAGGGCATGAAAAGAAGGTTAAAGCAGCTCAAGAGGTTAGTGAACTAGAGGAGAAAGCTCTAACAGCAGGGAAACCTTTTGAAAACGGTAAGAAACTAGCTGGAACTAATGAATTAGGAATATGCGAGCAGCAGATAAATGTTCAACGAAAAGGAAATATGGTTGAAGCTGGGCAGATTGCAGAACAGAAAGAGAACGGGAAGCAGGAAAAGCAAACTATTAACAGTTTTGACAAGCTGAAGATAGTAAAAGCTACAAAAGCAGAAAGATGAGGAGAAAAGCTGGAGGGAGGTTTTTGAGCAAGAAAAGCATGGAATAAATCTTGAAGTACAAGGAGAGAATGACAAGAAGCAGAGAGATGTTCTTGAGCTGGAAGAGAAAGAGGAGATTGAAGGAACTCGTGAACGAAAAGAAAGTGCGAATAAAGAGGAGGAACTTGACCTAGAAGAGAAGATATGGAGAATGGCTCTTGACTGCTATAGAAAAGACTAAAACAATCACAAGTGCAGGAAGAAAATGAGAGGAGACAGAGAAAGGGTTTTGAACAAGAAGAGATGGAGGCCAAACAAAGAGGTTCACGAGGTAGATGCAAGCATGCGAAGACCAATGCAGGTTACCGAGGAAGAAAAAGATGAGAGGCAACAAAAGGAGGTTTTTGAAAGAAAGGAATCTGAGAACAGACTAAGAAAGGTTTGTGAAGAGGAAGACAATGGGATCAAAGAAGCCTATGAAAAAGAAGAGACCGTGGAGAGATTCAAAGAAGATTACAGCATACCAGAGAAAGCGGTCCAAGATACAGAAGAGGAAGTGAAAAAAAGAGTAGTTGAGCTTAAAGAAACCGAAGAACTACATGGATTAAATGGTGTCTACCAGCATACCAAAGGTTTGAAAAAGGGAAGAAATCGAAATTTGCTGAAGGAACTCGTCAGCGTGTAGAGGGAGAGGATTCTGTGGTATCTGATGCAGTAAAAAATGATCAAATCATTGAAGAAATGGAAGAATATGGAGAGTTCATTATTGAAGAAAATGGAAAGGTGGAGGTTGAATTCAGTGACAGTGAAAAGAAATCAGATCCATACGTGGAAAGTTGAATGTTTCTGGGATGGCTGGCTTTGAAGCTAAAGTCAGTCAGTTCAGAAAGGATGACATTTCAGACTTGTCTTGGCAAGATGACGGTGTGAAGAAAGCTGGCAAAGCTGGAAATGCCATTGAACAAAGAAATGTCGAGAAGATTAACAGTGCACCTGTATTTGACTCTGATAATGACAATCAAGGGTTGGAATTTGGTTATGAATGCAAGGAAAGATTTAGGAATGTCAAAGAGGCCCAGGTTTCCTCACAGCTTGATGTAGACGGTATAATTTTGTATCAGCTCAAGCGGCAAAAGAGTGTTGAAACTGGAAGGAAACATGACACAGCTAAGACATCTGCATTGGAAGGGGAAGAGAGCATTCAAAAAACAGCTCAGAGCACAGAAAGGAAAGATGGGAAAGTTAATGAGAGCCTCAGACCTGAAGAGGAGGAGGCTGAGAGGCTGAAAAGAGAAAGAGAACTGGAGAAGGAACGTCTTAGAAAGATAGAAGAAGAAAGAGATAGGGAGAGGGAAAGGGAAAGGGAAAAAAGATAGGATGACAGTTGACAGAGCAGCTCTTGAAGCTTACGAAAGGGCTTATGTTGAAGCTCGAGAGAGGGCCGAAAGGGCTGCTGTAGAAAGAGCAACTGCTGAAGCTCGTCAACGAAGGTACATGACAGACTAGAGAAGGCATGCGCAGAAGCTAGGGAGAAGTCTTCTATGGAGACCAGGCTCAGAGCAGAGCGTGCTGCTGTGGAGAGAGCAACTGCAGAGGCTCGAGAGCGTGCTGTGGAAAAGGCAATGGCTGAAAGGGCTGCTTTTGAGGTAAGGGAACGAGTAGTACGGTCTATGTCTGATAAGTTTTCAACTTCTAGAAACGTTGGAATGAGAACAAGCTCTTCATCCTCTGTGAGTGTGTCCTTTGTGTTTTATTTTTATGAAACCTATGCTACCTGGCAGCATATTAATGGATTCTTAATCGGCAGGATATAAAGGATCAGAACATTCAGAGCAGTGGTTCTTTTGATGGTTTAAGATACCCATATTCCTCTATTTATAATGGTAGGCTATTTTCTCGAGTACTATTGTAGACACTAATTTTCCGTCACACGAATCGCACAACCGGCCGGTTTTCACTGCACCATCAAAGTCGTGTTTCAATGGGAATCCTCAACCCACTCACGCAACCACCACCTTATCTTTATTTTTTATTATTGTTATGTTAATATTTTTCTATTTATTTTTCTATTTATTTAATTTTTTTTTCTCTTTGATATATTTTTCTTTTGATTTATTTTTCCCTTTTTTCTTTTGATTTATTTTATTTTATTTTTTAACTTATTATTATTATTATTATTATTATTTTCCCTTTGATTTATTTAACATTTATTTATTATTTGTTATCTAACATTTTTTTTATCTTTTTAGAGAAAATCCAACCAATAAAAGGTAAGTCATTTGAATCGGGTTTTTAAATTCCAATTTAAATTTTAATCTTCGCAATTAAAAACAACTGATAAATTAATTGGTATTGAAAAAGCGGTTCAAGGGTGCTAATCCTTCCTTGCCCGTAATCGACACCCGAACCCGACACGTTTCTTGTACAATGCAGATCAGGTAAGATGGCGTTCGACCCACCTAAATTCGTTTTAAAATGGTCGATGACAACTCCAACCCAATCAATTCAAGTCGAAGCCCAACTCCGGGCCCACTCGAATGGCGACCGCGATAGTTTGGCGACTCCGCTGGGGAGAGGTAAGTGAGTCAGACCAGAATTAATTTTCGGTTGTCTTTTTATGCGAAAATAGTAAATTTTAATTTATTTATTCGATTATAATTATTTACCTTTGATTATTTTTCAAGTAAATAGTTGTACTTACATTTTTTCAATGATTTCATATTTATAATTAAAGTTTCTATCTCTGGTTTTATACCCGAGCTCTGAACCCATTTTTTAAAGTGGGGTGAAAGCGACGCATTCGTGAGAATTTATTCTCCGTATGGGCCTAACAAGTAACCTTCGGGATTCATATACCTTATGCTTTCGTGTGAATTTATTCTCCGTATGGACATAAAGGAATGTTTCCTCTCGAGTTTAACTTAGTTCACATAAGTTTGTAATGGGCTTAAAACTAAGGGTCTGGCAAGCCTAACGGGGTACCAGCAATGATAACTTGAGTACCTTTTTAAAACATAAACCAGGAGACTACAGGAGTTAGAACCCACCCTAAAACTCCATTTCAAAACTTAGGATGCTTGAATTATTTCATGTTTTACTTTTTGTTCAAAGCATGCGAACTAGACAAATATACGGTTAGAATTTGTTTGAAATTAGCATGCATGATAGAGATCATGTCCGGGTAGGAATAATAAGGATGTGTGGTAAGACTTTTATTTTCATGACTGTTTTTGATTATTTTTACCTCACTAACTCTTTTTATTTTTTTTATTTTTTTTATTTTCATCATTTGCATCATTCAAAAGAGGTGTTGATCTACCAAAAACGTGTTTGTTAAACATGAATAATTTGCATTAATAAACAAAGGGGTTATAACACAAGAGATGAAAAACTCAGGAGTCTATCTATGGTCCGAATGGATTGGAATTTACACTGTGCACACCAAAAGTCAATTTTTTGAGCTGACAAAAGTTGCAAGGCAAAAACCTTGTATGTTATATGTTTTCAAAATTAGATTATATATTATACGTTTTCCAACATTATATTATATATTTTCAAAAATTATATATACTACATATATTTTTTAAAACTATATATTTTAAAAAATTATATATTATATATTTTTAAACTACATATTATATTATAAGAATCCTAAAGTAACCTCAAATAAAAATAATTGTCTACAATAATATTTAGGATTAAGGCAACAACTGTAATATTTAGGATTAAGGCAACAAGTGGAATCACCTTGTCTTGTTGATTTTCACACTTAAAAGAAAATTGTCTTACAGGAATTTCTTAATTAGAAAATAACCTCAGTGACTGAAAATGTCTTATAATATACGATTTTAACCAACTTTTATTGGATTTGCGAAAATGACCAATAAATTCGCAACACGAACTCCTATTTCGCAACCCAGCTTCCAAATTCGCAATGCGATTATGTAAATCGCATTGCGATTTTTCAAATTCGCAATGTGAATATGTAAATCGCAACACGAATTTGTAAACCGCAACACAGAAGTCAAATTCACAACACATAAGTCAAATTCGCAACACAAAAGTAAAATTCGCAACACTAAATTTCAAATTCGCAATTGAATTTCAAATTCGCAACCCGATTTTCGAATTTGCAACACGAATTTAATTTCGCAACATGTTTAGTTTCGCAACACAAATGTTTTGGGTATATAACTACGCAGTAGCAGCAATTCATAAACTAAATCTCTAAATCGCAACTCATTCCATCTCAATCTATTACTCTCTCCGGCGACATCCGTTCCTATATCCAACGACATCCTTCCCCATCTCTAATTTTTTTTACATAATTTTATTTCTATATATTTTTTCAATGATTTCTCTCCCAAATTATCAACTATCAACTTAATAAAGGTATGTTTTTTTCTAAGTTAGTGTTGATATCTAGTTTATAGCTCGTTTGTTTAGTAAATTAATTTACAATTTGTAGAATGAAATCATCTAATGTTGATCATGTTTGGATAGATTTGTGTTTTGGATGGTCATGAGAGAATGTTCATGGTGTTTTACAATATATGCCTTTACCCATGAATCTTCAACTAAAACTATCATTAAAAAAATTAATTTATGAAACTCTAATGTTACGTGTTGTAAAGAAATTGAATTTAGAGCCTCTAAGTAGATTTATGTTATCTTATCAGAAAAAAGGTAAAGTTTATTTGTTAACCGACAATGAAGATGTTGAACGATTCATTGCTTACATTAGTGTTTCGCAAGATGATGTTACATTGTATGTTGTTGAACCTAAAAGTAGTGAAGTTGGGTCAGTAGCAGGTAGTAATCAACTCAGTTCTTCAACCCCATTTTATAGTGCTCACAATGTACAACGTTGTTATCAACCTTAAAATTTAATGGTTCCACCATAATTTCACCACCAAGAAAATTTTGTTTCACCACATTTCCAATACCAAACCCAATCTTAAAACCCACAACATTTTTCTAATCCAAATCCCAATTAACTTTCAGCACCAAATTCCGGTTTTTGTATTGACCAGCTAGACGATTATGAGCCAACAGAAAAAATTGTGAGTACTAGTCAGTATTCGAAATTTGATCTTGGTCAATAGCCGAACTTTGATATTGGTCAATACTCAGATTTTGATGATGTTTCAGAAGAAGAAACATACCCTGCGTGTAATGATTTTGATATTGGCCAATACCCGAATTTTGATGATGAAACAGTCGATGCCGAGGAAGATGTTGTTGATGATAATAAGGAGGAAGTTAAGACTGTGAATGAACATGTTGAACATCCATTCTGTAATTCATATAACACTGAAGAAGAAAAAGTTCCCGAAGAAAAGAAAAAGAAGAAAATGTCACGGGAGTATAACTGAAATATGCTAGAATTACTTCAGATACCGGAAGAAGAGTTGATAAAGATAGTAGTTGATTGTTACACAAAAGTTATTCGTATCAAGAAAGATGATTGTTTTGATACAAAGGAAGACTTGAATATAGATTTGTATACGAAATGTGTGGAAGATGACTATCAACTAAAAGTTAACAAATCAAGCAAAGATCGTTTCGAAACAAAGTGCATGATTGACAAAAACTGTACGTGACGTATGATTGCAAAGAGGATAAAAGATTGCGAAATGTTTCAAGTTACGACTTTTATTAATAAACATACATGTTATGAAGTCAACGTCATGGAGAGTTGAACCATGTTCAAACACTTTGTTTGAAGTATTAGATAATAACTTAAATGGACTTGTCGATCTAAATACAAAAACGTGTAGTTGTATGAAATGACAAACATCTGGTTATCCGTGTGGCCATGTTATAAAAGTTGCTCTTCATCTAAATCAAGATGATTCAAGCGCATACACTATAGATTGCTACACTACAGAAGTATATCGACAGACTTATGTCGAGATTGTCTACCCTATTCCACATCTTTCTGAGTGGGATATACCGGATGACTTACAAACAGTTTTGCTACCAGTCATGGACAGCAGGCTACCTGATCAATCAAAAAATCACGATCGCATACCGTCTAAGGGTGAAGAGAAGAGGATATCGACATATAGTCGGTGCAAGGAAAGTGATCATACAAGGTTGACCTGTGGATCACTAGTGTCATCACAATTATCTTTTCCTCTACCAAAATATGGATTATCATCAAAATTCAAAGCTCATATGGTGCCAAGCAAAAGGAAATCAAAATCAAAATCGCAATCAAAATCAAAATCTCAATCACAACCGGCTTCACCTTTTGGGACTTATTAACTTAGGTGATTTTTAAATGCAAATTTTGTATTATGTGTATTTTATGTGTGAATGCATACATTTTCAGTTAGACATTCATTACTAACTTGAGTTTGAACATTGTTATGATATGTTCATTTGTTATCACTTATCAGATTGTTGTCTGTTATCTTTTTGAATGTGTTTTCTTTGAATTCGCAACGCGAAAGTCAAATTCACGTTGCGATTGTTGCGAAAGTTAAATTCGCAACGCGATAGTCAATTTCGCAACGCGAAAATCAAAATCGCAAATCGAAAATCGCAACGTGAATTTGACTTTTGCATTGCGAATTTAACTTTAACGTTGCGAATTTGACTATCGCAACAAGAAAATCGCAACGCGAATTTGACTTTGGCGTTGCGAATTTGTACATTCAACAGTCTTTTTTGCCTTCAACATAATGCAGATTGAATTTAAACAAATCAAATTTTACAAATCAATTCAACAAGTAAAAATAATTCTTATTTACAAATCAATTAAACAAATCAACTTTTACAAATCAACAAGCAAAAAATAATTCTTATTTCCTCAACAAATCAACTTTTACAAAGAGAACAAATCAATGCAAAATTCAATTAAACAAGGAAAAAAAGTGTACCACAGACAGTTATTTATGCACAAATACATCAATTTCATGCAGCTCACGTACGAAATAACATGCAGAAACCAAACATTTGCTAAAACAACACTTTCTACACATCTAAAACCAACAAACAACAAATTATTGAATTCTAGGTACTTAACAAAACATTTTCAAACCAACAAAGAGTATATATGTTAACAACACTTGCTCAAACTTATCAATTGTTTATGCAAACTTTTAGCACGCGGGTGCAAGTAGGCAACGTCTCGCATATATCGCTCGAGTCATAAAATGCCGAAACTATAAGCCTACTGCACCTCTATCTCTATCTGTGGGAGGTAGAATGTGTTTACTTCCTGTCGTCAAACACTCCAAGCACATGCATACAAGAGGACCACAATCCCCTATGGCTCCCTCCGTTTGTTGTGACGCGGTATCGTCTCTGATCATTGTAACTTTGAACTTTTTTGGCTTTTTGTTTCCAGAATTAGTCCAATAATCAATCGCGTCCAAGTATTTCTCCAAATGAGCGCTCCATCCCTTACAAATAATATCTCTCAAATCAGACAATGGTATGTAATTCAACATGCTGTCATATACTATTATCTTCAGGGATGGGAGCTTAAGCTCGACGAGAAGCCAATGACGACGTTCCAAAATAGGGATAAACACCTGCAATCATAAATAATTGCGCACATCAAATAAAATTTATGAAAACTTTTAAAATATTCAAAAAATAAATACTAACCTTATCGACCTCCCACCACGCAGGATAAAGTTTAGCTTTTCCATTACCCAACGTATATGAAACATCTCTCGGATCCTTCAAGTGAGCTACATGAAATGACGTCGACATAATAGTCCATCGAGTATTTCTTATTTTCCTCAATTTCCTTATTATTAGAAGACGTGACACATATGCATCAATATGATGTTTTATAAAAAAATACATATATTAGTGAATTTATTAATAATTTTTAAAAAAATTAATCAAAATGCAATATAAGAAGAATATACAGCCATTATCTTCAACCTCTAATAAAATACCTCACCAAGACCGATTAAGAAACAAATGTATAACATCGTCGAGTTTGTATTGGTCAGAATAACACCTCTTGCTCCGCTCATGTAGATAAAAATCAACTGTGGTCTTAGCCCAAAGGGTATTATCCGTAATTGTGTCCGGTAGTGTTCACCTCTCCTACTGAGGAATGGTACTGGCCGGTAACACATACGAAAGCCAACTCGCATCCATCATATCGGGCAGGAGAGGGGGTTTATCAATATGTAGACATATGATGCCATGTGAATCGGGCTCTTGAACGGCGGGTGAGACCTCTTGAACGATGACAGGGGCCTCTTGAACGGTGGGAGGGGCCTCTTCGATGATGAGAGAGGCTTCTTGAACGATAGGAGGCACCTCTTGAACGATGATAGGTGCATCAGGCTTCTTCTTACGGAGTCTTGGCATTAGTGGGGTGAACGGAGACGTAATGGCACGTGCACGACGTTTGATGCGTGAACCCCGTCGTGTAAGAAAAACCCGACGTAAAGCATATACCTTATCGGGCCGCTGAAAATAAATTAATACATAAATCAGTAAATAAATAAATAAATAATGCCGAAAAAAAGTTATTTGCATTTTTAGTATAGTATTAAACAAATTTACCTCATTGCGTAGAGTATGAACCTCATTCTGCAACGATGAAATAATCTCGCGTAGAGCGACAACCTCGTCACATAAAGTAGATACTTCACCAAGTAAAGACTGAACCTCATCACGCCATGTACCATTGTCTTTACGTAAAGTACCGACCTCATGACGCAAAGCACCGACCTCATCACGTAACTCCCCTAACTCATCCCGTGGAGGTGGAGAACAAGGAGATAAATGTCGTGGCCTCTTTGCCGGTCGCCTATCATGAGGTGATGGTAGAGAAGAGGCTCGATGATGTGATGGAATAGGTGATGGTAGAGGTGGAGAAGAGGCTCGATCAGGTGATGGCTTCAGGTGTCGAGCTGTAGAATCGGCCCAATCAGGTGATGACTCTCGAAGTGGGGGGTGCTCATCATCCGTCCCATAAAAAAATCGCTTACTAGCTTGCCACCAATCAGTGGCAAGCTCAGCCTCTGTGGGTGTCATCCTTTGTAATGGATAGTTGGCCTCCTAACAATATAAAAGCTCAAATAAAATTAAACGTGTACTAGTAATAACTTGTTTATATATGGTATTATTTGTGTGTTAGCTTACATCATTCATCGTCGTATATAGGAGTAACTCTTCCCAATCCAACATGCGGATCCTCTTCCAGGTAATAGCCCTAGGAATATCATTTGATTTTTTTATCGCATATGTCCGCATGTTGGGGAAAGCCTCAAATATCCAAATCTACAAACAATATAATACACAAACATTAGTAATTGTTAAATAATTAATTATGATTTTGGAAACATTATATAGAAATTATTACCTTAAAAGCCCAAGTAAAGCCTGTCAAAATGTATTTAGAACCATCGCCTCGTAATCTTTTTCGGTCCTCAAAGGCAGATGACAACTTCTTCCAGGTAGTTTTCCATAGATATGAACCCCACAGAAACATGTTCCATGCATTTAGGTCCTCTACTAATAATATTAGGTCCTCAGAGATAGGTTGTCTGCCCTCTTTGCCTAAAAAGCTGGCATGCAAAAGTAATAAATGGCATACTCGGACAAAATCAAGGTCATCAATCCGAGTAAAACCATCTTTAACAAATAATCTCTTCAAGTCGTCGACGTGTAAACTCGGCTTCGACTTTGCCAGCTCAGGAAAAACCCGAGATAACCATGATGGGCGGGAGATATGACTAGTGTACCGGGTTACATCATCGTGTCCGAAGCGTAGACCAGTGATTAAGCAAAACTCCTCCTGCCCAAAATAAATATACGCCGGAGGAAAATGAAACCATATCTCTTCATCACCACGTTGTATCCTCTTGGGTAGATCGTTAGTCATGGTCTGAAGAAACAAATGTGTCAACATAGCATCTCCACCTGGATATTGTACTTTCAGCCATGGCCCGAAGCAAGTATCCTCAAACAATTTTCTTTGTAGAGGATTAAGAGTTGATGCAATTTTAGTGGCTATGCTTAATTTATTCCTTAAGGTCAATGCAGTCGAAAAAAATTTCTACAAAAATAATAAACATACAAAGTTAGATATACCAAAAACTACAAATTATACACTATAAACAGACATGATATTAAACAGTGAAAATAAAGCCAAATATGTTTCAAACTAGCACGGTATTCACCCAAGTTATTATTCCATCATAGTTCACAAAACATCATATCCAGAAGTAAGCACTTATATAAACATTTAAAAGGACAACATATATGTTTAATGCAGGTTCAAGGACAACATAAAGAGTAGTAGTTTATTCTTAGTTTATTCTTGAAACTTAAATTCGCAACACTGTGAAGTTTATTCACCAAAGTCATTATTCCATCATAGTTCACAAAACATCATATCCAGAAGTAAGCACTTATATAAACATTTAAAAAGACAACATATATGTTTAATGCATGTTCAAGGACAACATAAAGAGTAGTAGTTTATTCTTAGTTTATTCTTGAAACTTAAATTCGCAACACTGTGAAGTTAGTATTTGTCTTTGTTTTTTGGTTGAAGTAATGCAATTCATTCAAGATTCAATTTGCAGAATAAGAGTAGTTTCTGAAACTTAAATTCGCAACGTGAAAATGAAAATCGCAACGCAAACATGAAAATCGCAACGTGAAAATTAAAATCGCAACGCGAAAATTAAAATCACAACGTAAATATCGCAACGCGAACATGAAAATCTCAACGCAAATATCGCAACACGAACATGAAAATCGTAACGTGAACATGAAAATCGCAACGCGAAACTAAAATCGCGTTGCGATTTTCATTTTCGTGTTGTGAATTTAAGTTTCAAAAACTATTCTTCTGCAAATTGAAACTTAAATGAATTGCATCTCTTCAACAAAAAGACAAAACAAAGACAAATACTAACTTCACATGGCAGTATTGGCAGCAACTGAATGAATTTACTAAGCAATCTAAGTGAAATGGTTATAGATTATATATTGAAATTACCAGTAAATTTATCATCAATATCAGAAAAATCTAATAATAATATAACAATTTCAAAATAAAAATAAGAGATTAAACTAACCCTCGGTGGTTGATTTTCCATTTATGACCATGAATGGTTGTGAGGGTTGCTCTGAGAGATGGAGATAGACGGATTTCGCCGGAGATGGGGATGGATTTCGTTCGGAGATGGGGACGGATGTCGCCGTAGAGAGTGAGAGATGGAGATGAGACTGAGTTGTGATTTAGGGTTTTATGTTATGATTTGCGATAATACTGTTTACATTTGTGTTTCTCAATTAATATTGTGTTTCGAATTTGAAAATAAAATTCGCGTTGCGAAAATAAATGTGCTTTGCGAATTTGACTTCTGTGTTGCAAATTTGACTTTTGTGTTGCAAATTTGACTTCTGTGTTGCGATTTATAAATTCGCGTTGCGAATTTGGAAACTGGGTTGCGAAATAGGAGTTCGCGTTGCGAATTTATTGGTCATTTTCGCAAATCCAAAAAAAATTTGGTTAAAATCGTATATTATAAGGCATTTTCGGTCACTGAAGTTATTTTCTCTTTCTTAATTTGGGCCTGTGAAATTACTTTCCTTTTGCTAGTAGGCTAGAAATTTCATTATATTCTGGGAGTTTATATAATTTCCCTTTTCTCATTTGGTTCAAAATGAAATATCCTTTCAGGTGTCCTACAAGTGGTTAAGTCGTAACTTTCTGGTCTCATCTAATGTCGCAAAGAGGTAATTTCCCCCACAAAGAATGCAGTTATAATGATTATGTTTGCTGACTAATAAATAGTTATGCTCATACTTAGGTTGCTTGCAGAGTTTGTTGAGAAACATGGAAGTGGGTTAGAAGTTGTATATAGTTTGTCTGGCTGGTTGAAGAACTCTCCATCAAACTATCATATTCAGCTTGTGACAGGGCCTAAACTTCCAGGTTAGACTTTCATGACAATTCCATCTTGTTCCACTTATTATAGTATGTATGCAGTTAAGGGTGCTTATGGGTTTATATCTTTAATTTGCTTGTACAAGCTACATGACCGTTCTTGGAGTAGATGACCTATGAGTATAATAAGGAAATCATAGGCATAGTAGATAGCATTTCATTCAATTATGGATCTCCATAATAATTTTTATGCAGTTTGGCTATAAAAATTAGATAAAAGTGATTAATGACAATTCTTTCTTCCTTTATTTATTGCAGAAGCCAAGCAAGAATATGATTGCAATTGCACAGTTCATGTGTATAGTGTGCAAGCTTGCATCCCAAAGGACCCAGCTGCTCAAAAGTGTATAAGTTGAACATGTGAGAGAATATACTTTCATTAAGACAGTGGCTAGAATTTGAATTTCTCAAAGTGTTATTGCTATTATTTATTTTAGTTAATGAGGTTGAAGTCCATTATATTTCACTTGAATGTTTGTAAATTTTGATTTATTAATGTTAACTGTTTTTTCTTAATTCGAGTCGTAATTAAATTTTAAAGTTGTTATTATTAGATATTACTACATGATATTAAATTTGAGTAATAAATAACAAAAAATAATATTTACAAATCAGGTTGATTTTGCGGCGTTTTAAGACTAAAAAACCACTATTGGACCACGCAACTGTTGTGTTTTCAATTAAAAATGTCAGTTAAAAATGCCACTAAATTACCTACCTTTTGTGACATTTTTAGTGTTTGTTCTTAAAACGCCTCTAAATGATCTAACATTTTATGGCATTTATATAAAAAAAACATCACTAAATATCATAGTATCTAACGTCATTTTCTTTAAAACGTCTATAAAGCGGTATTTTTTATTTACAAATGATGTTACTGTTTGCGACTAGCGTTTTACTGGTATTTTTTCGGGCTTTTTTATTTTTTGCCAAAAAGCTTTTTTTTATACTTATAAACGTTGCTATAGGACTAAAAAATGCCACTATTGAACATTTTTACTGTACACCTTTCATTAGGTTTTATAAGTTAATAACTTATTTATATCGATTTCATTGCGTTTCTATCTTATTTATATCGATTTCATTGCGTTTCTATTTTTGTATTGAATTTACATTTTTTTTTAAATATTTATATTCACATTAATTTATATTCTCATAATTTTCTAAAATTTTAGGTGTTAACAATTTATTCTATACAATATAACTCGTTCATCTGAGTACAATGTTCATATCTTTCTTTATGATGTACCATAATTTATATAGTTCAACGTAATAATTTTAAAATAACGTTTTATATTGTGTTTTTATTCGTTTTAATTTTGTATGTTCTTATTGCACTGTTAAATGTTAACTCATATTATTTATATTCTTAGTTTTTATTGAAAAACCACTTATAAAAAATATTTATCATATTAAAAAGAAAAAGAAAAACCATTCAGCACTAATCTTGAGCACCCAAAATATTAAGCTAAAAACAAAGAAGGCCAACAATGGAGTCAGTGACTCCATTTTCCAGTTAAGGAAGCTAACCACCTAATCCCCAAAACCCTACTATAAACCCTACCTATTTCATTGCCAGCGAACCGTTTCCCTGTTACGCAAAACCACGTCACCCTCTCCGAAAGCCATTGCGATTCTATCAGTCGGGACCAACTGCAGATACTACGCCACGGCGTACCCTCTCTCTGCGGAGTAACGTACCACCTGATTGTACTTCTCCGACCAGTAAGCAGCCGTGGGGACTACTACATGAGCCACCAGAGGGAAAAGCGGGAGACGGTTAAGCGACCGCGGCGTACCGTTCCGCTACCGGTTCGTACTTGTCGTACATTTCCTTAGCCGTCGGTTCACACTTCGTGTAACGTCCCTCGTGATCATCTTAGCCGCGTGTAGAACATCGACTCGTTGGACCTCCGAAGCCACGGTTCGAGCTTGGCATGAAGCCTGCTTTACCAGAGACGGCACGTGACGTTTCAACTCGTTCAAGGACTGGTCCACCTGCAGACTGCTACGTGTTTAAAAAATAACGGTTCCGTAACAAAAATGGCGTTTCGAGGCGTTGATTTGAATGCTTACCTTGCGATCGACGAACTCGAGGAGCTTGAACGGTACATAGTGGAATTTGTCGAAAACGGGGCCGGCGACGGTCTTGACGGTTTCTTCGACAGTTTGTACGCCCGGTTTAAGTGGACCGGAGTTCTGTTTGGCGTACTCGTAGACGCTTGATACAAAAACAACTTCATAAATCGACGCTACTTGAACGAAATCCAGATACAAATATTAAATATGATTTTAAAAACAATAAAAATTTAGATACTAAAACAGACTAAAAATGATAACTTAGGTACTAAATGCATGATTTACCCTTAAAAAATTTGAAGAGGGTAGCAAATTGGTAAATAAAAGGTGTAAACTGGGATGAAAAAGGAACAGAATCATCCGCCTATAAAAGTAGCAGCGAAGCAATCAATTTCAATTTTGTTGAAGGTTTCCAAGATTTTGAAATTGAAGCTTGCGGGTTGGGTTGGCAACCGAGGAGCACATCCAAAGATCCACTGCGAAACAATGGTTAACGTTATTTCCTTTCGTTTTTCTTTCTCCATTTTAGCATCGTTCGAATTGATAATCTTCCTCGATATCACTTTACTCGGATCCTTTTTGATTGCTCAGAAAGCTATGATCCAAAATCATATCGTTTTTTCATAAAGAAATTGAAATAAAAAGCAACTTGTTTTAGATCCGTTCTCTTAAACTCGTGGATCTTATCATTTTGTTATTGATTTTGTAATTTTTTTGGATTAGAATTGCTTGTGCTTGAAATGCTGGCGTTCGGGTTTTGATTTATGGGCTGTATTATCAGTCGTAGTGTATTCTGCAACGAAACCTTAATTAGTGGCATGCGATTCATTGTTCTCCTTGAGATTTTAAATAATTCCTATGAATTTTCCGCTGAAGTTCCTAAAGAAAATTTATTTGTGTGAAGTTCTTTAGAGGAGTACAGTTTCAGAGTAGTAATTTGAGGATCTGATCAACTATAGCCTTGGCGTTAAAACGATCTGAAGTAGGGGATTGACTGTTATGCTTTCTGCAGGATGGGCATAATTCGGACGAGTCAAAGCAAAACACCGCTGATATGACAGTTTTTGTGAGTTCCTAACCTTTCTTTACAACATGAAAGAACTGCTTAAAATGTATGCTAATTTGCTAGCACGGCATAACCACTGCCTAATTTGATTAATGTTGAACTGTTTAGATTGCCTAGTTAGGTAATGCTATCTAATGGGTGTAAATCAACAACCTTTTCCTTTGGTTTCTTTATTGCCTTTCTCGTACGTCTTTGGTTAACAAGTTCTTTGGTTTCAGGTGCAAAACCTTCTTCAACAAATGGTGAGTTATTATTGGACCCTCTTTTGTTGGATTTTATTTTTGTATTGACGAAGAGTTCGTTTGCAGCAATCGAGGTTTCAAATGATGTCTGATTCCATTATCACCAAGAATATCCTTTCAAATGTTCTTTCATACGATAGCAACTTTTGTCTCAACTGTTGCTTACCCAAAAAAAAATTCTCTTTTTCTTGTTGAGCTATTAACTTAAATAACCAGGTTGAATGGTGTCAAATAGTCTTAAGTTTAGTTATACATTCACCAACTTATGAGGAAATCCTGGACTATAAGACCAAGATTCTTTCTGAGTTAGTGATTGTGAACCTGTATCTAATAATTGCTATGTTGGCCAGATTTGAGCAAGGTTGAAACTTGTCATGTTTCCATTGTTTAGCATTTCTCTAAATGGAAAGAGTTGCTATTTATCACTGTTGAGTGTGGGACAACTATTGCTGACTTAACTCCTAAGCACTCGATGATATGGGAAACCGTATAAATGAGTTGGAGCAAAGCATCAATGACCTAAAAGCAGAGATGGGAGTGGAGGGCTCCTTAACCCCGTTAGACCCGGCAAAGCAAAAGTCGGATGAAGCGAAACAAGATGAAGGCTCGGCATGAAACTTGGCCAAAGACTATAACTTGCAGTTGATTGTGATGGTAAGTCGGCAACATTTGGTTTTGTTTGAGACAACTTTTGTCAAGAGAGGGACAATACTAGGAGTTCCCATCTCCCTTTTTTACTTGTATTAAGTATTTTTATTCTATGAACTTTGAGCACAAATTATCTGCCTTAAACACCAGTAGATGAAAATATGGTGTGGTGGTTAACATTCATGCTTTACCTCCGTGCAATGCCAAAATTCTATTTAGGTTTATTATGAACTTTGATTCCCGTTATTATTATTATTAGTTTCCTTTTATATAGGGAAAGGAAGTTGAAAGTACGATGTCATCCCTTCGTGCATGTGTTCTCTAGTAAATTATATTTATATATAAATATTTGAATTAAATCTGAATTCGGATGACACGTAGTCGAAGGCAGGTTGATGGTAACAAGAGCTAGAGAGTCTTGGCTCTCTTAATGTTTAGGGAAATTTGAATTACACTTCTCAGAACTTTAAAATATTTTAATTAGGCCTCTTTAAATTCACAAAAAATTTTCGTGAAGTTTTGTTTTTCTAATGTTTAATTAACCCCCTTCAGAATTGCATTAAATCTTTCAAATTTTTTGAAATTTAATTAGATCCTGATATTATTTAAAAAAATACTCATCAAATCCGTCAAGATTTTTAAATTTTTATTAAATCTAAAAAAAATTAAAATTAAAATTTTAATTAGATTTCCCCTAACTACCACGTCATGATATGTTACCGTAGCATAATATTATAATGGGCATGAATAGGAGTAGAATTTTTTAGGGTAAACTACTCCAATGGTCACTAATGTTTGAGTAAGTTTTTGTTTTTATCACTGATGTTTCAAAGGTCACAAATCGGTCACTAACGTTATCGTTTGTTACAAATTGGTTACTCGCCGTTAACAGACGTAACGGAAAACATACGTGGACTATTAACTACCGTTAATAAGCTTACCTGGATGGTATAATTACACAAATAGTCCATGTTAATTTTTTTATATTATTTCAATTTGATCCTAGTTTTAATAAATTAAAATAAATTTACCTATGAATCAGGAGGTGCCATGTGTCATTGGTTACACACCTTTCATGACACATGTTATCATTTGATTGGAAGATTAGTTTTATTTTAATTTATTTTTAGTTTAATATATTTATTTCTACCAATCAGAGGGTGACACGTGTCACCCTCTAGTTGGAATAAAATAAAGCAAAAAAGAAACAAGTGGGGGATTCAAACATAGGACACTTGAGTGAAAATAATGCAAACCAAACCATTGAACAAAGGGAACCATTTGATATGTTTTGGACAACAAATGATATGTATCTTGTGTCGTAGTATGTAAATGATTTACTCAATATTAATAATATGTTATATATCTTAAATTTTAAAATTATCTCTTTATTTTTGTTTTAACTTATTAAATATTTTTATTTTTGTCTTAATTTATTAAATATATTTTGTTTTTTTATTTAATGTAAAAATATATATTTTATCTTTATCATCAGTTAAAAATATATATTTTTTAAATATCTTAACTTGAAATATATATAAATATTTTATTATTAATTTAATAAAAAATATATATTTTACTCTTATTTTAAATTAAAATATATATAATATTTTATTCTTATCTTTACTTAAAAATATATTTTATACTTATTTTAAATTAAAAATATATTTTATTATTATCTTAACTTTTAAAAATATATTAAAATATTATATATTTTTAAATAAAAATAAGAGTAAATATATATTTTTATATTAAATTAATAGTTAAATATTTTTATATATTTTAAGTTAAGATATATAAAAAATATATTTTTAAGTGATGATAAAGATAAAATATATATTTTTACATTAAGATAAAAAATATATTTAATAAATTAAAAAAATAAAAAATATTTAATAAGTTAAAACAAAAATAAAGAGATAACTTTAAAATTTAAGATATATAACATATTATTAATTTTGAGTAAAACATTTACATACTAAGATACAAGATATATATCATTTGTTGTCCAAAATATGTTAAATGATTTTCTTGGTTTAATGGTTTTGCTTACATTATTTTACTAAAGTGTCCTATGTTCGAATCTCCATACGCTTTATTTGTTACTTTATTTTATTCCAATTAGAGGGTGACACGTGTCACCTTCTGATTGGTATAAATAAATATATTAAATTAAAAATAAATTAAAATAAATTTAGTATTTTAATCAAATGATAACATGTGTCATGACAGGTGTGTAACCAATGACACATGTCACCTCCTGATTCGTAGGTAAATTTATTTAATTTACTAAAACTAGGATCAAATTTAAAGAACATGTAAATAACATGGACTATTTGTGTAATTATACCATTCAGGTAAGCCTGTTAACGACTGTTAACAGTCCACGTGTGTTTTCCGTCACGCCTGTTAATGGCGAGTGACCAATTTATAACAAACGATAATATTAGTGACCAATTTATAACTTTTGAAACATCAATGATGAAAATGGAAATTTACCCAAACATTAGTGACCATTGGAGTAGTTTACTCATTTTTTACTACTCTCTCTGTGTAGTCTGTCTATTGTTTATCTTATTTAGGTCAATTTTTTTTTTCAAATTTCGAATTACTATTATTTAAAGTTTATTATTAGTAAAAATATGAAAAAAATATATTTTAAAGTCAAGTAGTTTTTGAATATATATTTATAAAATTTAATTGTTTAAAATATTTAGAATAATCATAGTTAAAGTTTAAAATTTTTTACTTTTAAAAAAATTAATAATGGATATATTTAGTGGAACAAATGAAGTAATATTTAGTTCCGATCTAAGTCACTATATTTTAAAAATCGTTTGATGTAAAATTGTATGCAAAGGTTTTCAATTTATTTTTTTGTATTATTAACTTCTAAAGTGGGAGAGTTAAAAAAAAATAAAAGTAGCATGTAATATTGCTGAATCGCATAATCCCAAAGCTCTATTATTGACTGTTCGAAATTCGAACTTACATATAACTATCCATATAAATAAACATATGTGTTTCTTTCTAACATGTATAGTCTTCATCATTTCCAAACTAGAAAGCGACTTACCAGTAAGTCTTTATTCATTTGATTACTTTTAGTCTACTAATACGATTATATATGATAAAAGCTAGCTTTCATGGGATGCTGCGTTCGCCAATGCTTTGAAGCCGTTAGCCCAAATTTTGGAGTAGAATTCGAGAAATTAACGAACATGTGAAGCCAGCCGGTATAAGTGCACCGGGCATGGTGGCGTTGCCAGTTCCATAAAGGATCCTCAGGACCTCCCTCGTGGTGCGAGCAACCGCGAGGGAATTGACATCCCCCGGCACGACGTTGACTGTCGTTCGATTCTCGGCTCCGAGTTGCAGTGGGACGATCATACCTTCGTCTTTTGCACCGCACCTCCCGCGAACGTTAACCCCTTCGGCGGTAATGTTGGTGAGATTCCCCACCGTTCATGTAGTAGGCGGTACCGTTGCATTGACGCTTTGGAAGAGTAGGGCGTCGATGGCTTCGTCTTCCGCCGCGTTGGTGCGTTTGATTCCATCCAGCAGCTAAATGAAGAAGACGAAGTTGGTTATTCGAGAATCGGATCGGAAAGAGAAGTACTTACCTGTCGCTTGTTGGTGCCGACAATCAGAGGAGTCATTGTACCCTCGTATTGAGTAATCACAGACAGAATAAATCGGACGGCGAGCAGAAATATGCGAGCCTGTTGCTGTAGATATTTAATGGGGGAGTCAAGTTAGAGACATTCAAAGCCATGGCAAAAGCTGCTGGGGTCACAGTAATCAGTGGCCTTTGTAGCGGAGCATTTAGAAGTGTCCTGTTAACGATAGCCCTGCAAAAAAAAAAAAAAATCAAACTTTTTTCTGACCTGTAATTTAATTACATTTTATGGAACAAAGTCGGATCAAAACAACAGTTAAATAATTGCATTCTATTATATAAACCTGATACGTCGGACGTTACTCAAATCAAACTGCTCGATAATCCTTCTTGTGAGGATATTGACCGTGGCGTTGGTGGCTCCGATGGGGTCAGGGCCTTGGACCAGCCCCGGTGATATATTTTTGATCTGAAGACCGATTGAGCGCAGGAAGAATTCAGTTTTGACTTTGAGCAACTGAACAAAGAACTCAATGCGGGCAAGGTTGGAAGCCACCAATGGCCGGCACTGAGGTGGAGGAAGCGGAACAGTGTTGGCCCTAACAATGGGGGATTGAAATGCGAAAAGGAGTAGAAAAGCACACAGGCATGACCGAGTAGCCATTTTTGTTTGAATCAATCACTTACGGGATTTAGGATGGGTTTTAATTTGATGCACCATGACAGAGTCTCCTTTTATAGACGCAAAATCTTGGGCATCAGGCCCTTCCTGCATTGCATGCTACGTAATATCGCAAGTTGGGCCAACATTAGTTGCTTAACGAATCCCATGTATACTACATCTTTAATCTTTAGTAGGGATATGCATTAGGCACCATACCTAAATTCCTACTCGATCTGATCTGATTGGGTCATATTTTTAAAAAAAATTAGATTTGGGTCGAGTCAAGTCAAGTTTATTAGAATATAAATTCGGCCTAGGTCGGATTCAGCTTTAGGATGAAAAATCCGATTCGACCTGAAAATAATATAATTATACTTTTTATATTTAGGGATAATTACAATAATATCCCTATTTATTTTATTTTTCCAATTAAATTCATGTTTTATTTAATAAAATTAATAATTTTATATTATTTCGGGTTGAGTCGGGATCAGAGTAAAAAATGTGACTCATATCTATCACTAATCTTTAATGACTATCTATCTCTTTTTCTTAATATATATAAATAAGATTATCATTTAATATAATATTAGTAGAAAAAATAATTTTATAAATAGTAGTTGGATCATGTCAAATATCTTTTTAAGTAATTTTAAACTAAATAAGATGTATTGAGTTTAAGCGACGCATATGCAGGGGTATAAACGTTCATTGTTAAATGGTTGAAAGTCTTTGAACAAATGTTACTTTGTATTCACCTCAGATTTATCAAAAGAAAGAAAGAAAAGAAGACACTTAACATCATATGGACTAAGGATAGACCGAGGGAGAGTGGCTCTCGCAATCGTCCCCTAAAATTTTCAAATTTCTATATCTTTTAGATTTTTTTATTGATTATATATTTTTACTCCTTAAAATTTTAGAAATTCATCTCCCTAACATTAAAAATTGCATCTGTCTCTGATTTGAACACTATCTATGAAATTATTTTTATTTCAGTTGCAGTGTATCATATAAAAATCCTTATAAATATACGTTAATATTCATTTCCCAAGGTTTTATTAATCAAATAAAGTTTATCATACATTTTTATTCATAATGTTATTTTTGTACATGTTTAAGTAAGATTTGTAATGTTATTGATATTATTTTTCACATGTAGAAGTAAGATTAGTAAGATTTATAATGTTGTTTAATATATAAAAATCATATAAAATTATTGGTAAAGTACACGAATGGTCTCCTGACTATAAGATACTACTTTATTAAGTCCCTCTACTATAAAAAATTACAAAATAATCCTTTGACTATAAAAAGTTACAAAATAGTCAATTTACTATAAAATGTTACAAAATAGTCAATTTACTATAAAATGTTACAAGTCACTTGATAATCTATCTAAAATAATTTTATATTATTATTTGAAATAAATTTTTATATTTTTATTTGAAATTGTTTTGATAAAAAGTTGATTTGTCAACTCCATTATTAAACTTGAAGAGAATTAGGTCCATGAAGTTCGATGTAACCAAATCATAAGCTAAAGGCATACTATAATGGAAAACAAAATTTACGGATAGATCAAAAAATTGGGTAGATTCATTCTCTTAAAAAATTTAAATTATCATATATTTTATTTTTTTTATTTTTATTAATAATTTATTTTTATCCTCTTCTATAATTTTAAAATTTCATCTCATATAACAAAAAATTTTATGTTTATTCCTACCCGTAAATATAAATTTCTTAATCTTTTGGTACTTTTTTTGGTGTCGCACTTGAAATGAGCATTTAAATTTATACTTGTTAAGTCTTCGGGATTTTAGGCTATAGCACAATATGTATAAATTTAAGTTTAAATTATTATAATTTTTGTTTTAATATTTAGAAGAACGTAAATTGAAATATGTTTATAGATAAAATACACATTTGGTATCTAAATTATTTGGTTTGGCCGTTTTAGTACATGAACTTTCAATTTTTTTAAAATCATAACTAATGTTTAGTTTTTATTTCATTTTAGTATCCCACTGTTAAAAACTCAACGCTTTTAGTACCTATTATATCAGTTTTGGTCCATTTTAATACCTAAACTTTCGATTTTTTCAAAACTTCACGTTAAATTTTGAACACAGGTACTAAAATGAAATAAAATTTAAATTTTAGGTACAATTTTTTTAAAAATTAAAAGTTTAAACACTAAAACATGTCAAAATTGATATTTTATGCATAATTTACCCAAAAATATATTATCTTTCGATCGAAGAGTTTTAAAAGAAATTTAAACACATTAGACGTGATATAAAAAGTCATATGATCAAGTCTAATATGAGTTGTTCAAATTTTAAGTCTAATTATATGTAAACTTTGTCCAAATTTATATATTTTAATTATGACTAAAGGGTCACATTTGCTCCTGTAGTAGATAAAATTAAGGGTCACCTATCGTATTTCCGCATCAATTTAGCCCTTAAAGTAGTTTAATTACATCATTCTATATTATTCTCCTAACTTAAAACCCTAAATTATAAACCCTAAATTAGTGTTTAGAGTAGGCATGTAAATGAACTGAACGTTCAGTGAATTATTCATGAACCGTGCAGCGGGAAGTTAGTTTATGTTAGTTTATTTATTAAATGAACGAACATGAACAAGATTTTGCGTTTGTTTAATTAAATGAACGAACACGAACAAAGGGCTCGTTCGTGAACGTTCGATTATATGTTCGTTTATGTTCGTTCATTTATGTTAGCTCATTTATGTTCGAATAGAGGGCAAGTTGAATATGTTACGAAGATTATTGAAGTTTGTTGACAGTCATTTTCGTCCGAGTCTTTATTTATTTATTTATTTATATATTATTATTATAACATTATCATATTATTAGTTTTATTTCTATTAAATTATAATAATTTTATTATAGGCCCACATGAAAAATAACTACAACTCGAAGGCCAATTACAAGCAAAACCCCTAAGCCCAGTTACAACCAAGTCCCAATAGATATGGACCCGAAAAGCCCAGAACCGTCAAGGCCCAACAATCTTGGCAGACCCAAAGAGTAAACCTCAAACGCTGCTAGGGTTTTCACACAAGGTTCTAGTGCCGTACGGATCCTAGCCATCCGATATAAGAAGTAAATCGATGGCCAGAAGTGAACCAGCCAAACCCTAGGGTACTCATTGTAACCCTAGGGCTATTCCGGTGCCGCTGTAGAGATAATGATGCCTCCGCCGATGAACTCTCCAACCAGTGCATGCCACAACGGTGCCATATCATCGCCGGATTCGCAAGATTTGGGTGCATTTAATGCACCCAGTCTCTTCACCGTACATCTCACTGGCCCTAGGATGAGTCACCACCGTAGCTCCGGTGACTCACTAGGGTTCGTTTGTTTAACAAGACAAAAGGGTGCACCAAAGAACCCTATAAATAGGGCAAACCTACAAGAGAACCAAACAACGAGAGTAAGAGAACAACACAGAGCAAACATCCATTCATTCACCAAACATCGAGCAAGCAAGAAGGCAACCATCCAAACTAGCAAATGAAAATAGAGAAGAAGAAACTTACCCAGTCACCAGAGCTTCCACGCAAGTGCTGAGATTCGAAACGCCGAAGGTAAAAATTTAGATCTAGGTTGATGTGAAGGATTTTATGAAAAAGTAAACCTAGATTCGAGTAGAGGGGGTCGTGATCTGTATTTTAGGTAGTTTGGTGTTTTTCGGCCACCGTTTTGTTAAGAGACCTGCGTGTAATTTGGGGTATGGGAAATTGAGTCTGATGTCCTTGTAATTTTGTAACCTTGCAATTTAGTCATCAAAAGCATGTTTCATATATTTTAATTTTGTCTTTTAATTTTATTTATTTATGAGGGCAAGCAGGAAGGCAACCATCCAAACCAGCAAATGAAAATAGAGAAGAAGAAACTTACTCAGTCACCAGAGCTTCCACGCAAGTGTTGAGATTCGAAACGCCGAAGGTAAAAATTTAGATCTAGGTTATTCGAAGGTTTTTATGAAAAAGTAAACCTAGATTCGAGTAGAGGGGGTCATGATCTGTATTTTAGGTAGTTTGGTGTTTTTCGACCACCGTTTTGGGAAGGGACCTGCGTGTAATTTGGGGTATAAGGAAATTGAGTATGATGTCCCTATAATTTTGTAACCTTGCAATTTAGTCATCAAAAGCATGTTTCATATATTTTTATTTTGTCTTTTAATTTTATTTATTTATGTTTCGATCACTACTGCATATATATATTTTAGGATAAATATCAGGTATAGTCCTTAATATTTTAATAATTTACATTTCGACCTTTCTAATAATTTAGGGTAAATTAATTTGGTAGTATATAACTTTAATAATAATTTAGATCATGTTACTTAATTTTAATATTTTCCATTTTATATTTTAATAATGCTAGTTATAATATTAGTATGTTTTATAACTTTATAATATATTTTTAATATTAAAATAGGATTAATAATATTTATGTTAAATATTTAGTAATTATTTATATTAAGATTAAAGAGTAAATTTGTAATTTATTGCAAAGACATTTAATTAATAAATACCGATACCAATTTTGGGCGTTGTGGGAATGTTATTTCTTTCCCATACGTAACTGATTCTCGAACTCATTTTTCTGGTAAGCAAACCCGAGTTGTATTATGTTAATATTATTCTTAGAAATTTTTATTAAAATAATACGACATTTTGGTGACCAATCTCACCGAATTAAAAGATTGGTGGTGACTCTACAATTTGGTGTTTTATCTGATTCACGGAGGATAAACACTTACTTTTTCAAGACTAGTTACACCGTTTGGGGTGTACTATTTGCACTCTCCGTCGCCAGGGCAGAGAAATGTCTCGCAGCTTGGCGACTCTGTTGGGGATATTTTTAAAAAAATGAGAGTCCAACCACCAATTTATACCAATTTATTAATTATTTGTCTTTGCAATAAATTATAAATTTGTAATAATTTTGTTATAATTATTTTTATTAGTTTACTAATTTTTGTTTTTTGTGTACATATTTAATTTGAGTCATTATAATAGAATAATATGATGTATATATTACTTTATTTCTTTTTATGCTTTTCCTCACCCACTGAGCACTGCATTCATGATATGAGTTAAAACCCCGCTCTTTTCCTGTTTAAGTGAATGAGAAACTATTCCCTCGTGTGGTTTTCACCTCCGTATGGGATAGGGGACCATTCTTTGAGCTCACACCTTATGTTCCTCGTGTTGTTTTCACCTCCGTATGGACTTAAGGAAGTGTGTTCCTTCGAATTGAACTTAATCCAAAAGTTTATAATGGACCAGGTTGAGGTATTGGCAGTCCAAGGGGACACCAATAAAGGACAATTCATTGACCCTTTTACTCTAGATCCAAAACCCAATATATAGTAAAACCTAGAACTGGAGTTTAGGTGGAGCCTAGCCCAATTAAGTCTTTTAAGATGATCACACAAGGAAAAGCATGTTGAGTCTTTTATTTTTATTTATTTTCTAAATAAATGCATGCAAACTAGAAATCATGCGGTTAGGTTTGTTTTAAATAAAGCATGAAACTAGATTGCATGAATTAGGGTTTAATTATTTTGATTAATTTTATACTTCATTTTTATTTCTACATTCTGCATTTTCATATCATGGTGTTGATTCACGACTTATTTCATATATAGAGCTGGAAATATGGAACTAAGAGTTCAATATAAAGTAGAAGACAATTCAGTTATCTTAAGATGGTCTCAGCAGTCTCAATTTATCAAGGGAAATAGTTTATCACCTGGATACATGTCAGATTTGGTCAGATATACACAAATCAACGTTCACCAAAATAACCTGGGTGAGTTGAAAGAAATCTGGGAAAAGTGGGAAGCATCATACAAACAGTTATTTCATCAGTTATATGGTGACATTGTTTATCTTTTGGACATCCCTATTGACCGACATCTGTTCAGAGCCCTATCGTAGTTTTGGAACACTGCTTACAATTGCTTCACCTTTGGCAAGGTATATTTGACACCCACTATAGAAGAGTATGGAGCTCTTATTCGCTGTCAAAGAATCTATGAAGATAGGATATATATCAAGTCACCTAATACTGCTCATTTCAAAAAGAAAGTGTTTTTATTGACCGAGATGAGTAAAGAATGGGCTACAAGAAATATCAAGGAAAAGGGTGATAGTGAATGCATTACTTTGACTGCCTTGAAAGAAGTAATCTACCGCCATCAAGACAAAAGAAAGCAGATTGATATGATGACTTTAGGAATTTATGGATTAATCATTTTTTCGAAAATTCTGGGGCATGTGGATATATCAACTATAGACCTGTTTGAAAGATTGAACAAGAATACAGATCCAGTTCCTGCCATATTAGCTGAAACATTTTGTTCCTTGAATTCCTGCAGATGTGAGGGAGAGGGACGTTTTATAGGATGTGCACCCCTATTATTGGTATGGATTCTAAATCATTTTAAATATGAAGAAAGAGCTTCTGGACGAGTATTTCTAGAAGGCTTCTCACCTCTACAAGATTTCCTTTCTCGTAAATGACCTGGAGGTTATGATGAAAAAAATGGATGAACATCTTTTGAAATCTCAAAGATAAAGACGTATTATGGTGAGCTTCATGGAATACTTCTTCAAACATAATGTATAAGTGTGGAGAGCAAGATTGGGTTCTCTTGCCTGGCATATGGGGTTTCGTAGGATATGTACCTTTGATGGTCTCCAGACAATACGAATCCAGGCAGTTTATTCCTGCAACATCTGGTTTATTTGAACCAAAATTTGTATTTAGAAATGGTCAGTACAAGAAAAAGATCAGAAAAGTTACTGAGGTCTGGAAATAGATTTATCGAGTAAATTTATTTACTTTCAGTCAAAAGCTCTCACCCAAATACGAACAATGGAGAATCAACTGCGTCAATGACAACATTCCAGTGGTTAATTTCGAGAATGTTCAACCCATCAAAGAACATTTGAGAATTATACCATCTCCATTGGAGCTGGCGAAACAAGATTTTGAGATCGAAAGAAAGTAGTGGACGATAAGGGCAATGGACGATAAGGTCGCTCAAATTGAAAGGAATCAGCTTGAAATGCAACAAAATTTCAAGAAAATTCAGGAAGAAATGCATGATCAGTTAATGAAATCCCAGAATGAGATGATGGAAAAATTTGCGAGTATGTTACAAAGGAGAAGTACGAATCAAATAAATGCCGCAGCTGTTGGTAGTTTCACGGAAGAGCCTTTATATCCTCTAGGCTTTACACCAAGGGCAGATCGTCTAAAAACTAAAGTAACTGAGGAACCTTTATACCCTTCGGATAATACAACTTCTCATGTTAAAGCCCAGTCCGGGGCATTTACTCAAACATGGAGGGTAAACATAAATTTACCTAGTACTTCCATAAACCAACAACAAGTTGAGAATGTTCCAGATTTTGATCAGGAAGCAAAGAAAAAGTCAAACAAACAACTGGAACAACTAATGGAAGAAGTTAGGGAAATAAAAGAAGGCTCTAATGTGTATGGAATTGAAGCCAATGAATTAAGTTTGGTAACTAATTTGGTATTGCAACCTAAGTTCAAAATCCCAGATTTTGAAAATTTTGATGGTATGAAATGTCCTTCTACCCATATCACGATATTTTGCAGGAAAATGACGGGTTATATAGGGAATAATCAGCTCTTGATCCATTGTGTCCAAGAAAGCTTAGTTGGTTTGTCCATCCAATGGTATAACCAACTAAGTAGAGCTCATATTAAATCTTGGAAATATTTGGCTAAATCCTTTTTGGAATAATATAAACATGTGAAGGATATAAGGCCTAATCGAATGGTACTGCAGAACATGGAAAAGAAATTCAATGAAAGTTTCAGGCAATATGCCCAGAGATGGAGGGACATAGCTATACAGGTACATCCACCCATGGAAGAAGAAGAAACAAATATGCTCTTTGTGAATACTTTGAAAGCTCATTTCTTTACTCATCTCATAGGGAATATTTTCAAAAGCTTTACTGATATATTTACATCGGGTGAGATGATTGAAATGTTGGTTAAAAGCGGGAAACTTGAAAGTGGTGAATCTAGTAAGAAGCCATTTATAAAAAAGAAAGAAAGTGAGATAAATGATGTAAGAAATTATGGTTCCAATAATATCACAGTGTCTCGACCTCAGGATATTGGATATTCTACACAAAACTTCGACAAACAAGGGACAAAGGAACCAATGGTGTAAAGAGAGAAATTTTAGTTTGACCCAATTCCGATGACCTACAAAGAGTTATACCATATATTATATGACAAGCATATAATATCACCTTATCATGTATCACCTATATAACCTCCATATCCTAAGTGGTACAATGATAACTTGCAGTGCGAATATCATGCAGGAGCTCGTGGGTATTCCATTGAAAACTGCATCGCATTCAAAAGAATTGTTCAAAGCCTGAGAACAAAGAACATCATAAATTTTGGTGATAAAGAACAACCAAATGTTGCTCAAAATCCATTGCCTAATCATACAGGAAAAGGGATCAATGCAGTTATTGAGGAAAAAAGAAAGCAGGAGATAAGGCAAACCAGTGAAGTGAAATCACCTATATTCACTACAAGAAAATATACCTTTAATGACACACGAACGATGACACATGCTAATTTATGACTTGCAAAAAATGTGTGTCATAAAAAAATTGTCATGTTTCTTAAAATCTGAACGATTTATGACTTACAATAATGTGTGTCATATTTAATAGTCATAATCCAAAAAATTTGCAAAAAAATGGAGTACATTTTTAATTGTGTGTCATCTGTAAAAGTCGTATTTTAATTTCCCCCCATTATTTTCATCACGTATGCATGGTTTCCCCCCAAAATTTCAAAGCTTACCTTTCCTTTGTCTTCACACACAATCCACTCACCACGCCATTGTTATATCCCCTTCCTAAATCTTTTATTTTTTCTTGGAGAGTTAATAATAATGGCGGTTGGTCGAGAAGTAGCAATATCACTCGATGGTGTGAGGGACAAGAGCGTGATGCTGTTAAAGAAGCTCAACACTGCTATCTTCCCCGTTCGTTACAATGAAAAGTACTACGCCGATGCTCTGGCTTCCGGCGAATTCATAAAGCTTGGTTTGCCTCATCTCCTCCCCCAATCTTTCCTGGGTTTTCATTATTTTCTTTAGAAAGCATGTTATTATCCCGTTGTTGTGTTAGATTCTTGTTTGGGTTTTTTTTGTTCGCAATTGTTCAATTTGAAATAGAAAAAACCATGTTCAATTATTTCAGAGTTTTCTTGAGTTTTGGGTCCCATCAATTCTTTTCCCGCTCGGTTCTTCATATGGTGAGTTTAAAGTAACGCTTCACCCTTTTTACATGGCATGTTGAGATTGCATGCATCCCCTCTTTACAAAATGACAAGTAAAATGTTTATTTAATTAACTAAATTAGGTGGTTGGGTCATTTTCGGAATTTGAAAAGATCTCCTTTTCTGATTCTTGATGTTTATCTTCTGTATCTTTTTACTGTTTTTATTATAATTTACGTTTATTGTTTGTTTGCTTCAATAATTTCCTTTTAATTTCCATGATTTATGGTAATTTATATGTGCAATGAGATCTTGTGGGGTTTAAGAACTGTCCAATTCTATGGAAAAGATGGATGATTGTGTTTAATGTAGACGGTCATAGTAGAGTCAAGTATTCGAATATCATAGTCATTGGAAGACTGAATCTGCTCTAATTTTCTTGTTCTCTCTTTCTAAGTGCATACTATTTATTTATGGAATACTGGTTCTTTGAATTCTATGGTTTACTTAGATGAGTGATTGAAGCGGAATAAAGGAATTATAAAATATCCGAATCTAAATCCTTAACAAGAGAGCTACTACTCTCAGTTATATTAATGTTTTGATAATTATCTCTTATATTCCAAATCTTATCCTATCTCGCTTGTATATTACCTGCATGCAATCTTTAAAATTCGTATAAGGAAATGACTTTATGGCCTTCTAAAGTTATGTCTTGCCTCTAATCTTTCATACCGAACATGGATTCCCTCTGTTGGCCAAATGGTACTTATTTTGTTAAGAACGAATCTTCTTTTAAATTTGTACGACTTCGTTATGGAAATGCCACGCGGAGCATGTTAATCCATCAGTTTTGGTTGGCAAACATTGTTGCGACCTTCTTGGATAACTCCCATCAATGCCTTAAACCATTCTAAGGGTATTCTTTTATTTTTTCTTTAATCAGACTCTAATTTTAGGTTTGCATCATTTAAAATTTTTATTCGGCATAATTAACTTCAAGGATATATACAATTTATTCTGGAAGCTTTATCTGGCCAAAGAAAATCCCTTAGTGATTATGATAAAGGGACTTTTTCTACAGTTGTCATATTACCATGCGTATTTTACCCTCTTGCATAGCCCCAAAAATTTAATTCATATTCTTCTCTTCTTATATAAACTCCATTTCACTTTGTAGTCTACATCAATTTTCTTTTTTCTTCATTTTCGTATCCAATTTCCTTTGATCATAGTTCACAAGAAGAAGAAAAATGGCAATTCTTGGTCTCGTCATATGACTTATATAAAACACAGGGATATTATTCTCAGGAGGGCTGCTGACTTATCTATGTAAAGTGATACCAATGTTGGACTTATGATGTTTTCTCCTATAGGTCAATTTACTAGTTTTGCTAGCAAGGGAAGATGATAAAGAGTCTCTAATAGATAATAATGTTATTTACGTTCTTCTTTCCATATTCTTGTGTTTTCGAGTTCTAAATGCATCTTGTGATAAAAAAATTATCATGCGCTCTATAGGATTGAGGATATCTTTCTTCGTTTCTTGGACTGTTTTGATGAACGTTGACAATATGTTTTGATGATCTTTACTATTTTTATCCATAAACGATTTCACAAATAGTGAAGCTAAGGGTTTACTAATACATTTATTGTGTTTATTTCTTGTTGTGTTTAGTTGCGCTACATTGTATGGCTACTCTATGTTAGGTCTGTATGGAGTTTAGAAGCGAGATTTTTCTGTTGTATTATTTTAGATGTTTTCATCTTACTAAAATATAGAAGTTTTTGTGCAATGGATTATACTTACTGGGTTTTGTTTAATGCGCTTATTTCATACAGTTTGATGTGCTTTGAGAGGGACTTGTTGCAAACAAGTGTCTGCTTGAGAACATATATTTTTGGGCCTTGCATTTCCATGTTAAGGTCTAGTGTCAGTGCCTTGCATCATTGACAACACATTTCTTAACTAGCATTTTTTCTTCCTTATCAGTTATCAATGTAGTCTAATGTCTATTGAAAGATGGAAGAACGACATCTATTTATTGGTCCAAACAAATAAAAGTGCCAAATTCTTTGCATTTTGTATTGAACTTTAGAAACTTTCTTGGTCAAGAGTGTTGAATATTGGAAGAATGTAAAGATAGGCAAGGAGATGGCTAAAATAGAAAATCACTGTGCTTTTACACTCATGTGCTTTTTCGGGAGTGATTTAAAAGTGGAATGCTGGAAAATGTGTATTTCCTAGATTTGGTCTCCTGTTTCCCGATTATGTTTGATTAAAATGTGTCAAGCCAAGGTCACAAATGCATTCCCTATATATTTCCTGGTTTTTTAGTTCCGAGTTGAAAGTGATTATGAAATATATGATTCAAATGTTAAGTAGTAGCGAATCTTACAAGTTACTGTTGGTGTCAGACAATGTTTTGAAATATTGATACCAACTAGCTAAAAATGCAATGGATTATTATCGTACTCAATAATATTGGATTTGATGGTGCTCTATATCTGCTAATGTTTCTCCTAGAAATGAAGGAACTAAGGATAATGTTTCATCAGTTATGATTATATCCGAACAGTGCCATCCAGAACAATTTGCAGAAACATAGAAGGTTTGTTATGAAGAAATTTGTTTATCTAATCAAAACTCTACTTGTGTTGCCTCTTGCTTGGAAGCTTGTGTAAATGTTGATGGCACATGCAAAATGACCTCAAGAGAAGACAAAACTTGTGCCAATAAAGAGTAAGGGGTGATTACTGAAGTCCAGACTGCTCAAACTAATAAGGTCTTAACTTGTCCCAAAGGTAAGCATTAATGCATTATTATTTGTAATCAATAAGCTTAATTCTCAGTATTATTGGAAACGTTCTTTAATAAAATGTAAGTTTCATTGTCAATATGCATTTTGTTCCTAATATTTTCTGTGTTGTTAATTAGTTCCCTTTGTTTGAGGCTCTGCTGCTATGCTTTTAACTGATCTATGAATTTCTTGTTTTTGCCTTTATGATATCATTTGTGTATTATATTTTTCATGCATATAGCTTTTAAAGCTTAAGATACCTTTACCACAAATTTACCTGATTTTTCATTCTTTTCATATTACTTAGTGATGAGTGATGACTTGATAACCATAAATGAAAATGTTTGCTCTTTACAAATGTTTGGACTACTTTATGTTCTCACCTGAAGATAGTTGATGCTTGATTAATATATGCAAAGTATTAATTCCTATATGTAATCAGCAGTTGGTTCAAATAAGGAGTGGAAACCAAAGGTGATCAGCTCTAATTTTGGGAAGGGTTCGGGAACAGCTAGTGCATCTAATGTTCCTACTAGTTCAGTTGAAGCCAATGCTCATTCGCAGCCTGTTTCAACTTCAAAATTACAGAAGAAGCTAGATGAGTTGCATCTCCCGCAACGTCGACATGTTTGATATTCACAAAGAATGAGTATCTTATGTGGAAAACTTTATTATGCCGTGATATTTTGTATCGACATATGATTACAATATTTTTGATAACTTAATGTTAATATATTATATGCAAATGGATTGCTTATATATATAATATGATATATATATTTAGTACTATGAGGCATTAAATGTGATTTAGTTTGATTATTTGTCAATCTACAATATATATATATATATATATATATATATAATTTACGACATACAATTAAGACACACGAATGTGTGTCATCTTTTCTAATGGCGTGTGCTTCAATGACACGCAATGTAAGTCATAAATGCATGTCATAAATTTATGACACACACAAATGTGTGTCATCTTCATTTATGACGGGGGCTTCAATGACGCGCAATGAGCGTCATAAATGCGCGTCATAAATTCATGACGTATAATTGTGTGTCATCTGAGATTCATGTTGGTGGCTTCAATGACAGGCATTTGTGTGTCATCCGCACCCATAGATGACGCATAATGCGCGTCATTAAAGGGGTTTTTTCGAGTAGTGGTTATGGGTATGAACTAAAATGATCAAAGTGGGTTTGTTGAAATCTGATTTGTCAACAGAACAATTAAGCTGTGGAAATATATGTCATTATCATGGCTATGAAGGACATGTTATACAAAAATGCTCAGATTTTTGGGCTTTGGTACAAAAAATGATGGATGAAAAGGAGATGAAATTTTTCAAGGAAATATCAGAAGAAGAAATAGACATTTGTGCATCTGAGGGATCATCTAAAGAGTTTTATAAATCTAATCATCCTCTAATTATCACACCAATGACTCAGATGCCAGATAAGAAAGCTCCAAAGGTGGTTATCACTTCACCATCTCCGTTTCCTTATAAGGATGATAAGCAGGTTCCATGGAATTATGAATACCAAATGAAGGAAACAATGGGAGGAAATAAAGAAGTAGATGAAGTTGTATATTTTACCAGAAGTGGAAGGTGTTATTCTAAGGATTCTGATAAACAAGGTCTAGTAGATAAAGGGAAAAAGGTAGAGCCACAGTTAAAAGAGAATGAATCTGTCATCAATGAACCTGTAATTGAAAATGAAGCTATAGAATTCTTGAAGTTTCTCAAGCACAACGAATATAATATTGTTGAACAGTTACACAAATTGCTAGCTCGTATATCAGTTTTAGCACTTTTATTAAGATCTGAAGCACATCGTAATGTTTTGTTAAAAGTGTTAAAACAAACTTTTGTACCAAATGAATTGCCTGTAAATAAATTGGATAGGTTGATGGAAATATACAGGTTGATAATTTCCTTTCTTTTTCCGAAGATAAAATTCCTTCTTTGATGAATGGTAGTCCTAAAGCTCTCCATATTACAGTTAAGTGAAAATGACATATTTTATCTCGAGTGTTAGTAGATAATGGCTCGGCTTTGAATGTAATGCCATTAGTGACTTTGAAGAAATTACCAATTGACAGAACACTCATGAGAAGTAGTTAGAGTATTGTTCGAGCTTTTGATGGAACCCAGAAGGAGATATTAGGAAAAATCGATATTCCTTTAACTATCTGTCCGACTATGTATGAGATAGAGTTCCTTGTAATAGATATTATACCCACTTACAATTGTTTGTTGGGAAGACACTGGATTCATCAGACAGGGGCAGTTCCATCTACACTACACCAAAAGATAAAATTTGTAATAAATGGTAGGTTGATATGTCTTAATGCTAAAGAAGACATCATCGCTTCAGTCTCTACCACTGCTCCATATATCGAATTGGATGAAGAAGCTATTGAATTCTCTTTCAGATCCTTGAAAAATTTTCAACGCAACATTTGTGGCTGAGGGTAAAAGGATGCCTAAACCCAAAATTTTCAATTGCATGAAAATGAGACTCAGATTGACCCGAGGAAAAGGGGCAAAAACAGGAAAAGAATTAGGAAGCTATTTGCAAGGACCAATGAATCCAGTTTTTCCTATTTCCAAGAAAGATCGATTTGGTTTGGGATATCAGCCAACAATAAAAGAGAAACAGAGGGGCGTTAGAAGGAATCAAGAATTGAGAAATGCGAAGTTAGCTGGAGAAGATCTCGCATGGGAACCAATGACCTTTCCACCATTAAATGATACTTTTGTATCGGGAGGGCATGTTTTCCAAGAATATCAACAAAGTAAAAAGCTGGTTGTTGAAGATGCTTTGAAAGAAATGAGTATCAATGTCATATCAGATGATGAACCTGCAGAAAAAGAAGCTGTGGGCATTTACCTCGCATCATCAGATTTTGAGTTAAATAATTGGACTACGGAAGAATTACATGTAGTTTTCAAATCTTTTTCAGAGTAATACACCAAAACTTTCATTATTGCTTATACCTTGGGGCAATAGTTTGATTTTGTGTAAAGGATTAAACTATATGTTTTTCTTTTTCAATAAAAGATGCATTAGTTCTAAATGGCAATTTTTTAAAATACATTTTCATGATTATATGTATATACTCTTATTTATTTTTCTTTCAGGAACTCAAATATCCATGACATAGATGTTAATGATGCTGGCCCGAAAATTGATTTTGAGTAGCCTATGTGTCCTAAGGAAGTTGAAAGTTATGGTGAAGGATGTGATTTACCCTCTGAACTATTAAAAATGGTGAAAAAAGAGGATAAGAAAATTCTACCTCATAAGGAACCTATTGAGATCTTAAATTTAGGATCTAATATGGAAAAGAAAGAGGTGAAAATTGGTACCACTTTATCTGATAAAGGGCGACATGTTTTTTTGAATTACTACAAGAATACAAGGATATATTTACTTGGTCATACGAGGACTTACCAGGATTGGATACATAATTGGTAGTACACAAGTTACCAATAAGATCATAATGTAAACCTGTGCAACAAAAGCTGAGAAGAATGAAACCTGAAATTCTACTCAAGATTAAGGAAGAAGTAAAAAACAATTTGATGCTGGATTTCTTAAAGTAGCTAAGTACCCTAAATGGATAGCAAATATTGTCCCTGTAACAAAGAAGGATGGTAAAGTTCGTATGTGTGTTGATTACTGAGATCTTAATAGAGCCAGTCCAAAGGATTATTTTCTTTTGCCACACATAGACACATTAGTGGACAATACTGCTTAGAATTCTTTATTCTCATTTATGAATGTTTTCTCTGGCTATAATCAAATCAGAATGTACCCTGATGATATGGAAAAATAATGTTTTCACTGTATGGGGAACATTTTGTTATAAAGTGATGCCATTTGGACTTAAGAATGCAGGGGTAACTTATCAAAGGGATATGGTAACATTATTTCACGACATGATGCATAAAGAAATAGAAGTTTATGTCGATGATATGATTGTCAAAGCCAAATCCGAAGAAGAGCATGTTGGGAATTTGAAGAAGCTTTTTCCAAAGATTAAGGGAATGTTAGTTAAAGCTCAACCTAAATAAATGTACATTTGGGGTGACTTCTGGTAAAATTTGGGATTTGTTGTAAGCGAAACAGGAATTGAAATAGACCCAGATAAAGTCAAAGCTATTCAAGATTTGCCACCCCTACAAACAAAAAAAGAAGTTTGAGGATTTTTAGGAATGCTTAATTATATAGCTCGATTTACTTCGCAACTAACTGAGAAATACGATCCTATTT
This sequence comes from Hibiscus syriacus, assembly GCF_006381635.1. Classification (NCBI taxonomy): domain Eukaryota; kingdom Viridiplantae; phylum Streptophyta; class Magnoliopsida; order Malvales; family Malvaceae; genus Hibiscus; species Hibiscus syriacus. Next base: position 745,972 of record NW_024062822.1, on the reverse strand, counting down.
TTCGCCTCCTTAGAAAGAATGATTCTAGGACATGTAATGAAGAATGTCAAGAAGCCTTTGAGACAGTTAAGAAATATCTGTCGAGTACTCCAATATTGGTACCACCTATCCTAGATAAACCTTTAATTCTGTATTTATCGGTCTGAGATAATTCAATGGGATGTGTATTAGGACAACATGATCAAACTGAGAAGAAAGAAAAGGCTATTTATTATCTTAGTAAGAAGTTCACTGAATGTGAAACTAGATATTATTTAATTGAGAAATTATGTTGTGCTTTGGTATGAATGTTCGCGTGTTGTGAGTACTATAAATTATACGCAAATAATGTGCAAGTATACACAATCGCTCAAGTAATATAATGATGAGTGAGTATCGTCTCCACAGGGATTGGGTGAAATTACAAAAGTCTAACCAAAGCAATGTACTATTCTATCTAAGTATAGTTAGTCTTGATATATACAAATGTCACGACAATGTAAATGTGTATGCCGGTAGATATGGAGTGATGGTCTGATGGTGTAGTAAATGGAAATACAATGGCAATGATGGATGTTTAATGTTGAGTATGGTGAAATGTCAAGGCAATGAAAAATGGTAAAAACAGTAAATAAAAAGAGAATAGAATGTAAAGAAAATAATCCTCAAGTGACAAGCTTCCAAGAGAATGAATGGTAGGGATTGATATAAGGTTTTAAACTTATTTCTCAAGTATATTTAAGCTACCTGATCTTTACTTACTCGACAGAGCTTTCCTAAAGTGTTCAAAAGAACCTAACAGAATAGGATTCCAAGGCATCTGCTCTCACTCAACGATATTGGCCAGCCTACCCTATTGATAAAGATACCCTTTTTAGTCGTTGAAATCCTATCCTAGTCTCTTCCTAGATCTAAGGGATTAAGTTATAATATTCCTAGGCCAGTTCAAAGCCCCTTGAAAATACTATAACCCATTGCTTATGAGGATCTTATCTTGCGTTTCTTACGAATACTTACAAGTATTTTTAGTCTAGGATTCTTCCGAATACCTAACCTTTATCTAAGAAATGGACATTTCCATGCCTCTTACAAGCCTAGATGGTAAAGCATTCATAAGCAAAGCAAATAAAGAACCAAAATAAACTTAAATACACCATTAAAAATAAAGTTCAAACAACCATGAAATCAACCACCACTAAATAAGTTAGTTCATGGTGGGATTCAAAATATCCAAACACAAAGTCATGAAAATATTTGTTCCAACAACCCACAAATAAATATAAAATAACAGCAAAAAGGGAAGTTGAGAAGAAGCCTTCGACGGGCCACCAGAGGTCTCTTCTTGGCCACCATGAACCACCTAGCTCGCTAGCTCCTTTCGGCGCCTAGCTTGCCACTCCTTGGAGCTTTATCAATGGAGGAATATCCCAAGAAAGAAGAAAGGAAAAAGAAAATAAAAATATGATTTTTTCTACAGTATGCGTGTGCGTCAATCCTCTCTTCCTTTCTCCCATGAGGTGTCATATATAATAAAAAAAAATATCTAGGGGTAATGATGATATTGTTGGGTGAAAAATACCCCTCATACCCCTAGAATCACATGTTGAGCATGAATCTTATCCTCCAAGTGGCAGTGGTCCTCTGGAGGCTCTGGAAGGCGGTTACAACAGTCCTTTACGTGCAGAGACAGCTGTCTACTACCAACTGTCCTTGTGCAGAAATATTTTTTTTTGTCTTTTTCTGTGCCAGAAATGCCAAGGCATTTCATTCTGCTTTAGCAACGTGTGATGCCGTGGCATTGCTTCCCAAAGAATCCTTTTTCTTGTTATTCCCTGCACACCACAAACAAACTGCACCTTTCCCTCAAGCAGCACCATTAAGAAATAAAATAATACTACCACCACAAATGCAACTATATGCAACTACATGATCCTAAAATGCCTAAAATGACCTTTTAAACAAATAATAACTTAAGTGAAAAAGGCCTTAAAAGTAGCCTTTTTAGGAAGTTATCACACCCCCAAACTTAAGCTATTGCTTGTCCTCAAGCAATGGATAGCAGTTACATAAGTAAAATGTCATGGCAATGTTCGACAGTAAGACAGTAGGATAAAATTGAATTTCAACCCTCAGAAAAAAATAGGCTTCAACATGCTAGACTTATCAAGAATTCAAGTACTTTTCCCTAGGTCAAGATCCTTTGTGGTAGTGTGTGTGCGTGATTGTATCCAATCTATACTTAGAAAACTTAGACAATTTCTAATCTAGTCCTCTAGTTTTTGCCAAGGCATTTACTTATTCATTAAACACATTTTTACTCCCTTTTTTTTAAACTTGCTGTTATGAAGGGAGTCAGCTCATCACACATACTCTCCCACACTCTAGATGAAAGGAAGCATACCTTCCACCCCCGAGCTAGTTAAGTAGAGTCATCTCGTGACTACTTTCATTCACTCATATGCACAAGGTTGCCATTTATTAAAGAAAGTTCCAGGCAATGCCACGGCAAAGAGGAGTGTCCCTCTACAGCTATGCCTAAGCATTTATTCACAGTTTCATTTCCAAGGGAGTTATTTTTGATTTTTTATTTTAAGCATAAAACTATATTTCAATGCCAAAACTAACTAGAGTTCTTTCATAAATTTTTTTTCTAAATTTTCTAAGTATAAAAAGCATACAAATCGTGTAAGATTTTCACAAAGCATCAAGCCCTAGAGTGAGTTCTATTATTATCAACAGTCATTTACATTCAGAATCTAGCCTAACAAAAATCATCATCATCGGGTATCCTAAAAACATTCTATCTAACTATCATACCATTTACTGATGCCATGGCATAATACTACGCTAATGCTATCATGCATATAACCTACCAAGAACAATACCTCCCCCAAACTTAAGGGAAGCATTGTCCTCAATGCTTATACTAAACTAAATATAAACTAAATGCCATGCAATGAAATGCAACTAAATTATAATGAATACAAAGGAGGTACCTCAATGTTTGTGTGGTGGTGGTGCCTTGGAGGTGCTACCAGCTCCTTGCTTGGTGCGCTTGCATATTGGTGCTGGGCTGGACTCGGAAGAAGTGGAGTAATGACGCGCAGTTTTTCTAGCCGTGGTCTTGGTGCGTTGACCACTACGTGGTGCAGGAGAAGGATTGAGTGCTGGGACAGGGCTGAGTGTTTCTTCGACAGTGATAGTGGGCGGATATTCAGGAGTTTCAGAACGGTGCAGAGCAGGAATTGGATCATCATCGGGAGGATCGACTGCATCTTGTTCGGGCTCTGGAGATGCCTCGGCATTAAATGTCGGCAGAATTTCATCTGGGAAGCCAGGGAGATTCCGTTGACCGTAGGGAATAATTTCTTGAAACATTGATTCCACCACAGTATCTCTATACTTCACGTATCTAAAGAAGTTACAGATATCACCGTGTAAAGCATGCAAGTGTGTCTGAGTCTACATCACAGCTTCCTCGAGAGCAATTAGCCTTGCCTCGGTATTTGATTGTGTAGTACCTGCAGATTGCTCATGAGCAAATTCTTTAGATTTAGGATTTTCAAGTCCTAATAGCAGTCGGAGTCTGGCTCTAGTAATGCCCCATAATCCAGGTAAAATTTCATCAAAAGCATTTTCCTCAACCTTTTTCTTACGACATAAGGCAGTAATTAAGTTAGGAAACACTAAAGCACTTGTCTTTTTACTTAAGCAGTCATGAACTTGCTGAACAATAATACACCCAACATCAATAGGACGGGACACCATTATCGAATGTAAAAGCAGTAAGCGTGAAAGTGATACCGTAGTGTTGTGGGAAGTGGGTATGAGTTTATGCTTAAGGAAGTGATTCCATAACTTGGCGCGTGGCTGAAGACATTCTCGATTGACCGAGTATCTACTCGTTTAACGCCCATTCCACTCAATGTTTTCGAAACAAAGGTCCTCCAAGACCCCATCATATGTGGTGCTATCAGCCTCCTCTTCGAACGTGGCATGCCCGTCTACTACATCTTGTAAATGAAAATACCGGTTAATCGCAGTGGGTGTAAAACAAATCTGCTTACCTCGGACGAAGATAGAGTGTTGGTTGGGCTTGGAAATATTCGCGTAGAACTCCTTAACCACCGAGCCATTTACCGAACCAGGTTGACGGGCGAATTTCTTCTACTTGAGCGGTGTCACGATGTCCAAAACATCGGGTCCAAAACCACCATTGATTTCCTCGGTAAAAATATATCCTAACTCAAAAAAGAGTTTTCGGTTCTTGAAGTTTTGGAACCGAGCCTTGGCCTCGTCATCTTCAAACTGTTGCCTAGCGGTAGTGTCAGTTGGAGCCGGTCTTGAACGCACCATTTTTGTGTGTGTATGAAGCAAGAAAAATGATAAAGGAAGAAACTTTTGAAAGCTTTAAAAACTTGGATGTATTTTGGCTATGGAGAGAATAAGGGAAGAAGATGAGTAAAAGAAAGAGAAAAAGTTAAAAATTTAAGAGGGAAAAGGTGTGATAGGACAGTTAAGAGAGTATTGAGTGGGTAGAGGGGGTTATGCGTGTATGGGGAAGGGAAAAAAATTGCCAAAAGGTAATGATGGTGATAGGACAACTCTGTGGAAAGAGAAAAAGAAATGTCAGAAATTAAATTAAATAAAAAGAAATAAATCAAAAGAATATCTCTCCAATTAATGCATTGTCCTTTCCTCCCTTTGGTAACCGCTCCTTGCACGGTTTGCAGCACTGTGGTCCCTACAAATCATATAAAAAATTAATTACAAAATGAAATAAAAATAAAAATAGAGAAAAACTTAAATTTTAAATTTTTATTTATGCACAGATACAAATTCAATGTCGTGGCATCGAATTTTGGTTCTCCTCTGGGTACGCTTCAGTATCGCACAGATAACACGTCCTTGTTGTGTGGTGGTGGAACTCCATTAACCTTGAAGATCATCCCATTGTCTATTCTCTTGATGTCAACAGCTCCATGGGGATAGACATAATGCACCTCAAATGGTCCTGACCATCGAGATTTGAGTTTCCCAGGAAAGAGTTTGAGTCTGGAGTTGTAAAGCAAAACTTGTTTCCCCTCATGAAAATGCCGTGGCATCAGTTTCTGGTCATGCCACTTCTTGGTTTTCTCCTTGTATATCTGAGCATTCTCATATGCTTGTGCTCTAAACTCTTCCATTTCGTTAAGTTCAAGTAATCTCTGCTCCCCAGCTAGTTGAGCATCGAAATTCAATCGCTTGATGGCCCAATAAGCTTTGTGTTCAAGCTCAACCGGGAGATGACAAGCTTTACCATACATCAACTTAAAGGGTGACATCCCCAAAGGATTCTTGAATGCAGTTCTGTACGCCCAAAGTGCTTCATCCAACTTTGGCGACCAATCCTTACGCCTTGGGTTCACCACTTTCTCTAAAATCTGCTTGATCTCTTGATTATATATCTCTGCTTGGCCATTTGTCTGCGGATGATATGCCGTGGCAATCTTATGTCGAACTCCATATCTCTTCAATGCCTTGGCAATCTACTTGTTATCAAAGTGGGTTCCCTCATCACTAATGATAGCACGAGTTACTCCAAACCGAGTGAAAATATACTTGTGCAAAAATTTGAGTACAGTTTTGGAGTCATTCCTTGATGTTGCTATTACTTCCACCCATTTTGACACATAATCCACAACAAGCAAGATATATAATTTTCCTTCAGAAGATGGGAATGGTCCCATGAAATCAATGCCCCACACATCAAACAGTTCTATCTCCAAAATATTTTGCAGCGGCATTTCATGTCGTCTGGAGATGTTTCCAGTCCGTTGGCATCGATCACATCCTTTGTAAAATGCTTGGGCATCTTTAAACAGATTTGGCCAGTAAAATCCTGATTGTAGGACCTTAGCAGCAGTCCTTGCTCCACCAAAATGGCCTCCAGTTGGGGGCCGAATGACAATGGTACAAAATATCACTTTGCTCCTCTTCAGGTACACATCGTCTAATGAGCTGATAGACACAATGCTTGAAAAGATATGGCTCATCCCAAAAATAGTGCCTTGCATCGTGCTTGAACTTTTTTTAGGCTGACTATTCAAATCAAAAGGCACAATTCCACTAACAAGAAAATTAACAAGGTCAGCGTACCACGGGATTGCCGTGGCATATAAAATTTTCTCATCAGGAAATTTCGCTTGGATATCTACAGTGTCATGGCATTCAAAATTGTTCTCTAGCCTAGATAAGTGATCAGTAACTTGATTTTCAGTTCCTTTTCTATCTACCACCTCTAAGTCAAATTCTTGCAAAAGTAAGATCCACCTAATAAGTCTAGGCTTGGCATCCTTTTTGTTCACTAAGTATTTTATAGCCGAATGATCAGTGTGAACAATAACTTTAGTGCCTATTAGGTAAGGTCTAAATTTATCAAAAGCAAATACCACGACAAGTAATTCTTTCTCAGTTGTAGTGTAGTTCAATTGTGCTTCATTTAAAGTGCGGCTAGAGTAATAAATAAAATGAAACATTTTACCTCGGCGTTGCCCCAGAACAGCTCCTACAGCATAATCGCTTGCATCACACATCAACTCAAATGGTGATGTCTAATCGGGAGGGACTACAATGGGTACCGAGATCAGTTGTCGTTTCAGCTCAGTAAATGTGCCGAGGCATAATTCGTCAAACACAAAGGGTTGGTTTTGTTGAAGCAATGTGCATAAGGGCTTAGAAATCTTGGAGAAGTCTTTGATAAACATTCTATAGAATTCAGCATGTCCAAGAAAACTTCTTATGCCCTTGACCGAAGTTGGTGGTGGAAACTTTTCAATCACTTCAATCTTCGCCTTATCAACCTCAATACCCTTGTGAGAAATTTTATGGCCTAATACAATGCCTCCAGTCACTATGAAGTGACATTTTTCCCAATTTAAGACCAACTCAGCCTCCTCGCATCTCTTGAGAACTTTTGCTAAATTGTCGAGGCATCGTTCAAAATCGTCCCTATAAACAAAAAATTCGTCCATGAAAATCTCCAGAAAATCCTCAACCATGTCTGAAAATATGGCTTGCATACAGCGATGAAATGTTGCCGGAGCATTACAGAGTCCAAAAGGCATCCTCCTAAAGGCAAAAGTGCCATAGGGACAAGTAAATGTAGTCTTCTCCTGGTCCTCTGATGCGATGGCAATTTGATTGTACCCTGAGTACCCATCCAAAAAGCAATAGAATGCTTTGCCGGCTAATCGATCCAATATTTGGTCGATGAAAAGTAGAGGAAAATGGTCCTTTTTTGTAGCTTTATTGAGTTTTCGATATTCCATGCATATCCTCCATCCGGTCACAGTTCGAGTGGGTAATTGCTCATTATCCTCATTAGTAACCACCGTCGTTCCTCCTTTCTTCGGAACACATTGGACAGGGATTACCCATGAACTATTTTAGAATTTTTTTCATCACCACTTGCTTCATAACAGGGTTGAGTCTTTTTTGTGGTTCTATTGAATTGCCGTGGCAATCTTCAAGCAGAATCTTGTGCATACAGATCGTGGGACTGATGCCTTTCAAATCGGCCATAGTCCAACCAATTACTTTTTTATGCTGCATCAACACACTTAACAAATTTTGCTCTTGATTAACAGTAAGGTTAGCGGAAATAATCACCGGTAAAGTCTCATCGCTACCTAAGTAAACATACTTAAGATGCCCTGGCAAAGTCTTAAGCTCTAGAGTGGGTGGATGCATTAATGAAAGCTTAGGAGGAATAAATTCATCAAAATTTAGAGGTTCAAAATTCATACCTGATCTAACTTGTAGTAAGCTAGATTATTCCTCAAAAATTGGAAAGTTGTCGGACTCCACTAAGCTTTCATCATCCACCCAATATTCATTTTCTGCTAGCTGAATGAAATTGTTCTGGCAAAGATGTTCAGTCTCTTCTTCAATCACTGAGTTCAATTCAGAAATGCCTTGGCATTCTTCAATGTCATCAACATATTTGAGCGTTCGAAAAACATTGATAGTCACACACTGATCAACCACTCTCATGGTGAGTTCACCTTTTTCATAGTCTATCAAGATACGTCCAGTGGCTAGTAAAGGTCTTCCCCGAATGATTGGTGCCTTGGCATCAACTTCGCAGTCCAGAATTAAGAAGTCGACTGGAAACACAAACTTATCCACCCTTACTATGACATCCTCGACTCCCCCTTCATGTTTCACATGGGATCTGTCGGCAAGTTGTAAAATAACTGAGGTGGGTCTTGCATCTCCTATGCCAAGCTTCAAGAATATCGATTTCGGCATTAAGTTAACACTTGAACCAAGATCACACAGTGCATTTCCAACGAAATTAGCTCTAATTGAACAAGGAATAATGAAGCTGCCCGGATCATTTCTCTTTGGCGACAACTTACTCAATGAAGAACAAAATTCTGTTGCCGTGGCAACATTCTCTACTTTCCTCTTCTTGGTACAGATTTCCTTCAGAAATTTCGCATACATCGGCATCTGTTCAACATCTTCCAAGAGAAGTATATTGATATGGAGCTGATCAAGAATGTCCACGAACTTCTTGAACTGAACTTCATCATTATGCTTCTTCAATCTTTGCGGGAAGGGTGAGGGACGTCTAGCTTCCTTAGCTACAGGAATAGAATTTGCTTTTGCCTTGGCATCAGAATCTGGTATCTTAGCAGAATCCTTCTCCTTTTCCTTCTCAGTAACTCTATTATCATGTAATTCAAATTCAGTAGTTGGATTAGAATCATCATGTTATGGCCCACTATCCTTGACTTGTCGATTGATTTGTGTTCCACTCCTAAGAGTTAACATATTGCAGTGCTCTTTTCCAGGTGCTCTAATGACTTCCGTATCACTTGGCAAACGTCCTTGCTGACGCTCTTGCAATGCCATAGCAATCTGACCAACTTGACCTTCCAAAGCTCTCAGAGACGAGCTATGGCTTTAAAGTAAGGCGCCTTGACTATGAAGTAAAACTCCTTGATTCTTAATTGAAGTAGAATGGTCTTACAGCATTGTCTTCGTAGTGGATATGAACTCTTGAATTGTAGCTTCCAATGAACTCATGCTTGCTGAAGATGAAGCTCCTTTGTTGGAATTATGCCATGGCATAACATTTTGGTAACCTTGAGGCTCATTGTGATTCTGCTGCCGAGTAAGTTGATTAATATTGTGGGCTCCTTGATTTCCCCATGAAAAATTGGGATACTGACGCCATCCAGCATTATAAGTGTTAGAATAAGGATTGTTGTTACCTCGATTGTAATTACCTACAAAGTTGATGGACTCATGGTTGGTTGGGCATTCGCTCTCGTGATGATTGCCTTGGCATAACAGACATGCCAAGCTAGTTTCTTTCACTTCCTTCACATCAGTGAAACGTTGTAAGTTTTTCAACATATTAGTGATGGCTGAGAGTTGAGCGGACACCGAATCCTTGGTATCTAACTCAAATGCTCCAGGTGTTCTCCTTCCACTCCCAAGCCTTGAGGAAGAAAACTGATAATCATTATTAGCAATTCTATCCAAGATAGCAAATGCCTCAGTAGGTGATTTATCCAGTAATCACTATAGCAAAACTGATATGTAGCGGCGTTTTTAGCGGCGTTTGGAGAGAAAACGCCACAAAAGTTAAACATATAGCAGTGTTTACAATCGTAGCGCCACAAATTGATACTTTAGCAGTGTTTTTTTGTAAAAACGCTGTAATAGATTTGACATTTAGCGGCGTTCCGCAATAGGGTGGTTTATTGCGGCGTTTGTTAAAAAACGCCGTAATAGAGTGGTAAATTAGCGATGTTTATACCACAAACGCTGCAATAGTTTAACATATAGTGGTGTTTTAGCTAAAACGCTGTAATAGATTGGTAAATTAGTGGCGTTTATACCACAAACGCCGCAATAGATTACACATATAGTGGCATTTATTCTTAAAACACCGCAATAGTGATAATAAATAGTGGCATTTTTAAATAAACGCCGCAATAGTGTTAATCAATAGTGGCGTTTTTAGAAAAATACTGCAATAGTTTTAATCAATAGTGGCATTTTTTAACAAACGCCACAATAGTGTAATCAATAGTGGCATTTTTTTTGTATAAACGCCACAAAATGTTAAATATTTAGTCCTCTTTTTCTCCTACCCGAACCCTAAAATCAATTAAACTCTTCTTCCCTCAAAGCTTCTTCTCTGGAACAACAATAGCTGTCAAACGATTCCTACCGACGTCGTCGTTTGTATGTCCCGGCGACCAAATCTGGTCTCTCACCGACGAACTATAACACAACTGCACGATTTAATCCCTTTTATCATTAATGATCTTTTTTATTTTTTTGGTCTTCTGAAAATGGGGAAAACCCAAAAAGCTAACGTATTTGAGAAAAAGATAGCAGGTGTTGCCTTGAGTAAGAGAAATTATCGTCGACAGAATGTCTAAGTGGCGTATTTGCTCTGATGATGGATCAAATTATCGTTGGGAGGATATCGGTCCGGTCTCGCCGTCGAAACTGGATGATGACCCGAAAGGAACTCCTATTGCTCCATACCCTTCCATGGTCGATTTCCTTCTTGAAGGTAATAATCTATGCATCTTTCAGCTGCTATAATTTGTTTTTCTACGCTCAATCAAATTTCATAGATTGTATCCATATAGGATCTTCGAAGCTTATTGAGAATGATGATAGAGGAGTGGATAAATACCCAATGTTAAGAACTGAATTTGGTAACTCTGTGGCGTTGAAAGAATCTTCAATTGCAAAAGCAGTATCTATCCTCAATGAAGATGAAGTTGCCTCTACTGTTACTCCAAGTAAATATTTATATCATCTATTTAAATTTAAATTTATTTTAATTTTTATTTAGTTCGCAAGCCACCTACAATCAAGTTTCATAGTGTAGGTGAAAGGTCGTTATCTGTTTCAAGTGAAGCACTGAAGCGCGCAAGGACTCTTCTTGGTGAACCGGAGGTAGGAGATTTATTTGGTGAAATAGATGAAGAGTTTTTCCATATAGAGTTTACACGGAGGAAAAACTTAACGATACGTTGTCAAACAAGGAAAACAACTTTCCTACGTCATTTCCCCACGAATGAGCACAACTAAATTCTACTGAACAATATGGTGAAGACTGTTTATGCATAACTTTAATGTTTCTAACTTGTAATGTATTTTGTTGATAAGTATTTTTATGCATAACTTATGTCTTAATTAAAATGTATGGTTGTTGTTAATATGTAAAATCAACTAATGTTTCTCCATATAATGTTTATACATATATCAGTCAATTTAGTTGATGTACATTAGAAATGAAATATGTAAAATCAACTAATATTATCTAAATAAAAGGTAATTAGCGGCGTTTGTATCCAGAAACGCCGCTATAGGTACGTACTTTAGTGGTATTTTTATACAAACGCCGCTATATACTAGTACTTTAGTGGCGTTTCTATACAAACGCCGCTATATACTCATACTTTAGTGGTGTTTTGAATCTAAACGCTGCTATAAACTCGTACTTTAGTGGCGTTTTGAATGAAAACGCCACTAAATACTCGTACTTTAGCAGCGTTTTTATATAAACGCCGCTACAGACTAGTACTTTAGTGGCGTTTTTATACAAACGCTGCTATAGACTCGTACCCTTAGTGGCGTTTTTAGATAAATACCGCAATAAATATAATATTTTGTGACGTTTTTTATGATAAACACCGCAATAGATATAATATTTTATGGCATTTTTATAAAAACACCGCTATAGGCTAGGGCAGTAACGACTCAGTAGAATTGTCAATTAGCGGCGTTTGGTTTACAAACGCCGCAAAGTACTATAAAAACCCCAAAATCAAATTTCTTGCCCGAGCCCTAATTTCTTTCTCACCATCGTTCAACCAAGCGTTTTGGATCCCCTTTCAGTTTCATTTCAGTAACTCCGCCTTGCCCTCCATCATCGGTTCATTTTCTTTCTTATGTAGCCACAAGCAGCCAGAGACCCAGAGCCACCCAAACCAACGCCATTACATTTACGCCAAGTACTCTCTAAATCTCTTCTTTGCACTGAAATAAAAATGGGTATTGATTTACCATCTTATGTTTAGGATTTCTCATGCTTTTATGTAATGAAATTTTGAGTTTAAACATGCAATGTTTGGTTCTTCATTACGGACGTATGATCCCCATTTATTATTTTTGAATGTATGTTTGAGTATAAACATTTAGACCGATTGTTTCTGGAGATAAATGAATGGACAACCGATTGTTTGAGCGATTTTAATTTGTTTCATGATGTCGTTTGGTAGTCAGGAAAGAAATATGTCCATTTTGAGGGTCGATGCTAGGAAATTAGAATTGATTGGACTGTGTTGCATTTAGAATTTTATTTTTCTTAAGTAGAACACTATTTAAATGTTATTATTATTTGAAACATTCATCGATTCCACGAAACAACTCGATGCAAGCCGAGCCAACCACGTATAACAGTGCACTCATTGTCGGCCTCCTTTCGAGTTTGGTCACCACATCTTCTGCAGTTAGGTCCTTCACTTGAGAAGTAGTCAGAGAATGTAATCGTTATCATATATTTTTTTGTGTACTATATTGGTATACCTTGGTTTTCCTCCAAACTTTAGCGTTTAGGTAGTTCATTTTACAGGGCTAACATAAGAAAAATTGTGTTGTTTCATCATGTTGTTTCCCACGTTCAGAACTTGAACATTAGTGCGAAGCACTTTTTGTGTTGCGTTTGAAAATTGTGATTAGATCCATCAAGATACACAAGCTCGAGAGCACTCATATTAGCTAAGCAATTTGGAATTGGATTGCTTAAATTGTTATGCGATGCATCGGAAACGTAAAGCTGACTCAAATTGTAAATAGGTGTAGGTAAAGAGGCTTTAGAAGAAGTTAAACTCTGGTTGGGTAAAAGTTGATCATTTATCCTCTAATATATGATATGTTATCTTTGTTGTAGCAAGTATGATAAATAATAGTGATATTTAATTTTCATTTCAACATAGTTCAAATTTTAAATGAGTTAACTGAGAGTTAGGGAAAGATCAATAACAGTTTTGTAGGTTTGTAAATTCGATTGAGAAAGTATTAATAAGAAAACTAATTTATAGGATTGGATCAAGGATTTGAATATTATTGCACTAGAATTTAAACATTATTTATATGTTTCTTCATAGTTTTCTTCAATTTAGTATTTTAAGAACAAAATATAGATTGTCTTGTTTATAGCTTTTGCATTTGAATATACTTCATGGTAGGGACTGTGTATATAATCTTAAGACAACATTTAGCTATTTTGATTTGATATTTAAGATAACAACAAACAATAGCCTGAATTACGACTAGAAATGGTCATGAAATATTCTTATTATGTTTGTGTTTATGGTAATGGCACAGAATAATAAGCCTAAAATTTCTAATTGTGATTTACTCGAATACTTGAGCTTACTTGAACCTTAATTTACATTCAACTAACGCCTTAGTTGACATGGTATTTCCCATTAGTTTTCATATACAAGGGTATGAGCAAAAAATATTAATACTGCATTAATACAACAAGAGAGCAACCTTTTAATAGTCCAACTCAGTTTAGTTTACAATAGTCTGTGTAAAAATCATAAAACTGCAACCACCATGTTTTTCTAATAAATCTCACTTCTAATAGTTGTACTTTATAGATCATATACCACATACTAGGGTTGAAAATGCTGATTTTTTTAATTCTAATACCAATAGATAAGTGCACCAACAATAACTAGAATCACAATTATTTATTGTGACACTCAAATTTTATTTCTTGTTTATCATAAGAAACTTCCATTGCTCTTACTCACCTTCCGATGAGGAAAAATAATAAGGTTTAGCATTTTGTTTACCAAACAAAATTGTTGCTAAGTGTGTTGAAGGATTCTAGTATGCAAGGAATTCTGTATTTTTTTATATATGTATTTTGTTCTCCGTATTTCTTGTTTTCCCAATATTTTGCATCGAATCAGTTGAGTAACCTACAAGCTTTTTTTGCAGATAACGGGTGGACTTCCCCTTGTCAAGCTCATACTTGTTGAGAGGTTCAAAGTCGATAAAGTCATAGATAAAAGTGCACTGCATCCAAAGTCTGAAGTTCAGGTATTGTTATGCATCCACAGTTAACATGAAGTTCACTTTTTAGCTTACTGATTTCATCAAAGTAATCTCTTGTTATGATAATGTCACCAACATAAACGGTAAGGATAACATTGTTACCTTTTGATGAAACCTTGTAGAACAATGTGTGATCTAATAGCACTGACCGTATCCGTAGTTAATTACACCTTTGTTAGACCTTTCAAACCATGTACGACAAGACTGTTTTAGGTCATACAATGACTTATGTTTTAGGTAAATTCCATTTGACCGGATAACTCTGCAAACTATGACTTATTGGCTAGCTAAATTCAAATAGGTTATGAAAGAATTGATCTATTCCAGTAATTGCTATGTAATGAATATGAAGCATATACACCTTTGGACTATTGGGTTGGGTGACATTATATTAATAGGATTACGAACCTGGAAATATTAAATAACTGAAGAGAAAGCATAACATGTGAAGCCTAACAAAAAATAAATGGCATGAACTCGAAAGCCCACATGTAATTATGAACTGAACTTTCCTATTGTTACGAAACAATTTAGTTTATTTCTCGCCAGAGATTATTCATTTTTCATTTAACCAGTTCCTTTTTTAAATGTTATGAACCTAAATTTAAGAAATTTTGGTTTTCATTTAAAGGTTAAAATTAGTTCTTTATTTCTTTATTCATTTATCATTTAATCAGTTCTTTAGTTATTTATTCATTTTTCATCATGTTATCAAGGTTAAAATTAGTTCTTTAATTTTCAATCTCTGAGAATTTTATGTACCCTTTTTGCATAAGTTCAATATATATAAAAGTTACTGGGGAATTGGAGTATAGTGTATAATATTGGCATGTGAAGTAGTAAATTATGTAGCCGCATGAAATGATCGAGCATGAAATGTTAGGAGCAAAAGAGTATTGTTATCAGCTTAAAAAATGTTTATCAATTTAAAAGTTCTATAATTTAGGAGTCATTAGTTATGTACTATGTTTAAGTATTATGGACTATATCTGATAGTTTAATGCTTTTGTTTAGGTTCTAAAGTTATTTATAATATTAGCAATTAACATTTGAATTTGAAACTACAAAAATATGAAATGGATAAGAGTTGGATGGATATCTCAAGGATAAGCGTCGAATATCGAAATCGGGTCGAAAAATTTCTAAATTTAGTTTTTCTGAATGCAAGCCAAGAGAATATGATTCTTTGCCCTTGTAAGAACTGTGTTAACATTAACTGGCACATTCGTGAAGTTGTGTACGAGCATCTAGTTATTTTTGGATTTGTTCGGGGGTATAGAAAATGGATATTTCATGGAGAGTTTGTATCAGATAGATATGCTTCCACGAGTTATTCGACTTATCCTGCTCCTTCTCACCATCTAACTTTTAGAGAAGATGACATGGAAGGGATGTTACGAGATGCATTTAATATGCACACTCATCAGCCGTATGTTACAGAAAATTATTCTCAGAATGATGTTAATGATTTCATTGAGATGGGAAGAATTAGAAGTGCTGAAGAGCCAAATGGAGAAGCGGCAAAGTTTTACAAGTTGCTGAATGAAATGAATGAACAACTTTATGAGGGATCAAAGTTTTCAAAGCTTTCTTTCTGCATTCGTCTTTTCCACTTAAAATGCCTGGGAGGGTGGACTGGTAACTCCTTTACGCAATTGTTGGAGTTACTAGGAGAAGTGTTTCCTTTTGCAAAAGTCCCTCAATCATGCAAAGATATGAAGAAAATGATAAAAGATTTGGGTCTTGGGTATGACAAAATTCATAGTTGTCCAAATGATTGTATGTTATATTGGGGTGATCTAAAAAATCAGGACTCTTATCATGTATGTGGAAAATCTCGATGGATGATTAGGGAGGCAGAAAATGTTACTGAGGATGAAGCTCAAGCACGATCAAGAAAGAAACCGATTAAGATTTTACGATATTTTCCTCTCATACCTAGGCTACAAAGATTGTTTATGTCCTCCAAGACTGCTGAGTCTATGAGGTGGCATCATGATGGCAGAACCGATGATGGATTATTACGGCATCCAGCGGATTCTTTAGCTTGGAAGTCATTTGACAACAAGTATCCAAGTTTTGTGAGAGATCCTCGAAATGTCAGGTTCGGTCTTGCAACTGATGGGTTTAATCCATTCAAAATCATGAGTACTTCGTATAGTACTTGGCCTGTTGTACTTGTTCTATACAATTTTCCTCCTTGGATTTGCATGAAACAATCATCTTTCATCTTATCCATGATAATCCCCGGCGAGAAAGGCCCCGGAAATGATATTGATATTTACATACAGCCACTAATTACAGAGTTGAAATAGTTATGGGAAGGGGTCGAAACGTACGATGTGTTGACGAAGGAGAACTTTAATTTACGCGCGACTTTATTATGAACAATTAATGATTTTCCCGCGTATGCAAATTTATCGGGTTGGAGTACCAAAGGTCGTTACGCTTGTCCTTGTTGTGCTGTAGAAACATGTTCGAAGTGGTTGGTTAATGGAAAGAAGTTCTCTTATATGGGACATTGTCGGTGGTTACCTGATAATCATAGATTTAGAAGTAAAAAGAATATGTTTGATGGTGATGAAGAGTTTCGAAATGCTCCTGACCAAACAACCGTCTCTCAAATATTCAAAATGTTGAAAAATATCAATTTTACTTATGGAAAGATGAATCAACCAAGTAGTGCACGATCAAAGAAAAAGGCAAAGCAAGTCAATGAAGAGGTTGAAGTTGACGAACAAACTGATGATGAGTCTGATGAAGAGGATGATCCAAACGAGGTAGACTTGTGGAAAAAGAGGAGTATATTTTTCGAGTTGCCTTATTGGAAAAAGCAGATTTTGAGACATAATCTTGATGTAATGCATATTGAAAAGAATGTTTGTGAGAATATTATCGAGACCATTCTGAATGATGGTAGAAAATCTAAATATAATCTTAAGAGTCGACTTGACTTAGTGGACATGGGAATTCGACATGATCTTCATCCGCAATTACGTCCAAATGGAAGAAATTTCTTGCCGCCTTTTATTTTTTCTCTTTCGAAGAAAGAAAAAGAGGTGTTTTGCACGGTGTTGAAGGATATAAAAGTCCCAGATGGGTATGCATCAAACATTTCTCGATGTGTCAGTGTTAAAGATCGAAGACTTTATGGTTTAAAGTCACATGATTATCACATATTAATGCAAGATTTACTACCAGTAGCTGTTCGTGGTTGCATGTCAAGTAAGGTGACGTCTTGTATCATTGAACTTTCTAATATAATGAAAGCCATATGTGGGAAAGTTCTAATGGTTGAAGAACTTGATAAACTACAAGATCGAGTCGCATTACTTTATGCAACTTGGAGAAGATATTTCCACCTTCATTCTTCACAATTATGGTGCATCTGCTAATTCATCTTCCTCACGAAGCAAGAGTTGGTGGTCCAGTTTTCTATCGATGGATGTACCCTATAGAGATGTATTATTTGAATATCACGTTTCAAATTACTACTGATTATACCTCTCACTCAAATGTATTTACGTAGTATGTTATTTTGTGTATAGGTTCTTGGGAAAGTTGAAGTCTTATTGTCGTAATAAGCGTTATCCGGAATGATCAATTGCTGAAGGGTATTTGGCAGATGAATGTATGACATTTTGCTCTAGATATTTGGAAGATGTTGAAACAAGATGGAATAGACCAAATCGAAATGATGTGTTAAGTACTGATGACTTACCTCAACATTATTTCTTTGGAAGTTATGGTCAACCATTAGGGAAAGTTGAAATTGCATACTTAGATGACACGTCTTGGGTACAAGCACACCGATATGTTCTTTTCCATCACGATTCAATAGATCCCTTTCGCACGTAAGTCTTTCGGACCCAATCCTAATGAAATCTCTTTATCTTTTATATTTATCAATTTTTAACGACATAATATTCTTTATAGTGAATTTAAAGAAGTATTGAGATCTCGAGCACGCTCCCGAAGATTAAATCAGCGAGAGCTACATAAGTTATTCACAGAAACTTTTCATGAATGGTTAGGCCAGACGGTAAGCAACTAAATCTTACGGAATACTTATAAATTATATACGTCTTGCTTTTTATATCAACGTCAATGCAAATTAATTCACCATTCATGTGTAATAGGTTTGGAGTGGGAGAGAAGTTAGTGAAGAAGTTAAATGGCTTTCTCAAGGTCCGAATAGAATAGTTAAAAGATATAATGCCTTCCTCATTAATGGGTTCAGGTTCCACACGAAATCTCATGAAAGATTAAGAAGGACACAAAATTGTGGAGTCGTAGTTACTTCGTCAACTACAAGTTATGCTACTGTAAGGGAGAATAATCCGCAGGAGGGAGAGGTCGATTATTATGGAAATCTTACGGACATTATTGAGTTAGATTATTATGGAAAACGAAAGGTTGTGTTGTTTCGATGTGACTGGGTTGATGTAAACAGATGTATAAAAAAAGAGATAAATTCAGGTTTACAATGGTGAATTTCTCTCGATTAATTCACACGGGTCAACATTTGATGGATGAACCATATGTATTCTTCTCAAGTGAAACAAGTATTTTATTGTCACGGTCCAATGGATGACAGTTGGTATGTTGTGCTTCGAAATACTCCCAGAGACTTGATAGACATCGGGGAAGGAAGTAGAGATGACATTGAAACAAGATCAGAAAGTTTACCTCTACTATCACAAAACTTAGATGAAACTATCAGTAATACAACACAATTTCAATGGGTTTGGGAGGATGATGATGAAGATATTTATGACAACTGACATTATATAAAACTTTTGTACGATTTTATATCTTCATTTATTTATTTATAATGTTATAACCTTTAACATGTTATCTTTCAATATATTCATTAATTAATTCATTTTTTATTACTCATGTTTGTTTATTATAGATATCATGCCGAGGAGAAAAATAAATAATTTGCGGGTTGTTCGAGCTTCTGAAGACCATGAAGAAAGAAATAACGAGGAATCGAATGCACCTGAGTCTTCCGAAGTTCCGAAAACTGTTGAAGAAGACATAGAAATTCAAAGTATTCTTCGAAACATTATTTACTACTTTGTTCATTTTCAAAACTAGCATTTAATAATTTCTTATATAGTTGAAAATGCTGGAACGCGCAAGACTCGAGGACGTACAACTTTGAAGGAATTATACCAACTTTCTCCTGGGCATTGTGTCAAAGTTTCAAGAAACGATGTCGGTCAACCTATTGGCCCATAATCACGTCTTCTAGCAGGTTACTTAGGCATAGTTGGACGTAATGCGAATCTGTTACCGATCAATTACGAGTCATGGTACGAAATGCCTAATAATAACAAAAATCAAGCGTTGGATTTTGTTAAGGTAATAATGTCATTATAATACATACTCTATAGAAATTCAATACTAATTTATACTTACGGTGCACACTTATATGTTGTATATGAGAAATTTTCTTTAGAGGTCTCTGGCGATTATGTGAAGCAAACATTAGGGAAGAGATGGAGGGATCACAAGAGCTCCTTAAAGAAGAAATACTTCAAGAATGATCTCATCCTTGAAGAGAAGTTACAAACAGTCCCACCAGGAATGTTCAGGTACCAATGGGAAGATGCAGTCAGATTTTGGAGTTCATAAAAAGGACAGGTATGATGTATTTTTCAGAAATAATAGTAACGAATTGTAAATCATCATTAAAACTGGTTGTTTGACATTGTATACCCGAGAGCATATTGGTGTTGCTAGCATGCAACAACAAAAGTTTACGCACACGGCTGGATCGAAGAGTTTTTCTTGTATAGCTCATGAGGAGGTATTATAGATTATTGAAATAGTTTTTTTGTATTCCATGTACATACTAACTCATAGTAATTATATTATGGTACATTGTAGGAAAATACATCCGGTTCTAAAGTTGGTCGAATCCAACTCTTCGACATGACACATACGAAGAATGATGGCACTCTTATGACTGCTGACGCTGCAGAAATTATGGTACATTTTTTGGGGTAGATGTTTTAAATTTACCTGACTTTATTTATATTTGTACCATAACATTTTTTATTTTAATTAATTATTCACCTTATTAGGAAAAATTGAGGGAGAAAAAGGCGGAGTATCATGTTACTGCTTCGAGTCAAGGTATTGTTAATGATGACGACATTGAAAACCAAGCTATTAATAATGTTTTGGGTCCTGAAAGATATGGTCGGGTGCGCTGTCAAGGATCATTCGTTACTCACACCAAATATTTTGGATCCAGTTCATCACAGTACATGTCATCACAGTCTCAATCTTCCCACCAAGAAGTTTGTCGTTTAAAAGAAAAGTTGGCTGAGATGGATCAACAAATGGCTAACTTGAAAGCAGAAAATGAAGCAAGGGAAACAGAGAGAGCAGCAGCAGAAGCAACCAGAGCAGCAGCAGAAGCAGAGAAAAAAGCTGCGGCAGCACAGAGAGAAGCATCATATCAGCAGAGATGTGAAGAATTTGAAAAATGACTCAATGATATGATGTTGATGATTCAGAAAACGCAACCTCAGAATTCATCATCGTAGTCTCATTTATGTTATGAGCATTCTACTGAACCTTCTGTAACTGAACTTATATTACGTTAATGAAAACTTTTATTTATTATATTGGATTTGATGTTGTTTCTTATGAATATAGAGTTTGAAATTATTATTGTTTTGTTTGTTGGATAATGGAACATGTTGAAAAAATAGTTTTGGGGTAATCAAGCATAATTTTTAGGATTGTTATATTCTGTGTTATTTAGCGGCGTTTGTAAAAAACACCGCCGCAATATACCATACATTTAGTGGCGTTTTTATCCTAGAAACGCCGCTATATACAGACCTGTACCGGCATTTTTAGCAGAAACGCCGCAAAACATCAACACCTACTGCGGCGTTTTAACAAAAAACGCCGCTAAACATCATAACATATTGTGGTGTTTGTCTGAGAAACGCTGCTAAATATTAACACCTATTGCGACGTTTTTATGACAAACGCCGTTAAATATCAACACCTTTTGCGGTGTTTTTATAAAAAAAACGCCACTAAATATCAACATCTATTGCGGCGTTTGTTGAAAAATGCTGCTAAATATCAACACCTATTGCAGCGTTTTTATGACAAATGCTGCTAAATATCAACACCTATTGCGGCGTTTTTATAACAAACGCCAATAAATATCAACACCTATTGCGGTATTTTTATAACAAACGCCACTAAATATCAACACCTATTGCGACGTTTTTCACACAAACGCATCTAAATATCAATACTTATTGCGGCGTTTTTTGTGAAAAAACGCCGGAAACTTTAGCGGCGCTATTTTCAACGGCGATTTTTGCGGCGTTTGTCTTAACCTCGCATGTGTTTTTAGCGGCGCTTATAAACGTCACTAAAAGTAAAAAAACGCCACAAAAAGCCTGTTTTGTTGTAGTGAATGTCCCATTTACCGAGGCATTTAGTAATATCCTCGTGGGTGCATTGACTCCATTATAGAACATGACTACTTGAGTCCAATCATGAAAATCATGATTTGAACACTTTCGAAGCAAACTCTTGTAACGATCTCAACACTCATACATGGATTCGTCGTCGCCCTGGTGAAAATATGATATTTCATTCCTTAGCTGCGTATTCATGTTTGGTGGGTTGTACCTCAATAAGAAACTCTAGAAACGATCGGCCCATGATTCCATAGAACCGACTGGTACACCACTCAACCAAGACCTTACTCGGTCACGCAATGAATACGAAAAAAGCTTTAATTTCAGAAAATCCTCATGCACTCCTTCTTGGCGAAAAGAATCACAAACTTCCAGAAAATTGCGAATGTGCTGCTTGGCATCTTCAGTTGGCATACCCCCAAACTGCCCAATAGAATTTAACATGTTGAACATGACTGGTTTCAGCTCGAAATGTGCAGCTTGAATTTCAGGTGCCACAATCCCAGGATTCAGATCATCCAGCATCGGATTTAAGTGATCACGAATAACGCGCGGCCTAACAGCAGGATCAACATTGTCTAATGCCGCGACATTATGATTTCCGTTATCCTGACCAATGCCTTGGTCTCCAATCTGATACATATTTCTTTGAGTACGTCTTCTTCTTCTAAAGAGTCTTGCAATCTCAGGTTCTATTGGTTCCAAAGACTCTTCAGAATTTCTTCTAGGCATACACTAGATAAACCTGAAAATAAACCAAAAATATCAAGTAAATTATACACAAATAAAAATGCAAAAAAAAATAATATGCTATGGAAAACTAAATAACTTCAGGCTGCCAATCCCGGCAACGGCGCCAAAACTTGTTCGCGTGTTGTGATTACGATAATATACGCAAATATGTGCAAGTATACACATCGCTCAAGTAATATAATGATGAGTGAGTATCGTCTCCACAGGGATTGTGAAATTACAAAAGTCTAACCAAAGCAATGCTTATTCTATCTAAGTATAGTTAGTCTTGATATACAAAGTCACGGCAATGTAAATGTGTATGCTGGTGGATATGGAGTGATGGTATGATGGTGTAGCAAATGGAAATGCAATGGCAATGATGGATGTTAAATGTTGAGTATGGTGAAATGTCAAGGCAATGAAAAATGGTAAAAATAGTAAATAAAAAGAGAATAGAATGTAAAGAAAATAATCCTCACGTGACAAGCTTCTAAGAGAATGAATGGTAGGGATTGATCTAAGGTTGCTAAACTTATTTCTCAAGTATATTTAAGCTACTTGGTCTTTACTTACTCGACAGAGCTTTCCTAAAGTGTTCAAAAGAACCTAACATAATAGGATGCCAAGGCATCTGCTCTCACTCAACGATGTTGGCCAACCTACCCTATTGATAAAGACACCCTTTTTAGTTGTTGAAATCCTATCCTAGTCTCTTCTGAGATCTAAGGGATTAATTATAATATTCCTAGGCGTTCAAAGCCCCTTGAAAACATACCCATTACTTAGAGTCTTATCTTGCGTTTCTTCCGATACTTCAAGTATTTTAGTCTAGGATTCTTCCGAATACCTAACCTTCATCTAAGAAATGGATATTTCCATGCCTCTTACAAGCCTAGATGGTGAAGCATTCATAAGCAAAGCAAATAAAGAACCAAAATAAACTTAAATACACCATTAAAAATAAAGTTCAAACAACCATTAATCGACCACCACCAAATAAGTTAGTTCATGGTGGGGTTCAAAATATCCAAACCAAAGTCATGAAAATATTTTTTCCAACAACCCACAAATAAATATAAAATAGCAGCAAAAAGGGAAGTTGAGTAGATGCCTATTGAAATGCAGTCGAATTCGATTTTCCTGATGAAGATTAGCTCGGTGGCAAATATTGTTTTCTGAATTTGATATCCAATATGTCAGTCGAAATGCAGTAAAAGGAAGTGCAATAGCTGAATTTATTGCGAGTAGAACTTCTCAAGAATATGAACCAATAGATTTTGATTTTCCTGATGAAGATTTCATGGCAATTTCAATAGGAGAAGCAAGCCACCCGACTCAATTTTGGCTATACAAACAATACGACTGAGTATGAGGCATGTATTTTGGGTCTTAGAGCTACCATTGAAAGTAAAGTAAAAATGCTCAAGGTTTATGGGGATTCAGCTCTAGTAATTTACCAAATCAAAGGATAATGGGAGACAAAAGATTCCAAGCTTGTAAAATATCATAAACTGGTTTTGAAACTCATCAAAGAATTTGAAGAAGTGATTTTTGATTATATCCCCAGAGAAGAAAATCAAATGGCAGATGCCTTGGCAACTTTGGCAGTCGTATTTAAGGTAAATGAACATGCAAGTATGATGCCTATTGAAATGCAGGCTTATGAATATCCAGCTCATTGCCTTAACATTGAAGAAGAAGAAGAAGAGAAACCTTGGTATTATGATATTTTGCAATATATCAGATATCAAAGTTATCCTAAACAAGCAACTGAAAATGATAAAAGAACTATTCGAAGAATGTCATCCGTATATGTACTCGATGGGGAAGTCTTGTACAAAAAGAGCCTAGATCAAGTCATGTTAAGATGTGTGGATACTAAAGAAGCTAAATCAATTCTTGAAGAAGTACATGAAGGAATATGTGGCACTCATGCTAATGGGCATATAATGGTTAGACAAATTATGAGATTTGGATAATACTGGTCAAATATGGAAACAGACTGTGTTAATTATGCCCGAAAGTGTCACAAGTGTCAAATTTATGGAGACATGAAACATACTCCTTCTCATCTATTCCATGTAATGACAGCTCCTTGGCCATTCTCTATGTGAGGCATAAATGTTATTGGACAAATATGTCTTAAAGCTTCAATTGGTCATCGTTTCATCTTGGTGGTGATAGACTATTTTACCAAATGGGTAGAAGCAGCTTCTTATGCGAACATTACCCAGGCCACAGTCTGTAAATTCTTGATAAAAGAGAGATCATTTGTCGATATGGTCTGCCAGAGAGAATTATTACCAATAATGCTTTGAATCTGAACAACAAAATGATGAAATTAGTCTGTGAACAATTTCAGGTAAAGCATCATAATTCCACCACCTATCGACTAAAGATGAATGGAGCGGTTGAGGCAACCAATAAGAATATCAAAAGGCTTATAGAGAAGATGACTGAAACTTATAAAGATTGACACTAGATGAGGTAGACTGGGTACAAACCATATATGATCATTTAAATTTGATCGAAGAAAAAAGAATAAAAGCAATTTGTCATGGTCAAATGTACCAAAAGAGGATGATACGAGCACATGATAAGAAAGTTCGCCTACGAGAATTTTACGAAGGAGATCTTGTTCTCAAAAGGATTGTACCTTTTCAAAAGTACCACCGAGGAAAATGGATGCCGAATTGGGAAGGACCTTATGTTGTAGAAAAGGTTTTTTTAGGAGCTTTAGTCCTTACTGAAATGGATGGACCTGGATTACTTTACCAGTAAATTCAGATGCAGTTAAAAGATATTTTGCATGAAGAAAAAAAGGATTTGAGGAACTTCATACTTTCATTATAATTTCGAGATCCTTTTGACAGAAGCTACACTCAAGTCACTTTGCGGTGTGCCAGTTCAAAAACATTTATGTTAATGGTGTTTGAATATACCTACTTTTTTTACAAATAAAAGTTTGCCATGTAAAATTCTTTGCATGAATAAAAAGAAGTGTTTTCTTGTTAATTGTTTGAAGAATACTGACATTCTAAGGCTAACAATGATGTTAACATATAATGACATGATATATAAAACATTGAAGTATATGAGGTTTCAGATACTTGAAAATGGTCTGAAATATTTGTTATCAATTGAATGATTATCGTTTGTACTGGTGGAATTCAAGAAGAATAAAAGCAAGTCCAGGTTCAAAGAAAAAGATCAAGATTGTTGGTCGAGATAAAATGATTATGATTGTTGCATCTATGATAAGACTAAGTCAAGAATTGACAACAAAATGGGGTACTTATTCGAAGAAAATGAAGATACCCTGAAATTTTATCATTGCACACATTTTAGGCATAAATAAGGTCATGACATTCATATGTGCATGATAGCAAACACAATGTCACATTTGCAGGTTTTCCAAAAAGAAAGCTGAAAGTTCAAAATATCGAGATTGGGGTAATTATCTCAAAATCCTTAAAAAGAGGGATATCAAAAACATTACATGAGCTTAGTATCCACGGAAGAGTAGTGGAAGAAGTTATTTTCAATATTACAGATTTGGTCTCCACGGAAGAGTAGTGGAAGAAAATCAACCTCGAATCTGATCTTCATGAAAGAGTAGTGAAACAGATTCTTTCCAAGTCAACCCGATCTCCACAAAGAGTAGTGGAAACAAGCAGTGCAAATCAAACCTTCACAAAAAGAGTAATGAAGCAAAATCAGATAAAAAGTTCGATATCCACGGAAGAGTAGTGGAACAAATTTTTATTAAACAAAAGACCACTCGACGAAAACTTCTTGTCTTTTTATCTTTACTTTATTCTTGTTTACACAACAATAAGCAAAGAGGGGCAACTGTCGACAGTCGTTTTCGTCTGAGTCTTTATTTATTTATATATTATTATTATAACATTATCATATTATTAGTTTTATTTCTATTAAATTATAATAATTTTATTACAAGCCCAAATGGAAAATAACTACAACCCGAAGGGTAAGAAGTGAACCAACCAAACCCTAAGGTACTCATTATAACCCTAGGGCTATTCCGCCGCCGCCGTAGAGATAATGATGCCTCCGCCGACGAACTCTCCAACTAGTGCATGCCACAAGGGTGTCATATCATCCCCAGATTTGTAAGATCTGGGTGCATTTAATCCACCCAGTCTCTCCACCGTACAGCTCACTGCCCCTAGGGTGAGTCACCACTATAGCTCCAGTGACTCACCGGGGTTCGTTCGTTTAACTGGATAAAAAGGTGCACCAAAGAACCCTATAAATAAGGCGAACCTGCAAGAGAACCAAACAACGAGAGCAAGAGAACAACACAGAGCAAACATTCATCCATACACCAAACAACGAGCAAGTAAGAAGACAACCATCCAAACCAGCAAACGAAAAGAGAGAAGAAGAAACTTACCCAGTCACCAGAGCTTCCACGCGAGTGCTGAGACACGAAACGCCGAAGGTAAAAATTTAGATTTAGGTTGATTCGAAGGTTTTTATGAAAAAGTAAACCTAGATTCGAGTAGAGGGGGTCATGATCTGTATTTTAGGTAGTTTGGTGTTTTTCGGCCACCGTGGGTGGTGGCTGGCGACGGCGTGCGACTGTAAGACCGGGGACGAATTCCCTCTGGTGAGGGAATTCTAGTGAGAAGCGGAGGAAGAAAATGAGGTTTTCAGCCTAATAAGGCCTATTTCCTCCAAATGACGTCGTTTTGGGGAAGGACCTGTGTGTAATTTGGGATATGGGGAAATTGAGTCCGAGGTCCCTGTAATTTTGTAACCTTGCAATTTAGTCATCAAAAGCATGTTTCATATATTTTAATTTTGTCTTTTAATTTTATTTATTTATGTTTCGATCACTACTGCATATATATATATATATATATATAAGGATAAATATCAGGTATAGTCCTTAATATTTTAATAATTTATATTTCAACCTTTCTAATAATTTAAGGTAAATTACATTAGTAGTATATAACTTTAATAATAATTTAGATCATGTTACTTAATTTTAATATTTTCCATTTTATATTTTAATAATTCTAGTTATAATATTAGTATGTTTTATAACTTTATAATATATTTTAATATTAAAATAGGATTAATAATATTTATGTTAAATATTTAGTAATTATTTATATTAAGATCAAAGAGCAATTTTTTAATTTATTGCAAAGACATTTAATTAATAAATATTGGTACCAATTTTGGGCATTGTGGGAATACTGATTCTTTCCCATACGTAACTGACTCCCGAACTCATTTTTCTGGTAAGCAGACTCGAGCTGTATTATTTTAATATTATTCTTAGGAATTTTTATTAAAATAATACGACATTTTGGTGACCAATCTCACCGAATTAAAATATTGGTGGCGACTTTACAATTTGGTGTTTTATCTGATTCACTGAGGATAAACACTTACTTTTTTGAGACTAATTACACCGTTTGGGGTGTACTATTTGCACTCTATGTCGCCAGGGCAGAGAAACGTCTTGACAAAGTTGTTTGGATTCCAAGAAGATTATTTTGTTGAACAAATTAACTTTAAGGCTTTATTATGTTCATATAGCTTATTTATGATTTATGTATGTTTTTGTCGTATTCGAACAAATTAACTCTAAAGTTATAGGGTATATTAATGAATTTTAAGTTTTTATTCTTGTTGTTTACTTTTTTTACATTCATTTGTTGTGTTCAAATAAGTTTTTTTGTGTGTTTGTATGGTTTGTTTATGTTCGTTTATTGTGTTCTTTTATGTTCGTTTATTGTGTTTGTTCGCTTGTGTTCGTTTATCATTTAAATGAACGAACATGAACAAGCTATATTCCTTAATGAACGAACATGAACAAATTTTTTTTTGTTTATGTTTGTGTTCGTTTATGTTCGTTTATTTATTAAATGAACGAACATGAACATACCTCCGTTCGTGTGCGTTCGGTTCGTTTACAGGCCTAGTTTAGAGGTAATATGATTATGGTTTAGGGATTGTAATTTAGGGTTTTAAGCTAGGGGTAGGGTTATAGAATGATGTAATTGAGCAACTTCGAGGGCTAAATTGATGCGCAAATACTATAAGAGAAAAAGTGATAAATTGGGTCTACTATAGGGACAAAAGTTATCATTTTACCTTTAATTATCAATATATATGTCTATTATAATGATTGATTAGATTATAAACTGTATTAATTATAATTGTGATTGTTATTATAATTATACATGCAAGACTTTTATTTGCAACATAAAGCTAATGAGTAATATTTGCAAAGTATTCAGAGGTATTTCTTATTCCAACGTGGGATTCTCCTTCAACATTTTATCCTGAATTTGGGTGTTGTCCAAGCTGCTTTTCTATGTTCTTAATGTTTTACTAAATTTTGGTTAATTTAATTTGTTTAGTTTTTAGGGTAAAGTATACCAGAGACCATCCAACTATAGCCCTTTTCCATTTCGACCACCATTTTTAATTATTGTCAATCAGACCATCAAATTATTTAAATGCATTCAATAAGACCACTAGATGTTAATATTTAACGGAAGTGCTGATATGGCAGTTAGTAAAATTGGTATAATTTACATTTAGTCCTTATTACTTACACACTCTATCAAAGTGGTCATAATTTTAAATTAATTCAATATATTTAATCCTCCAATTATATGATGAGAACGTGTCACGATATCATTGAAGAGCTTTTACTAATTTAATTTATATTTAATTTAAATATTTTTATCCAATGAAAATAAAACAAATTGAACCAAATTGTGTTGCATTGGGGGTCGGGGGAATCAAACCTCTACCCCTTGGATGATAAGGAACCAGATCAACCACTACCCTAAGGATATTTTCTGGTATAATTCTCACATCAACTAATATTTAACTTATATTATAATGAAGGCTAGTACAATAAAAATAGAAGCAACACTAAAACGACTCAAGTCGGGACGGGTCGAATACAAACAATATATTTTAAAATATATTATTTTCTTGGTGGTTCGAATATAATAAATATATTACTTTGACCATTTAAAATATAATAAAAATAGAAAAAACACTAAAATGACTTGATTCGAATAAAGTAATGTTTTAGAATATATTGTTTAAACTAAACTCGGCCTGTAACATCCCAAAAGTCAGGTCAGTGACCAAAATAGAATTTTTGGTAATTTAGTGACCAATCTCAGAAAATATTAAAAGTTTAGGGATTTAAATGAAAAGTATTGATGTTGGATTTAATAACAAAGTTTGAAAGTAATAAGGGTATTATGGTCATTTTTCAGGAAAGATTTTTATTTCCCTTTATAAAAGGTAATAAGCACGTGGGAAAGAGATAATTTCTCCAGAGCATTCTTCAGTCTTCTTCTTCCTCCTCTCCACCGTGAAGCCTGGTATAAGGTAAGTGGGTCTTCAGTTGGTTAATTCTTTCGTTTTAAAGCTTGTTTTGATTCTTGGGATATTAAGAAAGATTAAGAAAAGCTTTAGGTGGCTTAAAACTCAATGATTAACAAGTTATGAGAAATTAAGAAAAATGAGTTTTTAAGTGAATTTTTGAAATAGAAGGAATTAATATATTTTGAAATTGAATTTGACTTGTCAAGGGTTGAATTAAGAGATGTGAAGTGATAGAATGAGTTTTAAAACATGTTGAAAATTTGGTATGATTTTTGAAGTTAATCAAGAGGAGAGGATATTAAGGTTAAAGACAAGATAAATGAATAAAAATAAATCTAAGCATGTATATGTAAGTTAGGATTATAAAAGAGGATGAACCATGAAGTTTTGAAGATGAAAGAGTGAATTATCGTGCCTAAAGAGTAATTTCTGGGCAAGGTGTATCGGTATACATTCAAAGTGTATCGATGCACTCTTTAAAGAAAAAACATCGAATGCCAGGAATGTATCGATGCACTATGATTGTGCACCGATGCACCAAGACAAATTTTGAGGGTGCATCGAAGCAGTAAGGGGTGCATCGATGCATCAATATTTCGAAGCTATTTTGGGTACCGATGCACCTATAGTGCATCGGTACACCCTGTCAACACACCTTTTCGTCCTACTAGGATTCAAACTCATAAAAATAGGATAGAATTTTGCTAAGATTCAAACTCCTAAAAATATGATAGAGTTCTACTATGATTTAAACTCCTAAAGATAGGATCCACAAGCACTATAAATAGTCATTGTAACTCACTATTGTAACACACGATTTACAGACAGGAGTTACACAAAAGGAACGACAGAAAAATACGAGAAAAGAAAAAGTGATTTCGAGGCTATTGTAAACGATTCGAAGTAATAAAGGTGAAAGCTTTTTTTATCTTTCGTTTGTTTCTCTTTACTCTTCACTTGCATGCGTTGTTAATCGTGTTTTCTTTGGAGAACCCCAAAGATAAATGTTTTAGCCGATGACCCAGAGGGAGTTTTTTCGAAACTTTGATTTCAGATCTACGCTCCATAGAGGCTATTTCGCAAAAACAAATTACATTTTTAGAATTAGAGTACAAAATCTATCAAAAAATGAAAACTTTTTTTTATTTTTGCCGGTTTTAATCTTCAATGTTCTTTGACATTTACCCACTTAATTTATATTCCTTTCATTTTAATCCCTTAATTAGTTTTTTTATATATATACATACTTGCTAATTTTATTTTTAATTTATCACTTTTTTAGTTTTTCATTATTTATATACGTTATTACCAATATATATATATATATTTATTTTCTTTACATTTTTATTATTCCTATTATATTTATTATTATTTTTACTATTATATTTTCCTTTTATTCTACTTATTTATATTATATATGTATATTTTTTATATTTTATTATTATTATATTTTTTTACTTTCTCTTTCTTTTTATTATTCTTGTATTATTTTTATATTATTTATATATATATATGCGTATGTTCTTTTTAAACTACTTATTATCATTATTAGTATTGTTACTATATATATTGTAATTATCTTTATTTGGTTTTTTTACCATTATATGTGTATATGTTCTTTTCGTCATTTAATTTATTAATTTATATATATTTACTTTTTTATTTATTTTATATATATATATATATTATTCGTACTTTGTTATTATTATTTTGTTTATTTGTTTTATTTATTTTCTTTTTCTTTTTCTTTTTTATATATATTTTATTATTTGTTTTTTTTACTTACTATTTTATCTTTGCTTTCTTCATTTTATCATTTTACTTAATTTGTTTTCTTTTCATTTTAATTTAATTAATTAATTTCTTACCATTTTATCTAACATAGCTTTTTTACTTTCTTAAGGGTACATTTTCAATCAATCAAATGTAAGTTTTGGATCGTTATTTTACCTTTCAATTTAAACTTTCAACTTTCTTAATTAAAGACAACTGGAAATTACATAGTACCGAAAGGACGATTCAAGGGTGCTAATCCTTCCTTGACTGTAACCGACTCCCGGATCCGATATATCACTGGTAAGACGCAGATCAGGTAAGAAATAAGGTATCCGATCAACCCACTTTTCGTAAAGTAAATGATCAGTGGCGACTCCCAATCCATTTTTCAAGTCCAATTCCGGGGCACAACCGAAAGACGGTTGCGACAGCTTGGCGACTCCACTGGGAACACAGGTAAGTGAGTCAGGCTAAGGTAATTTCTAGTTGTCTTTTTAACGAAAAGGGTAAGTTTAAATTTTAAGGTAATATTTCGATCCTTTTTAATTACTTTTGATTATATTTTCGAGTAAATAGTTGGACTAATTATTTTCTCATGATTTCAGCCTTCAAAGTTTTTTTTTCATCTAAGACTCTATACCCAAGCTCTAAACCCTATTTTAAGTGGGGGTAAAAGCGACGGCTTCGTGTGAATTTATTCACTGTGCGGGCATAAGGGAATGTGTCCTCTCGAGTTTAACTTAGTCCACACAAGCCTGTGATGGGTTTAGGACTAAGGGTCTGGCAAGCCCAAGGGGGCACCGGCAAGGAGAACTCGAGTACCTTTTTTTAGAACCTAAACCCGGAGACTACAAGGAGTTAAGGCCCACCCCAAAACCTCGTTTTAAACCCTAGGATGCCAAAATTATTTTCTGCTTTACTTTCTGTTCAAAACATGTGAACTAGAAATTTATGCGGTTAAAACTTGTTCAAAATCAACTTGCGGGATAGAGATCATGTCCGGGTAGGAATAATAATCATGTGGGGTAGATATCATGTGGGGTAGGACTTTTATTTTCATGATTGCTTTGATTATTATCTTTACCTTACTAACTCTTTTCATTTTTTCCTCTCTTTTATTTTATTTACATCATCTGCATCATTCAAAAGAGGTGTTGATCCACCAAAAACGTGTTCGTTAACCATAAATAATCTACATTAATGGACAAAGGTATTGTAATACAGGAGATTAAAAACCTCAAGGTACGACTATGGTCTGAGAAGACTCAGAAAGAAAAGGGAGACAGTCTTCAAGGAAGTTATGTGTCAGAGCTTGTTAGCTATGCCTCTATCAGCATAAAATAGAACAATGTGCAAGAACTTCGAGACATCTGGGACAATTGGAAGAATGATCGAAAACAAAAGTTCAGTCAGCGGTATGGTGACATTGCACTTTTGCTTCATGTTAAGACCGGTGAGCCCTTAATCAGAGCCTTGGTTCAATTCTGGAACCCGAGATACATTTGCTTCACTTTTAACCAAGAGGACATGGTACCTACCATCGAGGAGTATACTACACTATTGCACTGTGAAAGCATTAAACTGGAGCGAGCCTACATCAAACACATCAAGAGTCAGCCTTTCAAGAACATACTGGCCAAGATTACAGGGGTTGATGAAAAGTGGGTGACTGACCGACTCCGAAACAAAGGTAACAGGAAAGGAATTGAGTGGATCCACATAAGGAAACTAATGAATGACCACCTTGATGAATGGAAGACTATAGACCTTTTTTGCACTAGGTCTGTACGGCTTGATCATCTTTTCAAAGATTTTGGGATGCATTGACACAGTCGTGGTGGAACTGATTGAGCAACTTCCGAAACGAGTCAACCCAACACCAACCATCTTAGCCAAGACCTTTCAGTCTCTCAACCATTGCTGAAGAGCTGGCGGAGGTAGATTCATTGGATGTGTTCAGCTCCTTCAAGTCTGGATTCACAGCCACTTCTGGAAAACTAATAGGGTTGCCTACCACCGATTTAGCACTACGTATTCACCTTTGAGAGAGTTCATCACCATGAAATGGATTGAAGGCGTTTCAAAGGAAAAATGGATGAAGGTCTTCATACATCTTCATGACCGGGATATTACTTGGAGAGCCCCCTGGTTGTTCCTTAGTGACGTTCTTTTCTGATTTGGGGATTTTGATACTATGACCTTACTTAGACTTTGGGGTACAGTTGGGTATGCTCTGTTTTTTACACTTAGACAGTATGGGGCACGTCAGTTTGTCCCAGCAACATACGGATTATCTACATCAGAGTTTGTGTATCACGGTGACAGTTATAAGAAGAGGATCAAAGAGGCAGTCGAGTCATGGAAGAAAGTATCCCAGATGGATGTCGTGGGTGCCAGAGATATGCTTACTCCGGATTATATGGAGTGGCGAAGATTGAGAAAGAATGATAGCATCCCGATGCCAGACTGTGAAAACACCCGGACCATGGAGGAACATTTCAAGCCTGTCCCTTCTGAACTTGAGATAGTCAAGGCAGAGTTTGAAGCTGTGAATAATGAGCTGAAACAGAGAGTTAAGGAACTTGAAGTTGAACATTATCAATGGAACTAGATGTCGATTCTCAGAAAGATAGAGCAGACAAACTGGAAAGGGAGCAGAAAAGAGTCTATTTTGAGCTTGAAGACTTGAGAAAGGGGTACCAAGATAAAGTCAAGGATAACTCCTGAGAATCCAACGCCTGAGAATCCAAATGGCTAATTTGGAGAAACAACATGAGAAAGATGGTAAAACAATAGCTTCAAAAAGCAAGCGAGTGAGCTTCAGATAGTGCCCTTCGACGGGGGTTTGCAGTGGCGTTTCCGTTGGGAGCAAGCACAACAAAGGGTGAAAGCCAGATCATCCGAGATTTCCTGGATCAAGTAAAGAAGGCAGCTCGCCATCTACACGGCCTGGCAAGGGAAGCTGGAGTGGTCCAACAAGGCATACAACCAGTGATAGATGAAAACAGAAGACTTGTCAACCTGTTGGAAGCTGTTCGGGGTCTAGAGGATTTAGTCCGAATGTACCTTTGATTGTTTTTATGTCTCTTACAAGATAAAACATTTTTTTCGAAATAAGGATTATTTATAATAATGGGCACTTTTCTGGATCAATGCCTCGAACATTTCATGCAATTTTTTCATTTTGCGTTGTGCATCTACATTTCATTTTTAAGCATTTTCATAAACATAAAATTTCTTAATGGAGGATTCGATGAAGTGGTTTTAACCACATGACACCAAATGGAAGCAAGATTGTAACATCAAAAGAAAAAACTGAAAACAATACAGTGGGAGCCTGATCAGCTGATTGTAGGACAAAGCCTACCATGATGATCTAAGAAAAGAATCCCCATATCCTAAGGGCTACGATGTTGAAGCTATTAGCTATTACCACATAAGAAGCCCCAAACATTCCTCTGAAAACTGTAAGGCGCTTGCCGAAGAAGGGGCATGGCATATACCATTTGCACTTAGAGGATTGTTTTGTTTGAACACGTCTTTGATCTTTCATGTTTGCTTAATCTTTTAAATGATTGAATTTATGCTGCTTTCTAAGGTGGAGTAATTGAACAAATTTTAATCTTTAGTTCTTCGAATATTAAATGAATTAATGATTCTTTTAATTCTTCAAGAATTATAGATTTTTGACATATGGAAATATTAGACCTTTCTTACCCTGTCTCAAACCCCAGAATAAAATACCTTGATTCTTTGCCCAAAACAACTCGTGGTGATTACCAAAAGATGAAATTTTGACATTACCTCCTTTTGAAATTTTTGAACATTGCCTTTATCTTTTTGATACACTCATACCTTTCTTTGAGTCAATAAGATCACACCACTGTCTTTTTTAGACTCAAAAATAATCTTTCTTACCATTAAAACCCAAGGCATTGAGTTGTTCATTTTAACATGAGCATTCTTCTAAAGAACCAACTTGGGGCATCTCGCGGGGAGCCTGAACATTGAGACATCTGGGAAAAGAAGAATTCATTCGAAATAATTCTATCATACATTAATTACACTGTTTTCATGTGAATAGAATTAATCTTGAAAATCTATCCCCCTGGGGATACCTCTTCTGTGAAGATTTACATGTATGAAATGATGAACGGCTTTCTTTCTTTATCTCTTCACAACAGGAGAAAAAATATATCCCTTGTGTCCCCTTTTGAGCCTGTAGTATTTTTCTTCTGATTCAACCCTAACCAATGATCACCCTCCACACTGAGGGGCAAGGTGGAAGAAATATACTCACATGAGCGAAGACATTGATTCAGATGAGATACCAAAAGGTGAACCAAATGCCAAGTGCGAAGATTCAATCAGAACAAAAAGGGCAAAAATAAAAAAGAAAAGAAGAAAAAAAAGGAACAAAAATAAAAAAAGAAAAAGGGACAAAAAAGCACATGCAAAGATTCCCTAAAGACAAATGGTACATCAATCTTCAAACTATGAGATTGATCAAGCACAATCATTCCCGAATCACTGAATCACTTCACTCGAAGATCATAGAGCATCAAGAGAGAGAAACATTTTGAGCAAGATTGAAGGCATCAAAATGAATTGATCCTTGGTTCAACACCCTGAAATACTTGTTTGGGCCTATCTATCCTTTTCTTTCATAACCATGAACCCTGGCCTACATTACGTGCCTTAAAAGTCCCTTCTAATCATACATGGATTTCTAAACAAAAGAGAATATCTTCAGATTTCATCCCGCCCATCAGGATTAATCTTTGTTTGCAAAAAACAATGTAATTAATGCATGGTAGAGAAAAATAACAAAGGGGGGTTCAAGACGTAAATCCTGAATAACGTCTTGAAACCAAAGGAGGATTCGAGTTGAAAACCTAAAAAGGCAGCTCAAATATAAAAATTGTGCAACTGAGGCGATCACACAAATTCCTTGATAAGGCATCGCACAATCCAAATATGACTATGAAAGCAGGGAGTCGGAGAACACTTCCAGTAGAGGAGCATGCAAGCTACCCCATCAAACCTTTGAGCATCAAATGCCAAACCTTTGAGCATCAAATGCCAAACCTTTGACCAAACACAATAACCTGAGACCTTTTTATCCTTTCCTTACTTAACCATTTCCCAAAGATAGCTTTGATCTTGGCACGTGTCAAATAGCTATAATTTATTGAAGGATTAACATTGTAATTAAACATCTGATATCCAATGAACTCTAGTTTTATGATTCGTCTCAATTGTAAAACCGTGAAAGAGACAATATTTTCAAAACTTTTGATTAAACATTTTTCGAAACTCTTTATTGATATTTTCAGAACTTTGAAAATAAAAAAGAAAGAAAAACATTTTTTTCAAACAATACAGTCTCTCTAGAGTGGATCTTGGTAAATGACATGTGACTCTTAGACACAAAACTCATGCTTAGAATCAATGCTGAAGCAAGAAATGAGGAACATTTGGGGCATCTTTGGAGATTCAACATCAAATATTGGGACATTTTTTGATATTGGGGCATCATTTGGGGATTCAACATCCTAATGCAAATTATCAGGCCTTTTTTAGGAGATAAAATATAACCAATTCATGTTACATGCATCTTATGCATACATTTTATAGCATCATATTTATCATTTTCCACATACATAATTTTTTGCAGCTTTTAGAGTAAAGTTTCAACTTCAAGACGAAGGATACTCGATTCAAAAGCACCTTTAAAGATTCATGTTGGTTGCTTAACTCAGAAGCAAGAAGCTACACTTCGACCAACTCGACAGATTGAAAGTTTCTCTCGAAACAACACAATTTGCTCGAGAGTGGATTTCAACTTCACGACGAAGGATATCTAGCTCGAAGCCAAACATCCACGATTTCAAATCCACGACGGAGGATATCGTGCCACTCAAGACAACACAAGTTCAACTTCACAACGAAGGGACGGCTGGTTGACAACAATAATTTTCCAATTTTGAAGCCAATTTTAACTTCACAGCGAAGGATATTGGACTACAGACAACGCAAGTTCAACTTCACGACGAAGGAACCGCTGGTTGTCAATAAACAATTTCCCAATTTCAGAGCCAATTTCAACTTCACAACGAAGGATATTGGACTCCAGATAACACAAGTTCAACTTCACGATGAAGGGACCGCTAGTTGTCAATAAACAATTTTCCAATTTCAGAGCCAATTTCAAATTCACAGCGAAGGATATTGGACTCCAGACAATGCAAGTTCAACTTCACGACGAAGGGACCTCTGGTTGTCAACAAACAACTTCTAATTTCAGAGCCAATTTCAACTTCACAACGAAGGATATTGGACTCCAGACAACGCAAGTTCAACTTCACGACGAAGGGACCTCTGGTTGTCAACAAACAACTTCTAATTTCAGAGCCAATTTCAACTTCACAACGAAGGATATTGGACTCCAGACAACGCAAGTTCAACTTCACGACGAAGGGACCGCTGGTTGTCAATAAACAACTTCCCAATTTCAGAGCCAATTTCAACTTCACAGCGAAGGATATTGGACTCCAGACAACGCAAGTTCAACTTCACAACGAAGGGACCGCTGGTTGTCAACAAACAACTTCTCAATTTCAGAGCCAATTTCAACTTCACAACGAAGAATATTGGACTCCAGACAACGCAAGTTCAACTTCACGACGAAGGGACTGCTGGTTGTCAACAAATAACTTCTCAATTTCAGAGCCAATTTCAACTTCACAACGAAGGATATTGGACTCCAGACAACGCAAGTTCAACTTCACAACGAAGGGACCGCTGGTTGTCAACAAACAATTTCACAATTTCAGAGCCAATTTCAATTTCACAGCGAAGGATATTGGACTCAAGACAACGCAAGTTCAACTTCACGACGAAGGGACCGCTGGTTATCAATAAACAACTTCCCAATTTCAGAGCCAATTTCAACTTCACAGTGAAGGATATTGGACTCCAGACAACGCAAGTTCAACTTCACGATGAAGGGACCACTGGTTGTCAACAAACAACTTCTCAATTTTAGAGCTAATTTCAACTTCACAACGAAGGATATTGGATTCCAGACAACGCAAGTTCAACTTCACGACGAAGGGACCGCTGGTTGTCAATAAATAATTTCCCAATTTCAGAGCCAATTTCAACTTCACAGCATAGGATATTGGACTCAAGACAACGCAAGTTCAACTTCACAACGAAGGGACCGCTGGTTGTCAATAAACAACTTCCCAATTTCAGAGCCAATTTCAACTTCTCAGCGAAGGATCTTGGACCCAAGACAACACAAGATCATCTTCACGACGAAAGGGCGGCTGATTGTTAACAAAATTTCATTCAGAGTCAATTTCAACTTCACAGCGAAGGATATTTGACTCAAGACAACACAAGTTCAACTTCACAACGAAGGGACAGCTGGTTGTCAACAAACAATTTCCCGGTTCCAGAGCCAATTTCAACTTCACGACGGAGGATATTGGACTCGGAACAATGCTAATTACTTGGATTTCAACTTCATGACGAATGATATCCAATTTCAGGCTCAACTTCACGACGAAGGGGCCACCCACGGTTTCAACTTCACGACGAAGGGAATCGTACAAGCATCATCCATCTTTAGATTGGATTTCAACTTCACGACGAAGGATATCCAACTTAAAGAAGGAGTATCTGTCAACAAAGACCTTTGAGTTCGACTATGCTCAGCTCCAAGGCACATCATTTACAGCATAACTCAAGGCTAGAAGAGTTATCTGCCATCAAAATTGTCGAGTTCGATTCCATTCAGCTCGATGACACATCAATCACACTACTTTTCGGTTGCAGTCGAGGTTTTCAAGTCGAGAATAGGACCTGGGTTAACCGTTCTTTAGTGACAAGCAACCATTTTCAAGCAAAAGCTATCTGTCAATGAAGATTTCTGAGTTCGATTCCGATCCAAGGTCTTTAAACCGAGAAGAAGACCGAAGGGCAACGAGAAGCCACATGCTGATTAAAATTCCGAACTACGACTTCAATTTCATATCATTTCAATATGAACTCGGCTTCACGACGGAGGAGTCATCCGTAACTCAATTCGACAGGGAGTTATTGAAACATCAGAGTCAATTTTCAACTCCACCGAACGAAAAGTGTGTCTTTTAATTTTTGCCCTATCCCCGTTACACGACTATGGGCAAAGAGGGGCAGCTGTCAACACACCTTTTCGTCCTACTAGGATTCAAACTCATAAAAATAGGATAGAATTTTGCTAGGATTCAAACTCCTAAAAATATGATAGAGTTCTACTATGATTTAAACTCCTAAAGATAGGATCCACAAGCACTATAAATAGTCATTGTAACTCACTATTGTAACACACGATTTACAGACAGGAGTTACACAAAAGGAACGCCAGAAAAATACGAGCAAAGAAAAAGTGATTTCGAGGCTATTGTAAACGATTCGAAGTAATAAAGGTGAAAGCTTTTTTTTATCTTTCATTTGTTTCTCTTTACTCTTCACTTGCATGCGTTGTTAATCGTGTTTTCTTTGGAGAACCCCAAAGATAAATGTTTTAGCCGATGACCCAGAGGGAGTTTTTTCGAAACTTTGATTTCAGATCTACGCTCCATAAAGGCTATTTCGCAAAAACAAATTATATTTTTTGAATTAGAGTACGAAAATCTATCAAAAATGAAAACTTTTTTTATTTTTGCCGGTTTTAATCTTCAATGTTCTTTGACATTTACCCACTTAATTTTCATTCCTTTCATTTTAATCCCTTAATTAGTTTTTTTTATATATATACATACTTGCTAATTTTATTTTTAATTTATCACTTTTTTAATTTTTCTCTATTTATATACGTTATTACCAATATATATATATATATATTTATTTTCTTTGCATTTTTATTATTACTATTATATTTATTATTATTTTTACTATTATATTTCCTTTTATTCTACTTATTTATTATATATGTATATTTTTATATTTTATTATTATTATTTTTTACTTTCTCTTTCTTTTATTATTCTTGTATTATTTTTATTATTTATTTTGTTATATATATATATATATATATATATATATATATATATATATATATATATATATATATATATATATATGCGTATGTTCTTTTTAAACTACTTATTATCATTATTAGTATTGTTACTATATATATATTGTAATTATCTTTATTTGGTTTTTTTACCATTATATGTGTATATGTTCTTTTCGTCATTTAATTTGTTAATTTATATATATTTACTTTTTTATTTATTTTATATATATATATTATTCGTACTTTGTTATTATTATTTTGTTTATTTGTTTTATTTATTTTCTTTTTCTTTTTCTATATATATATATATATATATATATATATATATATATATTACTTACTATTTTATCTTTGCTTTCTTCATTTTATCATTTTACTTAATTTGTTTTCTTTTCATTTTAATTTAATTAATTAATTTCTTACCATTTTATCTAACATGGCTTTTTTACTTTCTTAAGGGTACATTTTCAATCAATCAAATATAAGTTTTGGATCGTTATTTTACTTTTCAATTTAAAATTTCAACTTTCTTAATTAAAGACAACTGGAAATTACATAGTACCGAAAGGGCGATTCAAGGGTGCTAATCCTTCCTTGACTGTAACCGACTCCCGGATCTGACATATCACTGGTAAGACGCAGATCAGGTAAGAAATAAGGTATCCGATCAACCCACTTTTCGTAAAGTAAATCATCGATGGCGACTCCCAATCCATTTTTCAAGTCGAAGCCCAATTCCGGGGCACAACCGAAAGACGATTACGACACACCCCTGAAGGAAAAAGTGAATATTAGTTTATTAAGTTTGTTTAAGTTGTTACTATCAGAGTACAAGGTGTATGTATCTGATAATTGCCTTAAAATGTATAATTATGTAGATTTAGAGCCTAAACAAGTTCTGGAATTATTGACAAGTAAGATCGATCAAGGGGAAAGATAAGAGATTGGAATTGACTAGTGAGGCTAGGTGAGTGCATAATAGTGACATGTATTGTTTAATGGAAATAGGACTTGCGATGAGTCTATTTCCTAGAATAATATGCATGAAGTCATGAATAAGATTATGTGGTTGTTATTATTATATGTGTTATATGTGATTATATATTTTACATTAATTGTATGTATGCATAACTAA
This sequence comes from Hibiscus syriacus, assembly GCF_006381635.1. NCBI lineage: Eukaryota > Viridiplantae > Streptophyta > Magnoliopsida > Malvales > Malvaceae > Hibiscus > Hibiscus syriacus. Next base: position 704,262 of record NW_024062822.1, on the reverse strand, counting down.
AGATATTGATATGCTTTGTATATGCTATAGGATTTGTGTAAAACACTAAAATGTAATAATGGAAGAACATGAAATAAATTATATGATAGAGACATAAGGAATGAAATGAACGAGTGAGCATAAGATAATCAAGTATAAGTCATATTATATGGTATATGTGATTACACGAGAAAGGTTAGAAGACTCTATGAGGATAGTATAAATTCGAGGGCATATACATAAATAAGGATACATAAGTTATATAGGGAAGATTTATATAGTTAAAGGAAACTATGGTTTATGAATTATAAAGTGAAGAGCTACAAAGCTTTATGAAAGAGTATATGTATGAAGTAATGGGAAATTGAACTAATTAAATAGATTAAATTAGTATATATAGATGAATTATGTAAGTGAAAGGGGAAATGAGATAAGATAAGTAGAAATTATTTATAGGATAGAATTAGACTATTTGAACATGTATTATAAACTTTATAAAGGATGACTTAGGTTAAATCATTATATGATATAAATATAGGGCATTACTATGTAAATTACATTAAAGAGACATGTTTACACGATTACAAGATATGATACATGACATTAGATATAAGAAAGAGAAAGTATATGTGATATGAGAAAGAAAAACAAGTTAAATTATATTGAATCAGCTGAATATAAGAGATTAAAGTATAAATTATACGAAAATATATAAGTCATAGGATATGACATGTTTATAAAACACAAGAGAAGTGTTATATGCCATGTGATACATGAATACGAAATGATATGAGAATTTACATGAACTATGTGATTAAATGTATATGTGAATGAAGCTACAAGTTTATATGAATATGTGATATGTTTACATGAATATGAAAAAGGATATAAAAGATGATGCCCATGATATGTGTCATGAGAGCTAGGGGTATAGTTGGCATGCCAAGAGTCGAGGGTCTACGCGGTTCTTCGGGACATATATGTATCCTTTGGAACATCTATGAGGTCTTTTGAGACACATACTTGGTCCTTGGAATATGTATATGGATCTAAAGGAATTTTCTATGTGGTCCTTAGGGACATCTTATATGACACTTCGGTGCATTTCTACGCGGCACTTAGGTGCAATTCTACGTGGCACTTCGGTGCATTTATACGAGCTGTGGTGATAACATTAGTGCACAACCTCTATAGACTCACATATTTACAGTTCTCACATGTTTACATGGGCTAATAAAGAAGATGATATAAAAGAACCTTGTATGATATTATGTGCTTTGTTTGTAATCTTTATGGTGAAATGATATATGTGATATGATGGTGATGTGTATATAGCTTGGTTAAGAAGAATAGATACAAGAACATATGACTAAAAGATAAAGAACGAAAATAAGACTATTAAAGAGATAATGAGAAATTTATTACATACGCTTTATATGTTTTGTGTTAGGAAATATGTTACCAAAATTATATGATGATATGGGTATTTCTTTGTTAAACAATATGTATGTATATGATATACAAAATGCAATAAGTATAATATATATTAAACATGAGTAATAATAATAATAATAGGTAAAAAGGAAATGGTATATATATATATATATATATATATATATATATATATATATATATATATATATATATATATATATATATATATATGTTTGGATGCATTTTATGGTTTATCATGATTACATGAAATGTGCATAAAAGGAATTAGTTATGTATGTGTGTGATTGTTTCACACGTAGGTTACAGAAGCGAGAAGAGAAGCGAATAAGAGCAAGACAGGTCAGCATCTCCCTTACAAAATTTCAGATTAGAAAATAGATGATTTAAATGTGTTTGGTTATTTTGAATATAATTGGCATGCACTAATTGATTGAGTTAAAGATGCTCTGATCGATTTTGGTTACTGTGGTCAATTTATGTAAATAAACCGCTTTTACTTTAATGAAAGTTTTAAATTTTATTTGAATTTTGTCAAGAGTCTAAGTTTGAAAAGTCAATGTGACACCTCATACTCGTATTCGGGTCGGGTACGGGTCTGGGGGTGTTACACGGCCCATCTAGATAATTTATTGTTTATATTCGACCTGCCTCGACTTGATTCGAATAAATTAATATTTTAAAATAGTTGAAATAATATACTTATAATTATTTATTATATTTTAAATGGTTAAAATAATATATTTTTACTTAAACTCAATATGGGTCAAATATTATTTCAACTATTTAAAATATTAATTTATTCGAATCAAGTCGAGGCAGGTCGAATATAAACAATATATTATCTTGGTGGGGAGGGTTGAATATAAACAATATATTTTAAAATATTAATTTATTTGAATCAAGTCATTTTAGTGTTGTTTCTATTTTTATTATATTTTAGATGGTCAACATAATATATTTATTATGTTTGAACCACCCAAAAAATAATATATTTTAAAATATATTGTTTATATTTGACCTGATTTGAGTCATTTTAGTGTTGTTGTGTTTTTATTGTTCTAACCTTCATTATATTATAAGATAAATATTAGTTGATGTGAGAATTATGTCAAAAAATAACCTTAGGGCAGTGTTTGAGCTGGTTCCTTATCATCCAAGGGGTAGAGGTTTGATTCTCCCTACCCTTAATGTCAGCACATTTGTTTCAATTTGTTTTCTTTTAAATTAATAAAAGTCATCCAATGATATTCTGACACGTGTCATTATATAATTAAAGGATTAAATATATTGAATTAATTTAAAATCATGATCACTTTATAGATTGTGTAAGTAGTAAGGACTAAATGTAAATTATATCAATTTTACTAACTGTCACATTAACACTTCTGTTAATGGTTAACCGTTAACGACTAGTGATCTGATTGAATGCATTTAAATAATTAGGTGGTCTGATTGACAAGAATTCAAAAATAGTGGTCGGAATGAAAAGGGGCTATAGTTGGGTGGTCTTTGGTATAGTTTACCCTAGTTTTTAATAGAATTTTAAATAATTTTTTTATATAACAATGAGTAAAGAAAATATTTTACATAATAATATTTATTAAAATTTATTTAGTAAATAATATTAAGTGGAGTGATAATTAATTTTAAAATTTATTTATTCCGACATCAAATTCAATTAAAATGAAAGGGTCAAATTTGGTAATAAAAACAACAGTAAATTACGTGTTTATTATCTAAACTATAAGTGTTTTTTTATCTAAACTATCAGTTTTGGTCCGTTTTAGTACTCAAACTTTTAAATTTTTTATCATGCCTAACGTTTCGTTTTTGTTCCATTTTAGTACCTCGTCGCTTAAAACTTAACGACGCTGCATTTTTATTGGTAAATTACATTATTTATCAGTCAACTATCTTCTCACTACTATTTTGGTACTAAAGTATAAAAATTTTTAATTTAACTACTCAACTTTCAAAATGCTCCTATTTTAATCACTCTAATTTATTTTATTAATAATTTTTGTAACATGACATTTTTATTACTCCCTCCGTCCCACTAAATGTGTCCATTATTGAATTTCAAAAAGTCAAAATTTTTAACTTTGACCATGATTATTTTAAATATTTTAAACAATTAAATTTTATGAAATACATATTAAAAAACTACTTGATTTAAGGTTTTTAAAATATATTTTTTCATAGTTTTATCAATAATAAATTTTAAATAATGATGAGTCAAAGTTAAAAAAAATTGACAAAAAAAGTCAACAGTGGACAGATTTAACGAGACAGAGGGAATGTTATTTTATTAATATATAATTACAAAAATAAGTTTGAAAGTTAGAGTAATTAAATTAAGTACGAGTAATTTGAATTAAGTAATTAAATTAAAAACAATTTAAACTTTAATGACCAAAATAAGAGTGAGAAGATAGTTGAGCGATGAATGATGTGATTTACCCATAAAAAGCCACCATGTGCAAATCATTCGTTAAGTTTTTAACGGTGAGGTACTAAAACATAACAACAACTAAATGTTTGGTATGATTTTAAAAAAGTGAAAGTTTAGATATCAAAACAGACAAAAAATGATAGTTTAAATATTAAAGGTATAATTTACCCTTAAACAAAGCAAAGGATATAATATGTGTCCTTGCATTTTCCCTCAGTTTCTACTTGAGGCTTTCAAAACAAAGATCTTACCATATCTTCATGTTGTCGTGTCTCTTAGTCCTATAAATTTTATAAAAAAATAAATTATTAATATATATATAATAATAATAATAATAATAATTTTAAACTTTTAAATAAATAATTGTTCTCAACTCTTCATTAATTTATCTATGATTTCTTTATTCCCAACAACAATATGTTGTATCTCAAATATCAATTAAATTAATAAAATTAATGAATTAAATTTATTTCATTAATTTATTGAGCACTAGAAAAAATCTAGTTTTCTCTTATTGGTGTGCCGCTCATCTCTTATTGGTGTGCCACTCATCTCTTTTCTTTTTCGTCTTTATTGATCGACGGTGACACCAACTTTAATGTTAGTTACCGATGTCGATATTTTTTTTTCCAATAAATCTGCCCGTGTTGCACATTTTTCTCAGCCTTTATGACACATTTTCTTATTCTTTTTGGCATGTTTTTTCGATTTTAGTTGTTTTTTCATTTACCTTTTTCTAAGGGTTGATTTAGCATTGCCACGACTGATCAATATGTCACTTATCTGATATCTTGTGATCTTCTATGCTTTAGACCCTCGGATTCGATTTGGATATCCGATTTGCGTTTGTGGATAGCTTTTCACATCGTTCGAGTATGATTTGTGGTTTGTCGGTGGTCTTTCAATAGCTTGATCCTTTTTTGTTGTTCGTTTTTCAATGCAATCAGATCTGCTTGTATATATCTTTGTTCAAGTTTCTTGGTTAGTTTTAATCTTTCCTTGTATGGTCCTTATATGATCTTAAGTTTCTAGTTTTGTTTCAAAGATTATAGGAAATTTTACTAATTATGTGTTTAATTTACGGTTGTGATTGTAAATCTTTATTGTAATTTGGGATATTTCTTATTTTGAAAAAAAATTGGTTGCTTTGTAAAAAAATAATAAAGTTCATGAATTGTTAAATTATTGGTATTAATAAAATTGTATACTTTTTCAACCTTTTTAGGTTAGCTCGTGATATTAATTAGATAGTAATAATTATTAAGAACTTTGATTTTTTTTTTTAAATATTGGGTATTTAGGGAATCAAACAATGTGTTATTCTTCAAGTGATTGAGTTGGAGAAGAGACAAAGAAAGGTGGGGTACTTGACTAGATTTTATAAATAATGTTATCAAAAAATAAAAGAAAAAATTTATTATTATTCCTTTTTCAAAATCAGGGTAAATTACATATTTAGTGCCTAAACTATAAGTTTTAGTCTATTTTAGTACTTAAACTTTCTATTTTTTAAAACCATATCTAATGTTTAGTTTTTGTTTCATTTTAGTATCCTGTTAAAAACTTAAAGTTAAATTTTGAAAAGAAATTGAAAGTTTAGGTACTAAAATAGACCAAAATTGATAGTTTAAGCACTAAACGTGTTAAATTTTAACGAGTACTAAAATACAACAAAAACTAAACATTAGGTATGATTTTGAAAAAATTAAAAGTTTAGATACTAAAACGGATCAAAACTGATAGTTACTAAATGTGTAGTTTATCTTTAAATTTATTAAGTGGTTTAAGTTATGAAAATATTATTTTTAAAATAAATATGATTTTATAATTATATAGTATTATTAAAAAAGTCTCTCTTTTTTTTACTTTATTTTGCTAAAATGGTTGTAAACAAAAGAGAATTCTGTATTGCAATGGATATGAAGGAAAATGTATATATAAATTTGAAAATAAACAAACATTTTCTTTATTTTGGGAGACGTGAGAACCCACTAATATCCCTTCATGTTGAAAGCAAAAGACATTAGTAAAATACCAAAATGTTTTAGCCAAAAGAACATATATAGAGAATAGATATCTTCAACCATTTCTTTCATACATATGGGAAAATGAGAGAGAGAGAGAGAGAGAGAGTATTAACAAAATTTCTTCATTTATAAATAAGAAAAAGAGGAGAAATTAGACCCTACAACACCCCTTAAAAAGGGCTTATAGTCCTTAATAGCGAAACCCCAAAAGAAAAGTTATTACAAACAACGTAAATAAAGACAAGCTAATAACTATAAAACCCTCCAAACCCCAATAAAAAGTAAGAACAGCTTTTGATTTCTCCCTAAGCAAAAGTGCCTTTTTTTTCCTTTCAAATTTGCATACATGATTAATCCCTTGTTTCACATGATTGAGCAGCCACTTTCATCATCGTCATGGTAGTAATAATTCTCACTGAATTTATCGCTTGGATCGGACGCTGGAGCTGGTGGCACGTAATGCATTGTAGGGGAGAAATATAAGGAGCTTGAGCTAGGGTAAGTGGTGTTGTAACTTACCCCACAAAATGGAAAGCCATAGAGCAGAGGCGTGTAAGGGTACATTGGCTGAATCCGAGGGCTCGGATTGATTGGTGCATGGTCCGAAGGTGCCACGGCCGATTGAGTATCGCCGTTGGGACTAGGGTTGGCTTTTTGGCCTTTCTTTTTCTTCTTTTTATTACCTCCATTGGTAGCACCACTAGAACTTTGTGTAGGGTCGAGTTCCTCGCTTTTGCCTCCCATTTGGTCATGCTGGTTATCTCTGGCAGTGCCTTTAGTGGCGGCGCTGGCTGGTTTCGGTTTCTCTGCTGAATTATTATTGTTTGTGTCATGATTATCATCACCACCACCACCACCGGCTTCTCCGCCGCCATCTTTCTGTTTGTTATTGTTGTTTTTTTTGCCGGGATTTTTGTCTTTCTTTTCAGGCTTTAATTCCGGCCAAAGCTCGACTTGTTTTCCAGACTTGGTCAGCTTCTTGATGAGCGTTTCTGCATCCACGCTGCTAAGGACCGTCACCTTGTGCTGTTGAGAATCTATCTTCGTCTCATAAACACCTGGAGAAAAATAAACAAATATTAAAAACGAGATAAACAAGAAGCAAACTGAAGCAGAATCACCATTTGTAACGAACCAGGAACAGTAACATGCGCACGTACCATCAATGGCATGAAGAACTTTCTTGACTTTCTTCTTGCAGCCTTCACAATGGATGAGGACTTTCAAAACCCATGTCTATAAGACAGTAAAGGATGAGTCAACTCAGTTAGAAAACTACCATTAAATGCACCAGAAATGAGCAAATGATGAAATACCCATATGGACCTTATATTTCAGTGCTCCTCCAACGGCATCTTGATCGGCAGCCATCTTCTGAGAGAGAATGGGGGAGTGTTGAGAAAGGGGAGACGAACGACTTTACAGATGAAAAATGAGAAAGATTACGACTTATAAAGTATATTTATAGGAGGGGAATTGAACTGTTTACGTATACCACCATTGATCCCACCCGAGATTCACTATTAGTATGAAATAGAGTAAAATTCACAAATGGTCACTCAACAATGTTAAGATGACCATTTCAATCACTAGACTTTCAAAAGTTATTGTGAAGCACGGAAAACCTGGGAAGAATAACTCTAATAAGGACTACCTCGGATGATAAATTCCAAGTAGAGAACAATCAAACCATAAAACAAGGCAATAAAAAAATGTAGTAATTAAACTCGATCATGTTATTCGAGTAATAACAGATGAATCAGGTTCAATTATGAAACTGGGATGGGCACATGAGGGAACTTTCTAATTAGAAAGTAAAATATCAGCTCCCCTGGAGATGATTATTGGGAAAAAAAGCAAGCTGAAATAGTTTTCCACTGAATGAAATATCTTCGGCCTGGTGCGAACCCTGTAAGCCTGCAGCAGCACCAAAAGGTATCTACTTCTATGGTTCTAAAACATTAGAAAGGAAAAAGAAACCAATGCCATATATAAATCCATTCTAAAGTATGCTTATCCTAAGGAGCAAGTTCAGCTTTACATCAGAGGTCTTTCGTCTCAGAAAAAAATATATTCAGATTCGCATTTAAAGAATGCCACGTTTGGTACATAACACAAGGAAAAAGCTCAACTATTACATGACTTTTAAAATAATTTGTCAGAACCTTTAAGTAAAAGATGCAGCAGAGAAATCGTATATATAAAACTAGCAACAATAAGAGTAATTAAGCTTAATTGCTGTCATTTAATACTACAAGTCTACAACATCACTTCCTTATCAAGAAAAGACCAGAGTTATACCCAGTTTTAAACCACAAGAAGATGGTGATTGTATTTGTGTTACCTATAAACTTCTAAAAGAGTTTCTTGACCAAGAACACCTATTATCACACCAAGAAGTGCTGATAAGGCTTCATCCCTGGAAAGCCAGAATTCAGTCCATGTCAAGGGCCTTTTGACCTGAGACAGTACGTCGCCGAACTTTTCCTGCAAATCATGAAGTGATCCGGTGTTATCTATCACTATATCTGCTCGGCTCTTCTTCAAATCTAGAGACATCTGAGCACTTATCCTATTTCTGGCATCCTCAGCTGTCGAATTATCACTTCCCATAAGTCGTCGGAGCTGTGTTTCAGCATCAACCCAAGCAACAACAATGAGTTTTGTCCACTTATTCAACTTGGCCTCGAACAGCAATGGTATGTCAAGAACGATCACCTTATAACCCTTTATCCAAAGCTTCAAAATTTCTAAAAAGAGGCCAGAAGATATACAAGGAGCCAATAACCTACGAGAAGAAAATTAACCAAATTTTGGATCAATGCAATCCACAATTCCAAGACAAGGTAAATGACTATGATATATCAAACCTCAGTCCAGAATACCTCCAGGGATAAAGGACACTGACATTCCTGGCATTTAGCCTAGATGAAATGAAACATCACCAAAGTAACAGAATTTGATGACATCAGCACCATAAGAGACTATTTGAGTGTAGACATCCGTTTTTGTCCGGATTTACAAAAATATTTTATTATATTATTATTTATTTATTTATTATTATTATTATTATTATTATTATTATTAATATTTTTTTGTAGGTCCATTTCCAACAAATTAAACCCGGCACTTAACCCATTCAACTTCAACCCCACGTATCTCAACCGTTCCTATTAGTGGGGAGTTGGTTGTGCACTCACCTCACGTATTTTGCAGGGGTGGGGCCTCAAAGGAGAGAGGTATAAGGCAAATTGCCTCTCAATAAGGAGGCATGGGGTTAGACAACTGAAGAGGGCACTTCCCAACACTTGCTGCCACTCTAATTCACCAAATTCAATCTTCCAGTTTTACCTTTTAAATTAACAATAAATGGACGTTGTTTTTCATGGATGAAGTGTACGGATTCTATTCCGTCGGAGACCAGAACGTAGACAACGCCTTAATGTCACTGGAGAACACGGTCCTTCCTTCCGATTGTCAGACCCGACTTTGTTTTTCCGATCGGGTTCCGGCGTTTGGATCCGACGAGTTAATCTCCATCGCCTCCGCCATCTCCGAAGCCACTTCTATCACTCTTAAAATTCAACGAGAAGTGGACATTTCAAACGTGATCAAAGCAAAAATCGCTTCTCCCCCTTTTTACCCTCGTTTGCTTGAGGCTTATATTGATTGCCAGAAGATGGAAGGAACTAAAAGAGTTTTCTTTGTTTTTTTCCTGGTGCAAGCAATTCACTGAAAAAATGTAGGGAACATCAGGTCGGAGCACCTCCGGGAATGGCTTGGATATTCGAGGAACTTCTGACGGAGACCGATGTTAACGGGATATCATGCCTACTTGCTTGGGAGCCGATCCTGAGCTCGGTGAGTTCATGGAAACTTACTCCGATGTGTTGCTGAAATAGAATGATCTGATCACTTTCAAGGTTAACATTTGTTTCGTATTTGTGGTTATAATTTTGCTTAGAAATGAAATTGTTGCCCCCTGCTGTTTGTTGGACAAAATTCTCTTTACTGAGGAACAAATTATCAGACTTGAGGTTGATTATGTTTCCTTTTTTTAATACATTAAACGTTGCATGTGCTTTTGTATGCCACTATGTTGCACCAGTGAAGTACCAATCGAGTTAAAACTCACTTATCCTTATTTTAAAGCTTTCTTATTTAACTAATTATTTGTCATGTTTAATATTTTACTTCTCTATGTATTAAAATGGGTTATGATGTATTCGAGTTTGTACATGTTAAAATGTGTTCGATTAATTGTTTGTCCCTTGATTTTTTTTTTTTTATCTAACATTATTTTTGACCCTTTTTTAATAGTAATCTCAAAGGTAAGTAATTTGAATTGATTTTTTTTTATTTTGATTTAAATTGGAATTTTCGCAATTAAAGACAACCGATAAATTAATTGGTACCGAAAGGACGGTTCAAGGGTGCTAATCATTCATTGACCGTAACCGACTTCCGAGCTCGACACATTTCTGGTATAACGCAGATCAGGTAAGATGGTATCCGATCTACCTAAATATTTTTAAATGATCGGTGGTGACTCCAACACATTTTCCAAGTCGAAGTTTAATTCAGGGCCCAACCGAAAGACAATCGCGACAACTTGAGAATATCATGTTCTAAACCAACTTAAAGAAGAACAAATACAACACTACAAATTCTAACTTTTATCAGCATTTGTGAAGCTAAAATTCCGGCCTCTAGAACTAGTAGGCAACCGGAATAAGGACAATAGAAGAGGATATTACAAAAAATCTACCGATTAAGGAGTTGACGTTTGGAGGCATCAGAGAAGACGATCCGGCCCAATTTCAAACGATCAACATGGCCATCATCTTGTAAAATGTCCGGCCCAAATACCCCCACTACCATTTTGTACCCGCCGAACCCCTTTTTCAAAGCATCCTTGCAAAAAAAAAAACTAGTAGTACCACATTCTTTTTTCCCCTTATTTTTTCTAATTGTAATTTGATCGAACATGTGGTGTGCAAAAACGAAGAAAGGAAAAGTTATAGTAGGAGAAAATACACGAGAGATGACGTCAGCATCGACGATGGGAATATTATTGTGCTTGAACATTGAAGAGACTGTACTCTTCCCCTATGCAAATCCTCCAGTTAGCCCAACCATCCTCATTGTCACTCTCTGCTTCAGCCCTTTGACCAATTCTTTTGTTAAAAACAATTAAATATTAAATTACACATCAAAATCGTACTAAAATTTAGATTAAATTACGTGTTTAGTATTTAAACTATCATTTTTAATTTATTTTAATATTTAAACTTTTAATCTTTTCAAAACATTACCTAAAGTTTAATTTTTATTTTATTTTAATATTTGCTGTTAAAAACTTTAGTTTTTGTTTTATTTTAATATTATCATTAAAAATTTAACGATAATTTTTGAACTAAAACAGACCAAAACTAATATTTTATGTACTAAACGCCTTAAGTTTTTAAAGGTGTGATACTAAAATGAAATAAAACTAAACATTATATATGCTTTTGAAAAATTTAAAGTTTAAGCACTAAAACGGATTAAAACTGAAAATTTAAATACTAAATACATAGTTTATCCTAAAATTTATATTTTAAAAATAAAAAGATGTATTATCAGCTCAACAACTCTTTGACTTTTGAGTATTTATAAGGATAAATTATACAAATACTACTTAACTTTAGAAGGTGTGCTGTTTATACCACTAGAGTTTTAGTTTTCTTCTTCTTCTAATTATAACATTAAACTTCGATTTTGATTTTAATTAATCACTAGCCTTTAAGTTTTAACAATACAATGACATGGAAAAATTATCTCTTCATTGTGAAAATATGGACAAAAAAGATGCCGTTTTGGTAATGATTATTGATGACTAAAACGTGTCGTTTTAGGAACTGAATTTTAGAGATTTATCAATTTTGGCACATTGTATTTTTTCGGCCATCATTGACCGTCAAATACCACCCATCATCAACCATATTTGATTGACAAGATCAACATAAAAACATTTGCTTTTCACTCATCTTTCTTCTCTTAGGAGTAGTTTTCCATGAAATTCGCCCGAAATTAATGAAAATCCATTTAAAAGTTCGACATGTTAATACTCCGATCTCTTTTCATGATCAATATAATGTTGATTTTGAGATATGTTATTTGTCTTATTGAAATAATACTTCCCACCGTATGAATTTTCAAATAAACATCCAAAATCCCTAAAATATAAAAAGCCCAAAACTTCTAAAATACGATAGATTTTTTTTTGTTTAATTTCATCGATTTGAGTGGGTTATGTGAAAAACTAATCATAAGAGAAGAAAGATTAGTGAAATACAAATATTTTAGTACTAATATTGCCACAAAAGATGATTAATGATGAATGGTGATTGGTAGCCAACGGTAACGGAAAAAGTGCAATACCAAAAAAACGATGTGTTTAAAAACTTATAGGCAAAATATATACTTTCCTAAATTTTAGTGCCTAAAAGGAAGTCGTTTTAGGCGTTAATAGTCGCAATAAAATAATATTGTTTTGTTAATTTCATCATATCGTTTGGATTTTAATGGTTCAAAAGTATAATTAAATTAAAACCAAAGTTTAATAATATAATTAAAAAATGTAAAATCTAGTGATATAAATAATACATCACTTAAATTTAAGTTGTATTTAACGTAATTAACCATATTGATTTTTTTTTTCTGAATGTTGCGCGACTTCAGTGCAAAAATATAGTCGCCATCGCATTATCAACATTATTATATAAAAAATAATTAAGAAATAATATATTCAATGGTTGAATATTTTATTTGTTGGGTAAATTTTATTTTTAGTAACTATACTATCAATTTTTATCAATTTTAATACTTAAATTTTTAATTTTTTAAAATCATACTTAAAGTTTCATTTTTGTTTCATTTTAATATCCGCCGTTAAAAACTTAATACATTTAGTACATAAACTATCAATTTTAGTCCATTTTATTTTTTTCAAAACTTAACGTTAAACTTTCAATAGGAGTACTAAAATGAAACAAAAATTAAACTTTAAATATAACTTTGAAAAAAAATTGAAAACTAAGATACTAAAACATATCAAAACTGATAATATAAGTATTAAACTCGTAATTTGCCCTATTTTATTTTGGCTGGCATCCGAAGACTAAAGTTATCGGAAAAAAGGAAGTAAAGTGTAGGTTGTATTAGCAATAGATGAGATGAAACACAGCCTCTAAGCCTTCAACATGAAATTTGAAGGCAGTGTGGCGAACGGCACACAAAGATACAACACACAAGAAGATGCACCAAAGCATCAAACCATCAATCTCCACATCGAAGGTAGAAGAAGACGACACTCAAAAGCCATTGAAACACAAACACTGAAAACCCAGAATTATTCATTAAAAACATGTAGTACTGAACAGCACTGAAGAGTGTTTTCACTGTTTCTGCATAGCGAGAACCTTGGACCACGCCAGCCGAGCAGTGATCTCCTTCACCCAAGCGCTGACATGCGGCCGCGATTCGAACAGCTTCTTCGCCGGCGTCGCCAACAGGTTCTGGATGTTGGGGATATGATACAGATCCCCAAGGTGAAGTTGTCGGACGTAAAACTTAGGCGTAAAATGTATTAAATTCCCATTTCATCTCGAATCAAAACTTTATGAGTTTAGTTATTTTGTTTAACAAATCTAGTGCTTATAGTTTATCAAACAAATAATTTCGTATTATGGTTGGTGCATTTTTTTGTGTGCTTGCATTAATATATAAACTCCGGCTTATGCTTAATAATTGAATGCTAGTTAGGGACAGGGACAGCTTAGCAAACCAATTGCATTAAAAATAAACTAGTGACAACTTGGATTATTCCTCGACAAGTATAAGAATTTAGAAATATTTTTAACAGGTCATGTTTCATTATTTTAAATCATTATAGTAATAAATTTAATTATAATAATTAAGAAAACTTGACGTGGATGCATTAGTTTTCGTTTTTCATCATTTCATTTTTATTACAATGGGCTGATAAGGTTAGCCAAGGTATTTATTCAACTAAAGATTAATTATTTTAACAAAGAGTTATGGGGTGCAACAGCCTAATATGAGGCTAAAAAAATATGTGATCTAAAATATTATAAAGCGCGACTTAAAATGTAATAAACAACATAATATTTTAGGTTGAACGCAATCTAAAAGATCATATTTTTTAACATTTTCCGTTGCAACCTAAAATATTATGAAAATGATAATATTTTTGGTTGTAACTTTAAATATATTTGCAACCGAAAAAATAAAAAAAAATTAATATTTTATGTTGCGCGACCTAAAATGTTATGTTACTCTATAATATTTTAGTCGCGATTTATATTAACTTTATAATAAGAGGTTGTACCATAGAGTTCTATTTTAATATATATTATATGAGAAAGGTGAAAAGAAAAAGTAAGGAAGGACAAATGGTAATGTTTCATTAGAAACAAATCACACCTTGGAAAACTGCAAAAATAGGCAGGAACATGATGAATCTAGAAATTTAAGAATGAAAGAATTCAAAATTTTAATATTCTTTTTTAAAAATAATGGGTATGCAAAAATTATTTTTATTTTTTTTCTTATTATATTAAACTAAATTTACCTTTTCTCTTAAATAATGGAATGCACTTGGCCGGGCTTAGTGCATCCACCCTGGGTAGAAATGGTTTGGTTTATTATACTTTATAGTAGGGGTGCGAATTCGATCGAGTCGAGTCAAAAAATTTTGAGTTATTCGAGTTGATGAGTCGTATTTTACAACTCTAACTTAACTTGAAATTTTTCGAGTCGATTAGAGTTTAAGAAATTTGAGTTTATTCAAGTCGAGTTATTTGAGTTTATGCACTAATTTTATTATAATTATTTATAGTATTATGAAAATGATTTGTTTCAATTTTTTTACTTTATCTAACAATAATATATATATATATATATATATATATATATTATTTCATATTATAATGTTATTTAATATATCAAATACAATCTAAAATTATGAAATATATTAATAATATTATATTTTAAAGAAATTATTTTGAGGGTAAAATATTGATGAGAGTATAAATGAGTCAAGGAATTGATGAGAAGAAAGGATATGAAAACAATTGTAGTCAAAAGACCAAATTGAGTAAAATGCAAAGTTTAGGGACTAAATAAAAAAACAATATATCTTTAGTTAAAAATAACAATTAAATTTATATAGGTATTCTATTGTGGTATATGAGTATGTTGTTCAAATTTGGTAAAAAGTGACTTAAAATAAATCACAAATTGAAGAAATAAGGAGATTATGAAAAATTGAAGGACTAAATTGAAAAATAAAAAATTTGTTATCAAAAAGAGGAATTGAAAGTACACATGTATTTTACTATGGTTTAGGAGTATGTGGTTCAAATGTGATAAAAATGAACTTAAAATGAAGGAGGAATTGAATAAATAATGAAATAAGGGACTAAATCGTAAAATTGTCAAAGTACTGAGTCAAATTTTTTATTTTTTGAGTAATTCGAAAACTCAAAATTTCAACTCTGCTCGAACTTGAAAACCGAATTTATAATTTAAGTTAACTTGAATAACTCGACTCAAACAACTAGAAATTGAAAAAAATTAATTTTTCGAGTAGAGTCGAGTTTGCTCACCCTTATTTTAATGGTGACAAAATAATAATAATGGGCATCCCACTCCCCTAAACGCAACTTGTTCCTATGACTAGCTTTATATTCGTACATCATACTTTTTTGTTATTATTTAAATTATAATTCATTCATTTATTCTATACAATGAAATTATGTGACTTATTTAATCAATTCATTCAAACAATAAAATTTTAAACAAAATTATTATTTTTTTTAAATTGAATTTTATAAATGTGTTACGGACATAAAACGTCAACTCGATCGTTATATCGTGCGACAACTGAAAAGAAGATTTCTTAGACAAATCATCTTTTTTCTCCCATTATTGGAGTTTGGATTCACTAGACCACGAAAGCACATATTACTTAATAAAGAATATTCTCTTAGAAATTTAACCATTCCTTCAACAATAGATAAGCCATGCTTCAACACCCGTCATAATATGATCCTAAAGATAATAAGGACTTTAAGATCTTACAATTTATTGGGTGAATATACTCTTTATTTCATATAGGTTTAGAAATTTTTAATGCATTCTTTTCTTAAAATATTGATTAAGTGAGAATATCTCGTTAAAAAGAGATCTTTAACGAGACATTCTTTCTTAATGTACTCTTTTCTTTTATATAAATTTAGAGATCTTTAACGAGATATTTTTTTTTAATGTATTTTTTTTCTTTCATATAGATTTAGAGATCTTTAACAAGGCGTTTTTTTAATTAAGACTTTATGATGATTTTAATAAAATTATATTTGTTGAAAAAAATTAAAGATCTAGTGGGAGTTACAAATGCTAGACTCTAATCTCAGTCCTCTATTATGAGTTTGATACAAGGTTTATAGTTCCAAACCGTCCTTAAATATTTTTTTTAGAGAGAAATTATATCATCCACTTGATCATAATATTCACACATCTAAACTTTACATGATCAAACTAAGAGTAGGTCGCTATTATCTACTTAAAAATTTTAAATAATAAAATAATATGTTCAAAGACGCCATATTAATGAGCTTGGATCAATCAATCACTGCTTTATCCTTTTATGAAATGAAGCGTTTAATTATTTTCAAAGAAGAAATGAAACAGTGAACACTTCAACTACGGACTGCAAAATGCCCTTACTTCAATAGGATAATCCTAGCCCTTGATTTTATCTTCACCGACGATTTATCCGACACTAGTTTTTGTCACCCAAAGTTAAGCCGGCAGCCACCTTCTTGAAAGCCGGCCGGGAAGAAATATCTTCCCACCACGCCCTAACACGAGGGCGTTCGTTGATCAGTTTCCCATACGGAGTCTTCATCAGATAGTATATATAAGAGAGGTGGTGCAGATCGGCCAAATTATAAAAATCTCCGGCAAGGTACTTGCTGCTGCTCAACCTCTTCTCGTACACATCCAACACTTTGCCTAACTTCGCCGAGCTCTCGTCGATGATCATTTGGTTTGGTGAGCCACCGTACATACTGGGCACGATGATGAATTGGTAGAATATCGAGCTGATCGCGGGGCTGAATTGCTGGGATTCCACCTCCATCCACGCCTTCACCAGTGCAGCTTCTTTAGGGTTTTGGCTTCTCAGAAGATCACAACCGCTTCCTTTGAATTTTTCAGCCACATATGTTGAGATTGCTCTGGATTCTTGTTTTTTTTTTCAAGGGTACATACAAACATTAATGAAACAAAATTAAGGTAGAATTAGGATCCGCATTTCACACGAATTTGATGGATTTCGATTTAATTAGATTAGTTCTTTATTTTTAAAGTTTGAATTCGGATTAGATCAAACTTTTTAAGATTTAGGTTTGAGTTGACAGTGAGAAAATTTGATCCGACATGATATTATGATTATCCTTTATATATTCAAAGTTATTATAACACATTTTTTTATTTCTTTCAATTAGGTTCTAATATATATATATATAAGTTGGAATGAGTGTGAATATTGACCTAAAAAATTGAGTTAGATTTCTGATTAGGTGGGATCTTTCTAGGACTGTAAATGAGACGAGACATGTCATGAGCAACTCAAGATTGACTCAGTCAACGCCCGATAAATACTCAACTCGAATTGACTTGACTCGAGTTCTTAACGAGATGAAACAAACTACTTGATACTAGACTCGAAAAGCTCGAGCAACTTGAAAAATTATTTATTAAAATTTTTATTTTAAAAAGGATTAAATTATTAATAATATTAAACATTTATGTGTTTGTTTTTTTAAAAATGTAGTAGAATATAAGGTTTTCATGTACTTAAGGTTTATGTTCGAGTTTGGGCTTTAACCGAGTTAAGTTCAAGATTTTTTTATTTTGAGCTTTGGCAAGATTTTTCGAGCATCAATTCATGATTTCAAGTTCGAGTCGAGGTTGAAAATTTAGGCTCACGGATTTTTGAGATGAGTCGAACTCTATTTTAGAGTTTTCGAGTTGCTCAACAATACTCAAACTCGACTCGACTCGTTTATAGTCCTATCATCCTCTTAAATCTCGAGTTAAATCGGATAAAAGTGAAGAGGTTTATTTTTTAGATTAAATTCAAATAGGTCAAAAACTCGAACTAACCCGACCCGACGATCCATGAACCTCCTTAAATAGGGCATAGGCTCATTTTGAAAAGAACTTACCAAAGAGAGTTAGGTCGCCATCATCTAGTGCGGGGATCTGACCAAAGGGCTGCATATACTTTCATAAATAAATTTAGGATACGAGTCATGGTTTAAAGATGCAGCAGAAAAATAAACAAAACGGAATATGGATAATTACATTCTTGGCAAGGAAAGCAGGCTGTTTGTGTTCACCATTTTGGAGATTGACAGGGACGAGCTCAAATTCTGCACCATGCTCGTGGAGACAGGTTATAACCTTGGAGGTGCATGTAGACATTGCAAGTCCATACAACTTCATCGTCATTGAGAGATTGAATTAGAAACAAAATAGATAGAGCCAGAAATTAATGAGGATGTAGAAATACTTTGGTTTCTTAGAATATATTAAAAAAAATTCATAAATTAATGATGGGATATTAGTTCTATACATAGATGTGAAGATGTGGACCGAGCATTTATATGCTACAAACATGGCCATGGCTCTATTTGTTATGTATTTGTTATATTCCCCCCCCCCCTTCTACTTCTTATATACCGGTAGAGAGTAGAGACTGGGATAGTAAAATTGTTCAAAATTTTAACTCGACTTAATTTATAAGTTTTTTTTTAATTTTAAGTTTACGTTTGGGTTGTTCTAGTTAGATTTGGGATAAAAAATATCTGATATGACATGAGATAATAGTATATTTTTCCCTACATATTTAATATAATTAATATAATCATTTTAATATATATTTTAATTATCTTCCTATTTTGTAATAAAAATAAGTAAAAAATTAATTGTGCTGAGTCAGAGTCATATGGATGTTCACGGGTCAAGTAAGGTTTTTAGCCCACTCGAACTCAACTCTAAAATTAAACTCATTCACCCGTATTTGGAATTTACTTGATTTTTAAATCAAAACTGTATCCGTTTTGATCCAACCTAAATATATATAATTATTTTTACTTACTAGATAAAATGGAGACTTATTTGAAAAACAATATAGAAAAAAGAGATTATTACAATTATCCCTAAATATATAAGAGATAATTATAATATTATGTTGAGTCAAGTTGGATTGAATTTTTTTATCATTAATCAGACCCGACACCACCCTTAAGAAAATACAACTCAAACTCGAATTGTTAAAATAATAAATCAGGTCAGGTCAGGTCAAGTTGAAATCCGTTGAGTCCAGGTAAAATAACCATTATTGATCGAAGATATATATTTATCTTTTTCATATTCAAGTCGGATAAAAGATCACCAACAGTTGAATTGGATCGAGATGGATTAGAATTCAAAATGATAAAAAAGTCGACACAACCTGTCTCATGCCCAACCTTAAGAGAGATGTCATAGTAATTTCGAAGCTTTCGTAATGCACTAGGGTAGCACATGCAATTACAACAACTTAAAAACCAGCAGACGACATACATGACAAAGGAACGAAGCCTTAACGTTTACATATTGTAATCTTCCAAACTGTGCTGATCACTTATTTAATACGAAAATTAAAAACCAAGCTTCCCAAGGTCCTGAAAGCTACATAGGTTCCCCTAACTCCAGGTGTGGCGTATAATAGTATAAATTCTGTATGCGATTCGTGTCTTCTTCGCTAAGCTCCCTTTTGGTACTTCCATAATACAGTGTAGGGTACATGACCGCACTCGGATTGGTATTATCCCCAAGGTCGAGGGTATGCCCTATTGCATTCGAGGCTACAGACATCAGGTCTTGTTCGTACCCTGCAGGGTAAGATTTTGTGCTCCAGTACGTGTGGCTGTTATCCAGGTTAAGCCTCCCATCAGTGGAGTGAACCCAATTTTGATATTAGCATTCTCGCCTGGATATATATTTCGGAATGCGAACTTAGGGCTTGCCATTTTTGGAACGTCGTATTGATGGCTGTAGCCACTGCTTGAGGATCTAAATATGCCGGCATGGAAGAGCTGGATATGAAGCCGTAGGTCACCGGAAAAGTGTTCCATCTCCCACTCAAGAGGGTGTTGTTAACGTCCAAATGAAACGAGTCGTCGGAAGTTGGTTGACCGCCACGATTTCCCTGGCCGGTAGATTCGGATTTCACAAGTCTAGACTTAACCACAAAAGATTGCAACATGAGAACCGTGGAATGCTCCAAGAAGTTGAGGGAAAAATTTAGTTATCTATGCTTTATGTGTTTAGGATGTGTGTTTTGGTGCATGCCTTTACCCCTATTTATAACCAAAAAAAGAAGTTAATTATTTATTAGATTTACTCTTTTTTTTCGTGATAAATTACACTAGAAGTCACCGTATTATGTTAAACCAATCGTTTTAGTCAATGAACTTTTCAAAATTATAAAATAATTATTAAATTTTTTGACCGGTTACAAAATAATCATTAAATTTATCAAACTAGTACAAAATAATCGTTAGAATTTATCAGAATATTACGAAATAATCATTAAGATTACCAAACTTTTAGAATTAATCATAATGTTGTAATGATCAATTTTGTAACTATTCAATAAATTTAATGACCATTTTATAGTTTCTAAAGTTTAAATGAGCAAAATACTCATTATTAGAATTTAATGACCGTTTTTGTCCGGTTCTTTTTGTATTATTTTATTATTATTATTATTATTATTATAACAAATTATTTACATTTTTACAGACCCAACGCGAAGCCATTAACAGAACCCAGTTACAAGACCAACTCAGGCACGACCTGACCCAGGATAGAAGCTGACCCGATTACATCAAACTCGTCCCAACTCAACCCGACCCCACTCAGTTAGGGTTTTAAAACCCTAACTCATATCTTTGGCCGCCACCGCCATCAGCAGAATTTGGACCGCCGCCGACACGTGAGATGCATGCGCTCCTCCAACCGGCACGTGGGCTTCACCGACAACATCCCGAGCCGTCTTCATCATCAACCTGCCGAACAATGCACCAAATCAACCCCAACAATCAACAAAATCTACAAAAGTCAGAAACCCCATTTTAAATTTACCTAAATCCCGAAAATCTGGGATTCAACCTACCCAAATCAGTCAGAAACCCTACCCTACCCCCATAGATCTCATCATTCAGGAACCAAAACAAACCATAAATGTAAGAGGAGGCAAACAAGAAGAAAACAAGCTAGGATTCGGGGAAAAAATTAGAGAGGGAAAAAATTAGAGAGGGAAAAAATCGAAGAGGGAGAGATTGAGAGAAACATTCGGGGGAATTAAAAAAAAGAGAACAGAGGAGATTCAAATAGGAAAAATCGCAGAGAAAATAAAAAAGAAAAAAGAAAAAAGAAAGGGTTTTCGAGGGAGAGAAGGGAGAAAGACCGAGAGAAAACCCAAAAGAAAAGGAACTTACCTTTTCAAAGACCTCTGTTTCTCCATCTGAGGAAGAAAATCCGGCCACTATCGAGAGGAGCTTTGGAGGGCTCCCCATTGTCGGTGATGATTGTGGTGGCTGACTAGAGTGAGCGGTGAGGGAGTTTTCCCTAAGAGAGCTTTTTGGCTCTTTTTTTCCTTGACAGATGCGGCTGAGAGGGGTGAATGAAGGGATTGAAGGGAGAGAAGAGAAACCCTATATTGGGTTTTAATAAAACGACACCGTTCAAAAGGGATATTCTCGCACACAACCCTTGTAATTTGTATGATTTCTTATTTGGATCATGAAATGAGTATGCTTTTATTTTAAGCATCTGATTTTACCTGTATTTCATTTTGGTCCTGAGTCTCATTTAGTTAATCTTTTTATGACTTTTCGAATCATGCACATATTGTTGATAATTTTCATTTTAGTCTTGAATTTTATTTATGGCTTATTTTCACTCTTGGCACCTTTATTGCTTAATATTTTCGATGGTTGCTCCTATCATCATTAGTGTTATGGTTTGGTATCTTTATTTATTGTTAATACAATTTAGTCCTCATGGTTTATATATATATTTTCCTTGTTTTTATTCTGACCTTAAGGATTGCATGTTTTTATTTTGCCATTTACACGCATACACGCACACGCACAAGCACGGACAAACACGCGCGCACACACGAAAACGCTCGCGCACACACACAACACTATATATGCATATATTATGGTAGATGAATATATTATGCACTATATTATATATGAATATCTCATCACTTATATTGGATAAATATTGGTATATATATATATATATTGTTGTATATACTAAGTAGGCATACATATACATTATATTTGACACTTATACATTTATACATTTCGATTCATTTTCATTTGATAACGTATTTCAACACGTTATTTGGATTTCTTCGAGAACATTGATTTGTTGAACGGGCATGGAAAGCACTGCTTGATCGAAGTAGTGTAATTCAATACGACGTTCGAACGAAATGTGAGCTCTAAATAAATCGAATTTATTTTTTAAGTGATAATCAATCCTTTTTTATTCAAATGATCCGATGCGATTTTATGTGATAATTTATTTTACACATATGTCGATTTTTCATTTATATTCGATTCGTGTTTTTTAAATCAGTGAGGAGAGAATATTATTTTATTGATAAGAAATAGACGAGATAGTTTTCCCGATGGAGGATTGCTAATTTCAAGATTTATTTTCAAGTTAAAGAATTTTCCCTAATAATATAAATAATTTGAAGCAATTTAATAAATAGATCATATTTTAACTTTATATTCGATTCATAATTTCCACCATTTACGACAACGTGTAAGCGATTGTGTAACAATTTTTGGGCATTGTGGGGTGCATAACTTTCCCCACGCGTAACCGACTCCCGGACCCATTGAATCAAATTTTGGTAAACGCATACCAATTTTTGTCTTAAAAATAATTTTTTTTAAAATTATTTTAAAGGACGTTTTAGGTATTCGACCCACTTAACCTAAAGGTCGATTGCAACTCTCTTTCAATTTAATTAAAATCAATTCAAAGTCCCCAACATTTTCAAATAAAAGTCATAATTGTTTTTAAAAATAATGTTTTAATTGTTAAAAAAATATTTATCACACATACAACATCGTCATTGAGAGATTGAATTAGAAACAAAATAGATAGAGCCAGAAATTAATGAGGATGTAGAAATACTTTGGTTTTTTAGAATATATTAAAAAATATTTCATAAATTAATGATGGGATATTAGTTCTATATATAGATGTGAAGATGTGGACCGAGCATTTATATGCTACAAACATGGCCATGGCTCCATTTGTTATGTATTTGTTATATCCCCCCCCCCCCCTTTTACTTCTTATATACCGGTAGAGAGTAGAGACTGGGATAGTAAAATTGTTCAAAATTTTAACTCGACTTAATTTTGTATTTACGTTTGGGTTGAACCTAGTTAGATTTGGGATAAAAAAATATCTGATATGACTTGAGATAATAGTATATTTCCCCCTACATATTTAGTATAATTACTACAATAATTTTAATAAATATTTTAATTATCTTCCTATTTTATAATAAAAAAAAATTAATTGTGCTGAGTGAGAGTCATATGGATGTTCAGGGGTCAGGTAAGGTTTTTAGGTCACTCGAACTCAACTCTAAAATTAAACTCATTCACCCGTACTTGGAATCTGACTCGATTTTTAAATCTAAATTGTATCCGTTTTGATCCAACCTAAATATATATAATTATTTTTACTAGATAAAATAAAGACTTATTTGAAAAACAATATAGAAAAAGAGATATTATTACAATTATCCCTAAATATATAAGAGATAATTATAATATTATGTTGAGTCAAGTCGGATCGATTTTTTTAATCATTAATCCGACCCACCACCACCCTTAAGAAAATTCAACTCAAACTCGAATTGTTAAAATAATAAATCGGGCCAGGTCAAGTTGAAATCCGTTGGGTCCAGGTAAAATGACCATTACTGATCGAAAATAGATATTTATCTTTTTCATATTCAAGTTGGATAAAAGATCACCAACAGTTGAATTGGATCGAGATCGATTCGAATTCAAAATGATAAAAAAAAATTGACACAACCAGTATCATGCCCAACCTTAATAGAGATGCCATAGTAATTTCGAATCTTTCGGAACGCACTAGGGTAGCACATGCAATTACAGCAACTTAAAAACCAGCAGACGACAAACATGACAACGAAGCCTTAACGTTTACATATTGTAATCTTCCAAAATGTGCTAATCACTTATATAATACGATAATTAAAAACCAAGCTTCCCAAGGTCTTGAAACCTACATAGGTTCCCCTAACTCAAGGTGTGGCGTATAATAGTATAAAATCTGTATGCGATTCATGTCCTCTTCGCTAAGCTCCCTTTTGATACTTCCATCATACAGTGTAGGGTACATGACCGCTGTCGGATTGGTACTATCCCCAAGGCCGAGGGTATGACCTATTGCATTCATGGAAACGGACATCAGGTCTTGTTCGTACCCCGCAGGGTAAGATTTTGTGCTCCAGTTCGTGTGGCTGTTATCTAGGTAAAGCCTCCCATCTGGTGGAGAATAACCATAACCAGTATACCCGTGTAGTGGAGTGAACCCAATTTTGATATTAGCATCCTCGCCTGGATATATCTTTCGGAATGCGAACTTAGGGACGGTGGCTTGCCATTTTCGGAACGCGGTATCAATGGCGGTAGCCACTGCTTGAGGATCTAAATATGCCGGCATGGAAGAGCTGGATTTGAAGCCGTAGGTCACCGGAAAAGTGTTCCATCTCTCACTCAAGAGGGTGTTGTTAACGTCCGAATGAAACGAGGCGTCGGAAGTTGGTCGACCGCCATGACTTCCCTGACCAGGAGATTCGGATTTCACAGGTCTAGACTTAACCACAAAAGATTGCAACACGAGAACCGTAAGGAATGCTCCGAGAAGTTGATGGAAAGATTTAGTTGCCATTGCATGTAAGATGATCTATGCTTTATGTGTTTAGGATGTGTGTGTTTTGGTGCATGCCTTTACCCCTATTTATAACAAAAAAAAGAAGTTAATTATTTATTAGATTTACTCTTTTTTTGGGTGATAAATTACACTAGAAGTCACCGTATTATGCTAAAACAATCGTTTTAGTCAATGGACTTTTAAAAATTATAAAAAAATTATTAAATTTTTTGAACGGTTACAAAATAATCATTAAATTTATCAAACTAGTACAAAATAGTCATTAGAATATATCAGAATATTACGAAATTATCATTAAGTTTACCAAACTTTTAGAATTAATCACAATGTTGTAATGATCAATTTTGTAACTATTCAATAAATTTAATGACCATTTTATAGTTTCTAAATTTTAAATGACCAAAATACTCATTATAAGATAGTTCAGTGACTTCTAGTGCATTGGATAATTTTTTCATTTTAAAATATAGTTATTTAAATCCGATATCTGAATTTAAAATTTTATTTGAAATTGTCAAAATATACAGATTCACCGAAATTAAATTTGATGGTATCACATGGTATATGAGGCATACTCATACGTAGCTAACGGTCCTACATTGTGCTTATTAAAGTTGAATACATAATTTTATTATACCGGACAATTAGTTGGATGGTAATTATCCATAGTAAAATATATATTAAATTAAAATTCACTAAAATTATATGCATTACCATCTACAAAGTCACAGCTGCCATCACCCATTGCCCGTTGGAAACGACGACTAAATAATATGATTTTAATATATGATTTTGGCCATTGGAAATTATATTTGAAAAGTTAAGTATTTAAAAAAATAATTTCATCTTTAAAAAATCATATAATTAAAATTTTAAAATATTTTATAATTTCAAAAAATATTTTTTCAGAAAAAATTTGATATTTTTATATATTTTTATTTTCTTTTAGAATTACCATTAAAATGTCAGGAAAAATATCAATTTGATATTTTTTATGATTCATAGATACTTATATGGATAAAGACAAAAAATGATAATGAAACATAATATAAAATAATTATTAGTCCATGGGCGACCAACAGATTAACAGCATACTATAAAAAGTACTTAGATTTGGTGAATTTTTAGTTTGAGGCGAAGATTAAATAATATTTTTAAGAAATTCTTTTAAGCATACGTTCTTTAGGATTCAAGAAATACTTTCATTAAATATATCGAATGATATTATTAATAAAAAGAATTTTATTTTCTTTAAAAGAATTATATATATATATATATATATATATATATATAACTAATAGATTAATTTTTTCTAACAAATGTTCCAATATAGGGTAAATTACACAATTCCTTACTGTACTATATTCTCTCCTATTTTCTTCACCTAACTTTTAATTTTCCATTTTTCTCACTGAACTATACAAATTGAATTATTTTGCTCACTGTGTCGTTAACTTTTTAATGACATTATGACGTGGTACAGGAATCGAAACGACGCTATTTTGAAAAACTCAAATATACTCTAAAACGACATCGTTTTGTTGAGTAAAATATGATAGAGAGTAAAGTTTAATGACTCATAGTGTAATTTACCCTTTTTTTCTTCTCTCCTCCATTTTCTCTCTGCCGGTCACCACGTCATTTTCATTTTGGCCACTGTATACCGCTGTAGATGGGAGAGTGAGAAAAATTATTCAATTTGTAAAGTTCAGTGAGCAAAATAGAAAAACTGAAAGTTGGGTGATAAAAATAACAGAGAGAGTATAGTACAACGAGAAATAGTATAATTTACCCTACATTATAATATTCCAAATTATTAAAAGAACAAGTATTTTCATCGAAATTAAGAAGGAAAAATAGAAAATACTCAATTTTCAGAAATCATATAATTAAAATTTTAAAATATGTTCTAAGATAAAATGATGGTAAATTTACTACTCCATGCAAATCTAAAAGTAAAAAAATAATATATAAATCGAGATAGTGAAAATCCCAATGTTGAAATAATTTTATAATAGATCATTCGGTTGGTTAAAATAAAATTAAAAAAATGATGAAAAATAAAAATAGATTGAGCCTTCTGAATTCATGCAAGAGAGAATCTTGATCAATTTAATTTATTTTAAACTTTGAACTTAGACCCTGTGCATATAAGATCACCTTTTCAATTTTTCTCTTACAAGTTTAATAGTTAATGTTTAAACTTTAAAGTTAATCTTAACACGGTGATTATATTACTCCTTTTCTAATTTTCAAGCTTGAAAATTAATTTGTAGTTGGTAGGGAATACGCTGATTAAATCTGAATAGTGTGGATGAACTTATTAACTTTTGTTTTCAAGTTCGGTTGGCAGGAATAACAAAGTCGATTTGGTTACTTTTCCTAGCAGTAATTCCTTGAAGTCTATGGTTAGCATGAAATGAGAAAACTTTTCAGAATAAAAATATGAAATTTAAAGATCTTGTATTCTTCTCAAAGATGTATGCACTAATTGGTATAAAGCGTTAAAAAGAAGAAGATGTATTAAATGAAAAGAATTAGTGGGAAATGCCATGGGATTGTATAGCTGATATAAAGGCAGGGTTGATTCAGATTGGCAAGCTCCGATTGCTAATCAGGTTAAATTTAATGTTAATGGAGCTGCGAAGGAAGGTGTGACAAGTTGTGGTTGAGTACTTAGAACTTTTGAAGGGATTATGCGAGCAATGTTCTCAGCTCATACTGTTGCTCAAGGCTCGGACTTCACTTATGGCTTTAAAAACTGCCATCGAAGTGTTTGTTGAAGCTGATTATAATGATAAAACAGTTCTGATTTGTGGAATATGATTCTCATGTAAATTTAAATTGGATCTCCTTTATGTCCTTGGAAATGGTAAGATCATTTTGAAGAAATAAAAAAAATGGAGAAGACAATTGGAATGTTCAATTCTCTTATGTTCCAAGAGAAAGAAACTCTATGACAAATTTTCTTGCAAAAGAAGGCCTTAGAATGAGCGAAATGTTCAAGGCGTAGTGGTGAGTTTCTGGTATATTGATTTGATTTGCTTGTATGCAGTTGATGCAGATTGATACTCCTATATGGAGTATCGATACTCTACCCTAGGTATCGATACCCTCTTGAGTACCGATACAAAAAATGGACACTGGAAAAATGGTTTCGATACCCCCAGACTGGTCTCGAAGCCAGACACTGAGATAATGAGTATCGATACTCCTCTAAAAAATCACCCTAATTTTTGCCTCTCCTAAGAACAATATCAATACTGTTCTTACAGTACCAATACCCCTCGAAATTACCTTGTTTGGGCAAGAATTTAACACTCAAACTCACCCACATCGTTATTTTGAGGTTCCCAATCATTATTTATGTTTAATGTGAGCACAAGGGGTCATAAATAAGGCTTTAAAACATGTTAAAACTCTATAACATGGAATCTACCATGAAAATGCTCAAAAAGCTTCAACTCAACACTTAAGCTATACTGTATTTCTAATGACCCACAAATGGTTTGAAAGAGTTATAAATGTGTTACTTGGTGTTCTATGAACATCCCTCAAAATCAATTAATGGTCAATTTTTCTTTTTCTCTAGCTTTAAAGCCCTCCCTCACTTCTTTCACTAAACAAAACAATAAATTGATTACTAACATACCTATGGGCTTGGGTTAGAGTTAAGAACACTCTAAAAAACTAAAAACCACTGAAAACAAGCTTGAACCACTTAATTCCCTTAAACCTCCCTAAAATCCATTTTTGGTTTCCATGGCCAAAACTTGAATATTAGGCTTAAATTGAAGCTTGATGGGTGAGGATTAATATTCTTACCTTGATTAAACCAAACTAAACTTGAAAACCTTAAAGTTTTCCCTTTGTTTCACCTTGGAAGAGAAGAAGAAGATAGAAAAGATAAAAGGAAGATGAAGAATGTTTGGTGAGGTTTGGGGAATTGGTTATGTGAAATCATAAAATAGAAAAGGGGTTTTCATATCATGATTTAAGAAATGGTTAAATTCACTTTTGGTACCTCTTATTGTTTTCTCATAATATAATCATCATCATTGTCTAACTCTTGGGCGCAACTCAATCCCACAACTAACTTAATTTGGTCCAAACTATTCTAATAGGTCCTTTGGGCTCATTTTATAGGTCTCAGGTTAACCCAAACTACTAACCTAGGGTTCAGGGTGTTACAACTCTTCCCTTAAAAATATAATTTCATCCTTGAAACTTACCTGGATATAAGAGATATGGATACTGGAGTTGCATGTCTTTCTTGGTTCTCAAGTAGCTTCTTTGACCCCATGATTCTCTAAAGCACATTTACTAAGGGAATTTTCTTAATCCTTAACTCTTTCACCTCATTGGCTAAAATTTGGATCGAATCTTCTTTGTAGGTCATAACAGGGCTCAACTCTACTTGCTATAAAGATATGATATGTGAAGGGTGGGAAAGATACCTCTTAAGCATGGACACATGGAACACATTGTGAATGCGCTCCAACTTCTCCTTACGTCCAAACCGATGTACTTTCTTCCATAGAGACACCCTAATGGATACTTTGTCACCCACAACAAACTCGATTTCCTTGCGTTTCATATTTGCATATGACATCTGCCTATCTGATACCTTCTTTAGTCTACTCTGAATCATCCTAACTTTTTCTTTGGTTTTGTAACACCGCAAACATCGGGTTAGTGACGAAAATATAAGAATTTAAAATTTAGTGTTTTAAGTTGATTAAATTAAAAAGTTCAAGGACTAATTTTTAGAAATTATGCTTAGGACTTGATATCAAAGATGATATATTAGAAGGGCATTATGGTCTTTTTAAAGGAAAGGAATTTTATATTCCCTTTTAAGAGATATATAACACGTGGAGTAAGGAAAATCAAGGAAAAAAGGGAAAAATCCAAAACTTTAGGTCATTTCTCTTCTTCTTCCTCTTGCTGTGAACCTTCATTTTCCAAGGTAAGTTTATTCCACGTTGGTTGTTTCTTTAAATTTTGGGTTAGTTTTGAAGCTTTTAATGATATATAAGATCAAGAAAGCTAAAAGTTGAAGAGAAAATGAGTGAATAAAGATTTAAAAGTGAAATAGTAAAGTGTGTTTTTAAGTGAAGTTATGAAATATGGTTAGTAATTGGATTCTAATTGTATTTTTGACTTGTCAAAGGTCTAATTAAAGGATTTGAAGTATTAAAATTGATTAAGAACATGTTTTAAAATAGGGTGTGAATTTTTAGTTTTTAAGAATTCCATAAAGAAATTAGATGTAATAAGGGGATTATTGGATAAATGTTGACTAAGATATGTATTGACAAGTTTGAGGGTATAAATGGAGCTGAAAACTTGTGATTTAGGTGAAGAGTGTGTAAAATTTGAAGTAAAAGAGGTGAAATATGGGTAAGGGTATCGATACTAGAATAACAGTACCGATACTATAAGGGTAAATTGAAAGAATAACGTATGATTCTGATGAACAACATCAGTACTTATTGAATTAGTATCAATACTGAAGTGGTGTATAGATACCATGAGTAATGTATCGATACTATTGTTATGAATGAAAATCTAGAATGCCAAAATGGTATCGATACCGAAGTGGGTATCGGTACCATAATAGAGTAGTATCAGTACTGTAGGAAGTGTACCGATACTAGAGCGTAGGAAATATATAGGAGAGTTTTAGTTTCATTTTTTTGTAAATGCTAATTTGATTATATGCTAATGTAAAGAGGTTTTGATATTAGATATATCTACGTGTAGATTTGGATCAGAAGCATTTCGATCAAAGCATTATACCGAAAGTGATTTAGTAAAATATAAAAGGATTTCGTTTAGGACTTTAGTGAGGAAAATATGTGTGCAATTTATTTGATTTATATTATATTCAGGGATGACTTGCTATAAGCCAACCTCAGAGTTTTCAATTGAAAACCATGTTATTTCTTTGATGCTATATTTTATTTACAATGCTTTATTCAAGTTATTTATCTCTTAAGCTATGTTTTGATTTTTATATGGAAATGATTATGACAATGTGATATGGGAATATGCTTATACGAAGGTTCTCAATGTGAAAGTTCCTATGTGAACAAGACACAGTCTGAATAATGAAATGATAAATAATTATGTGGATAAAAGCCCAAGGTATATGCATGAGAATTAGAGGTATAGTTGGCATGTCAAGAGTTGAGGGTTCTATGTGGTCCTTCGGGACAAAACTATGTGGTCCTTCGAGACAAAACTATATGGTCCTTTGGGACAAATATGTGGCACTTCGATGCAATTTATGTGAGGAGTGGTAACTGCATTAGTGCACAACCTCAATATACTTAAATACCTAGATTTCTCAGTATTATGCTGGGTTATTAAAACAAAGTTATATAAACCAAACTATGTATAAAAATATATATATTTTTGTTAAGAAATGAAAATTTTGAATCCCTTGAGAAATGTTTCTATGAAATGAATAAGAATTTATTTTATAATGTTTTATCTTACTCGTACTTGCCTCACTAAGTCAACGACTTAGCGTGTGATTGTTTCATATGTAGGTTCAAAGAAAGCAGAGAACTAAAGCTAGGGGAGGACAGTATACTCCCATAAAAGATCAGATCATACCAATTTAAATCGCATATTCTTGTTATTTTGTGAATTGGTGGCATGTACTATAAGTTTTAAATTGTAATGTTCTGATCAGTTTTGTAATCAAACACTTTTTGTATTTATGTAAATTATCGAATATTTATTTTCATTACAATTTTCAATAGAAATTTTTTAAGGGGTTCACCATTCAAATAAAATTAAGAGTTTAAATTTTATATGAATTTTTAAACAGTAAAGGTTTTGAAAAGTCAATGTGATACCTCAGATTTGTATTCGGGTCGGGTACGGGTTGGGGATATTACATTTATTGGTATCAGAGATATGGTTTAATTGATTTTAAGTTTGAAATGAAGTCGTTTTTGTTTTAAAAAGTGTACATGCCAACTAAAAAATTAAGTCTCTCTGATTTGATAAGGTAATTAGTATGTTGTCCTTACTAATCGAATAATAATTTGATTTTAATAGATGTAACACTTTGAGGGCTCCTGAAGTGAAGCGGGAGATAGGAATGAAGGTAACAATAACTCACATGCCCTAAGTAGGCAATGTGAGGAATAGACGCTTCAGGGAGTGCCTATACACGATCAGGGGACCTTTTTTCATACGTAGGACACAATTCTGACGTGTTTCCAACCATCTGTTACCACAGCTCCTAAGATGAATGTGGCTAAGAAGCTTAGAAGTCTGGGAGTACCTAAATTTAAAGGAGAAACTGAAGAAGGTCTCGTTGCTGCTGATTTGTGGCTTAACGACACTAAAATTATGTTAGAGAGTCTATTGTTATGAAATGGAGAAGCTTGATTGGGTAGTTTCATTACTACGAGGACAAACAAGAATATGGTGGACTAATGTGACGATATGAGTTAAGATGGACCAGATGACATTGTCGTTCTTTCTGGAAGAGTTTAATAATAAGTACAACAGGGATTAGTTCATCCGTCAAATGAAACAAGAATTTATGAGTTTGAAGAAGGAGAATCACAATGTGTATGAGTACGAGTGCGAGTTTAACAAACTGAGTAGATTTGTAGCGGAGTTGGTTCCTACGGAAAAAGACTCTTGTGATTGGTTCGTGGAGGGTTTGTGCCTTCGATTGAATGAGCTACTGCTATCACTGAACCTTTATTCATTTCAAGAGGTAGTAAATCGAGCCAAAGCCCTGGAGCTAGCTCAAAATGAGATATTTAGGGAGAAAAAGACTCAATGGAATAAAAGATCTGGTGCCTCGTCAAGTGTATAGTAATCGAAGAAAAATTGAGGTTTGAATTTTCAACCTCAGACTATATCAGAGTCAGCTGCATCCTTAGGTAGAGGATCCAATCCTAGAAGAGCTAGATAGACCCAATCAGTGGAATCAGGAGTAAAAAAAGTCAAATTGTAGATGGTCTTTTTTTCTGGGATTTCATTCAAGCCAAAGATTACATGCATGATACAAACAGAGGCCCGAATCAGAGCAGACCCATTTGGTTGGAGCCCAAGGCACAACTGACCCAACAAGTGCTGGCTCAAGAATGGAGATAGTCCAAAGGTCTTCAACAGCTTCTCTCCATCCAGCAGAGCAACCTCCAGACCACGTGAAGCCTCTCTAGAAAACAAAGATGGTTATGGGGGTTAATAAGCGTTATCACGAGTTCATAAAAAAATGGAGCATTTAGCGATAACGGGGGGAAAAGAGTGGAAACTAAAAGAGGGGAGATCACCATTACGAGATTATTTGGTTTTTTTCCTACACAATAGAGCAAGAAGGAAAAACAATGTATAAAGTTTTCTTTTCCTAAAAGAAATAGAGGCAATCTTGCAAAGTAAATCAGGGCTTCCCTTTTGATATACAGAACATACAAGTGACTGTTCTTCAAGAGGTATTCAACCATTTTCATATTTCAGTAACTATTTTATATTATTATTAAAGGCATGCTCGAACCGAACAAAATGAAAGAGTAGGGAAAAGTTATTTACCCATTAATCTTAGAGACCATTCACTCGTGTCGTCGGGATTGGGGGATGAGTAGTCAAATTTTAGGGACTTACATTTAGAGTTCATGTAGGTTTAGGTTTTCTGAATTCCGACCACCACTGTTGGTTGTCGGTAAAGGGTCGATTGTGGTGTTGTCGTGAGTTCGTGGCTCTGAATCAAAGGGGATAGAGGCATTTTTTTGGTTCTTTAGGTCTTTGGGTTGTATTCACTGTTTGTTTTTAGTACCGGTCGAGTGGTTAAGCGTCACCATAGGAGTGATAACTGGAGGTGTTTAGTTGTGGGTTGGCATGAATGGCGACGAATTATAACTTGGGTGAGGCTTCAACCGAGCTTGAAAGAGGGGAAGAGATGGGGAGAGCTTGAGCGACTGAAGGCTTTCCCGTGCGTTATTTGCTTAGGTTAAGTGTAGGTTGTATATTATAGAATTTGGATAATTATTTTTTAGCCACTGAAGCTTTAGGGTAAAATCCAGTTTTAGGCCCCTTTTTATATTTTCTGAATTCTAGATTTACCTCTCTATTTTTCAGCCTTTTGCTTTAGTCCCTAAGTGAAGTCATTTTGAGTTTTCCATTATTTGTACACTCGAGATGCTATTTTCAAAAAATTTAATTTAGTCCCATGTGTATTTGTGGGCTTACTTCGCTGCTAGTACCTAAAATATCAGTATTTACGCTCCATGATATGATCTTTGACTAAGTTAAGCTTTTAATTCTGACATTGCCTATTCTTTCATTTTGGCCATCATGTTGTTTTCTTTTTTCATGCACATTTATGTATTTATTTATGTTGCATTTTTTTATATATGCGATTGGAGGACGGTTTACATTAAAGCCATGTGTGTTCAATATATGTATTTATTATGAGTCTTTATTATGCGTTTCTCCATGGAAATATGCATATAAGTGTATGTATATATATTTGTTGTTTGGTGGACACAAGTCACACATGTTTATATATTATGATACATATGTAAGGTGGTAACGTTCTTGCTAAGCATATTTGTTTCATCATTATGTGGGTTTTATTTATTCTACATGGTAATAATTTTCCTTCGTACGTTTTAACATTTTTTTTAGTATGATGATATCTTGTTCGAATACCATTGCATAATTTGTATGATACCCTCATGTGCATAACTTAACTTATAAATACATAATTGGACTAAGGGTAATACCCTTTTAATTTAAAATTGTTTCGAGTGGCTTGTCTTAACTTATTAGAGAGCCATTCTGACGATTTTAAATTAAAAGTGTATCCCGAAAGTGAAACCTAAAAAATTTGATTCGTCACTTAAAATTTGGAAACGAAAGAAAATGAAATGTTCGGTTATTTAAAATTTTTGAGAAAAGGTTGTTACAACTCATCTAAGATCTAGTCTCGATATTTTTAAATAATCGAACATTCTTTATCTTTCTAAAACGACTCGGTAATTTTAATTTAGTTTATTTGGGTGCTTTTGAATATTATTAAATTCAGATCTTTGTTTTATGGGATCAAAAGTCAAATTAAGTTTGAATTTGTAAAGTTCATTGCAAAGACGTTAATTAATCGACTAGGTACCGATTTAGGGTGCCGTGGGGTGCTAATCCTTCCCCACGCGTAACCGACTCCCGAACTCGATTTTGGTAACGCAGACTTCTACTTGTTGTTTTACTTAAAATTAATTTTTATTTAAAATGACAAAACGTTTTTGGGTGCCCAATCACACCCTAATCAAATATTGGTGGTGATTCTTTGAACCATATTTTTCAAATCCTAAAATTTTCGAAACGAGAGGTTTTTTAAATCACATTACTTTTTAATTAAAAAGTTAATCACAAAGAGATAATTAAAATAGTGTGGTTTTTTAAAATCTTTCTTTTTAAGAAAAAATTGTTTCGACAGCTTGGCGACTCCACTGGGGACTTTTTTTAGAGAGTCAGACCGATAGTCGATTAATTAATTGTCTTTGCAATTGAAGGTTATAAATTCGTTCTAATTTGGTTTTTGATCCCTTGTTTGGTTTTAAATAAGTTTTGTTTGCATTTTGATTTGTAATTCGATTAAACAATAAATAGTTGTACTGATCTGTTTTCTAATGGTTTCAGATTAATTGTGTGAATTGGGAATTGATTTGAGTGTTTTTATTGTGTGTTTTTCGCTTTTCCTCACACACTGCACAGTTGCATTATCATGACATGAGCTAAAACCCCGATCTTTCCAAATTAAGTAGGAGTGAGAGACTATGCCCTCGTGTGGTTTTCACCTCTATATGGGATAGTGGATTGCTCATGGAGCTCATGCCTTATGGACCTCGTGATGGTATTCACCTCCGCATGGACATAAGGAGGTGTGTTCCCTCAAAATTGAACTCGATCCCCTAAAGCCTGTGATGGTCCAGGATTTAGGGTTTGGTAACCCAAGGGGGCTTCGACAAGGACAATTTGAGAACCTATTACTTTAGAACCGAACCCAACATATAGTGAACATAGAGCCCGAACTTAGGTCGAGCCTAACCCAAACCTTAAGAGTCCCGTGAGGAGGGTACACAAGGAAAAGCTTTTTGAGTAATTTATTTTCGCTTTTCGAATAATTGCATGCGAACTAGAAATCACGCGATTATGTTTATTTGTCAAGCAAGTATACAAATTAGATATCATGCATTTAGGATTTTAATGTTCAAACAAAGCATGGGGTAGATATCATGTTGGGTAGGATCCACTAAAGCATGATTGGGTAGCCAGTATGCGAGGGTTGGTTTTATTTAATGATTATGATACTTATTATTTTGTTGCTGATATTATGTGTACTAACCCATTTTGTTACATGTCTATTTTATTTTATTGCATTTGCATCTTCATGTCATCTAAAGGTGTTAATTCACAATTGATTGACTAATAAGAAGGATGATCATAATGAGACAAGAAATTCTTAACCATGTAGTCAAAATCAGGAGATTCAAAGGTGTTCAAATGATCCATGAAGAAGGACATCCGATGAATAAAGAAATCTGAAGCTGATTGAAGACTTTCTTTAAAGGAGTGAAGGCCAAGATATTCCCTCAGAATATAGATACAATTATACCAAGGATGAGAAGACCCTTCACAACGACATGAAGACCACTTCGTATTGAAAGTAAAAATTGAGACCTCAAGATTCAATTTAAGGACATCCGGCGTCATCAAAGGTGATAGAATACGTCGACAACTTTGGGTGTAATGTTAGATTCCATGAAGAGTATGGCTCAAGGAAATGAAGAAATAAAGAATCACATTTATACATGGTGTACTGAATTCTTGTTGTCTAAATGAAGGTTGTTCTATGGTGGTCACTTTTGGAATTAAGACCTTGTGCATTTCATTTGCATTCTTATTAGCTTTAATTTATTTATTTTGCTATTGTTTCTTTTTGTCATTTTGTTATCTCATTTGTACTAACTTGTTTCTATGTTAGTTTTCTCTTTATCTGCATTGCATGATCATGACATATTTAAAAGGTGTTGATTTGTGAGTGGTCATTATAGTAAAAAGTTGTCATGATGGACAAGGGGTTTCGTGATCAGACAGGCTATAATACAGCTGAGAAATGGCATCCTAAGAAAGCTTCGAGAATAGTGGAGAGATATGCACCCAAATATCACATGGTTAAGGAAGAGAAAAAGAAGATAAGATAGATAAAAGAGCAAATGTCCAAGATAATTGATAGAATAGATGCATTGTCCAAAGGAAGAGAGACTTCTACAAAAAAAAAAAGAACTCAATGAAAATCTCGAGGTTTCAAATACACAAGGGACTACTTTAGAACCTGCTGATTCTAGCCAGTATGAGAAATCACATACAATCATTGTTCGTATCAACAAGTTGTTTGAAAATGCCAATGAAATAGTGGCAACTGTAGAAGTTCATAAGGATGAAAAGAAGCCATGCAGTCATAACTCGTTGGTGTTTGATAATCTACTCCCAATGTCAGGGGAAGTAAAACTTGAAACTCCAGTTCAACCCAAGTTGAGAAGTGACTCTCGTTATAATTTCATCCCAATATCATATAAGGAGTTGTATGATGAACTGTTGGAAGCTCGAGAAGTGGCCCCATATTATGTGAAACCTTTGCAACCTCCATATCTAAATTGGTATGACGTCAATGCTCGTTGTGAATATCATATTGGAATTCAAGGACATTCCATTGAGAATTGTTCTACCTTCAAACGTCGAGTCCAACTTCTTCTAGATCATGGAGTATTGGAGTTTGAATTGAAAGGACAACCTAGTTTGGTAACGGATTATCATGTTGAGTTTGAACCAAAAGTGACCAAAAGTAAGGGTATCAGCGAGGAAACCCAGGAGGAAGATCGTTTACCAAAATACGAAGCTCAGATTCATCATTTAAGGTGTGAAAATGATAAAATGAGTAGATAGATGGAAGACATGCGGGATGGTTTTCAAAGGATCAATCAAGCTTTTAAATTTGTTGGTATAGGAAATGTCCTAGAGGAGTGGATAACAGGGGTCGCTAAACTGAAGAATGACGACGAACAATGGAGAAATAATTGCAAGGTGCACAAAGGCCGAGCGGAGAAGTTTTCTTATGATTTACAAATTCTAGAAAAAAGGCACAATATAGCTGTTAATGATTTGGGAAGATATCAAGCTGAAAATCAGATGTTAACTAGGTCCATTGCCAATATGGAAGTTTCATATCAACGCCACAAGAGGGAGAATGAAGCTAAACTAGAAGCCACTAAAGCTAAGAACAATACATTGATGAGGCTTGTAGATGATTATAGAGATCTTATACAAGAGCTTAATAACCATAAAGACTTTCTTACAAGGAAGATTCAACAACAATGTCTACAACTTCGAGAATCAGCACTCAAGATAGAGGAAAAGGACAATGGCATGAAAGAAGTTATGACCCAAGCAAGCAATGTGGCTCACAAATTGGTTGATTTAGTTGGCTTTGCAAGAGAATTGAAACAGATTGAGGAATCAACACCCGAGCATGATTGGAAGTTAAATTGGCTTTTGAAGGAGATAGAAAAGTTAGGAGTGAAAGCTATCAATTATATGTAAAGTTTGTTTGATGTACCGAAACCTTTGTGTTCAATGAAAATTGTTTTAAGATGGTCACTCTGGAATGACACATTTTTTCATTTGCATTTGCATTTGCATATATTTAAGCATTTTACATGCATTAGTTATGAAAACATGGAAATAACTTGTCAGAGGTTATATGGCAGTAATACCAAGATCATTCATTCATACTACTCTTCATCATTATGAACAAACAAATAGAAACAATGGAGCAATCTAATGAAGAATCACAAGATCAGTTATAAGAGCAGTTAGCCGGGTCACAGCAGGATATGAGGAATCAAGCATCGGGTTTTCTGCAAGGTGTATCGAATCAAATGATCCAGGTATTGGTAACCAAGGCTGTTGGTAGAGAGGAAATCATTGATAAAGGATATCAGTCTCATCAGACTATTACGTCAAGAATGATAACCTACCCTGGAACATCTCACTCAAACCTAGGGAAAAGCCTCGTCAATTATAAGTAATTTGAAGATAAATTCAAGTGGTTGAATGAAGCTATTAGAGATATGAAGGTTGTTAATGCCTCTAAAAAGGAGTTAGAAGCTAGATAACTCAGCTTGGTTCCTGATTTGGTCATCCCACACAAATTTAGGGTGCTTAATTTTGAGAAATATGATGGCACTAATTGTCCCCTAATTCATCTAAAGATGTTTTGCAAAAAGATGGGAGGGTATTTAAATGACGATAATCTGCTGATTCATTACTTCCATGATAGTCTTGCTGGGCCAGCTATAGTGTGGTATAACCGACTGAACAGAGAGCAGATCAAGACATGGGTCAACCTAGCTGATGCTTTTTTGGGATAATATCGATACGTCACAGGGTTAGATCCAAAACGTCAATACCTTCAGAAAATAAGGATGAAAGCTACTGAAAGCTTTAAAGAATATGCTCTAAGATGGAGAGGAGTGGCAGACAAGTTCACCCTCCTTTGTTAGAAGAAGAATTCTAATATATGTTTCACGATTCTCTTCCAGCTCTTTTCTTTGAATTAATGCTGGGAAAGTCGACGAATGACTTCAAGAATCTTATGACAGCTGGGGAGTTAATTGAAGATGCAATCAACAAAGGAAACTTGAAAGTCACTTCCA
Organism: Hibiscus syriacus; assembly: GCF_006381635.1. Taxonomy (NCBI): domain Eukaryota; kingdom Viridiplantae; phylum Streptophyta; class Magnoliopsida; order Malvales; family Malvaceae; genus Hibiscus; species Hibiscus syriacus. Next base: position 664,456 of record NW_024062822.1, on the reverse strand, counting down.
AAAGCCCAACAGATTAAAAGGAAAAAGCTGATGAGGTGAATGAATGTCACATCTATAGCTCCCACAGTCGTAAAAGAAAAGAAGCAGTTAGTCTTTCGAATCGACCAAAGAAAGTCCCACGATCGAAAAATACTTTGAAAGTATTCCAAACTTTTATCTCAGATCTGTATCCCCATTTGATTAAAGGTCAATACCTTACTCATAGGCCAATGAAAGTACAACCAAACCCTTCTGCCCACAGCTACGATCAAGATAGTGTATGTGATTTTCACTTAGGGGTATTAGGGTATTCTACGGGGAATTATAGACTGTTGTTAAAGGAGATACAAACGCTTGTTGAAAATGTGACGTTGACACAAGAATTAGTGAAGCAGTGGATGACGAGCTCAAGTGGGGCATCAAAGCACAATATGTAGCATCCGTTTGGGTCAGGTGTTGCTACATTAGATAAATAATGCGGCATCCTAATTAGGAAGAGATCATTTCATTTCATCATGAAGATTTATTCCATTTGCAGTATATTTTTTGAATTTTTTTTTATCATTTCTCAATTTTTTGTAATGATATTTAAATGAATTTATACTACTTTAAAGATGGTGAGCAGTGAATTAAATTTGCAACTTGAAATTCTTTGAATATCAACTGAATTCAAAAACTCTGTAAATGATCGGAGTTATAGATTTTTGACAAAGTGACATGATTGAAAACTGATAAAGCAATGAACTTGACCTTACCCCAGAATATACAATCGAACATCATACCCTTTTCTTGCAGGGACTGATATAGACTTCTCCTCTCATGAGGGAATGAACAAGAGGCTTGATATTTAGGTATATATAGGAGCGACAATGTAGGGCATCTTTTATGTATGACGTTACAAAACTGACTAGATCACACTTTTGTTGATGACGTTCAATGATGATTATGATCTTTACATATGAAATAGTCGATAGGTGAATCTAGTTTAGGCCAGTTGCTTGGAAATTGAACTCTAAGGATGATATTTTCTGACTTTCAACAACACCTAGACTATAACAGATTCTTCTTGACAAGCTTAAGAAGTTGAATCCGTATACCCAGAATGTAGTTATATATGTATACAATAAAGCTGAGTTATTCCACTAAAGTAATTGGTTACAGAGGAAACTCAAAAGCCCTGACTTTATTAATAGATTGTATTCAAACCATGACATTGTTCCGATACTTGGTAATTCAGTTTTGCTCCACTGGAATTGTCAGGTCGAAGATTTCGTGATGAGATGAAACCTTCAGCTAGCCTGATAAAGGCAAATTACAATAAACTGAATTTGACTAGCCAAACCATGGCAAATTTTATAAATAAGAAGTTTCGGTAAAGATGGACTAAGGGAGTTAAGTAACACCTGTTATAGTCAATTTCACACGAGCACTCAAGAATTTCATTTTTAGATCGATATTTCTGCACTACCTTTGTTAGAGGAGTCTACGAAGCTTCAACAAATGGAAGATTTCATAGAACTGAAATAGAAGTGTTCTAGAAAGTTTAGTAATGGATTATGGTAGTTGCGTCATTTTGTCCGCATCAGATTAAAATACCAAACCAAGACAGTGGGGCATGTTGCAATGTTCGCAAGGACAGAGAAAAATGACATTTTGGTGGCCGAAACCTTAGAAAATAGGAAGCCAACCCATCAATTTTGACACTTTTCAAAGAGTTATAACTCTGAAAACTTTAAAGAGTTATTGATTCTTTTAATATTCTTTAAACTCATGTTTATGATTTGATTTCATTGTGAGTCTGAATTAAGAGGCAATGTTTTATAAAATTCTTTCATTTTTTGATTTTTTAAAATAAGAGAAAAGGGAAAACATTTTCAAAAAGGACATTCACAGATGTGAAAGGTCCTTGAAGCTGGTGAGGCTCATTTTTACCTCTATTGTAGAAAGAATAAATGATGTCAGAATAATGAAGCATTCTACAGTATTGAAAACAAATAGTCTGAGAAATCAGAAGGACTGAGGAATATATCTTGTAACATTTCCTTGTGACGTTGCATCGACCAGTCAATAATAAGATGATCGTCATATTTGAAGAAAGGGTACATATCCCAACTCATATTAAAATGCAAGACATTTTGTTAGAAGAGTTGGTCACTTCTTAATATCTATGGCATCACGAAGAGAAGCCCTCAAGCTATTTGACAATACTATTATTTAGTGACACCAGATTGAGACCATTCAAGATTAAGATATTTTGGACATGAAGAGAGCCATGAGTACCCACATGGGGCATGACCAGAAGCCCAGATCATGTTGAGATGACAAGATTCAAACCAAGAAGACATTGAGAATGAGTCTTACAACTTGAAGTGTCATGGGTAAACCTTGAATACTAAGTAGAGCTTAACTTGTAGAGGAAGCTAGTCGAGTATTAATCAATAGCAATGTCCCAGAAAAATAACTCTGACAGTGTAATTGGGTAAAAGACAGAAATAGAGAAACCATGTCATATTTCTGACCACAGCAAGAATTTGAGAGAGAAAACACTTTCTCCGAAATGAAGACAGAAAGCAAAGACCACAAGATGATTGGGAAGATCTTCAGAAGAATGCAAGTTAGAAATTATGAGTTGTTACATTGATATCTGAGTAAACCTTAAGAAGAAGTGATCAAGTGGAAGAAGACCGAGTTCGCCACTTTGGAGTCAAATGAAGTTTGAATTAACATTTATGCATTCATAAGAACATCATTTGCATAAAAGAAAATGCATTCCATTGAATTGCATTTGCATTTAAACACATGGTTTTGACAAATTTTCAAGTGAAAAGAGAAGATTCATGATGTCAAAAGCCCGACAAATTGAAAGAAAGATTTCAAACCTCAAACGTAAGGAATCATGTTTAAAGGGGCAGAACCTGAAGAACAGAGAGGTTTAATCCACAGAAGAAGCATTACTTTGAAGTGGGGCATGTTACCCAACCACTAAGTGATTTTCAAAAAATGAGAAAATGATTTCTAAAGTTTCTCATTTAAACCCTTTTTGAAAATGAAATTTTTGAAAAGTAAGAATGTGATTTCCAAAGTTTCTTACTTAGTAAGTCATTGGCCATCAGTAAGTCTTTCGAGCATAAAGATTAAATCCTTCGGGTCATCTATAAGTCTTTCGAGTAAGATGATAAGTACTTTGGGCCATCCATAAGACCTTCGGGCAGGATGCTTTCGCATGAATTTGAAAATTAGAAAGCGATTTTCAAAGTTTCTAATTTAATATTTTTTTGAAAATGAAATATTTGAAAAGTAAGAAAATGATTTCCAAAGTTTTTTACTTGGTAAGTCATTCGGGCCACCAGTAAGTCTTTCAAGCATGATGATTAAATCCTTCGGGTCATTTGTAAGCCTTTCGAGCAAGATTATAAGTCCTTCGGGCCATCCATAAGACCTTTGGGCATGATATTTTTACATGAATTTGAAAAATGAGAAAGTGATTTTCAAAGTTTCTCATTTAATGTTTTTTGAAGATGAAATTTTTGAAAAGTAAGAAAGTGATTTCTAAAGTTTCTTACTTAGTAAGACCTTTGGGCCATCAGTAAGTCTTTCAAGCATGATGATTAAATCCTTCGGGTCATCTGTAAGTCTTTTGAGCATGATGATTAAATCCTTCGAGTCATCTGTCAGACTTCCGAGCAAGATGACAAGTCCTCCGGGCCATCTTAAGCCTTCACGGAAGAATAGTTAAGCAAAATAAATATTAAGCCTTCATAGAAGAGTAGTGAAGCAAATCAATCTTAAGCCTTCACGGAAAAGTAGTGAAGAAAATCAAGATCGATTTTAATCTCCCCTGAATGAATAGTGGAGCAGACCTGTTTTCCGAAGATGTTTCAAGTCCTATACTCCCAAAAAGAATAGTGGAGCAGACCCGTCTTTCGAAGATTTTTCAAGTCTCACTTATCCTAAAGTTACAGTGTAGCAGATTAATCTCTTGAAGTTCTCATGGCCGGATAAACTTGACCATCTATTAATCTTTGCTCTATTATCGTTGCACGACAATAAACAAAGAGGGGCAGCTGTAGATGCTCGTTTTTGTCCGGACTTTCATTCAAACCAAAGATTACATGCATGACCTAAACAGGGACCCAAATCAGAGCAGACCCATTTGGTTGGAGCCCAAGGCACAACTGACCCAACAAGTGCAAGCTCAAGAATGGAGACAATCCAAAGATCTTAAGCAGCCTCTCTCCATCCAGCAGAGAAACCTCCAGACCACGTGAAGGCTCCCTGGAAAACAAAGACGATTATGAGGGGTTAACAAGCGTTATCAGGAGTTAACAAAAAGAGGGGAGCATTTAGTGATAACGGGGGGGAAAGAGTGGAAACTAAGGGAGGGGAGATTACCATTACGAGAAGGGGAGACCATTTTTTATTTGTTTTTTTTTCCTACACAATAGACCAAGAAGGAAAAACAGTGTATAAAGTTTTCTTTTCCTAAAAGCAATAGAGGCAATCTTGGAAAGTAAACCGGGGCTTCCCTTTCTATATACCGAGCATACAAGTGACTATTCTTCAAGAGGTATTCAACCATTTTCATATTTCAGTAACTATTTTATATTATTATTAAAGGCATGCTCGAACCGAACAAAATAAAAGAGTAGGGAAAGGTTATTTACCATTTAATCTTAGAGACCATTCGCTCGTGTCATCGGGATTGGGGGATGAGTAGTCAAATTTTAGGGATTTACTTTTAGAGTTCACGTAGGTTTAGGTTTTCTGAAGTTTGATCACCGCTGTTGGTGGTCCGGGAAGGGCTGATTGTGGTGTTGTCCTGAGTTCGTGGCTTTCAATCAAAGGGGATAGAGGCATTTTTTTTGGTTCTTTAGGTCTTTGGGTTGTATTCACTATTTGTTTTAGTACCGACTGAGTGGTTAAGCATCACCATAGGTGCGATAGCCGACGGTGTTTAGTTGTGGGTTGGCACGAACGGCGACTAATTGTAACTTGGGTGAGGCTTCGACCGAGCGTAGAAGAGGGGAAGAGATGGGGAGAGCTTGAGCGACTGAAGGTTTTCCTGTACGTGATTTGCTTAGGTTAAGTGTAGGTTTTATATTATAGAATTTGGGTAAATTACTTTTTAGCCACTGAAGCTTTAGGGTAAAATCCAGTTTTAAGCCCCTTTTCATATTTTCTGAATTCTAGATTTACCTCTCTATTTTTGAGCCTTCTATTTTAGTCCCTAAGTGAAGTCATTTTGAGTTTTCCATTGTTTGACGTGATTTGCTTAGGTTAAGTGTAGGTTTTATATTATAGAATTTGGGTAAATTACTTTTTAGCCACTGAAGCTTTAGGGTAAAATCCAGTTTTAGGCCCCTTTTCATATTTTCTGAATTCTAGATTTACCTCTCTATTTTTGAGCCTTCTGTTTTAGTCCCTAAGTGAAGTCATTTTGAGTTTTCCATTGTTTGTACACTCAAGATGCTATTTTCAAAAATTTTAATTTAGCCCCGTGTGTATTTGTGGGCTTACTTCGCTACTAGTACCTAAAATATCAGTATTTACACTCGATGATGTGATCTTTAACTAAGTTTAGCTTTTAATTCTGACTTTGCCTATCCTTTCATTTTGGCCATCATGTTGTTTTCTTTTTTCATGCACATTTATGTATTTATTTATGTTGCATTTTTTTTATATATGCGATTGGAGCGTTTACAGCAGTTTAACCCTTTGTTCATTTGTTTAAAGCCATGTGTGTTCAATATATGTATATATTATGAGTCTTTATTATGCCATATGTCGTTTCTCCATGGAAATATGCGTATAAGTGTATGTATATATATTTGTTGTTTGGTGGACAAGAGTCACACATGTTTATATATTGTGACACATATGTAAGGTGGTAACGTTCTTGCTAAGCATATTTCTTTCATCATTATATGGGTTATATTTATTCTACATGGTAATAATTTTCCTTCGTACGCTTTAACATTTTTTAGTCTCATGATATCTTGTTCGAATACCATTGTCTAATTTATATGATACCTTCATCTGCATAACTTGACTTATAAATACATAATTTGACTAAGGGTAATAACCTTTTAATTTAAAATTGTTTCGAGTGGCTTGTCTTAACTCATTAGAGAGTCATTATGACGATTTTAAATTAAAAGTGTATCCCGAAAGTGAAACCTAAAAAAATTGATTCGTCACTTAAAATTTGGGAACGAAAAAAAGGAAATGTTCGGTTATTTAAAATTTTCGAGAAAATGTTGTTACAACTCATCTAAGATCTGGTCTCGATATTTTAAATAATTGAACATTCTTTATCTTTCTAAAATGACTCGGTAATTTTAATTTAATTTATTTGGGTGCTTTTGAATATTATTAAATTCACATCTTTATTTTATGGGATCAAAAGTCAAATTAAGTTTGAATTTGTAAAGTTCATTGCAAAGACGTTAATTAATCGACTAGGTACCGATTTAGGGCGTTGTGGGGGTGCTAATCATTCCCCATGCATAACCGACTCCCGAACTCGATTTTGGTAACGCAGACTTCTACTTTTTGTTTTACGTAAAATTAATTTTTATTTAAAATGACAAAACGTTTTTGGGTGCCCAATCACACCCTAATCAAAGATTGGTGGCGACTCTTTGAACTATATTTTTCAAATCCTAAAATTTTCGAAATGAGAGGTTTTTTAAATCACATTACTTTTTAATTAAAAAGTTAATCACAAATAGATAATTAAAATAGTGTGGTTTTTTAAAATCTCACTTTTTAAGAAAAAATTGTTTCGACACAAATCAATATTAGCATTGTGGTAAACAACATAGTGGTGTATGTCGAAGAGTCCCGGAACATGTTTTAAGTGTGGGGAGGCATAACATTTTATTCGGGACTGCCCAATGATGATCGAAAAGCCTACACAAATAGAAAGATCCGTTGCTACACCTTTGAGAGGTAGAGGTCGAGGTCGAGGTCGAGGAAGGAATCAGTCTGAGTCGACCACTCAACCTGAAGTGCGCTCTACTGCTTGAGTTTACACCTTAAGACCAATGAAGATTGTGATGATCCTGAAATCATTGTAGGTACTTTTCAGTTAGCTGGTAAACGTGTTTTAGTTTTGATTGATCCGGGATCAACTTACTCTTATATTAGTAATAAAATGGTGAAATATTTAAGAATTCAGGCAGAACCTGTTAGTAGTGAGATGATTGTGACTAACCCATTAGGGCATAGTACTCAGGTAAAACAAATTTGTCGAGGGTGTCCTATAAGGATTCAGGGAATTGAATTCCCTGCTAATCTATTAAAATTACCCTTTACGAGTTCGATGTTATCTTAGGAATGTATTGGTTGTATCATTACCACACCAATGTGGATTTTCGATTAAAGCGAGTTGTGTTGAGAAGTCCTGATGGATCAGAAGTTAATGTGGTCAGCGAGAGACTCAATCCCTTAACTAATGTGATATCGATGATGTCAGCTAAGAAGTTAATGTTACAAGGATATCAAGCTTTCATCGCCAATGTAATCATTACTCGATCCAAGGAAAGAAGATTGGAAGACATTCCGACTGTCCGAGTATTCCCAGAAGTATTTCCTGAGGAATTACCAAGATTGCTTCCTGATATGGAGATAGAGTTTTAAATTGAGCTTTTGCTAGGACCAGCTCCAATTGCGATGGTCCCTTATCGAATGGCCCCAAAAGAGCTATGTGAGCTAAATACTTAGTTGCAAGAGCTTTTGGATAAAGGTTTCATCAGACCCAGCGTATCGCCTTTGGCTGCACCTATTCTATTTATAAAGAAGAAAGACGGTTTAATGCATCTTTGCATTAATTATCGACAGCTCAATAAGGTGACCATAAAGAATAAGTATCCTCTTCCAAGAATCGGTGATTTTTTTGATCAGCTAAAGGGAGCTTTAGTATTTTACAAGATAGATTTGCATTATGGTTATCACCAGTTGAAGATTCTTGAGAAGGACATTGCAAAGATAGCTTTTAGGATGTTGTATGGTCATTATAAATTCATAGTTATGTTGTTTGGGTTAACTAATGCACCTGTCGCATTAATAAATCTTATGAAAGAGTGTTTCAGCCTTATCTTAATCAGTTCGTATTTTTCTTCGTTGACAATATCTTGGTGCATTCAAAGACAAATGAGGAGCATGACGCTCATCTGCGTGTGATTATTCAAACACTGCGATATAAGAGGCTTTATGCTTAACTGTCTAAATATGAGTTTTTGGCTATTAGAAATAACGTTTCTAAGACATGTGATTTCTGCAGAGGGGATTTGGGTAAATCCTCATAGGGTAAATCCCGAATAATGTCAGAAGTTTGGAGCTTCCTAGGTCTTGCAAGTTATTATTGAAGGTTCGTTAAGAACTTCTTAATAATAGCTTTTCCTTTGACCAAGTTATTAAGAAAATATGTGTCTTTTTCTTGGACCCCTGAATGTCAAAAGAGTTTTGAAGCGTTGAAGAAAATTTTGACGGAAGCTCCGGTATTGGTCCAACCAGAATCTGGTAAGGATTATATGATTTTCAGTGACGCATCCCATAATGGCTTGGGATGTGTATTGATGCAAGAAGTTAAAGTGGTAGCATATGCATCAAGGCGATTGAAACCGCACGAGAAAAACTATATGACGCATGACTTGGAATTTGCTACATTAGTGTTTGCTCTGAAGATATGGTATCGCTACTTATATAATGAGTGTGGCTACATCTACACGGACCATAAGAGTTTGAAGTATCTGGTGAATCAAAAAGAGCTAAACTTGAGACAGTGAAGATGGATTGAACTTCTCAAGGATTATGATATGGAATTGATTTTCACCCCGGGAAAGCAAATGTGGTAGCTGATGCTTTGAGTCAGAAGATGTTCTCAACTTTGTAGATGCGAGATTGCCATTAAGTGTGATTGTACCTTACTTGCGGAGTTAAAGCTTAAGCCAATATTACTTGATCAAATTAAGGATTTTCAAGGTAAAGATAATAAGTATTTGAAAACATTGGAGCAAGTGAAAAATGAAGAGAATAAGGATTTTGCAGTGAAGCTATATGGCAATTTGTATTATTGTGGGAGACTTGTTATTCCAGATGATGAGAAGTTGAAGAATAACTTGTTGTCAGAAGTTTATAATAGTCCATTGACTATGCACCAGGTGGAAACAAGATGTACATGGATCTTAATACTCATTAATTGTGGCCATTAATGAAAAGAAGGATCACAGAATTTATGTCCAAGTGTTTGACAAGTCAGCAAGTTAAAGCTGAACATCAGGTTCCTTTAGGATTGCTACAACCAATCTCCATTCCTCAGTGGAAATGGGATAATGTTACGATGGATTTCATAACGGGGTTACCCTTGACTCTGGGCAAAAGAGACTCAATTTGGGTGATAGTTGATCATTTGAATAAGTCAGCACATTTTGTTCATGTTCGAACTAATTTCTATATGGACAAGTATATTGAATTATACATCAAAGTGGGTTTTTAACTTTATAATGTATCTGTTCGATAGTATATGATAGAGATCCACGATTCTTTTCAAGATTTTGGAAGACTTTGTATGGAGCTTTAGGGACTCGATTGAACTTTAGTACAGTTTTTCACCCTCAGTCAAATGGAAAATCTGAGCGAACTATCCAAATTTTGGAAGATATGTTAAGGGCATGTATTATCGAGTTTAAAGGATCTTGGCAAAAATATTTGCCTCTTGCAAAATTTACTTATAACAATAGCTACCGGTCAAGCATTAAGATGGCTCCCTATGAAGTTTTATATGGGAAAAAGTATCGTACACCACTAAATTGGTATGAGCTCAAGGATTGGGACGTTCTTTGTCCCGACTTGATTAAAGAGGTGGAAGAAAAAGTTCAAGTAATTCATCATAATCTTAAAGTGGCAGCCGATAGGCAAAAGTCAGATGTTGATTTAAAGAGTAAAGAGATTGAGTTTGAAGTTGGAGATAAGGTATTTTTGAAAGTCTTTCCTTAGAAGAAAGTGTTACATTTTAGCTGGAAAGGAAAACTTAGCCCTATATTCATTGGCCCATAAGAGATTTTTAAAAGAGTTAGACCGGTGGCATATCAGTTAGCACTGTCACCAGAGATGGAAAAGATCCACAATGTCTTTAACGTGTCTATGCTCAGAAGATATCAATAAGATCCTTCGCACGTCATAAAACTGGATGTAATAGAAGTTCAATCTGACCTGACCCATGAGGAAGAACCAGTACATATTTTAGCATATGAAAGCAAGCAGTTAAGGAACAAGACGATTCCCTTGGTGAAAGTTCTCTGGAGGAATCATAAGGTAGAAGAGGTTACATGGGAGCGTGAAGAAGATATGAGACGATAATTTCCCCACCTCTTTATGCAATGAAAATTCGAGGAAGAATTTTCTTAAGGGGGAGATTTGTAACACCCCAAATATCGGGTTAGTGACGAAAATATAAGAATTTAAAATTTAGTGGTTTAGGTTGATTAAATTGAAAAGTCCAATGACTAATTTTTGGAAATTGTGCTTAGGAATTGATATAAAAGTTGAGATATTGGAAGGGAATTATGATCGTTTTAAAGGAAAGGAATTTTACATTCCCTTTTAATAGATATATAACACGTGGAGTAAGGAAAAACAGGGAAAAGGGGAAAAATTCTGGAACTCTAGGTCATTTCTCTTCTTCTTTCTCTTACAGTAAACCTTCATTTTCCAAGGTAAGTTTATTCCAAGTTGGTTGTTTCTTTAAATTTTGGATTAGATTTGAAGCTTTGAGTGATATATAAGATTAAGGAAGCTAAAAGTTAAAGAGAAACTGAGTTAACAAATATTTAAAAGTGAAATAGTAAATTGGGTTTTTAAGTGAAGTTATGAAATATAGTTAGTAATTGGATTCTAATTGTATGTTTGACTTGTCAAAGGTATAATTAAAGGACTTGAAATATTAGAATTGACTAAGAACATGTTTTAAAATAGGATGTGAATTTTTAGTTTTTAAGAATTCTATAAAGAAATTGGATGTAATAAGGGGATTACTGGATGAATGTTGACTAGGATATGAGTTGACAAGTTTAAGAGTATGAATAGAGATGAAAACATGAGATTTAGGTGAAGAGTGTGTAAAATTAGAAGTAAAAGAGGTGAAATATGGGTAAGGGTGTCGGTACTGGAAGAACAATAACGATACTATAAGGGTAAATTGAAAGAATAACATATGAATATAATGAACAATATCGATACTTATTGAATTAGTATCGATACCATAAGTAAGGTATCGATACTATTGTTATGAATGAAAATCCAGAATGCCAAAATGGTATTGATACCGAAGTGGGTATTGGTACAATAGTAGAGTAGTATTTGTATTATAGGAAGGGTATCGATACTAGTACGTCAAAAATTTATAGGAGAGTTTTAGTTTCGTTTTTGTAAATGCTAATTTGGTTATATGATACTGTAACAACCCAATTTAGGGGTCAAATTATAAGTTTTAAAAACTTATAGCCAATTTTTGAAAATTAGAGTAAATTTTGGGGGCCAGCCCTAAATTTACAATTTTTCTTTATCAGTGAAAAATAAATTATAAGACCCATTTATGAAATGAAAACCCAGACCCCAAATCAACCCACCCAAGCCTCTCGTCGCCTCTCTCGATCCACCTTGCTCCAGCCAGCGATGCACGTCACTCCCGTTCCAATCTAAGCGTCGGTGCCGTCTGACTAGAACCCCTCGGTTGATTTGTTAAACGGAGCCATCGTTTTGCATGGAGAGCCGATGAAGCTTCATCGAAACCCTTACTGCCACACTTTTTTCCTTTGATTTTTTACCAATCCGATCACATTCTCGCCTCACTGCCACCGCCATTGAGTCTCAATCATCGGTCGCTCCTAACCTGGTCGAAGTTATCGCCAATTGCATTTGGTTTCGTTGTCCGACGTTAATGATAGGTTTCAAATGTTTCCAGCTATATTATCATGGATTTTGATTGATTTTGGATTGTAGTTGGTGGTTGGCTACTTGTGGAAGGCTCAATTGTTGTCCCTGTTCCCCGTCGTCGTTGCACGAGTCGGTGGTGCGCGTGGGGTATATTTTAGGTCCAAGGAATTTTCCAAAACTGGGTTGACCTGACCCGCTTGTCCAATCCGCCTGTCCAAAATTGTCTGTATTAAAAAGTGAATACTTTGGAAGTGCAACGATTTGACCGGTTAACTAATATCCTTGATGGGGCTTGATTAGTTCAAGTTAACTTGATATTTCGATCGATCAACATAAATCTTAAAAGCCATGAATCTTCGTTTCTCCCTTATCAGCTCAAATCACTAAGAATTCTCTAAGAACCTAATTCCCAAAATGTTTCTGATTTCCTGAATAATGGAATCACTCCGGTTATATCTGAAAACACAACTAACTCTGTTGCTTAGGATTCTGAATACCTTTCTGATTACATAGTGCCTCCAAAAAATATCTGAATACTTTATGATCATGATAAATCACGTTCTGAATAACTGATAATTATGTTAGCTAATGAACTCTTTCGATAGGGATTCTAATTTCTGACATTCTATCGGTATACTAAAGATCCATGTTTCCCTACCCGATAAGATTGTCATGTACATCTGAATTATATTTGGAATCTCTAGTGTTCCCTGATCATACAAATGTTTTCTCTGATTTTAAAAGTATGACTATGTTATCTAGAATGCTGTCTAACCTCTTATTTCTACTCTAAACTTTGATATATGTTCCAATCTCTGGTCTCTGCTTAGATTAATGATATCTCTATTTGCTGACTGAAATTATTTTCATATGGGTTATTGTGGGACTCTGATATGACTGAAAACACTGGTAGGTTCAGTCGCTGTTGGTAAATCCTTGTATAGGTTTAGCACCGACTGATAATTCCTTATGGATCTAAGGTGTCTCTTGGGTGGGCTCCTGTGCCTAATGGGCTTAGTGGTAAAACCTTATGGACCCTAAGGCACTCCCTTAGGGATAACACCACTGCTATGTGCTTTTGGGTAAGACCTTATGAACCTGAGGGAACTTCCATCTGGTGGGAACCTATGCTTCGGCTAGGGTAAGACCTTATGGACCTAAAGTGCTCCCTTAGGTTGGCACTACACCCTTTTTGGGCCTAGTGTAAGTCCTTATGGATGCAGTTCTGGGGAACTGCATATTAGCGTTCGGTTGGAGGGTCTTACTATGGTTTTTTGAAAAATACGTTTTAAACTACTACTGTTTTAAAAAGATCTTTACATTTTCACTGGTTTCGTAAGAATACACTAGACAACTTATTCTGATCTCCTGAACCTAGACATCTGAAATATTTCCATTTGAACTGAAAGCTTACTGTCTATTACTACCTGAGATATCACTGGGACCTCAGCTTAGCATAAAAACCTGTAGATGTTTGAAACAATAAGGAAATGTATGATTATTTGTTATCTGGATGTTCTTCAGCATCATCTGGTAGTTCTTTATTACTTATCTTTCCAAAGCTCACTCTGTTACTCACTTTTTCAGGTTAAAAGAATTGAACTAGTGCAACTATCGACATCAGTAAGGGAGTTCCACCGGCGTTGTTTGCGGAGTACGATGCATATGATTAGGGGGCATGTAGGCTGTAATTTGTTTTACATATGAGTCTGAAATTTTTTATATTTCTGAATATTGAGAAATTTTACTTTTTTATTTATAAATTATTTTATGATTTTAAGCGTTTTAATAAAAAGTTTAATTTTTTGATATTTTTACGGTGGGTCACTCCGGTGGGTGTAATATGACACCCTAGATCAGATTGGGTCACCCGTATCGGTCTTAAGGGGTTACATTTAGTGTTATTAGAGCTTAGGTTGAGTCGAATTTTTCTACATAGATCGATCGATCGAATGTTATAGGATGTATGGTCAGTACATGCCCCTAGACTACAACCGTACTTCTCTAAGCTGGAACTCCAAAGTCGAGCTCTTTTCTGTAATATACTAACCTAAGTTTTCTATCTGTTAGGGCTTGACCTATGCATAAAGGAATACAATATCGTTTGTCAAAATTCTGTAAAGTGACTCCTGAGTAATGTGAGAGTTACTCATTCGAGAAATTATGACCCGACTCCAGAAATGAAATTAAAATATGCTACCAATCTATGAACCTAACCTTGTAACCAAGTTTGAATTGATTCCACAAGGATAATTCCATTTTGATTATTTTATTGGGATAAGGGTGAGTTTTTTCAAGAATGACATTCAGTGGGTTAAAGATTTGTAGAGGAGTCGTACTTCTGTAAAAACTACTAGAAGATATTGAAGAACTAATTGATGCCTCATTTATGCATTTATGTGACTTGAATAAAATTCGATGATGAAATTTTTTTAAGAAGGGGAGAATTGTAACACCCCAATTTTGGGGTCAAATTATAAGTTTTAGAAACTTATAGCCAGTTTTTGAAAGATGTAGAAAATTCGGGGATCTAGCCTTAAATTTTCCATTTTTCTTTATCAGTGACAAAAAAATTACCATAACCCATTTGTGCACTGAGAACCTATTTGTGCACTGAGAAACCATTTGTGCACCGATTAGTCCACCATACTCGAGCTTACTCTCATAACAACGAGACTGCTCCATCTAACTTCTCAACTTCCAAACAGTGAAGACCCTCTAACATGATCTTTATGTCATTAAGCCAAAGGTTCGCAACAACAGGACATTCATCAGCTTCAGCCTTGAACTCAGAAGTTGAGGGAGTCGACAGTTGGAAACGCGTCAAAATAACGTCCAACATCCTGAAAAGCACTACTTGATCTTGCACAAACACTCCCTGAGGTGCCTGTTCTTCACCTTGCTTGGCCAGGGCAGGTGAATTGCTACCACCCTCATGACCTTCATCTCCCGCTTCACTCCGGGAGCCCTCATACTCAAACATCTAATAAGATATAGCCATTTAGCTCTATTAGCAATGACAACATATTCATTACACTATCAAATCAGAATTTTTTCACTTTTTTGTTGGCGTGTATACTTTTTAAAACACACTTGACTTCGATTTAAGCTCAGAATTGGTTAAACCATATCTCTGATACTATTAAATGTAACACCCCCAACCCGTATCCAACTCGGATACAAATCCGAGGTGTCACATTGACTTTTCAAATCATTAACTTTTAAAAAGTAATTAAAAATTTATTTATATTAAAAATGGTGAAACCCTTAATCAAAAGTAAATATAGATATTCAAACTCAAACTCAAATTAAAAATAAAACATAATAATTACATAAATACAATCAAGTATGTTTAAAAAATCTTATCAGAGCATACACAATTTAAACATTTAATTACATGCCAAAGAAATTCAATACAACAAAAGAACATACTGTTAAATCCTTTCTGATATGATATTCGGTAGAGATATGTCATATTGACTTGTCCTAGCTTTGATCTTCTTCCTTCTTTGAACCTACGTGCAGAACACTCACACGCTAAGTCTTTGACTTAGTAAGGCATATAAAGTGAGTAATAAAACATTAAAACATTTAATCGTATACCTAACTTTTATAAAACATCATAGAATAAAGAAACCATAATACACTTCACAAAACAAAAACATATAACATCATACAATGTTCATTTATGTCATTTCTTTTAATAGTCCATGGTACATCATTGAGAACTTAAGGTATGTGAGTACATTGAGGTTGTGCACTAATGCAGTCACCACTACTCATATAAATTGTACCGAAGTGCAGCATAAAATATGCACCAAAATGCCACGTAGAAATGTCCAGAAGGACCACATAGATATTTCCCGAATGACCACATAGAAATGTTTCAAAGGACCACGTAGAATTTTCTCGAATGACCACGTAGAACCCTTGACTCTTGGATGACAATTATACCTGTAGCTCTCATATCACATACTTTTGGGCTTTACCATTTATACAATTTCTCATAAATTATATATCATATATTCATATAATCACATAGATCAATATCACATAGTATGAAACATAAACAATGCATATTCACGTAGTAACAAAGTAAAAAATATGCTTATATTCATATAAACATGTATTCATAACCTTTAATAAACTTTCAAAAACATTGTTTTAATCAAAACATTGGAAATAGAATCATCGCAAGTCTTCTTTCCATAAAACAATATATATATATATAGTAGTATGCACTCACTTAGTCAAAATAAAACTCTTATCACTCTTGCTCGATTTTATAACGTCGAATAGTCTAGAACTTTCCTTCGTTCAATACCTACACAATAGTACGATCAGAATGAATATCAAAGTTCATATTACTATTAATAAATCCTTAATAACTTAAGCTAAATGAAACATCTAATTCACAATTTGAATTTGAATAGTATCGGTACCCTAGGCCCAGTACCGATACTTCCTCACTATGGTATCGATACTATCCTTCAGTATTGATACCTAATCTACATTCTGGAATTTGTCTTCTAAAAATGGCACTGATACTTTTCCATTAGTATCGATACCTTTAGTATCGATGCTACATATTCGATATCGATAATGTTCTACTAATTCATACCATTTTACCTTATAGTATCGATATTGTTCTTCTAGTATCGATACCCCAATACATATTTCTCTTATTTTTTTCTTTGAAGTATCGGTACTGTTCATCCAGTATCTATACCCTTGCCTAGAAATTATCCATTTCAACTCAAAATTTACCAAAACTTGCCTAAAGTCCACACTTTTAAGTTCTTTCTGGCTTTTAAACTCAACTACTCTTAATAAAACCAACTTATATCACTTTAACACACCTAAATATCCAAAATTCCACATAATCACTTGAAACTAAAAATCATCCCAATTATTCAACATTGTTCTTAATCCTTTCCAACACCTTAAACTTATTATTCTAACTGATGACAAGTCAATTATTACTTCAAAATCCATTTACTAATATTTTCTCATCATTTGTCTCAAAAACCCTATTTACTTAATCGCTCATAACTTATCAATCTTTTAGTTTCTATTTATCTTCAAGCTTTTTTCAAGCTTCCTTAATATCCCAAGAATCAAAACCAATCTAAATTTATAAGAAATAACTGACTGAAAGATTTCTTAACTTAGCCAAGGTACCTTTACAGTCTTTTCTGTTCCCATTACCGCATTGATATACCCTCCTACATCTTCTTTGACTTATTTTAATAAATAGCAACCCCAGTAGAAGACCTATAGATAAGTGTTCAATTTTTAAGCCCTATAAGCTTAGATTTCCTGGTAGATAAAATTTTCAGATGATACCCAATAAGAATTCAGGAACCTTCCCTGTAGATTTGATGTAGTTACCCTACAGAGAATTTAACATGATTTTGGGGATGGATTGACTAATCGAGCATGATGCCAGTTTAAGCTGCAAAGCCAGGTGGCTTAAAGTTAGGACAATTGATGAGACCAAGTTAGTAATGACTAGTGAGAGATCCCAACAGACAACGATAGTCTCAGCTTTGAAGGCCCAAAGGATGATCGAATGTGGGTGTGAGGACTTATTAGCTCACGTGGTCGACACCCAAACCTTAGTCCCTACACTCGAGGATATCTATGTAGTGTGAAATTTTCCCGATGTGTTTCTAAAGAAATTGTCAGATTTACCACCCGAGCATGAGTTACAGTTTGGTATTGAAGTAATGTTGGGTTTGGCTCCAATGTCCATTGTTCCATATCGCATGGCACCGATAGAATTAAAGGAGTTAAAGCCTCAGATTCAAGATTTTCTAGAGAAGGGCTTCATCTGACCAATCATCTCTCATTAGGGAGCATCGATTTTGTTTGTTAAGAAGAAAGATGGGTCAATGAGGCTGTGCATCGACTACAGGCAGTTGAACAAGTTAACCATTAAGAGGAGTTACCTACTCCCCATGATAGACGACCTCTTCGACCAGTTGAAAGGAGTGTGGGTCTTCTCAAAGATCAATTTACGGTCAAGCTACTATCAGTTGAAAGTTAAGGAAGCAGATATGGAAAAGATGGTTTTCAAGATGAGGTATGATCATTATGATTTATTGGTTATGCCATTTGGACTCACCAATGCCCCAGTCGAATTAATGGACCAAATAAACCACATGTTCTACCCATACTTATATCAGTTCATGGTGGTGTTTATAGATAACATCCTAGTGTACTCCTGATCAGAGGACGAGTATGATCAACATCTCTGTATTAATTTTCACACGCTCGGAGACAGACAATTGTATACCAAGTTTGAAAAGTGTGAATTTTGGCTATCATAGGTTTCCTTATTGGGCCATGTTGTATCCGTAAACGACATTAGAGTTGATCCTCAGAAAATTTGGGAAATAGTTTAGAGGGAGCCACCTAAGAATATATCGAAAGAGTGCAGTTTCCTTGGTTTAGTTGGGTATTATAGGCATTTGGTTCAGGGCTTCTCGATGATAGCGACTCCACTAACCAAACTGCTTTAAAAAAGAGTCCATTTTGTTTGGAATAAGAGGAGAAAGAGAATTTTTGAATAGTTGAAGGTAATCTTAACCTAAGCCCCAATGTTAACCCAACCAGAATAAGGTAAGGACTTCACAGTTTTTAGTGGTGCTTCGTTGAATGGCCTAGGATGCTTCTTGATGTATGAGAGAAAGGTTGTAGCTTATGATTCCTATAAGTTTAAGCCTCATGAGAGAAATTATCTGACCCATGACTTTGAGCTAGCAGTTGTGGTGTTCGCCTAAAAGATATAGCGACGCTATCTCTTTGGGGAGAAGTGTTATATCTACACTGACCATAAAAGCCTCAAGTATCTCCTCACTCAAAAAGAGTTGAATCTCAGACAACTCAGATGGATCAAGTTGCTTAAAGATTATGACTACGTGATAGGTTACTACCTGGGGAAAGCAAATGTAATGGCGGACGCGTTGAGCTAAAAGTCGATGATGGAGTTTTAACTCTTCTAGAATGGTTGAGTTTATCCAGTGGTGGTGGGTTGTTAGCCATGTTGCGAGTCAAACCAGAGTTGGTAAGTGAAGTAAAAAGAATGCAGAGTTTAGTCGATCGGGTGAAAACTCAGATTGAACAGGTTCATCAGAGTGAGGCCCCATGTTTTGAACTTCGATTTAGAAATGTGTTATACTTTAGTGGCCGGTTGTGCGTACCCGCAGACACTTAGTTACACAGTAAGATTCTCCATGAGGCACATTGTAGTCCACTCTCAGTACATCTAGGCATTAACAAGATGTATTAGGAGATTCTTCAATTGTTCTTTTGGCCGAGAATGAAAAAGGAAGTGTCAGAGTTTGTCGCGAGATGCATAGTTTGTCAGTAGGTTAAGGTGGAACACCAAGTTCCTTCAGGTTTACTTCAACCCATTCAAATTTCTCAATGGAAATGGGATAGGGTAACCATGGACTTTGTGGCCGAGTTACCAATGACCAGACAGAGACATGACATAGCTTGGGTCATAGTAGACCACCTAGCCAAATCAACTCACTTCGTCCCTGTTAGGATGAACTATACCTTAGAGAGGTTAGCTCAGCTGTACATCCGTGAGATAGTAAGGTTGACTGGTGTACCAACTCCCATTATTTCATATAGACAAATTTAGTTTACTTTTCGCTTCTGGAATGCTCTTCATGAGTCTTTAGGCACCAAATTATACTTCAACATAACTTTTCATCCTCAAACAGATGGAAGTCAGAGTGAGTTATTCATATTTTGGACGACATGCTAAGGTGTGTCGCTATCGATTTAGAGGGTAGTTGGGAGGACCATTTGCCTTTAGTAGAGTTTGCCTACAACAACAATTTCCAATCAAGCATTCAGATGGCTTTGTATGAGGCCTTGTATGGGCGTAAGGGTAGGACTCCACAGGGATATAGAGTAGAAAGTTTGGTTGATCTAGAGCCGGCTAAAGGAAGTTTCAGATAGACAGAGGTCTTACGCCGATTTGAAGCGTAAGGACATCGAGTTTGCAGTTGGGGACAAGGTGTTCCTCAAGGTTTCCCCATGGAAGAAAGTACTCCATTTTGGGCGTAAAGGAAAGTTGACTCCTCACTTCATAGGACCTTGTGAGATACTCAAAAGAGTTAGACTAGTGGCTTACAATTTAGCATTTCCTCTAGGGTTGGAGCATATTCACAATGTGTTCCACGTATTTATGCTCAGAAGGTTATACTCTGATCCTTCATACGTCATACACTTAGAGAAGATAAAGGTCAACTCAGATATGACTTATTCAGAGGAACACACATCAGAGTCTTGGCAAGCGAAGTGAAGAGTTAATGAATAAGTAGATTCTATTGGTAGAGGTGCTATGGAGGAACCATGGCGTCGAGGAGGCAACTTAGGAAATTGAGGAGGAAATGTGGCTTCAGTATCCCCACCTCTTCTATCTAGGCATATTTCGAGGACGAAATTTTTATTAGGATGAGAGAGTTTTAACACCTTGAATTTCAAGTTAAGAGTTTTGGTTAACTCTAGTTGGACCTTAAGTAAGTTTTTGGCTTGTAGTAAGCTTTAGGCCAAAAATAAGAGAATTTGGGCTAGGATTGAGCCCAATAGTGGTTAAAAATGAGTGTTTTTAGTTTTCAACCAAAATCATGAGGACCAATGAGGTAATTAGACCATTTTTAAAAATAAAAGCTGAAAACCATTAAAAATGCATGATATCACAGTTGTGAACCCCATTCCCCTTTTTCCACCAACTCTTATTTTCCTTTATATTCTCTTCTTCGTCTCCTTCATTCAACCAAAATTTAAAGGTGTAGGCTTTATAGGTTTCTAAGTGTTTCAAGATCAATATAATGTAAGAATAAACATCTCCTCACCTTTAGCTTTATTTTAAGCTCTCAAACTCAAGGTTTGACCATGGTTAGGAAAATGGGTTTAATGAGAGTTTAGGAAATATTTGGGTTTCAATCTGATTTTTAAGAAGTTTAGACATTTAGAAGTGTTTTTAAACCTTTATAAATCCCTAAATTCAGTTGGTAACTTAAGAGGTTAGAGAAAACTCTAAATCTATGGGAAAGAAAAGCTCACCTTGGGATGAGCCATTACCATTTTCAGCAGCTTAGGCATAGGTTGCATGAGCTTGAAGCATTCTCATGGTAGATTCATAATTTGAGTGTTTTAGCATGTTTTCAGACCTATTTATGACCCATAATACCAAATAAAACACTTAAATATCAGTTGGGGCCTCACTAAGGGTTTTGAGGTAGAAATATAGGATCTTTCAAACTAAAACAGGGCTTTTCGTAGTAGAGATATCGATACTATAAGAACAATATCGATAATGTTCTTAAGTCAAGCTTAAAATCATGCAAATTTAAAAAGGGAGTATCAATACTGTAACACCCCCAACTCGTATCCGACCCGGATACGAGTCCGAAGTGTCACATTGACTTTTCAAACATTTATTCGTATAAAATAGTGAGTAATTTAAAAACTTTGATAACATTTAACTTATTCAAAACGTTTACAAAATATATCAGAGTTCATACAATTTATATCTTTAGACTACATGCCAACTACACTCTAAATACAGTACCTATATTTTCTGATCTGACATTTGGTAAGGAAAACTGACCTGTCTTGCTCCGCATTACTCTTTACTCTTCTCGGAACCTACGTGTGAAACAATCACACGCTAAGTCGAAGACTTAGTGAGGCATAAAGAAAACACATCTAATGTAATTCATACCCACTAATCATGCATGATTGTTTTATGCTATCAAATTATACAACTCATTTACATATACATCAACATATATTCGTGCATATTATGTAACAGATACCATTACCCCTATCACAGATATATCATATCATGCACACATCATATCACAAATCATATACATATATCACATACATTGTTCTCATATCACCAATATCCATACATGTAAGCATATTACTTTAACATTCATGAATTTGTATTAATGAGTTTATTGGCCCATGATATCATATTGAGAACCTAAGGTATCTGAGTATTGTGAGGTTGTGCACTATGCTGTCACCACAGCTCGTATAAATGCACCGAAGTGCCGCGTAGAATTGCACCGTAGTGCCATATAATGATGTCCATAAGGACCACATAGAATTCCTGAAGAATCATATACATATGCTAGGGATCATATATGTGTCTCACCAGACTTCACATATGTTCCAAAGAATATATATATATCCCGAAGGACCGCGTAGAATATTGTTCCGAAGGACCGCGTAGAATATTGTCCCGAAGGACCGCGTAGACCCTCTACTCTTGGCATGCCAACTATACCCCTAGCTCTCAAGACACATAACATGGGTATTTTCTTTTATACTTATCATTTCACATAACACATAGTTCAATTATTCATAGAACATTTTCATATGAGTCACATTTACATGTCACATAGCTTATATACTTTCTCACGTAGTTACATATATCCATATCATATAACATATATCACAAAGTGCACATAATCACACATATCATATCATATAGCTTAGATCATTTCTCAGATATTCATATAAACATACATATCATATCTTGTTCACACATATGATCATATATGCTTCATATAACACATAGAACACTTTCACGTAGCTTATATCAATTTTCAGAGTCCTTTCATATTACCTGATGACATATATCATATAGATATATAATAACTGATATCATATTATCTACCTTATGCTCTATTTCTTTGTATTCCCATAGATTATAAATTATGCTGTATTTCTAAACATATATCATTTAATAGTATTTTTTATTTAAGTACTAATTTAATCTCTTTACTTAATTCAATTTCATATATTCATTATAATCTTTTCATATAGCTCCATTATACTAATTCTCATAATAAATCATACCACTAGGTACTTGTCCAAATCATGTTTCCATTATGCATATACTGTTACCCATGTTTACCTAGTTCATATCACTTCTTATAAACTCACTTTCATCATATTTTCCTATTATTACATATTTTATCTCATAACCATGTATCCACATAGTCTTATATTTCATTATCATATTACATATACTTGTTCTCCTATGACCCTTAATAAACATATATTTTTATTTCCCTACATCTCTCGACTTATCTTCTATATTCCTATAATTTCATAACTTATTTTATATCATTTTCCCTTTTTATTCACATAAACCATCTATTTATTTAGTTCAATTTCTCATGACTTCCACAATACTCTTTAATAAAACTTTGTAGCTCTTCACTTTAATACATAAACCATAGTTTCCTTTAATTTATCAATCTTCTCTATATAACTTATGTATCCTTATTTATGCCCTCGAATTCATACTATTCTCTTAGAGTCTCCTAACATTTCTCGTATAATCACTTATACCATATCATATAACTTATACTTGATTATCTTATTCTCTCATGTTCATTTCATTTCTTATGACTCTATCATATAACTTATTTCATGTTCTTCTATTATTACATATTAAAGTCTTACATACATCATATAGCATATACAAAGCATATCATTATCTTTAGTCATGCATACATACAATCAATGTAATACAGATAATCACATATAATTATAACCATACATAATCATGTCCATGACTTCATGCATATTACTCTAGGAAATAGACTCATCGCAAGTCTTATTTCCATTAAACACTACATATCACTAGTATGCACTCACCTTGGCCTCACTAGTCAATTCCAATCTCTTATATTCCCTTGATCGATCTTACTTGCCAAATGTTCCGGAATTGCTTTATGCGCAGAATCTACATAAATGTACATTTTGAGGCAATTATTAGATACCTACACCTTGTAATTGGATACTAGCAACTTAAACGAACTTATTAAACCAATATTCCCATTTTTCCTTTAGGGGGAATCGGTTCCCTACTAAGGGGGTATCGATTCCCTCATGACATTCTGGAAATTTTGTTCGTTTGAAGGGGTATCGGTTCCCCTTGAATGGGTACCGATTCCCCTTGCCCAGAAATCATATTTTCAACCCGAAAATTACTTCATTTCCTCTCAAACACTTCATATATCATCCCTTTTTCATTCTTAACTCTAGTACACATACTTAAACCAATCTATATTCATTTATTTCATCTTAAACCTCAAAATCCTATCTTCCATATGAGATTCAAGAATCATACCAAATTTTCAATGTGTTCTAATTCCAATTCTAACACTTCATACTTCTTAATTAGATTGATGACAGGTCAAATTCATCCATAAAACTTCAACAACCATACCATATCAAAATTTCATCTTAAAACTCATATTGTAAATTCCTTCATAATTCCTTTATCTTATTGTTTAAATCCCATATAAGCTTTCCTTAAGCTTATTTAATACCCAAAGAATCAAAACTAAGATTAAAACTCAAGAATTAACCAACTGAAATTAAACTTACCTATTGTAGCTAAGCCCCACGTGAAGAAGAGAAAGCAAGAAGAAGAAAGCTTCCAGATAGCTCTCTTCCCACGTTTTTCACTCTTATAAAAGGGGGAAGAATATCTTTTAAAGGAAAAGACCATAATACCCTTAATTTCCTTTAATAATTACTAAATAACCTTCATCATATATTCAAATAATCATTGAATTATTTCATTCTTCTACTTTAGTCACCAAATTCTGAAACTTTACAATTTGGTCACTAACCCGATATTGAGGATGTTACAAATATCCCCCGCTTATAAGAAAATTCGTCCTCGAATTTTCACTGCACATCTTAATAAGAACATATCTTCTAATGTTCTTATGTTGCTTCCCTGACTTATTCTTTCTTGTCATCATCAGAAACTTACTTTTTAATCCTTTAGTTTTCCGACTATCTTTTTCGTTTATACATTCATCCTCTGTTGCTTATCATATAAACAATAACCAGTAATACCAATCCATTGTTGTCTTTTCTCTTATTCGATTATGCATCTTTCCTTTGACCTTTCTAAAATTCAATATAATGTCACTCATCACGTTGACAGTAACATCCATCTCTATATCATAAATCCATCTATTTCTTCATAACTCTCTAATTACCTTATAACCATACCAAACTTGTATTTCGTCATCATTTGACCAAAACACAACTTTAAATCTTCTTCAATGTGATTAAACATATACTTTAAGGAGTCAAACAATATTTTCACATCACCTTGCACACTTGTCTTATTTCAATATCAAAATTGTCCTCTGTACTTCCATATTTATCGTATCTGATTCTTTTAAATCAATCCCTTTCATTTCTTTATTCCTTATTCCTTATTCATTATACATAAATTATATATTTCCTTTCATGTTCACATACTCTTGTCTTATCACTTATACTCATCTTTATGTACCAATCTTCATTGCATCCTCATTACTCTGATAACCCATTTCTTATACATAACTTCATTCTTTATCATTTCTTATACTTGTATTTTCCTTCCTGAAGGTTCCATGCAAATACTTATCTCTGTTTCTACATCATAGCTATCTGTTCAGAATATACAACTATATTCAAATTCACATCATAATCAATTAACTCCACTATATCTTTCCTCCAATCTTATAACTCTAGCACCTTTACTCTGACAGCTAGATAATAACTTTTGTTCAATCTAGGGCACAAGCCCTATTATACCAATCATATACATCCTTTCCAATCTAAATTATCTCAAAATTCGCTTACTCAACTTATCAATTTCATCTCTATTCCCATACATCCTGAAATTTCTTTTGCTCAAACTCAACATTCTGACTTCCTATGTCCTATAATCTGATCATCGATATACACATTCTCAAACTCTTCTTATCAATCCTCAGTTTTACTTAAATATACAAATTCTTACTTCCTTTTCCTTTATTATACCACATTACTATGATCCAAATATGCAACTATATCCAGATCCATTGCAGATCTGGTTATCATATCCTGACAATATCTTATAATCTTATAATTCCAGTACATTTTTATCACATACTCTAGTTAGCCAATGCTAACTCTTTCCATCTTAACTGCAAACCCTTATCATAAACATACTCTTGTTTATGCGCAATACTATCACTTCGTCTCAAACTCATAAGCTCTGACTTTATACATCTTATACACTTGTCACTGATGCACTTATCCTTGAGTTCTTCTATACGTACTCATCACGTCCTTAGATCTTTTTAACCTTCTTATGGTGACACCTGTTCACCATATTCTATCTTATCCACATAATAACAAAACTACTCTATATCATTTTTCCGATTCCAAACGATGAAAACTTTCTATCATTATTCAGATATGATTTCAGCTTTCTGAAATCAACTTTTGATCTTACTAGGCATTTCCTAAGGTGTCCGCTCTTCATCCTGCCTGGCCAGGGCAGGTGAATAGCTATCACAATCAGGAATATCACCTTTTACTTACATCGAAATTATCACGATCGGATTTCTACTGTATTAAATTATTCTTATTCTATTAGCAAGACAACATATTCCTTACACTATCATATCAGATTTTTTTTTCAATCTATGTTGGCATGTACACCTTTTATGACACTTTGGACTTCGGTTTATGCCGAGAATCGGCTAAACCATAGCTCTGATACCATTAAATGTAACACCCCCAACCTGTATCCGACCCGGATACGAGTCCGAAGTGTCACATTGACTTTTCAAACATTTATTCGTATAAAATAGTGAGTAATTTAAAAACTTTGATAACATTTAACTTATTCAAAACGTTTACAAAATATATCAGAGTTCATACAATTTATATCTTTAGACTACATGCCAACTACACTCTAAATACAGTACCTATATTTTCTGATCTGACATTTGGTAAGGAAAACTGACCTGTCTTGCTCCGCATTACTCTTTACTCTTCTCGGACCTACGTGTGAAACAATCACACGCTAAGTCGAAGACTTAGTGAGGCATAAAGAAAACACATCTAATGGAATTCATACCCACTAATCATGCATGACTGTTTTATGCTATCAAATTATACAACTCATTTACATATACATCAATATATATTCGTGCATATTATGTAACAGATACCATTACCCCTATCACAGATATATCATATCATGCACACATCATATCACAAATCATATACATATATCACATACATTGTTCTCATATCACCAATATCCATACCTGTAAGCATATTACTTTAACATTCATGAATTTGTATTAATGAGTTTATTGGCCCATGATATCATATTGAGAACCTAAGGTATCTGAGTACTGTGAGG
Organism: Hibiscus syriacus; assembly: GCF_006381635.1. NCBI lineage: Eukaryota > Viridiplantae > Streptophyta > Magnoliopsida > Malvales > Malvaceae > Hibiscus > Hibiscus syriacus. The sequence goes on along the minus strand of NW_024062822.1, from coordinate 637,284 downwards.
TTGTGCATTATGCTGTCACCACAGCTCGTATAAATGCACCGAAGTTCCGCGTAAAATTGCACCGTAGTGCCATATAATGATATCCATAAGGACCACATAGAATTCCTGAAGAATCATATACATATGCTAGGGATCATATATGTGTCTCACCAGACTTCACACATGTTCCAAAGAATATATATATATCCCGAAGGACCGCGTAGAATATTGTCCCGAAGGACCGCGTAGAATATTGTCCCGAAGGACCGCGTAGAATATTGTCCCGAATGACCGCGTAGACCCTCTACTCTTGGTATGCCAACTATACCCCTAGCTCTCAAGACACATAACATGGGCATTTTCTTTTATACTTATCATTTCACATAACACATAGTTCAATTACTCATAGAACATTTTCATATGAGTCACATTTACATGTCACATAGCTTATATACTTTCTCACGTAGTTACATATATCCATATCATATAACATATATCACAAAGTGCACATAATCACACATATCATATCATATAGCTTAGATCATTTCTCAGATATTCATATAAACATACATATCATATCTTGTTCACATATGATCATATATGCTTCATATAACACATAGAACACTTTCACGTAGCTTATATCAATTTTCAGAGTCCTTTCATATTACCTGATGACATATATCATATAGATATATAATAACTGATATCATATTATCTACCTTATGCTCTATTTCTTTGTATTCCCATAGATTATAAATTATGCTGTATTTCTAAACATATATCATTTAATAGTATTTTTATTTAAGTACTAATTTAATCTCTTTACTTAATTCAATTTCATATATTCATTATAATCTTTTCATATAGCTCCATTATACTAATTCTCATAATAAATCATACCACTAGGTACTTGTCCAAATCATGTTTCCATTATGCATATACTGTTACCCATGTTTACCTAGTTCATATCACTTCTTATAAACTCACTTTCATCATATTTTCCTATTATTACATATTTTATCTCATAACCATGTATCCACATAGTCTTATATTTCATTATCATATTACATATACTTGTTCTCCTATGACCCTTAATGAACATATATTTCTATTTCCCTATATCTCTCGACTTATCTTCTATATTCCTATAATTTCATAACTTATTTTATATCATTTTCCCTTTTTATTCACATAAACCATCTATTTATTTAGTTCAATTTCTCATGACTTCCACAATACTCTTTAATAAAACTTTGTAGCTCTTCACTTTAATACATAAACCATAGTTTCCTTTAATTTATCAATCTTCTGTATATAACTTATGTATCCTTATTTATGCCCTCGAATTCATACTATTCTCTTAGAGTCTCCTAACATTTCTCCTATAATCACTTATACCATATCATATAACTTATACTTGATTAGCTTATTCTCTCATGTTCATTTCATTTCTTATGACTCTATCATATAACTTATTTCATGTTCTTCTATTATTACATATTAAAGTCTTACATACATCATATAGCATATACAAAGCATATCATTATCTTTAGTCATGCATACATACAATCAATGTAATACAGATAATCACATATAATTATAACCACACATAATCATGTCCATGACTTCATGCATATTACTCTAGGAAATAGACTCATCGCAAGTCTTATTTCCATTAAACACTACATATCACTAGTATGCACTCACCTTGTCCTCACTAGTCAATTCCAATCTCTTATCTTCCCTTGATCGATCTTACTTGTCAAATGTTCCAGAATTGCTTTATGCGCAGAATCTACATAAATGTACATTTTGAGGCAATTATTAGATACCTACACCTTGTAATTGGATACTAGCAACTTAAGCGAACTTATTAAATCAATATTCCCATTTTTCCTTTAGGGGGAATCGGTTCCCTACTAAGGGGGTATCGATTCCCTCATGACATTCTGGAAATTTTGTTCGTTTGAAGGGGTATCGGTTCCCCTTGAATGGGTACCGATTCCCCTTGCCCAGAAATCATATTTTCAACCCGAAAATTACTTCATTTCCTCTCAAACACTTCATATATCATCCCTTTTTCATTCTTAACTCTAGTACACATACTTAAACCAATCTATATTCATTTATTTCATCTTAAACCTCAAAATCCTATCTTCCATATGAGATTCAAGAATCATACCAAATTTTCAATGTGTTCTAATTCCAATTCTAACACTTCATACTTCTTAATTAGATTGATGACAAGTCAAATTCATCCATAAAACTTCAACAACCATACCATATCAAAATTTCATCTTAAAACTCATATTGCAAATTCCTTCATAATTCCTTTATCTTATTGTTTAAATCCCATATAAGCTTTCCTTAAGCTTATTTAATACCCAAAGAATCAAAACTAAGCTTAAAACTCAAGAATTAACCAACTGAAATTAAACTTACCTATTGTAGCTAAGCCCCACGTGAAGAAGAGAAAGGAAGAAGAAGAAAGCTTCCAGATAGCTCTCTTTCCACGTTTTTCACTCTTATAAAAGGGGGAAGAATATCTTTTAAAGGAAAAGACCATAATACCCTTAATTTCCTTTAATAATTACTAAATAACCTTCATCATATATTCAAATAATCATTGAATTATTTCATTCTTCTACTTTAGTCACCAAATTCTGAAACTTTACAATTTGGTCACTAACCCGATATTGAGGATGTTACAAATACTCATTCATAGAGTATTGATACTGGGGTCTCGATTTCGATCCTGACAGCTTGGTATCGAGACTAAAATAACATATTACAATTTTGGTACCGATACTCACATAGAGTATCGATACCATGGTATCGATACCCAAGGGGACTCGATACTAGGGTTGATTTTTAGAAACATTGAACCTACATTTGGAATCGATTCTTAGTCCAATATCGATACCCAGAGACAGAGATCAATACTCAATTACAGGTATCGATTCTACCTTACCCAAATAGCCTAATCAATCAGTAGGGTATCAATACCAACATGTAAGTATCGATACCAATGGTTGAGAATCGATACTAAAGGACCAGTATCGATACTAATGGATAATTTTTAGACAAATAATTGAAGGGATATTAGATCGAACCCGAGATACCCCAAGCCCACTCAAATAATAGCAAATAAGACTTCAAGCTTTAATAGTAATTCATATCATAACTGTAGAAACATTAACATCTAGGTTTACATAAAACTAGCATTGTTTGACGCTTGAGAAATAGCCAGGACACCCGAGTTCTTTTTTAGCAGAATACGACAGTCAGTGGATCCAAGTTAGTGCTAAGGCACTTTAGGAGTCAATTAGGTGCAGATGCCCCAAAACTCGATGGAGTAAGTTGGTGGGGTATATTTTTTATGCAGCTCCAGATCTCACTCCATATACTCAAAAGGCTGGTGTACGTTTTTGATGCAGCTTCAGATCTCACCTAGACACCCGAGGGTATTTCAGTAGGCTAGAGGGGTGTGTGAGCTCCGAGATACAGCCCCTCAGTCGCACCATGATGCCTGCCATAGTTTAGCAGTTGAGTATTCATAATGTATAAACTTGTTCCCTAGTCACTTCATTTAATGAATGCATATAGTATATTGCAGTTATTAGCGAGGCACTGAACTCGTAAGCTCACCATTTGGAATGTGTTTTCATGCGCAAGTTCTTAGGGTAGATCGTGGGGACTTATCGTCACCAGATATTCTAGTGTAGTAGAACAGACTAGCCGAGATCACCAAAATACGTCTTGAGTCATCTTTAGAGGGCATGTACTATTTATGGACCCTTGTGTGTATCCAGTCGTATTTCTGAATTTTATTTGGTACTGTATTATTTTTATATATATTTTGGGAGCTCCCCATTATTTGTAAACCCATATTATCATGTTTTATTTTATTTCTATGAATGGATCATTTTCAATGGATATAAACAGTTTTTTAAGAAAGTTTTGGGTCACTATTTCTGTAGCCCCGTGTAAATTGTAATCCATGGATCTTCGATCAAACTGGATTAGAGTGTTACAGTTAAATTGCACTTTTGGTCTCTCTTATTTCTTTCTCATAATATAATCATCACCACTCTCTAAATCTTGGGCCCAACTCAAGCCCGCAATCAACTTAATTTGGTCCAAACTATTCTAATAGGTCCTTTGGGCTCATTTAATAGGTATCGGGTCAACCAGAACTCCTAACCTGGGGTTCAGGGTGTTACACAGGATTCGATTGCTAATCAAGTTAAATTCAACATTGATGGAGCTGCGAAGGAATGTGTGACAGGTTGTGGTGGAGTACTAAGAACTTGTGAAGGGATTATACGAGCAATGTTCTCAGGTCATACACTTGCTCAAGGCTCAGATTTCATTGAACTGATGGCTTCAAAAATTGCCATCGAAATGTTTGTTGAAGCTGATTACAATGATAAAGTAGTTCTGATTAGGGAATCTAATTCTCATGTAAATTTAAATTAGATCTCCTTTACGTCCTTGGAAATGATGGGATCATTTTGAATAAATCAAAAAACTGGTAAAGACAATTCGAAATGTTCAATTCTTTTATGTTTCAAGAGAGAAACTCTGACGGATTTTCTTGCAAAAGGACTTAAAATGAGTGAAATGTTCAAGGCGTGGTGATGAGCTCCTGGTAGATTGATTTGGTTTACTTGTATGCAACTGGTGTAGAGCTTTAATATGTGCATCAAACTTCTTTAAACATGGTGGTAATATTTATGGTTTTGGTGAATTGTCCTTGTCCATTTGTTTTCCGTTTTTTTCTCTTATCCACGAGTTTACATCTCGACATGGCGATATATCTTTTGTTGATAAAAGTTTGATTCTCATGCGGTATCATTTTATTTTACAATAGATAGGGGAGGATTTGTAAGGATAATGTTTTGCAACCTTGGCGTTTTCATTTGTTAGGATGGTTGACAGGGATGTGGTTGAATTGGGTGGGGACTATTTTGTTTCATGTTAACCCTGAATTGACAGATATAATGTATTGTTTTTCTCCATTTAAGTATAGGAAGGTTTTTAAGGAGACATTATATTTGATTATGGTTTTATGTTAATGTTTATAAAATAAATTACTCTTTTTCTACATCGGGCAAACTATGTTAATGATCATTGAATTTTTAGATTATTGAATTTTTATATTATTTACACTTTGATCACCGAACTCCAAAAACTTTTGTTTAAATTGTTGGACTTAGATTATGTTAATGATCATGGAAGTTTTAGGTTATTTGTTTTTTCTTTAATTCTTATTAATTATTAAGACTATTTTCTAAATTCAATATCGTGATTTAAATTAGATTAAATTAATTATACCAATAAATTAAATCTATCCGCCAATTAAATATAATTGTTGAATTCTTATTTGAGAATGGTTGGCTTGTTGATACGTAAGCAATGGAAAAAAAATAGAGATTTGGGGGATATAATGTATATTGGCTATTAGGTCTTTTAATTGAATTAAAATTATCAAATTTGGTTATGAGGTTTTGAAGTTGATCCCTTTTAAGTCATTGAATTAACTAGAAATTAAATATTCGATCCCATTTATCCCGTTTATATTTTGTATGATTTATTTTTATAATTTAAATTAAAGAAAATATGTATTTGTGTTGTATACAAAAACTCATGACTTATTTTAAATGCTTAAATATATATTTGATATTTCAATTAAATATTATTTTTCTAAGTTAGTACACAATTTTTTTTAAATTAGTATTTAAACTTTAATTACACACATTGTTTTAGTTTTTCGATGATATTAATTTTTTATAATGTGATAATAAGATTATATCACATATCAAATGATGAAATAAATTTATATTATTAAATGTAAATATTTAAATTGTCACTTACAAGTATTTATATTACTCCTATTATTATGCTGAAAATATCATAAATCATTTATGACTGACAAGATGAATCATTGGTGAGAAAAATTAGTTGTCAGCAAAGACCTTCGAGTTCGATTTCATTTAGCTCGAGGGCCTATCAACCATATGATGGAATCAAAGAATTATTTTCCAGTCGAATTTTTAAAACAAAGGTCTTTAAATCGAGAAGAAGACTGAGGTTGACTACAATTTGGCAACAAGAAGTCACATTTCGGTCCAAATTCCGAACTACGACTTCAATTCCATATCATTTCAAGATGGACTCGACTTCGCGATGGATGAGTCATCCGCAATTAAACTCGACAGGGAGTTGTTATTTGAAATATCAGAGTCAATTTTCAGCTCTACCGAACGAAAATTTGTGTCTTTTTATCTTTGTCCTATTTTTCGTTCCACGAAACGAAAAAGGACAAAAAGAGACAGCTGTAGACACTAATTTTCCGCTACACTAACCGTATAACCGGTTGGTTTTCACGACGCCATCAAAGTCGTGTTTCAATGGGATTCCTCAACCCACTCACGCAACCACCGCCAGAAATCTCTACTCGGATTCAAACACTTTTTTTCTACTATAAATAAAGCGTGTAAACACATTCGAAGGGGAGATTACACGATTTGTACAAAAAAAACACACACGAAAATACGAGAGAAAAACAGAAGATTCGGTTGGAGGGGATCAAACAAAAAATTGAGAGATCGAGTAAAAAGAACAGAGAACACAGAAAGACTCACCTTCTTCTTCGAACGGTCGATCATCGTGCCTTCATCGGAGCCAAAGTCTTCGTTTTTCGAAGGAGCCAGAGAAAAATAGTGAGAGAGAGTGAAAACTGAAAGGGTAAAGCATGGGTTCTGTTTTAAGAAAAGGGTATTGCGCATGATATTTGTAAAAGGGGATATTCGTGCATACAGCCCTTGCAATTTGTATGGGTCTTTATTTAGATCATGAAATCATTCTGTTTTTATTTTAAATATGTGATTTTATATTTATTTCGTTTTGGTCCTGAGTCTCTTCTAGTTCATGTTTTATGAGTTTTTGAATCATGCACATATTGTTGATAATTTACATTTTAGTCACTGAAGTTTATTATTTTAAATTTTAATTTATTATTTTATGCATGTTTTATTTTGATCACTAATATAAATTATTATCTTTTTTATCTTTTTTCAAAATATAACCTTTTTTTATTTTTTATTTTTTCTATTTCTATTTTGCTTTTTATTTTCTTATTTTCTTATTTTTATTTTTTTTCTTAATTTCACTTATCTTTATTTTTTATTATTGTTATGTTAATATTCTTTTATTTATTTTTATATTTATTTAATTTTTTTCTTTTTGATCTATTTTTATTTATTTTTTTCCTTTTTCTTTTTTTCTTTTGATTTATTTTATTTTTTAACTTTTTTTTATTATTATTATTTCTCCTTTTCCCTTTGATTTATTTAACATTTATTTATTATTTTCTATCTAACATTTTTTTTACTTTTTTAGAGAAAATCCAACCAATCAAAGGTAAGTAATTTGAATCGGGTTTTTAAATTTTAATTTAAATTTTAATCTTCGCAATTAAAGACAACCGATAAATTAATTGGTACTGAAAAGGCGGTTCAAGGGTGCTAATCCTTCCTTGACCGTAATCGACTCCCGAACCCGACACGTTTCTGGTACAACACAGATCAGGTAAGATGGTGTCCGACCCACCGAAATTCGTTTTAAAATGGTCGGTGGCGACTTCAACCCAATCAATTTAAGTCGAAACCTAACTCTGGGCCCACCCGAAAAGCGGCCACGACAACTATATACATGTATCCTCTTAATCAGCTTAGAGGTGTAATGCTAGATTAGAGAGATATCAACGGACTGCCGAACGAGCTGTATGATATTTTCTTGTTCCTTCACAGTAATTAGAATGTTTATTTCTGCATATCAAACTAACATCTAGCTTTTGGACTTTTGCAGGCAAAAGTACTTGAAGAAAAGAACATGCGTGATCTTCTTGTTCAAAGAGATTAAGCGGAAAGAAATGTACACTTTTGTGTTTTCACCTGTGAAGATATTTCAAGATTACAAAGTCATTGCATTTTTTTACCGTCGTTTTTTTTCTCTTTGCAGAGATTTGCAGAAACTCTCGATGCTGATGTCAAGAGGTGGTCGAGTGGGAAAGAAGGGAACCTGCGTGCATTGCTTTCAACTTTGCAATATTTATGTTATAGTATCCAAAAACTGCTTATCATTTTCTTTGTATTAATTCACTTGATCTTTGATGCTCTGGTTTCTGTCCAATGTTCTTATTGCTTATGGACTTTGGTGCTGTAACTTTCGATTTAAATACCAGTTCAATGTGTTACTCATTACAATCTACTGTTAACTGACTTGACATTATGCCTTTAGCATTTACATATTAAATCTTTATCCATAGTTATTTCAAACTGAGCTTTCTTCATTGACAAATCCTTGATCCAGAGAGTGGTTGGCAGCCAATTCCATTAACAGAAGTTATAACTTCAGCTGCGGTAAAGAAAGCTTACAGAAAAGCCACTCTCTGTGTTCATCCCGACAAGTTACAGCAACGGGGTGCGAGCATTCAGCACAAGTACGTTTGTGAAAAGGTCTTTGATCTTCTAAAGGTTTGTTTCTCATCTGCTACAATATTCCGGAACACGGATTCGTTCCATTTATGCTTTTTTAACCATTGCAGGAGACGTATGTTTTAGGCTAACTTTTTGTTTGCTTCTTTATTTTCAGGAAGCTTGGAACAAATTCAGTTCAGAAGAGCGGTAATGAAGTCCCATTATATTTCACTATGTTTAAGTGGATTTGCAAGAAAACATCCTCAATGCCTCCTGCGTCTTTTATATATCTATTACTAAATGTAATCTGATTGTAACTAAAGCTTAATTTATACCTCGTTACTCAATGGGTGGAATATGGTATTGAAGGTGTTTCTGCCGACGCGTTTTCATGCCAGAGAAACCGGTTGAACCATGATTGATGAGAACTTTTTCTCTTGGGGTATAGGATAAACGTCCAATACGATATCTATTGCTAAATAATATTTCTTTTTAACAGTACGTCGTGATTACAAGGTAATATATGTTTATGATATTTTAGTCATTGATAAAAACGTAGTTGTTTGAACTCAATAATTTTAAGAAAAATTAGGGTTCGTTTGACTTAAGAAAATATAGGTTATTTTCATTTTCATTTTTTAGAAAATGAAAAATATTGAAGAAAACATGTTTGGTGATAAAATTAGAAATGATTTCTAGAAAATAAAAACAAAAATGAGTAAAAATATGAAAATATAGAAAAAGTTGTTTTTAGTATTTTTATTAAAATTGTTTTGGAAATTTGAAAAATAGAAAAATAAAAAATCTAGATTTTTTACTTAACTCACATATGTTCAAATCCTTCTAACAATAATTTTTTGATTTAATAGTATCTAAAACCCTCAATCTTTTGAAAAAAATAAATATGATCCCTAAACTTTTTTTACACTCAATTTGGTCCTTAAACTAATTTTTTAATAAATTTAATTTTTTAGCATTTTTATATTTAATGTATTAAATATATTAATAATTATTTATATTTTTTTTAAATTTAAATAATACCTTAATTTTTTTTTAAAATAAATAAATCCTCAAACTTTCTAAAATATTAATTAAGCCCTCAAACTTAATAAAAAATTAATTAAACTCATTTACCACATCATTATCCATCGTGTACTGCAACAACAACATAATGAATTGTCACATCAATATTGTAGATTATCTTGTAAACTTTGTCATGTAATCGTCTTGACTGTTTGATTTAGTTGGTCAAAATATTAAATGGATTTTTTGTATTATGAAATTTCTTATCAAATTTATTGTTTTTGCAAAAATCACATGCTAAATTTATATAATGAAATTTTTTAATAATTATATTTTAATTTAATTATTTAATAACTATTTATTCATCTCTATTTTAAAAAATTAGATACCAAATATATTTTGACCATTTTTATTTTTATTTTTATTTTTAAGTTTTCATTTATATTAACCAAACATGTTTTCTAATTTTTAAAAAACTAAAAATGAAAATTATTTTCTAGAAATAAAAAAACAAAAACATAAAAATTTTTTCTAGAACCAAACTTAATCACTAAAATTTCTTAATAGATTCTACTAAATAACATTATTTGCACAGCACGGGATAGGGTAAACGTTATATGAAAACATTTTAATTAATAAACTATAAATTATATTCATTATTTTAAATATAAAAGTATTTTTTTACATTATATGTTAAATAAAAAAATAAATTTCGATTCAATTCGAATGGATTTTCAGGTTTTTAATTCTCTGTTCAACCCTACTTGCCTAATGCCACGGCTGCCGTTCTAGAAGAGGCTTTGAAAGAGCTCAAAAATACAAATTCTGATCGGATGACCGGCCTTTGAAAATGAAAGAGTAGCGGGATGTTAATGTTTGCGTGAAAAGACAAAATAAATATTACGGTAAACTCCAAAAATAGTCACCAAAGTTTTAGATTTCTTTCATTTTGGTCATTGAAATTTTAAAACTTATAATACAATTACTGAATACTAGAATGTTAAATGTGTGTAATAATGACAAAGAAACATAAGCAGATTTAGTTTGAGTCAAGAAAACAAGGGGGTGGAATATTATTTGATCCACTAAGATTTGAGCTGACTATTTTTTTTTATAATTCAACAAAAATCATTTAAACTCGAGTTATTTTTAATTCACCGATTCAAAATGGTTGACATCAGATAATTTTGACCTTTTCATTGATGGATACTTTCTATAATACTCAAAACCATTCGAGAAGCAATATAATCCACTATTTGTAAGGAAATTCCCCTTCACTACCGCCGAATATTTTATTTATTCAGACGACGATTACAAAGCAAGAAACATGCATGTTGTGTGGTCTACTAAAACAAAGCAGGACGATATTTAAATCAATTTTACCATTGTTGGATAATAGCGACGAAAATAAAAGTCCAAAGCCAAGACTTGTTCAACAAAGGTGGCAAAAATCTGACCAATATATGTTACGTTCAAACTACAAAGGTACAGCAAACAAACAACGACCAATTTTAATCAACTACGGCGTGCAATTAAAAAATTCAAGATTATTTTAGTCTCACGCCTCATAAATACATACAATCTTTGCTGCATAGCTACCAAAGCTTTTTCATCCTCTCACCATGGCCATGCTTAGAGCTTTCAGCACTAGAAGAAGCCGTAATGGCTATGAAAGGTTACTCGTTCCAGCCGAAGCCCATGATGAGCCTGGTTCTAGCAATTCTCAGTTTGAAGCACAGTTGAAGAGAGCTAGAAGTGTGCCGGCTCGGGTTTTCGGCTTGTCGAGAAAGTTTAACGGCCCCGAATTGGGGCTGCCGGAAAAGAGTCAATTGAAATCGTCGACGACGACCGACACCAACAAAAAGGGTGCCAAGTCCAAGAGTGTTCACCCACTTTTCAGCCTATTTGATGCTCGTCGCAAGAAGAAAACAACTGCTAAACCGGAGTTTTCCAGGTATATAGAGTACCTCAAAGAAGGAGGGATGTGGGACATGAATGCTAATATGCCCGTCATTCACTACAAATGAAGCTTTGTCTTGGGGTAAAAAATAAACCCAGAATTTGTAAACACATTCGATTGCTTTTAAATTTGTAATTTTTTAGATTATTTAAAGCTTTGCAAACAAATACATGGCTCGAATCCTCTTTACTAGTTTTGTGATTTTTCATTAATTGATTTTGTTAATAGCTTCTTTGATGTCCAAAAAGTTTCGCTTTCCATTTTTCCAGTTTGCATATCAGTCTATTCTAGTTTTTTCATTATTGGAAAGGATTTGTGATCAATTCTAGGGATGAATATTCTATGAAAATTTTATATTAGGAATGCATTTTAGGGATGGAGAACTTAAATGGTAGAAAAAAATATTTTGGGATTTTATCCATCATATCACTCACAGTCCAATTAATTAAAAATTTCACATCATTTTTTTCTTATCATTTATACTTTAAGATTATATTTTTCCAAATCATATCCTCTGATAAGATATACCAAAATATACATGAGAATTAAACCTTTTCAATCATATTCTAATAATATACACCAACATTTTTTTATAAAAAATAGGGTTTATTTTTATTCTTCTTTCTAGTGCACTTTTCCTAATTAGTTTAATCGAGGCCCCAAAATAAATAAAAAAATCTAATTTGCAATGCTTGAATCTCAGTTCTAATGAATTCATTAGTTGATTTCTGAATAACTGTGATTTATTGTAGTCATTAATTGTACTCGGTAACCTTTCAAGCATGATTCTCTTAGAGTTTGGTAACTCTTCTAATCTTGAAGTGCTTCAACTTCGTTTGAATAATTTGGGGAGCAATATCTCAAGTGATATCTCATTTGGGTGAGCCCTTCGACTTAAATGAAACGTGATTGAGCAAAGAGGGACATTGACATTAACCTCATTACAAAAAATTCTCCCAAGTCCTAAATGGAGGAAAAAGTGCAGGGTTTAAATCATAAACCCTTTACACAGCCAAGAACAAAGCAGAAGGAGCTACCAGCAAAACGACATTAACTCTAAACCACCACCACTTAAACCTGCCAAAAAGTATGCAACTCACATGATGGGTGGAAGCACTACTAGGAAAGAGAGACAAAAGCAGTGCTCCATGGAATAAGCAATGCAAAGAAGGCTAGGCACAATACAGAGAAAAGACAGCACTAGGATTAGTGTTATAAGAACTCCCCGGATCCAATACAATCAATAACCAAGGAGAACCCAAAAAAATTTTGCCCTCTGATTGCAAATCCGCCACCCATGGCGGATAAGCTAGCCGTCTAGAGCTGAAATGCTAGACCCCTAGACTTTGAGCCTCAATGCAGCCAAAAACCTTGACATCTCACGGCAAAGCAGATCCCAAGAGTGTAAATCAAAAGCCAAAGACCAGACAACCAGCATCGAGCCTAAGTAGCACTTACAGTGGGCATTCAAAAGAAACAGTGGTCGCAAGCCAAACTTCCATGATAAATATAACATACATAGAGCCTGTAGTACCTACCCAATGATACTTAGCCAAAGAAAAGGTTGAGGTCTTCTTAACCCCTCTTTGGCCAAAGCGTGGGCAATTTGGTTTTTTTTCTCTAAAAGCGAACCCCACCTTGAAAGAGAACTGAGCACCCAAATCATGGCACTTCCCAACGGATTCAGCAAACTAAAGAGGAGCGATACATGAATTTTATATCCACTTTACCGCCAGCAAACAATCAGACTCGATCAGCAAAATGAAATTACAAGCCCATCTTAATGAAGAGAAAATTTGACCAGCTTCTAGAATAGCAGTAATTTCCGTACTTGTAGGGTCTGACAAACCAATTGATCTTGAAAATCTTCCATAATTTTTGCCCTTATGGTTTCGCAAAACTCCGCCTATACCTACCTCGTCGAAACTGCCCATTACCACAACGTCTAAATTAAACTTCAGGTGCCCATGGGGGACACACGATGAAGAGCACACTGTTGAGGGGTATTGAATAAATTCGTTGATAGACAAGAATGAATTTGTCCATTTGCATTTCGCCCAAACATCAATCCTTAGAAAGACTAGATTGAACATACGGTGCACATCAAACTGCTTGTTTTTAAAGATGACCTCGTTTCGAACTAGCCATACAGTCCAAACAATTCCGAAAAAAAGCTAACTGCCATAATGGCTTGATAGTCGCTTTGGTCGGCAGGATTTCTCACAAAGTGAAAAGATTTTTTAGGGTGCTCGGAACCACCAGACTCACATTCCGTATTCTACACCAAGTTTGCCAAATTTTCCAGTTGACCTCACAGTGGCATGAGGGGTAGTTAATGATTTCTAAAGAATTATTACACAAAACGCAATGATTAGACCCTTGTAACTAGTCCCATGTTTCTACAGTTCAGATCTTAAAGGGACGTGTTAGCAGTCTAATGTAAGTGAGAGTGCAGCTGATCATAACAGACTTGTAACTAAGTCATGCATGTGGCATTAATTGAATGAATCAGCTGTTAGTTAGTTAGTATTGCAGTTAGAGTTAACTGCTTATATGATGTTCATGCTTGTGTATATAAACCAATACATACCTCAGCAGTAAATATACAAGTTCTGCAGTATTTCAGTGTGCAAATTACCATTCCAACATGGTATCTTTCGCCATAGATCTTGGGGTGCTTTCTTTCGCTGCTTAAAGCTCTTGTTGATGGAGTTCAACGCCAACACCAAATCATTCACTCACAAGAAAGTAAATGTCGTTCTTGATGAGATGAATTTTCTTCTTTGGAAGCAGCAGATTCTGCTCACCATTCGGAGCCACCGTTTTGGAACTTTTTTTTACCAGTGCCGTGACAACTCCACCTGAAACAATTGTTGATGATGATGGCATTACTCGAGTCAATGAAGCCTATGAAGATTTTGTTGCACAAGATAGTGCTCTTGCCTCATGGTTGTTATCCACCATCAGCAATCACTTGCTTCCTCAATTTGTTGGGGTTGAAACTGCAGCAGCCGTATGAAACACATTTCTTTAATTTTTTTCAATCGATCCACGACTGCAGTAATGAGTCTCCATTACAAGCTTCAATCATTAAAAAAAAGGAGGTGATAGTATGCGTACTTACCTTACCCGAGTAAAGGAGGTTTGCGATGCATTAGCTTCTTGTGGCAGTGTTGTGCCTCAAGTCGAACACATAGCAAGCATTTTGAAAGGTCTCCCTTGGGAATACCAGCCCTTCATGGCAGTTATAACCTCTATGAGGGAAACACTTTCCTTAGATAACATCTACACAATGCTTCTTGATGCAGAGACTCAACTTGCAAGCTTTGATGACCAACTGGAGACCTTACCTATGAGTGCCAACGTTTCCCAAGGGGAAAATCAAAATTTTACAATATCGAGTTCAGGCTATGATCATCGACCTGGAACTCGAATTGGTGGTAGGGGTCGTGGTATGTCACAACTGCAATGCCAGCTTTGTGGGAAGATCGGCCACCTTGTCGATCGATGCTGTCATAGATTCGATGAAATTTTTTCTTGTGTTACTACTGATCGAGGATCTAATCACTCGGACCATAAGTCAGCTTCCTCTACTTACAGCTCCACGTTGTCATCCTCTGATACTGGATGAGAGTGTTGTGCAAAGCATAAGTCTGGTTTAACTGTGGCTGGGCAACCACAATCTCATGCATCTTCCATGTCGTCTGACCGTTGGATTGTAGATACTGGTGACACGCACCATGTCACCTCAGACTCCAACAAAGTATTAAATGCGACTGAATTTCTTGGCCCAGGTAAACTGCTAGTTGGCAATGGTATGCCACTTGATGTAATTTCTACTGGTCACTCTCATGTTTGTGCTAATTCACGCATACTTTTGCTGAATAATCTGCTGCTTGTTCCTCAAATAACCAAGAACCTACTGTCTGTGTCCAAGCTTGCTAGGGACAACAACGTTTTTCTAGAGTTTCATGCAAATAAGTGCTATATCCTTGATGAGAAAACCAGAAATATTCTACTTCAGGGTGAGGAGCATGAAGGTTTATACTCGTTTGCCATGAATAACAACTCCTTAGGAGTGAATCTTGCTGAACCCAACACTAGCTCAGTCTCTTACTCTTTAGAAGATTTTTGGCACAGGCGACTTGGTCACCCAGCTACTGAAACATTAGTGAAGATAGCTAAAGAAATAGGCATCAAAATACATTCTAATGTAAATAAGACTTGTGTAGCGTGTCATATGGGAAAAAGTCATAGACTGCCCTTTATTGAATCGAATACATCAGTTGATTCTTCCTTCAATCTTGTGTACTCTGATTTATAGGGCCCACCTCATGTGACATCAAATGGATTTTGCTTTTATGTTTCATTTGTAGATGCCTTCACAAGACATACCTGGATATATTTGTTAAAAATGAAAGATGAAGCTTTACTAGCATTAAGTATGTTTCAAAAACTTGTGGCAAATCAGTTTAGCAGCTCCAGTAAAGCCTTGCAGACTGACTGGGGAGGTGAATTTCGCACCCTATCACCTATGCTATCCAGTGAAAGAATCTCACATCGATTAACATGCCCCTACACGTCTGAACAAAATGGGGTTATCGAACGTAAACATCGCCACGTTATTGAGCTAGCACTTATTTTATTAGCTCAAGCATCTTTTCCAGTCAAATACTAGTCATATGTTGTTGTTTCAGCAGTCCACTTAATCAATTGCCTCCCTATTACAGTGCTATAAGGAGTATATCCTTTCGAGAAACTTTATGGCAAGAAACCGGACTACACTATGATGAGAGTCTTCGGTTGCCAATGTTTTCCCCATCTGAGACTATTTCAGAAGAACAAGCTCGCATTTAGATCTCAAGTCTGCACCTATCTCGGCATCAGTCCTCGACGTAAAGGATTCCAATGCTTGGCATCAGATGAGAGAGTTTATATTTCTAAGCACGTTGTATTTAATGAGTTTATTTTCCCTTTTGCAGGACAAGAAGCTTATGAATCCTTGAAATCGCTTGAGTCTACAAAATCAGTACGTTGGTCATCTCAACCGTTACTAGTAGTTGCTCGAAATATGTCATCCATTGTTGAACAACCTATTAAAAATGATGGACTCAATTTCGATTCAAGCGATGCTGCAACAGGAAGTGTTGGACCTCCAAACTCTAACGAAATCAATATTGGTACAAGTAACACTGAAGTCGACTATACTCATGAAAGTACTAGTGCTGCTGTAGAATCTGGAAGTATCACGCCAGTAATAGATGCGTGCAGCAGCCCTGCTGAACCCGATACTGATGATCATCATCAAGAAATTATTCCTGATTCCAGTACTACGGGGCCTTCAGTGCGTGTTCATCCCATGATGACACGCAGCAGGTGTGGAATTTTTAAACCCAAAGTATTTTTGACTGCTGAAGAAGAGGATGTCCCAACTACAATAAATGCAACACTAAAATCACCACATTGGTCTACTGTTGTACACGAAGAGTACAATGCCTTACAGAAGAATGATACCTGGTCATTAATGAAACTCCCAAAAGGAAGAACCACAATCGGATACAAATGGATATTTCGAATCAAAACAAATACGGATGGGACTGTACTTCGATATAAAGCCCATTTAGTTATTAAGGGGTTTTCTCAAACACTTGGTTTTGATTTTGGAGACACATTCAATCAAGTAGTTCATTTTTCTACATTCAACATTGTTCTATCGATTGTTGTTTCTAAAGGTTGGGAGCTTTGACACATCGGCATGGAGATTTAAATGAAGATATTTACATGCAGCAACCTCCTAGATTTGAGCAAGTTGATGAGAATGTCAAGCCTCTCGTGTGCAAGCTTCAAAAGGCTTTGTATGGTCTTCGACAAACGTCTCGTAATTGGCATGTAAAACTCAAAGAAAGTTTGCTACAACTTGGGTTCACAGTGTCTCGAGCAGATCCTTCCTTGTTTGTTAAACAATCAAGCAATGGATACATGTATGTACTAGTGTACGTAAATGATATAGTTATGATAGGGCAATCGTCTACACTAATTGAAGAGATTGTATCACTTCTACAAGCTCGTTTCTTTTTTAAGGATTTGGGGGAATTAAGTTTTTTTTCTAGGCATCGAGGTTCAACATATTGGTGACTCGATCTTGTCGAGTCAAAAGAAATACATCCTTGAGTTACTTGAGAAGACAGGGATGATGGCAGCTGCAGAATGTGGTACACCTATGGTAGTTGCGTCCAAACTTTCAAATGAAACAGGAAACTTGGTAAGCAATGCAAGTGATTACAGGAGTGTTGTAGGCTCATTATTGTATGTATGTCACATGACACCAAACATATCGTTTAGTGTGGCACAAGTTACACAATACATGCACGCTCCACGTGAAGCTCACTTTGTTGTTGTTAAAAGAATACTTCGTTATCTACGTGCTACCCTAAACTTTGGCCTAGTTTTTTCACCTGTCGAAAATGGACTAAATATAGCTTCCTTTGTCGATGCTGATTGGGGAGCTATCGTTGATGATCACATATCCATAACTGGATATGGCGTGTTCTTGGGCAAATGCTTAGTTACATGGTGCTCAAAGAAACAAAAAATTGTCTCTCGATCGACAATGGAGGCCGAATACAAGAGTGTAGCAGATGCAGCTGCTGACATAGCTTGAATAAATGCTCTCCTAACTGACCTTGGTATTCAACAAAGTCGTGAACCGATTGTCTGGTGTGACAATACCAGCACAGTGGCTATGAGTGTCAATCCAGTTTACCATGCTCAGTCCAATCATGTGGACCTTGATGTGCACTTTGCTCGAGAAAAGGTGACAGCTGGTCAACTGCAAGTTAGCTATGTCCCTACAATGCATCAAATTGTTGATGGATTCACCAAACCATTAGCTCTAGCTGTATTTGAGGAGTTTAGATCAAAAGTATGTGTGCATTCCTTTGAACAAAGGAAACAAGCAGAAGCAGGGAAAATGTTAGCATTCTAATGTAAGTGAGTGTGCAGCTGATCATAGCATACTTGTAACTAAGTCATGCACGTGTCATTAGCTGAATGAATCGGCTGTTAGTTAGTTAGTAATGCAGTTAGAGTTAACTCCTTATATGATGTTCATGCTTGTGTATATAAACTAATACATACCTCAGCAGTAAATATACAAGTTATGCAGTATTTCAGTGTGCAAATTACCATTCCAACAGGACGTGACTTTGGATTGCTCTCCACAAGAACACTTCCACCTTATGAGTGGCCAAACCAGCCCAAACCAGCTTACATATTCTCTCGGGTGTGGTTCTTGCACTAGAAGATAATTCAAAAAATGCCATGGGCGTGTAATTACCTGTAGAATCACCTACCCATTTTAAGTAGTCCCAGGTGGCCGAAGTATTTGTTGCTGTTGTTATATGATTGAGGAATATCTTCCATAACTCAGTTTCCTAGTCAAATAAACATCTGCGAAGTTGAATACTCCATGTCCATTAACTATGCTCCCAAAATTACAAACCTTTCCTTCTTTTCTCACAGCAAGAGCGAACAAACGAGGAAAAACAAATGCATCTTGATATATGTATTGGGATGTGTATGATTAAGATATGATTTGTCTTTCCTATATAATAGGAAATATATCACAAGCCACTTGATTGAGTGAGACTAGAAATGCATGGTCATGCTCGAATAAGTTGATATGATATATCACAAATTATTCGTTAATTCTAGTATACTCTAGATATCAAGAAACAATAGATGGGTTAAACAAATGTGACTATTCCAAGACTTGTGTCTATTCTAGATATAAATGACAAAAGGATATAATACATAAAAGAGTTGATCACGAAGATGATGTGTCGAATAATAATTTCTTGTAACTTAGGTGACAATGATATATTGCTAGATGTCACTCTCATTATATGTAATATTAGAAGTATTCTAATAATTACTACTAATGTTACAAGAACCTATAGGGTCACACCATATGATTGAAATTAGCAAAAATGTACAATTTGTTTTACGTTACTAAATTATATCTAGAGTTAATATATGTATATTTGATATACATATGGTTTTAATTATCCAAATATAGTAAATAAACATTAAAAGAATTTTTAATGTAATTCTGATTACAACTCTTTTAATGGATATTTAATTCGCAATAATTAAATAAGAGTTTAAATAAACGTTAAAGAATATAATTCAGATTATAAGTCTTAATGGACATTTAATTTGAATTAATTAAATAAGAATTTAATTAATTCAAAATAACTAAAAAATCCCTAATATGTTAGGGTAACTCGGATATTTGGTGTTTAAGGTCTAGCAGCCGTTTTTTTAATCTTCATCCGTTTTCTCAAAACTGTTTTTGGGAAAAGTAAAATTTTGCTCTAAATCGGGTGAACTGAGTAGAGGTCGAGACGTATTTTGGTGGAGGCTTACAATTAGAATCGTTCGTGATCACCATTAGTCGTTGTTGTGTTTGCTGATTTTCAAGGAATCAACTATAAGTATTCACATCATTTCCTCCTAATTTCGACTTTTCGTACTTGGATCGTTGGTGAGACCGTTGAGTTTTGTTTCCGCTGCACCATAAGGTGCGCCGACGGTCCAACATAAATTAGCAACAATATTATTGATTTTTGAAGCAACACCAGCTGGAATTTGGATAGGGAAATAAAGTACATTGGCAAATTATTTAGTACCTACCTTACCAACATCAGACGACCAAAGAGCAACTTGCCTTTCCATCCATTTAGTCTTGCATTGAATTTGTCCATAATGGGCTACCATAAACTCGATAAATTACAGCGATAGCCCAATGAAAGCCCAAGATATTTAGTCAGGAGGGAATCAACATCACATTTAATCAAACCAGCCCAAACAACTAATCATTGTCCTCCACGTTGATTCTAAACATTTTTAGTTTTGCTCAAGTTTAGTGTCTGTCCTGAAGCAACCTCAAAAACTCTCAGTACCCTCTTGATATTAGTTACGTGATCACTGGAAGCCTCTGAAAACAGGATGAGGTTGTCTGCAAAATGTAAATGAGACACGACTACTCCATTGAAACCGTCACTCCCCTAAATAATCCGATATCAATGGACTTACGAATAAGAGAGCTGAGTGCTTCGCCAATAATGTTAAACAAGAATGGTGAGAGGAGGCAGCCTTGATGAAGGCCCCTCTTGATAGAGAAACTGTAAGATGGGGAGCCATTAACTAGGACAGAGATAGAAGCCGTAGAAACACACAATTTGATCTAATTGTGCCAGTTCTCACCGAAACCCAAATTTAGCATAATCAGGTCGAGAAATACCCAATTGACTATGTGATATGCGTTTTTAAAATCAGCTTTGAACACCAGACTTCATGGTTATTCCTTTTAAGGTAATCGATAACCTCATTGGCTAAGTAGGGTGAAAACAACTCGACTTGAAATAAAAATTTGATTTTTTTTCAATTTCGAGTTATTCAAGTCAACTTGAATTTTTGATTTGATTTTTGAGTTCAAATCGAGTTCAGATTTTACCAATTGAAAAACTTAAAAATTGAAATTCAAAACGACGTTGTTTTGATTTTTAGGTTTAAATATTTCAAAACTATGTCGTTTAGTCATTTTTTCTAAATTCCTTTGCAAACCAATTAACAGCCAACAACACTTACATGAAGGTCAAAATCACTAATTCTCACCACCGCCAGCACCCATTCGTTTCATGATCGATCCCTAAATCAATTAGCACTAATTTCCAATCATTAGCAGTAATTTCCAGTCACCGATAGGCGGCGGCGCGACAACACTAGTTCTTTAGCATCACAACAAAACCCCCAAATCAATTAGAGGCTTCGACTCTAAGCACCCAAATTAGGTTCTTTTTTTCTGATGATGGGTTATCGTCTAGTAAATGTACACCTTGCAATGAGAATGGTCTGATTATTTGTCCCCTTTGTCGTTGAATTTCTTCTCTTAATTCTTTGTGTTATTGTAAAACATTATTTCTTTGATTCTTTGAACACTAATGTAAAATTGATTAATAAAATATATGATCAACCATCGTATCATGCATGCATGCTTTTCTTCAGCTTTATTTATACTACAAATGAAGCAAAAATAGCATGAAACATGACCTCATTGGTTCTAAATTTTGATTTATTATGGATTTTAATAATGGGAATTCGTGAATAGAATTCATAGAATGTTGTCGTTATGCTGTCATTTAGAACGGTTAAAGATCTTAGATAGGGTGATCTGTACACTAGAGTTTTAAATTAATAACATCAAAACACATGTACATATAATTTCATATGTTATTCTTATTAAAGTTGCAGACTAAGATGATTTTCATTTTGATGAAAGAATTTTAAAGATACTCAAGTCTTCAAGATGACAGTTATTGCTTGGTTTTGTCTCTTATGTTTTATAAATTCATCACAATTCTTGTTTTTTATGATTTTGTATATGAATGAATCATAAGGAACTCAAAGCATACAACCTTACGATCATAAATCAACTCAAAGTTCACAAAGTTCTTCTACATGTAAAGTCAATGATCCAACGAGTAATAAAAGTGTTCGAAAGAAACAAAAATCAAGAGAAACATGTTGGAATGATTTTAAAAAATATGTAACTAAAGATGAAGAAAATAGGGTAAGTTGCAATTATTATGACACCACTTACTGTATGGAAATCGAGGGTTCTACAATTAGTTTTAATAATCATTTAAAGACATGTTTAAAAAAACCTCGAGGCAATACTTTGAATTCTAAACAATAAAAAATAACAATACTTCAGCCTGGCCTTGAAAGTGAAGCGACAAAACTTTCAGCTTGAAAGTTTGAAGAACAGGCTATTAGAAAGTCATTGATTCACATGATAATCATGGATGTGCTACCTTTTTGAATTGTAGAGGAAGGAGGGTTTTAGTCATTTCTTTCTCTAACATACCCAAGGTTTCATCTCCCTTCTCGTTTTACAATTAGAAGGGATTATCTCGATTTATTAAACTCCATGAAGAGGTTAATAAAGATGGTTTTGAAAAAGATACATGTATAATTTGTTTGACAACTGACACTTGGACTTCACTGTAAAAAGTATCTTACATGGTTCTAACGACACATTGGATAGATGATGAATGGATATTGTAAAAGAAAATCATAAACTTCTGTTTGATAGTTCATAGTGTTGGAAAAGTAAAAAATGTTGGGAAACGTTCGGTGTGAAAGTGGTGCATTTATTGCACCGAATTCAAGCTGACAATTGTTGAAAAGTGGATGGAGAAATTGCATTTTAGTCCCTACACACTTTAGGATATTTACAAGTTTAATCTCTAAGCTTCAACTATAAATACCCTTACCCATTTAGCTTCAAAATCATTCTAAAATCATTCCTTCCTCCCAATACTAAAGAGTTTAGAGAGTTCTCTTGTGAGTTGTGAGTGTTTTGTAAACACCTGTAAATTTTCTCTCTTTAGTAAAAGATCTACAGTAGTCCGGAGACGTAGGCAAAATTTGTTGAACTCCGTTATCATTTTCGGGTATTATTTTTCTGCTTTTATTTCGCATTCTCACTAATCTGGTTATAGGGAAATTACTCGTTTATTTCCCAACAATTGGTATCAAGAGCTTTTAGTGGTGAATTTTTTCGGTTTTTCTACGAGGTTATTATTCACGTGAATAGTGAATTTTGTGAATAGTAAAAATTGGTCGACGATACAAATTTGTCGACGGAGGTGTTCTAATAGTGGTGGTTCGTAGAAATTGTCATAAATGATCCAAAGAAGTCAGATTTTAGTGGGAGCAATGGCTGCAGACGAAGGATATGTGAAAATTGAGAAGTTCGATGGTGTGGACTTTGGCTTTTGGAAGATGCAGATTGGAGATTTTATGTACCAAAAAAATATATATCAACATCTCTCAAGAAAGCAACCAGAGGGCATGAAGAATGAAGAATGAAGATTGGGCTCTTCTCGACAGACAAGCCTTCAGAGTTATCCGACTGACGTTATCCTGCAATGTTGCTTTCAACATAGCAAAGGAAAAGACCACGGCGGGTCTTATGGAGGCTCTCTCTAGTATGTATGAGAAGCCATTAGCCTTAAATAAAGTTCACCTGATGATGCGATTATTTAATTTGGTGATGGCGGAAGGGGCATCAGTGGCTCAACACCTAAATGAACTCAGCACAATCACAACCTAGTTGAGTTCCGTGGAAATTGAATTCGACGATGAAGTTTGAGCTTTAATTTTCTTATCATCTCTACCAGACAGTTGGAATGCTACTGTTACAGCAGTCAGTAGCTCGTTGGGAAACAACAAATTAAAATTCGATGATGTTCCGGATCTGGTATTGAGTGAAGAAAATCGACGGAGAGAATCGGGTGAAGCATCAAGCTCCTCAGCCTTGCACACGGAGTCTAGAGGGAGAACTTCAGAATGAAATTCAAATCGTGGTAGATTGAATTCCAGAATGGAAAATCTAGAACGGGAAAGAAAGATTTTAACTGTTATAATTGTGGCAAGAAATGTCACTTTAAAAGAGATTGTCGAGCACCGAAGAAAGATACTGACACACAGGGATTTGCCAACATGACATAGGAGACAGGTGATATCATGATTCTAAGCGTGAACAGCTTAATTGAATCATGGATCTTAGATTCAGGGGCATCTTTCCACTCCACCCCATGCCAAGAAATCATGAAGAACTATGTCAGTGGTGATTTTGGGAAGGTTCATCTAGCTGATGATGAAACCTTGAAGATCGTCGGAAAAGGAGACATCCGATTAAAGTTGTCAAACCAGACCACCTGGAAGCTGAAAGGAGTGAGACATGTTCCTGGCCTCAAAAGAAATCTAATATTTGTTGGACAGCTTGATGGAGAAGGATATTGTACAACCTTTTCAGGCTGTGAATGGAAGATTACCAAATGGGCACTCGTCATTGCTCGTAGTAAGAAGACTGATACTCTCTATGTAACCTCAAATTTGGAGAATATCATTGCAGTAACAGATGCTAATGGAAAATCAAACCTATGGCACCAAAGGCTTGGCCATATGAGCGAGAAAAGGATGATGACACTTTTGTCAAAAGGGAAGCTGCCGGATCTAAAGAATATAGATGTCAGACTATGTGAGGATTGCATCTTTGGCAAACAAAAGAAAGTAAGTTTTGCAAAGATTGGCAAGACACCCAAGGCTGAAAAGTTAGAGTTGGTTCATACTGATGTATGGGGACCATCTCTATATCCATCTCTTGCATGCTCACTATATTATGTCACCTTCATCGATGATTCTAAAAGGAAGGTGTGAGTTTATTTTCTGAAGAAGAAATCAGAAGTCTTTGATACCTTCAGAAAATGGAAGGTCGTGGTGGAAAATGAGATTGGTTTGAAAGTTAAGCGGTTGAGGTCTGATAATGGATGAGAGTACAAAAATAGTAGATTCAAATAATTTTGCGCAAACAATGGGATCAAGATGGAGACAACAGTTCCCATGAAACTGTAGCAGAATGGTGTAGCAGAGCGCATGAACAGAACTCTTAATGAACGTACCAGAAGCATGAGGATACATGTCGGCTTGGCTAAATTACTATGGGCTGAAGCTATTAACATTGCAGCTTACCTGATTAACCGTAGGCCCTCAGTTCCCTTGGATGGTGGAATACCAGAGGAAGTTTGGAACTAGAAAGAAATAAACCTTTCACACTTAAGAGTGTTTGGTTGTATTTCTTATGTACACATAAATTCTGCTGAAAGAAGTAAACTTGATGCCAAGTCCAACAAACGTGTCTTTGTTGGTTATGGTGGTGATGAGTTTGGTTACCGATTTTGGGACTCTGAAAATCGAAAGATCATCAGAAGTAGAGATATCATTTTCAATGAGAATGTGATATACAAAGACATGTCAACCGTAGAATCAAGTAACTCTAATACCAAATCTAAAACAAAGGAATTTACTGAGTTTGAGGAGATTTCTGAAAATGATGTTCAGATCAGTCCTGAAGAAATTCAAGAAGAACCAGGCACACCAGAACTGAGACGCTCCTCCAGAATTCCTAAACCAACCCAGCGTTATTCGTCTTCTTTGCACTACTTATTACTAACTAGCAATGGTGAACCAGAGTGCTATGATGAAGCAATGCAGGTGGAGGATTCAGTCAAGTGGGAGTCTTCCATAAAAGATGAGATTGACTCACTTATGTCAACAAAGACAGTGACTACGGACAAACTGAAGTTGTGTTCAGCTTCAGCTGGCATGCTAGAGTAACAAGACCAGAAATGCTGCTGCATTGATCGAGGTGTGAAGACAGATTAAAATCAGTTTTCAAGTGGGAGATTGTTGGAAAAGTAAAAAATGTTGGGAAACTTTCGGTGTGAAAGTGTTGCATTTATTGCACCGAATTCAAGCTGACAATTATTGAAATGTGGATGGAAATGCATCGAATTCAAGCTGGCAATTGTTGAACAGTGGATGGGGAAATTTCATTTTAGTCTTTGCACACTTTAGGATATTTACAAGATTAATCCCTAAGCTTCAACTATAAATACCCTTACCCATTTAGCTTCAAAATCATTCCAAAATCATTTCTTCCTCCCAATACTAAAGAGTTTAGAGAGTTCTCTTGTGAGTTGTGAGTGTTTTATAAATACCTGTAAATTTTCTCTCTTTAGTAAAAGATCTGTAGTAGTCTGGAGACGTAGGCAAAATTGGTTGAACTCCGTTATCAATTTCGGGTATTATTTTTTCGCTTTTATTTCGCATTCTCACTAATCTGGTTATGGGGAAATTACTCGTTTATTTCCCAACATATAAAGGTGAAAGCATAGGTCAAGACCTTGAAAAATGCATCCAATATTGGGAGATTGACAGGGTCTTCACTAGTATAGTTAATAATGCATCTGCTAATGGTGTTGGTATTGAATATTTGAGAAACAAATTGAACCATCGAAATACTTATGTTGCAAATGGGAAATATATACATATGAGATGTGTTGCATAAGTTGTTAATCTCGCCGTTCAAGAAGGTGTTAAGTATGTTTCTTTGTATGTTGACCGAGTTAGAACTACTGTGAGGTATATAAGGGCATCACCATCAAGGATGAAAAACTTCTATGATCGAGAAAAACAAGAAATGATAGATACTAAAGCTCATTCACGTTTAGATGTATCTACTAGATGGAATTGAATGTATATGATGTTGAAGGTGGTTGAAAAATATGAGCACATTTGATTCATATGCTAGAGATGGCAATAGTTTTCTCGATCAAAATCCCTTTAAGAACACCGGTTTTTTTAGGTTGGATCTGTAGGAAAAACTTCGGGTTAAGGGATTTATAAAGCTTAGGTGAAGAATTATACTTGAATTTAAAGAGTATGGGTTGAAAAAAAAGATGAAGTGGAAGACTTGTTTTTGGGAAATATTAGTACATACGACGATGGAATGAGATGAATTAGAAGTGCAGAAAAGGAGGAGAAGCATTGTTGTTAAATGAAAAAAAAGAAGTGAGGCAGATGGTTTTATTTAATGAAATTTGTGAAATTTCTGTAAAACTTGTGGAGTCACTACAGCAAAAGTGGCTTGTTGCGGCATTTTTTTATTTATAGCGGCGTTTATAAGCGCCGCTAAAAAACACCTGCGGCGTTATGACAAATACCGCTAAAAGTGCCACTGAAAATAGCGCCGCTAAAGTTCGCACCGTTTTTCAACAAAAAACGCCGCAATATGTCACAACATATAGCGGCGTTTGTTGAAAAACGCCGCCAAAGTTGTTAATATTTAGTGGCGTTTTCTTCACAAACGCCGCAGTAGGTTTTGATGTTTAGCGGCGTTTTCTTCACAAATGCTGCAATATGTCTTGAGATTTAGCGGCATTTTTAGCGAAAACGTTGCAATATGTGTTGAGATTTAGCGACGTTTTTAGCTAAAACGTCGCAATATGTGTTGAGATTTAGCGACGCTTTTAGCTAAAACGCCGCAATAGGCGTTGAGGTTTAGCGGCATTTTTAATACAAACGCCGCTAAAAATTGGTATATAGTGGCGTTTTTATGATACAAACGCCGCTAAATGTATGGTATATTACGGCGTTTTTGTTACAAACGCCGTTAAATAACACATAATTTAACAATTCTAAAAATTATGCTTAATACCCCAAATCTATTTTTTCAACCTATTCCATTATCCAACAAACAAAACAGTAATAACATCAAACTATATATCTATAACAAGCAACATAAAATCCAATATAATAAATAAAAGTTTTCATTAACGTAATATAAGTTAAGTTAAACACAGTTCAGTAACATTAACATAATGCTCATAACATAAATGAGGCTACGATGGTGGATTCTGAGGTTGCGTTTTTTGTATCATCAACATCATATCATTGAGTCGTTTTTCAAATTCTTCATATCTCTGCTGATATGTTGATTCTCTCTGTGCTGCCACTGCTTCTCTCTCTGCTTCTGGTGCTGCTCTCTCGGCTTCCCTTGCTTCATTTTCCGCTTTCACGTTAGCCATTTATTGATCCATCTCAGCCAACTTTTCTTTTAAACGACCAACTTCTAATTGGGAAGATCGAGACTGTGATGACATGTACTGTGATGAACTGGATCCAAAATATTTGGTGGGAGTAATGAATGATCCTTGACAGCGCACCCGGTCATATCTTTCAGGACCCAAAACGTCATTAATAGCTTGGTTTTCAATGTCATCATCATTAACAATACCTTGACTCGAAGCAGTAGCATGATACTCCGCCCTTTTCTCCCTCAATTTTTCCTAATAATACAGTAAATAATTAATTAAAATAAAAAAATGTCATGGTACAAATATAAATAAAGTCAGGTAAATTTAAAACATCTACCCAATAAACGTACCATAATTTCTACAGCGTCAGCAGTCATAGGAGTGTCATCCTTCTTCGTATGTGTCATGTCGAAGAGTTGGATTCGACCAACTTTAGAATCAGATGTATTTTCCTAAAATGTACCATAATGTCATTACTATGAGTTAGTATGTACATGAAATACAAAAAAACTATTTCAATAATCTATAATACATCCTCATGAGCTATACAAGCAAAGCTCTTCAATCCAGCCGTGTGCGTAAACTTTTGTTGTTGCCTGCTAGCAACACCAACATGCTCTCAGTCCTACAATGTCAAACAACCACTTATAATGATGATTTAAATTTCGTTACAAGTATTTATGAAAAATACATCATACTTGGCCTTTTTGAGAACTCCAAAATCTGACTGCATCTTCTCATTGGTACCTGAGCATTCCTGGTGGGATTGTTTGCAACTTCTCTTCAAGGCTGAGATCATTCTTGAAGTATTTCTTCTTTAAGGAGATCTTGCGGTCCCTCCATCTCTTCCCTAACGCTTGCTTCACATAATCGTCAGAGACCTCTAAAACAAATTTCTCCTATACAGGAAATAAGTGTGCACCGTAAGTATAAATTAGTATTGAATTTCTATAGAGTATCTATTATAATGACATTATTACCTTAACAAAATCCAACGCTTGATTTTTGTTACTATTAGGCATTTCATGCCATGACTCATAATTGATCGGTAACAGATTCGCATTACGTCCAACTATGCCTAAGTAACCTGCTAGAAGACGTGATTATGGGCCAATAGGTTGACTGGTATCGTTTCTTGAAACTTTGACACGATGCCCAGGAGGAAGTTGGTATAATTCCTTCAAAGTTGTACATCCTCGAGTCTTGCACGTTCCAGCATTTTCAACTATTTAAGAAATTATTAAATGTCAGTTTTGAAAATGAACAAAGTAGTAAATAAAGTTTCAAAGATTACCTTGAATTTATACTTCTTCAACAGTTTCAGGAACGTCGGAAGACTGTGGTGCATTCGATTCCTCGTTATTTCTTTCTTCATGGTCTTCAGTAGCTCGAACAACCCGCAAATCAGTTATTTTTCTCCTCGGCATTTATATCTGTAATAAACAAACATGAGTAATGAAAAATGATTTAATTAATGAATACATTGAAAGACAACATGTTAAAGGTTATAACATTATAAATAAATAAATAAAGATATAAAATCATACAACAGTCTTATGTAATGTCAGTTGTCATAAATATCTTCATCAACGTCCTCCCCAACCCATTGAAATTGTGTTGTACTGATAGTTTAATCTAAGTTTTGTGGTAGTAGAGGTAAGCATTCTGATCTTGTTTCAATGTCATCTCTACTTCCATCCCCGATGTCTATCAAGTCTCTGGGAGTATTTCGAAGCACAACATACCAACCGTCATCCATTGGATCATGACAATAAAATACTTGTTTCACTTGAGAGGAAAATATATATGGTTCATCCATCAACCGTTGACCCGTGTGAATTAATCGAGAGAAATTCACCATTGAAAACCCGAATTGATCTCTTTTTATACATCTGTTTACATCAACCCAGTCACACCGAAACAACACAACCTTTCGTTTTCCATAATAATCTAACTCAATAATGTCTGTAAGATTTCCATAATAATTGACCTCTCCATCCTGCGGATTATTGTCCCTTACAGTAGCATAACTTGTAGTTGACAAAGTAACTACAACTCCACAATTTTGTGTCCTCCTTAATCTTTCACGAGATTCCATGTGGAACCTGAACCCATTAATGAGGAAGGCATTATAGCTTTTAACTATTCTATTCGAACCTTGAGAAAGCCATTTAACTTCTTCACTAACTTCTCTCCCACTCTAAACCTATTACACATGAATGGTGAATTAATTTGCATTGATATCGATATAAAAAGCAAGACATATATTATTTATAAGTGTTCCATAAGATTTAGTTGCTTACCGTTTGGCCTAACCATTCATGAAAAGTTTCTGTGAATAACTTATGTAGCTGTCGCTGATTTAATCTTCGGGAGCGTGCTTGAGATCTCAATACTTCTTTAAACTCACTATAAAGAATAGTATATCGTTAAAAATTGATAAATATAAAAGATAAAGAGATTTCATTAGGATTGGGTCCGAAAGACTTACGTGCGAAAGTGATCTATTGAATCGTGATGGAAAAGAACATATCGGTGTGCTTGTACCCAAGACGTGTCATCTAAATGTGCAATTTCAGCTTTCCCTAATGGTTGACCATAACTTCCAAACAAATAATGTTGAGATAAGTCATCAGTACCTAACACATCATTTCGATTTGGTCTATTCCATCTTGTTTCAACATCTTCCAAATATCTAGAGCAAAATGTCATACATTCCTCTGCCAAATACCCTTCAGTAATTGATCCTTCCGGATAACGCTTATTACGACAATAAGACTTCAACTTGCCCAAGAACCTATACAAAAAACAACATACTACGTAAATACATTTTATTCAAATGTATAATCAGTAGTAATTTGAAACGTGTAATTCAATTAACACCTCTCTATAGGGTACATCCATCGATAGAAAACGGGACCACCAACTCTTGCTTTGTGAGGAAGATGAATTAACAGATGCACCATAATTGTGAAGAATGAAGGCGGAAATATCTTCTCCAAGTTGCATAAAGTCAAGACGACTCGATCTTATAGTTTATCAAGTTCTTCAACCATTAGAACTTTCCCACAGATGGCTTTCATTATATTAGAAAGTTCAATGATACAAGACGTCACCTTACTCGACATGCAACCGCGAACAGCTACTGGTAGCAAATCTTGCATTAATATGTGATAATCATGAGACTTTAAACCATAAAGTCTTCGATCTTTAACACTAACACATCGAGAAATGTTTGATGCATACCCATCTGGGACTTTTATATCCTTCAACACTGTGCAAAACACTTCTTTTTCTCTCTTCAAAAGAGAAAAAATAGAAGGCGGTAAGAAATTTCTTCCATTCTGACGTATTTGCGGATGAAGATCATGTCGAATTCCCATGTCCACTAAGTCAAGTCGACTCTTAAGATTATCTTTAGATTTTCTACCATCATTCAGAATGGTCCTGATAATATTCTCACAAACATTCTTCTCAATATGCATTACATCAAGATTATGTCTCAAAATCTGCTTTTTCCAATAAGGCAACTCGAAGAATATACTCCTCTTTTTCCACAATTCTACCTCATTTGGATCATCCTCTTCATCAGACTCATCATCAGTTTGTTCGTCAACTTCAACCTCTTCATTGATTTGTTTTGCCTTTTTCTTTGATCGTGTACTAGTTGGTTGATTCATCTTTCCATAAGTAAAATTGATATTTTTCAACATTCTGAATAGTTCAGAGCCGGTTGTTTGGTTAGGAGCATTTCGAAACTCTTCATCACCATCAAACATATTCTTCTGAGTTAAAAATCTATGATTATCAGGTAACCACCGACGATGTCCCATATAAGAGAACTTTTTTCCATTAACCAACCACTTCGAACATGTTTGTGCAGCACAACAAGGACAAGCATAACGACCTTTGGTACTCCAACCAAATAAATTTGCATATGTAGAAAAATCATTAATTGTCCATAATAAAGTAGCACGTAAATTAAAGTTCTCCTTCGTCAACAATCGTACGTTTCGACCCCTTCCCATAACTGTAGCAACTCTGCAATTAGCGGCTGCATGTAAATATCAATATCATTTCTGGGGCATTTCTCGCCGGGGATTATCATGGATAAGATGAAAGATGATTTTTTCATGCAAATCCAGGGAGGCAAATTGTATGGAACAAGTACAACAGGCCAAGTATATGAAGTACTCATGAGTTTGAATGGATTAAACCCATTAGTTGCAAGACCGAGCCTAACATTTCGAGGATCTCTCGTAAAACTTGGATACTTGTTGTCAAATGACTTCCAAGCTAAAGAATCTGCAGGATGCCGTAATAATCCATCATCGGTTCTTCCAAAATGATGCCACCTCATAGACTCAGCAGTCTTGGAGGACATAAACAATCTTTGTAGCCTAGGTATAAGAGGAAAATATCGCAGAATCTTGACCGGTTTCTTTCTTGATCGTGCTTGAGCTTCATCCTCAGTAACATTTTCTACCTCCCTAGTCATCCATCGAGATTTTCTGCATACATTACAAGACTCCTGATTTTTTCGATCACCTCAATACAACATACAATCATTAGGACAACTATGAATTTTTTCATATCCAAGACCCAAATATTTTATCATTTTTTTCATATCTTTGCATGATTGAGGGATTTTTGCGAAAGGAAACACTTCTCTTAGTAACTCCAACAATTGTGTAAAAGAGTTACCAGTCCACCCTCCCAGGCATTTTAAGTGGAAAAGACGAATGCAGAAATAAAGCTTTGAAAATTTTGATCCGTCATAAAGTTGTTCATTCATTTCATTCAGCAACTTTTAAAACTTCGCCGCTTCTCCATTTGGCTCTTCATCACATCCAATTCTTCCCATCTCAACGAAATCATTAACATCATTCTGACAAACATTTTCTGTAACATACGGCTGATAATTGTGTATATTAAATGCATCTCGTAACATCCCTTCCATGTCATCTTCTCTAAAAGTTGGATGGTGAGAAGGAGCAGGATAAGTCAAATAACTCGTGGAAGCATATCTATCTGAAACAAACTCTCCATGAAAGATCCATTTTCTATACCCCCGAAAAAATCTAAAAACAACTAGATGCTCGTTCACAACTTCACGAGTGTGCCAATTAATGTTAACACACTGCTTACAAGGACAAAGAATCATATTATCTTGACTTGCATTCAGAAAAGAAAAATTTAGAAAGTTTTCGACTCCATTTCGATATTCGACGCTAACCCTTGAGAAATCCATCCAAGTTTTTGACTCCATTTCGTCTTTCTGGAGTTTCAATTACAAATGTTAAATGCTAATATTATACATAACAAATAGAACCTAAACATAAGCTTTGAACTTCTTATTTAGTGCATAATAATATTAAGATGAATATAGAAATAATCACTCCTACATTATGAAATTTTAAATTGCTAAAATTGTATGGGAGCAAGTGTATCTATGTTATTTTATAAAAAATATAAGGGTGAATATATAAAACTGCATAGTATAGAACTAATCATTTTCACAGATGTTTCATCGAAATCAAGCATTTATATCTAAACAAACTAATGTTTCAAGGGTAAAAATAGAGGCATGAAGAACTTACAAATGAGTTCATTACCTTTGTTCCATGTCAGAAAGGTTCAAGAAAAATAGAAAAATAGTAACCCAAAAGTATAACGGATAGAAGATTACCTTTGTTTCTTGACAAATGAGTTCCTCAGAAATGAATAAAATTCGATATGCTCAACTCAATTAGCACCTACGAAGAGAGAAACATATGAATTATTGATTTTAATCACTGATACTCAATTACATCCATCAATAGGGTAGTGTCAAACTATTTATTTTTATTATGCATGCTCTGCCAACAAGATCATACAGAATATCAGTAATGTAGGAAATCAATCCACCTTGTACCCTCCCATAATAAAATTTGAATTAGTCTTGAATGTTAACACTATCGTAATGTAGGAAATCTGAGATTATCTTTGGCGTGGCCATGCCGGTAATGTCCATTTGGTTGACTTAACACCCCACTGACTCTATCAGCTTCCTTTTCCCCGCATGCAATTCTCCCTTACAAATCTAATAATCCAAGTGATTATAATATAATATATATTTATAATTTTTTAATTATTAATAATATTTTTTTTATAAATATAGTTTTTTAAACTTAAGATCTCAAGGTATAATATTCCTTTTCTAATACATATAGAGTAAGTGTATTTAATTGTACTCGTTTCGGTTCTCATATTTTTTTAGATAATGGGTTTTAAATTGATTACAAGCACTATTTTTTTTATAAACAAACTCATGTTTCAATGGTAAAGATAGAGGCATGAAGAACTTACAACGGAGTTCATTACCTTTGTTCCATGTCATTCTATAAAATTCAAAGAAATAGGCTTGCCAGAAATGTAACTTCAACAAAAAGAAAACAGATTGAAGTGCCATATACTTTTTAAATTTGCTCATGGTGTTATATTGGAGCACAATAAATAATAAACCTAAAGAGGGCCACAATGAAATTCACGAACCATGTTATTTACTCCATAAATGAGAAATTGTACGTTCTTTCCCAATAATAACAAAATCTTCACTTAAATGCATTAAATCATTTGTCAAATCATTTGTCAACATTTGCAAAACAACATGTATGTTTCAATTATCAGGGAACCAAATAAAACCAAAGTGGTGAGAAACACAAGTAAATGAGAAAGAAAACACCAAGAGCTATTTACGAGTTTTACGCATCTCATTTTCAACCAAATCAGAGAGAAAAGCTTAACACTTTATGAGTAAACATGTAAATCAATTGCAGTCACTATAGGACTGGTAAATATACATCAAATAAAATTAACTTAGATCAGATCTGGGAGTTCTTATGAAATACAAGAAAATATGGCACTAATAAATAAGATCATACTGGATAACGACCTCAAAGGAAGCTCCCTTCTAAAAACGAGATTTACATAAGCACCCAACCCTCTCCAGATTGATGCAAACTCAACAACAATGTACCTAGACAAGTATAAGTCATCTTGGAATTTTAGAAAACTAAACAGATGAAAGAACGAACACGGAAATAGAAAATCTATCGTACCCTCCTCCAAATACAACAACACGCTTAGGTAAGTCCTCCAAACTCAATGCTTCATCAGAAGTTATGCCCAACTCCTAAAACATAAAACAAGGAGAGTTAAGAAACAAAAAAGGAGAATGATAACCATTCTGCTTTAAAAACATAACCAATGTGGTGTAACTATTTGTTATTTGTCCATGAACTAAGTTTGAACATATTTCTAACACAAATTACAAACAAAAAATGATGAAGCGGAAGAAGCCAGCAAAAGAAACTAAAACCCAATATTCTTGTAACAATAGAAAGATTCTAAACAAAAGGCTAAAGTTCATAAATAATGGAGTGAAAATCGCAATATGCACAATGAACAAAATTTGCATACCTGCAACGATATACAAACCATAAACAAATTAAATCGTTGGTTTTGATAAGAGAAACAAAACATAATTATGACACACACTTCACTAATTTTAATCATACTGCCTTTAAAGGTACGCACTCCATAAATTTAAATATTGCCTCTATGGCATATCTTGCTACCAACTTAACCATCAAGTTAATTGGCTTCCAGTAAAAAAACACAACTTAAAAGCAATTAAAATAGATTTTCAATCTGGAATCACAGGTCTATCAGTTACGAAAGGTTTGTTTACACAATCCTTTGCTGCAATAAATGAAATGCTAATCGTAAGGCTACGTAGAGCTATGGACTACGCATTACAAAATTCATCACGTTGAATCAACTACTAAGAGAAAGAAAGCCTAACCTGGGTATCACGAAAATCTTCTCATTTTCGTCACGTAATTTTTTATCCGAGTCTGAAATCAGAGAGAAATCGAAGGGAAACAAGGGAAGAAGGGTTAAGAAATACTAGGTTAGATTTGGGATTTTACTTATCGGCCGAAGAATGGTGTACTACTTGCGACGACGTTGGAGGCGAAGGAAGCTGGGCACAGTGAAGGAGATGGCTTCTGTAATTGGCGTGAGGGAACGAATAATAGTGATGGAAAAGAGGGCTAGGGCTAGAGGAGAATTAAAACGGACTTTGCGGCATTTAAATATACAAACGCCACTGAAGGGTAACCAATTGCGGCGTTTTTAATTAAAAACACAACTAATGTTAAAAACATTTGCGGCATTTTTTGCCAAAACGCCACTAAAGTACGAATCATTTGCGGCATTTGTTAGAAAAACGCCGCTATATGTGGAACCTATTGCGGCGTATTTGTAAAAATGCTGCTAAATTACTAATATTTTGCGACGTTTCTATGAAAACGCCACTATATTCCAACTCTTTTACGGCGTTTCTATGAAAACGTCGCTAATTACCTTTATTTAGATAAAATTAAATGATTTTACATATTTCATTTGTACTCTACATTTTTATACAAACGCCGCAAAAGGTGGGTTATATAGCGTGGTTTTTTATACAAACGCTGCTAAATACATTGATTTATATAAAATCAAATATTTTATAAATATTTAATTTATGCTCTACATAAGTACATAAATTTACTCCTCTTTTTGTTTAACCTAATTACTAACAACCATACATTTCAATTAAGCCATAAGTTACGCATAAATATACTTGACAGTAGAGGCAATAATAAAATTTAGAAACATTAAAGTTATGCATAAACTGTTTTTTCATCATATTGTTCACTAGAATATATTTAGTTGTGCTCCTTCTTGGGGAAAGGACGTAGGAAAGTTGTTTTCCTTGTTTGACAATGCATCGTTAAGTTTTTGCTCCCTGTAAACTCTATATGGAGAAACTCTTCATCCATTTCACCAAATAAATCCCCAACCTCTGGTTCACCAAGAAGACTCTTTGCGCGCTTCAGTGTTTCACTTGAAACAGATAACGACCTTCCACCTACACTATGAAACTTGATTGGAGGTTGCTTGGGAACTAAATCAAACATTAAATTAAATTTAAATAGATGATATAAGTGTTTACTTGGAGTAACAGTTGAGGCAACGTCGTCTTCATTGAGGATAGATACTGCTTTTGCAATTGAAGATTCTTTCAACGCCACAGAGTTACCAAATTCGGTTCTAAACATCGGGTATTTATCCACTCCTCTATCATCGTTCTTAATAAGCTTCGAAGATCCTACATGCGTACGATCTATGAAATTTTACTGACCGTAGAAAAATAGTATATATAGAATAGCGACTTAAAGATTTATAGATTATTACCTTCAACTAGGAGATCGACCATGGAAGGGTATGGAGCAATAGAAGTTCCTTTCGGCTCATCATAGAGTTTCGACGGCGAGACCGGACCGATAGCCTCCCAATGATAATTTGATCCATCGTCAGAGCAAATACGCCTCGTAGACAATCCTACGATAATTTCTCTTACTCAACGCAACACCTGCTCCTTTTTTCTCCAATACATTAGCTTTCTAGGTTTTCCCCATTTTCAGAATACCAACAAAAACAAAAATGAAAATATCATTACTGATAAGAGGAATCAAACCGTGCAATTGTGTTATAGTTCCTCGGTCAGAGGGCCGATTTGATCGTCGGGAGATTTAAAAGACGACGTCGCTTGGAATTGTACTCAGCATGTTGTTATACCAGAGAAGAAGCTTTGAGGGAAGAAGAGTTGAAATGATTTTAGGGTTCAGGTAGGAGAAAAGAGAGGACCATATATTTAACATTTTGCGGCATTTTAAAAAAAACGCCACTATATCACATATTTTTTGCGGCGTTTATACAAAAAAACGCCAATATTGAATAACACTATTGTGGCGTTTGTCTAAAAACGATGCTAAAGCATTATTTATTACGGCGTTTGAGATATAAATGCCGCTAATTTATCATTCTATTACGGCGTTTGTGGTATAAACGCCGCTAAATTACCACTATATTGCGGCGTTTGCCGTAAAACGCTGCAAAATTCTTCTCTATTACGGCGTTTTTTGGAAAAACGCCACTATATGTATATTATATTGTAGCGTTTGTACAAAAAACGCTGCTAAAGTATCACATATTGATGAAGCATATTGCAGCGTTTTTTAAAATTGCCACTATAAACAACAATATTGCGGCGTTAATCAAAAAACGCTGCACTATTACTACTCTATAGCGGCGTTTTTATAAAAACGTCGCTAAATGACTAATCTTTTACGACATTTGTTGATAAAACGCCACTATAAATAACTCTATACCAGCGTTTGTGCCATAAACGCTGCTAAATTACCATTCTATTGCGGCATTTTTGCAACAAACGCCGCTAAAGTATCATTTGGCAGCATTCGGAATATAAACGCCGCTATATTCTAAAATATTATGGCGTTTACTCTCCAAACGCCGCTTAAGAACACTTTTGCTGTAGTGAGTGTGGACTTAGAAGATGTTTTTTTAAGTGTAATAAACAGATGATAAAATTCCAAGGATGGTCTATTTAGAACCCTAAGTTACGAAGGTTTCGTATCGAAATTTAGTGTTGGATCTCATGAGAACAGAGATTCTATATCATGTCATGTCTCATCAGATCTTCCCATGTGTTACGTTACAACTTTTTTCTTGCATTTTATATGATTTTTTTTTACAAGTAATGCATTTCATTTCCATAAGTAAAACATTTCAACAATCAGTCAACTAACACAGATAAAGGACGTAATTGATAGTTATAAAAAAATTAATCAGATAATTATCTTTTAACCTTAATTTTTTCCATAGTAATTGATAATGGATAATTTGTCAAAATTTTTATCAAAAGAAAAAACCTGGTATTCTTTAAAAGAAGTATACTTTTCTAAACAAATCTTAGGAGATTTGTGAACTTTATCTTTGTTATTGTTGTTATTGAATTTCCTATTTGGGATATAAAAACTAAAATCCATTTGAATTTCCTATCTTTCTTTATCACATTAGTTAGATGTTATGATAAGAAAAATTAATTAAAAGATATATTTAATTTTTTGAAATGGGAGACGTTAAGACTCGAAGAGGCTATCATTCTCAGTCAAATTTGGACGATTGTCGTCGACAGGGATTTTCCATTTTCGTGGACAACTTTAGTAAAAGAGTACATCAGGGAGCATTGGGCTAAGTCATTCAAGTGTTCGACATCGTTTTAGATGTGATTAATGCATACAATAATAGGGAAAGATTACTAAAAAATACATTTATGTTCGTGAGATTCAAGATTCGAGATGAAGCCTTTGTTGTAGTTGGAAAGGGGTCTGGGAGACTGATTGATGGTTTAAAGAAGAGAGACAGTCTGGCTAAGAGAGCGAAAGAATTGCAGACGGGCGAGAAGAGAATGAATTTGAAGGGGGTGAGGTCGTTTAAAGAAGCTTTGTTGGGGCGAGTAGATCCAAGTAGGGTTCAAGCTGCCGAAGTTCCTGAGGTTCGGTGAGCATTACCTACAACCTTCAGGAAATGGATGATGGAACAGGAGATAGTAGCTTGAAGACTATTTGCATTCCAAAAGCGGACACCGATTAGAGAAGGAGATGTCTGGTGGTTCGAATGAAAGGTATGTATAACGAAGTATTAGTGGATAACATGCTTCTCGTGGTACTCCAGTTTCTAAGTGAAGAGGAACTCCAAAAATGTTGGCAAAAAAGAGAAGAAATAATTTATATGTGGTTTGACGAACTTGAGATGCTAATCGTGTTTAATAGGAAACGAAATGTCAATGTCTGGGGTGCTTTAGAAGATGTCCCGTAGAAAGTATGGAATGAAAAATTCTTCCTGGAGCTACGCAAAAGATGGGGAATGCCACGTTAAGGCATGAACGGTTTGATGTGGCCAGGATGCTCATTACAGTTCGAAAGGTATCATGTGTCCCCGATAGAGTCGCAATTGTTATAAACGGTAGAGTCTCTAATTTAAAAATCAAGGTGGAGAGTACGATGGCGATAGACTATATTGGGATGGTCGGTTCCCGTTTGAGAAAGAGATGGGGTTGGAACCTAATAATATGGTGGATCACCCAAATGAGAATGAAGGTTCTATGGTAGCATCAACCAATGAGGAAAATGAGAGGAGTGAGTTTGATGAAACGCTGAACAATAATCCTTCATTACTAGTGAATGAGATCGTTCGATGGGAGGAATCAAAGATCAAGGATAGTGGATTACATATGTCAAAATCAATGTTGAGCACTACTGGTTTGTACAAAGTACCAATAAATTCGGGGAGTAGGATAGGTGATCAGTTGGGACAGGCTGAGGGTGGTGTTGTGGAGGAAGTATACTCCCATCCATATCTAATAGCTCGAGACTATTAGATGTGCCTATAGAAGCTGTTGATATCACGACATTAATAGGTGTGGGAAAAGAATTGCTATCCAAATCGAATGATCAATTTGAGCATCCCAATCTGGGTGTGAGAACAACAAACATCTGCAACAAAGACATTAAGAAGGTGATTAAGAAAAAATAGAAGAACAAAAACCTTACCAAAAGGAGCAAAAGGATCCAGAAACATGGTGAATGTTATTCTGCCCGTAGACTGATCAATCAGCCCTTGTGTTCTGCTCGACATATTCTGGCGAACGAGTTAATCATCGATCCAGCAACAGAGGCGATAGCCACAATCAGAGTAGGGAAATACCTTGGTGTGGAGTTCAGTGC
This sequence comes from Hibiscus syriacus, assembly GCF_006381635.1. Taxonomy (NCBI): domain Eukaryota; kingdom Viridiplantae; phylum Streptophyta; class Magnoliopsida; order Malvales; family Malvaceae; genus Hibiscus; species Hibiscus syriacus. Next base: position 596,654 of record NW_024062822.1, on the reverse strand, counting down.
CCCTATGTCCGAGGTGAAAAGGAGATTCGAGGATATGCAAGATGCTGCTAGGTTGTAACTTCAACTCTTCCACATCTTTTGTGTTGTTGTGTTTTATTATGAATTTGTCTCTTATTACTTGGAATGTGAAAGGGTTGGGTAAGACCGAGAAAGTCAGAGCAGTATGCAGGATCTTACACGAGTAAAGTAAGGGTAGCGTTTATACAAGAATCTAAAATGTCATTAGTAAAGTCGGGTGTACTATCTCGCCTGAAAGGTTAAAGTTTTCATGAGGCAGAAGTTGCGCTATCGGATGGTGCATCGGGAGGGCTGATTACGTTGTGGGATGAGAATTTTATATAAGTGGCACAAATGAGAGTGTTTAATAGAGTGGTGGTGATAATATGTAGGATTACCAAGATTAATATGTTGGCAGGTTTATTGAATGTATTTGGACCTAATGATCACAGAGAGATGGATGAGTTCTTTGCCCAATTAATCGACATAGTAGTGAATCTGGGAATACTGGTTATCATCAGAGGGGATTTTAATGCCGTTATATCAGAGGAAAGTTTGGGAGGTTCTAATGATCCGAGTACGACGAGAATGTTTGTAGAGTTCATTCAGTCAAAAAGCTTAATTGATATGCCATTTTTGGGAGGTTCGTTCACTTGGCTTAGAGGGGGTCACAATGTCAACGATCAAACTGGACAAGTTGTTGATATCTACTGAAGTTTTATCCAGTTTTCGAAGGTTGACGCAGACTGTGCTCCCTAGGAGTGCTTCGGACCATAATCCAGTAATGATCCAGGAAGAAAATGAAATGAGGGGACCTCGACCATTTAAATGGTTCACGCAATTAGCAGATGACAAAGGTTATGCCGAGTTAATTAAAGCTACTAGCAGAAGAAGAAAAACAAAAATCTGCACTTCCTTTTGAGAAAAGTGAGTGGCGACGGAAAAGTGGGCCTCAGAGGCCAAAGAGAAAGAAGGTGTTCCTATTCAGAAGATAGAAAGCAAAATAGAGGAACTTGAAGGGTAGATATTGACTAATGGGTTTGATAATAATATTCGAGCAGAAATTACAGCTCTTCGAGGGAATATGTGGTCGAGACTCCGTAGAGATGAAAGAGATTGGCTTCAGAAGTCTCACTTGAAATGGTTTCAGGAAGAACAAACTACAACTCGTACATTTGGATAGGTAATGAGTTGATAAAGAAAGGGGGAGCATTTCCCAAGTGATTGAAGAGCATTTTAAGAAGAGCTATAATGAGGTGAATACCATGCTAGTCAAAAGATTCGACATTTAAGTAAAGAAATTAAAGCCTAGCACTAAGAGCGCAATCGAAGCCCCGTTCTCGGGGGAGGAGGTGAGAGCGGTCATCTTCTCAACCGATGGGTCCAGGGGCCCGACCCTAATGGTTTCAACATAGACTTTTATAAGAAGTTCTAGGGTGATAGAAAAGGGGAGGTTATGGAGCTCTTCAACGTGTTCTATATGGGTAAATTGACTAAGAAATCCATTAATCATTCATTCATAACACTCATTCCGAAGAAGAACTCACCAGAGCGGTCTTGAGGATTATAAAACGATATCCCTAGTTGGTAGTTTATATAAAATCGTTGCTCATGTACTGGCTAGAAGGTTGGTGGGCTGCGTTAACGAAGTGGTGGTCGAGACGCAGTTTGCGTTTATTTCTGGTAAGCAGATTTCAGATTGCTCGTTCATCGTTGATGAAGTGATTGATGGCTTGAATAGAAGGGGGGAAAAGTTATTTTCAAAGCTGATTTCAGGAAAGCGTATAACTAAGTCTACTGGAAATTCCTGGACTTTGTATTAAGAAATAATGGCTTTGGTAAAAAATGGTATCGATGGATGGCCTTGTGTATCACGACGACATCCATTTCTGTTTTGGTAAGTGGTATTCCTACGAACAAATTTAACATTAAGAATGGACTTGGCCAAGGATGCCCTCTATCCCCATTTCTGTTCAATCTGGTATGCTAGGCATTGAGCGGTATGATAACTAAAGCTGTTGATTCGGGATTAATTGGTGGAGTGGCAGTGGGATCAAGTGGGATGCGCGTCTCATATCCAGTTTTCCGACGACCTAATAATGTTCTTGGATAACAATTTGGAGTGGATTAGGAACGCGAATAGGGTGTTAAGAATATTTGAACTAGCTTCTAGCCTTAGTTTAAATGTGAGCAAATCAATGTTGTATTTGGGCTTGCCATTAGGTCATTCAAGGGGTTCGATGTCCTTCTGGAGGCCTATTGTAGAGAAGGTTAATGCAAGACTGGAAGGGGGAAAGGAAAGCTTCTGTCATTCGGAGGAAGGCCGACTTGGGTAAAATTGGTACTAGTAAATCTGTCGATACACTTTCTTTCGCTTTTTAAAATTCCTGAGACGATTGTTGTTGTCCTGAATAAGAAGATTGCAAATTTCCTATAGGGTGAGAAGTCGAGCAGGGAAATCCATTGGGTAAAATGGGATAACGTGTGCAGGGCTTTGGCGATGCGGATGCGAACTACAATCTTTATGGAGGAGAGTTATCGAAGCTAAAAATGGGATGGATCAAAAACTGTTGATCCCATGCCCTCCCCAACCAAGAAACTCTTCGAGGATATAGAGGAATATTACGACTCCGCTGCTAAAGGATAAAGATCCATATACCAAGTATGCGCGTTTGTACGTGGGGGACGGAAGAAATATAGATTTTTGAAACGATAACTGGACGGAAGTGAGATCGTTAAAACAATCATTTCCGAGAATCTTTGGGTCACCATTAGGAAAATGGGAAAAGTTTCAGAGTTCGGCCACTTGGTTAACGGAGAGTGGGTATAAAATATTGAACTAAGAAGGCTGTTCTTTCAATGGGAAATTAACGACTAGGATGAATTCAAAAATACTATAAGTAGGGGGTACAAAGGAATAGGGCGAGAGATAATTTATGTCGAGGCAGAGATTCTAGTGGTACTTATTCGACCAAAGCTTCTGCGATATTTTAGTAAGAGATAGGGTTGTTAACGATAAATTTTGGAACCTGGTTTGGTCAAATTTAGCGCCTGAGAAAGTCCAAGCATTTGTTTGGAGAGCCACACTACAAAGGATCCCAACATTGGTAGAGTTAGTGAAAAGGGGAGTAGCGAATTTTGAGTCTTGTACTTGTGTTTTTTTGTGAAGAGGAGGAGGAGACGGTGAACCATCTACTCTGCCATTGTAATTTTGTTTGGAGGATTTGGTCAAGGTGGTTCACGATGTGGAGCCTGAATTTCGTGTGCCCGTATAATGTAAGATTATTCGTTGTTCCATGGGCAATCAACCTATAGCTACTGAGTATAAGCAAATGTGGGCTATGGCAATGTTTGGCTTTCTCTGGATGATTTGGTTATGTAGGAACGAAGCTGTCTTTAATCAAAATAGATGGAATTAAGAAAGAATATTTGATGCGGCAGTTGCGAGAACAGGTTTCTAGTGCAAATGTAAGTGGCCGAGCATGAGGTTCTCGATCTCAGACTTTGTAAACCTTCCAAATGTTCTAATCTAGGTCTGTGTGTTGGGAAATAAACCGAGTATGAGTAATTTTCCTATAACCAGATTAGTGAAAATGCGAAATAAAAGCGGAAAAATAATACCCGAAATTGATAACGGAGTTCAGCCAATTTGCTTACGTCTCCGGACTGCTGCAGATCTTTTACTAAGAGAAAAAATTTACAGGTGTTTACAAAACACTCACTACTCACAAGAAAACTCTCTAGTATTGGGAGAAATAAATGATTTTTGGGATGGATTTGAAGCTAAAAGAGCTAGGGTATTTATAGTTGAAACTTAAGGACTTAATCATGTAAATACCCTAAAGTCTAGTGACTAATTATGATTATCCCATTACAATATTTCAACAAACATCTACCAAACTTTGAAAAACCATTTTTCAAAGAAACATTTACCAAACTTTGAAAACCATTTTTTCAAAGTTTGTTGCCAAACTTTGAACCTTTTAATTTGGTGCATTGCTTGACTTTCAACAATCTCCACTTGAAGACTGATTTTAATCTGTCTTCACACCTCGATCAATGCAGCAACATTTCTGGTCTTGTTACTCCAGCATGCCAACTGAAGTTGAACACAACTTCAGTTTGTCCGTGGTCACCGTCTTTGTCAACATGTTTGTCGGATTTTGAGCTCCGCTAATCTTTTCAAGTTTCAAAATCCCATCTTCCAGAAGAGACTGGATAAAATGATACCGTAATTGTATGTGCTTCGTCCTGGAATGAAAAGATGGATTCTTTGCTAGATGGATAACACTTTAACTGTCGCAATACAAGACATTGTTTTTTTGTTTCTTGCCTAACTCTTCCAAGAAACTTTAGAGCCAAACCATCTCCTTGCTGGCTTCCGTAACAGCGACATATTCTGCTTCAGTTATGGAGAGAGCAACTATCTTCTGTAGTTGAGAAACCTAACTCACTGTTGTTCCTCCTAGAGTATAGACATACCCTGTAGTGCTCCTTCTGATGTCAATATTTCCGGCTAAGTCAGCATCTACATAGCCTGTCAATATCGTATATCCACCTTTGAAACAAAGTGCTTTGTTTGTGGTACCCCGCAGATATCTGAGGATCCATTTGACTGCTTCTCAATGTACCTTGCCCGGATTATTCATGTACCTGCTAACAGCTCCCACTGCTTGAGCAATATCTGGTCTGGTACAGGCCATGGCATACATCAGACTTCCAATTGCTGAGGCATACGGCACCTTCACCATGTGTGCAAATTCTTCCTCCGTCTTTGGTGATTGTTCTTTAGAGAGTCTGAAATGAAAACCTAAAGGTGTACTTACTAGTTTAGCATCTTGCATGTTGAACCTGGAGAGTACTTTGTTGATGTACTCAGCCTGTGATAACATCAAAGTCCCCAACTTTGTGTCTCTCTTGATACTCATCCCAAGAATCTGCTTTGCAGCACCCAGATCCTTCATAGCAAACTGCTTCGACAATTTTTGCTTCAAGTGTATAATCTCTTGCATGCTTGAGCATGCAACGAGCATGTCATCAACGTACAACAATAAAATAATGAAGCTATTGTCGAACCTCTTGATGTAGCAACAATGATCTGCTTGACATCTGGTAAAACCACTACTACCCATGAAGCTGTCAAACTTATTGTACCACTGTCTAGGAGCTTGTTTTAAACCATACAAGCTCTTCTTCAACATGCATACCAGGTTTTTCTTGCCTACATCTATGAAGCCTTCTGGCTGTCTCATATAGATTTCTTCCTCCAAATCACCATGAAGGAAAGTTGTCTTTACATCTAACTGCTCAAGATGTAGATTTTCTGCAGCTATAATTTTCAACACCAGTCTGATAGTAGACAGTTTCACGACTGGAGAGAAAATTTCATTGTAGTCAATACCTTCTTTTTGCTGAAAACCTTTGACAACCAATCTTGCTTTGTAACGTTTTCTCCCATCGTGCTCTTCTTTGATCCTGTAAATCCACTAGTTATGGAGCGCTTTCTTGCCTGGTGGTAATTCAGCTAATTCCCACGTCTGATTTGACATAAGCGAGTCCATCTCATCTTTCATGGAAGACTTCCACTTGACTGAATCCTCCACTTGCATTGTTTCATCATAGCACTCTGGTTCACCATTGTCAGTCAGCAACAATTAGTGCAAAGAAGGAGAATATCGTTGGGTTGGTTTAGGAATTCTGGAGGAGCGTCTTAGTTCCGGTGTGCCTGGTTCTTCTTGAACTGCTTCAGGACTGATTTGAACATCATTTCCAGAAATCTCCTCGAACTCAGCAAATTTCTTTGTTTCAGCTTCGGTATTTGAGTTGCTTGATTATACAGTTGACCTGTCTTTGTACATCATATTCTCATTGAAAATGACATCTCTGCTTCTGATAATCTTCCGATTTTCGTAGTCCCAAAACTGGTAACCGAACTCATCACCACCATAACCAACAAAGACACATTTGTTGGACTTGGCATTGAGTTTACTTCTTTCAGCAGAGTTTATGTGTACATAAGAAATACAACCAAACACTCTTAAGTGTGAAAGGTTTATTTCTTTTTTGCTCCAAACTTCCTCTGGTATTCTGCCATCTAAAGGAACCGAGGGCCCACAGTTGATCAAGTAAGCTGCAGTGTTGATAGCTTCAGCCCATAGAAATTTGGGCAATCCGGCATGTATCCTCATACTTCTGGCACATTCATTCAGAGTTCTGTTCATGCGCTCTGCTACGCCATTCTGCTGCGGTGTCATGGGAACTGTTGTCTCCATCTTGATCCCATTGTTTGCGTAGAAATCTCTGAATCTACGATTTCTGTACTCTGCTCCATTAGCAGACCTCAACCGCTTGACTTTCAGACCAATCTCATTTTCCACCATGACCTTCCATTTTCTGAAGGTATCAAAGACTTCTGATTTTTTCTTCAGAAAATAAACCCACACCTTCCTTGTAGAATCATCGATGAAGGTGACATAATATAATGAGCCTGCAAGAGATAGAACTGGAGATGGTCCTCATACATCAGTATGAACCAACTCTAACTTTTCAGCCTTGAGTGTCTTACCAATCTTTGCAAAGCTTACTTTCTTTTGTTTGCCAAATATGCAATCCTCGCATAGTCCGACATCTACATTCTTTAGATCCGGAAGCTTCCCTTTTGACAAAAGCGTCTTCATCCCTTTCTCGCTCATATGGCCAAGCCTTTGGTGCCATAGGTTTGATTTTCCATCAACATCTGCTACAGCAATGATATTCTCTAAATTTGATGTTACATAGAGAGTACCAGTCTTCTTACCACGAACAATGACGAGTTCTCCTTTTGTAATCTTCCATTCATAGCCTGAAAAGGTTGTACTATAACCTTCTCCATCAAGCTGTCCTACGGAAATCAAATTTCTTTTTAGGCCAGGAATATGTCTCACACCTTTCAGCGTCCAGGTGGTCTGGTTTGGCAGCTTTAGTCGGATGTCTCATCTTCCGACGATCTTCAAGGTTTCATCATCAGCTAGATGAACCTTCCCAAAATCACCACTGACATAGTTCTCCATGATTTCTCGGCATGAGGTGGAGTGGAAAGATGCTCCTGAATCCAAGATCCATGATTCAATCAGACTGTTGACGCTTAGAATCATGACATCACCTGTATCCTCTGTCACGTTGGCAGATTCTTATGTGTCGATATTTTTCTTCGGTGCCCGACAATCTTTTTTAAAGTGACCCTTCTTGCCACAGTTATAACTGGTAAAATATTTCTTTCCTGTTCTTGATTTTCCCCTTCTAGATTTGGATCTGCCACGATTTGAATTTCTTTCTGAAGTTCTCCCTCTAGACTCCGTGTGCAAGGCTGAGGAGGTTGATGCTTCACCCGATTCTCTTCTTTGAATTTCTTCACTCAATACCAGATCCCGAACATCGTCAAACTTTAATTTACTGTTTCCCGACGAGCTGATGACTGCTGTAAAAGTAGCATTCCAACTGTCTAGTATAGATGATAAGATAATTAAAGCTCGAACTTTATCATTGAATTCAATTTCCACTGTACTCAACTGGGTTGTGATTGTGTTGAGTTCATTTAGGTGTTGTGCCATCGATGCCCTTCCGTCATCCGTAAATTGAATAATCGCCTCATCAAGTGCACTTTGTTTGAGGCTGATAGCTTCTCATACATACTGGAGAGAGCCGCCATAAGACCCGTCGTGGTCTTTTCCTTTGCTATGTTGAAAGTAATATTGCGGGATAACGTCAGTCGGATAACTCTGAGGGCTTGTCTGTCGAGAAGAGCCCAGTCTTCATTCTTCATGCCCTCTGGTTGCTTTCCTGAGAGAGGTTGATATAGATTTTTCTGGTACAAAAAATCTTCGATCTGCATCTTCCAAAAGCCAAAGTCCGCACCATCGAACTTTTCAATTTTCACCTTCCCTTCGTCTGCAGCCATCGCTCCCACTCGAATCTGGTTTCGTTTGGATCATTTCTGACAATTCTTGCGAACCACCATGTATTAGAACACCTCCGTCGACAAACTCGTATCGCCGACAAAATTTTTACTATTTACGAAATTCACTATTCATGTGAATAGTAATAAATAGTAACCTCGCAAAAAATTGACAAAATTCACAACCAAAAGCTCTGATACCAGTTGTTGGGAAATAAACCGAGTATGAGTAATTTTCCTATAACCAGATTAGTAAAAATGCGAAATAAAAGCGAAAAAATAATACCCAAAATTGATAACGGAGTTCATCCAATTTGCTTACGTCTAGTGACTAATTATGATTATCCCATTACAATATTTCAACAAACATCTACCAAACTTTGAAAAACCATTTTTCAAAGAAACATTTACCAAACTTTGAAAACCATTTTTCAAAGAAACATTTACCAAACTTTGAAAACCATTTTTAAAGAAACATTTACCAAACTTTGAAAACCATTTTTTCAAAGTTGGTTGCCAAACTTTGAACCTTTTAATTTGATGCATTGGTTGACTTTCAACACTGTGGTGGCATAGTTGAGCATGATACGTTTCTCTTTATATGGTGATTGCATGGTATCGCTGCTGGTGATGAATTGGTTGACTGGTCTGTGTGAATAAATGGGTAACATAAATTATCCATAATGAATGGTGAGTTGATTGATGGAAGGTGGTGTGGGTTAAGCTACATGAAATGTTTAACTCATGTAGTTGGTTTAGTGGTCGAGTAATAAGGTCTGTAAGTATTTGTGGGCTGATGCTTTGATTTGTGAAGTATAGTTATAACAAGGGTATGTAGCAAGCGACGTTTATCGCAAGGAGTCGTTTTGGAGTATCGCGATTACGCTGGGTAGTCCTTGTTGAGGAATGAGACGAGTTCGGTAGTGGATGATGAAGTTTTTAACTTGTATGTACAAGTGTATGCAAATAGGGGCCTAAGCGTTCATGGTATACGAGTTATTAGAGGCCATCTGAGTTCTGGCCATGGTTTTCAGAATCGGATCGGTTAACGAACCGGCCATGCTACTGGTTCACTGGTTCAACCGATCCAACCGGTCGAAAGAACCATAATTATTTAAAAAATTAAATAAAAATACCAAAAATATTTAATAAAAAATAATTTTTTATATCACAATTCATATTCAAAGCAAGTCATAACATATATAAGTTAAAAACCATAAAATCAAGTGAAACAAAATGATTCAAATTAACTACAACATAATATTTAAGATAAAACATATTAAATAATAAATATAATTATATAACTATAATTAAAAAATAAATTTGGGGCTAAAAAAATCATAACAAAATGATATTGTTTGGTTTAATTTTTTTTAAACAATCCCACATGGATAAGAAACATAGAAGATCATCCCAACTAACTTCTATAAATAATAGAGGTAATTTGACATTCAAAATCATGGAGCCTTTTGGTGAGCATTGAGTGAACTATTCTTTCACTTCAATCAAGCTCGAATTTTAAGCTTCAATCGAGCTTCTAAATTTTTTTTGAGTTTAAGCCTTTTCGAGTTCAAGTTTCAATATTATATTTTGAGTTCGAGCTTATCAATACTCGAGTTCGACTTGGCTTGTTTAACAAACGACGTCGTTTGGTTTAATTTAAAAAAAATGGCGGTTTTTCCCAGTTTTCAGCCGGTCCGGTTTGAACGGTTCAACGGTTTCGACCGGTTCACTAGTAGCGGTTCAACCGGTCTAGATTGAATCGGACTAGGCAACGGTTCCCGGTTGAACCGGTCGGTCCGGTCCTATTTTCAAAACACTGGTTCTGGCGAGTAGGGGTTTGAAGTCCCAGTGCAGAAACAATTGAGGCTTGATTCATCTATTGAATGAAATTCTATTGAAAAATAAGGTGTTTCAGCGAGAACTACATTTTTTGTGTGCCTTTGATTAGTGCTTAAAGTATACATTATTTTATGATTAATTACTCCTTGATTAACTATTTTAATTTGCTAACTTGGACTAAGGATGATAGTATGACCCGAACCCGACGGGGAAACCCGAAACCCGATCAAGTTCGGGTCAGGTCGGGTCGGATCGGGTTGAATGATATCGGGTCAGGTCGGGTATCGGAGATTTTTTTGGGGGATTTTTTCGGGTCAGGTTCAGGTTCGGGGCAAGGTATCCCCGACCCGCCCCGCCCCACCCCGATTATATATATATAATATTTTATATATTTTATATTAATTATATATATAATATTTTTGGGTTCGGGTCTGGGTATAATATTTCGGGTCGAGTTCAGGGATGAGGATTCATTTCGGGTTCAGGGACGGGGCGAGCAAAACCCGCCCCAAACCCGACCCGTTGTCATTCCTAACTTGAACCTTTTCATTCATTTTCAATGCAGGGCAGTAGATTTTAGAAACGTTGCTAAAATTGATGAAATTGTGCAATTTTTGATTTTCTGGAATCATGAATGGATTAGTGGGTATGACTTTACTGATGTGGCATCCAATCAACAGCTTCGAAAAGGTCTAATCAGTAGTGGCGTGAAGACTAAACACTCGGCCGAATTTTTGAATTCAAATTTGGATTTATTTTATTTTTATTTTAGGAATTATCTTTTTAATTTTAAATGTATCATTTAGGGTTTTTAAAGATTATAAATACCTCATTGGGGTAAGCCTCAATTAATGATTAAGATCATTCACTCTTGAATTATCTTATTTCTTTCTTTAGTTTATAAAGTTTTACTTTTTCTTTTACTTTTCTTTAAAGGTTTTCTTTTAAAAATGTTAAGTACGATTTCTATCATACTTAGCTAAGTTTTTCATAGCCAAAGACTGAGGCGATTACTCAATTCCTAACGTGAGAATTGAAAAGCACCTCATACCCTTTCAGGTTAAATTCTCAATTTTCTAGAAATTAGATTGGCGATAGGTCTTTCTTAAAATCAAAATGCTTTCACTTCAAAAATAGATTTTGGCTTGGATGTTGTATGGTTTAACGTTGGGATTGTAGAATCAATTGATTCGAATTCCCTTGAACATACTTAGCGATCGAATGCTAAGGAAAATTGTGATCAAGTTCGACTTTTATAGAGAAAGCATAATTCGAGTTGGGTTTTTCCAAGCGCTTTTAAACTATTTTGAGTTAACAGCGATAGTTGAAGTTAATCCGAACAAGGATTCTGATTCCTAAAATAGATTTGGGAAAATCAATCACCAAAGTGGAAAATGAGCTACAATGATTGAACCTTGTGGACTCAAACCTACATTTAACCGGAGGAAAAATCCTATTCAAAGATCCATTTGAATATGAGACACGCGAAGGTTTGAGGCTAATTTCATCATATTGGTTTTAAATCTAAATTTCTTTTCTTAAATACTTTTATTTTCTTTACAAACCTTTCCATCACACACACCCATTTTACTTTTATTTGTTATTTTTCGCCTAGTTCAAAGAATTATAAGCAATCTACATCAACATCTTCCTTAGTCCTTATGGATCAACCCTTACTCTCCCTACTACTATTTTTATTTATTTCTTTTGAGATTAAGAAAATGACGCTTATCAAATTGGCGTCGTTGCCGGGGACTTTGGCAAAAGTTATTGATTTAGTTTGTTTTATAACCAGGCAAAATCCCGAAGAGCTAGTAGATTTTGAACCTGAGATCAAAGCGCTAGCCCAGAGACTACGTGGACTAACACTTCGGGAAAGGAGGAAACAACAAGAAGTACAACGCCAAGAACAATCAGATCCAGATCCTGAAGCATCATTTAAAGCCAATATCTGCGAAGAAGCGATACTCGATGCCACTGCAAGCATCGAATCACATTTCACGCCAACAACACCTGAACATATGGACAATTGCACGATCCGAGAATTAAACACATCTCCCGCGGTCCAACAACCCCTTTACATCGCCTTTCCTTAAGGAGAAACTCTGTTTCAACTAAAGACGGGGCTTATTTAATTATCTTCTTCCTACATTGAATGGCCTTTCAAGTGAAAGTCCGCATAAACATTTGTCAGAAAGTCTATTTAAGCATGAAACCACAGGGAGTTTCTAACGAACAAATTAAATTGAGAGCTTTTCCATTTTCTTTATCTGGTTTTAGCTAAAGAGTGGTTATTCTACTTACCTCCAAATTCAATAAATACATGGGCTGATTTAAATCGAATCTTTCTTGACAGATTTTTCCCAGCAGCGAAGCCAAGCGAGTTGAGGAGAAGCATTCTGGAATTAAACAAAAAAATTGAGAGTCATTTTATGACTATTGGGAAATATTTAAGAAGCTATGCGCAAGTTGTTCGCAACATGGATTAACCGAGAAAAAGTTTATCCAGTATTTCTATTAAGGGATTTTTCCCTTAGAGATGAAAATGTTCGATGTTGCTGCGGAGGAGCTCTCGTCAACATGACACCAAATGCAGCAAAAGAATTAATTTCGACAATGGCGGTGAATTCACAACAATTTTCAAGTGAACCCAGCCGACGGGTTCATGAAATAAGTTTTATTTCAATTGAAAATAAATTAGATAAACTTATTGAAGTAGTTAATTCACTTGTTGAAGGAAAAATTGGAGCAGCGAGGTTATGCGAAATATGCACGATGTCAGATCATTAGACGAATTGATGCCCGATGCTACAAGAAGAAGCCAACACACAAATTAACACCATAGGGAACTTTCTAGGACTTCCCCAAAAGCCTTATAACCCACACGCCAACACATCCAATCCAGGGTGGAGAGATCATTCGAACTTGAGCTATGAACCAAATCTCAGACCAAATCAAGCCTATCAACTGATGCCACCCCTACAACAACCTTATCAACCGCAGAAATCATCACTTTAATCAATAGTCGTGCGGTTGACTCTATCCCAGGAAAAGTTTCAGAATCACACTAAAGCCCATTTGCAAGAGCTTGACAAACAAATGAGTCAATTAGCACAAGTCGTGGAGCGATTAGAGTCACAAGGGAGGCTACCATTGCAAACTGAGCTGAGAATGTTAACACCATCACCCTTCTAAGTGGTATCGTTATCGCACCTGAGATCCCAGAGAGATGTACCATGCAATCCAAAAAGAAAGAAGAAGAGTTGATATCCCATATGAAAGAAGAAGTAATTGACGCAAACTCCAAAAGAAGAAGTGAAGTTGGTGCATAATCCAAAAGAAAAAAGAAGGATGAATCGCAAGTCGATTATGCGCCATCTTTTTATGTCGTTTCACCTCCTTTTCCTGAATGATTCATAAAAAGAGACAAACAATCCGAGGAGAAAGAAATCTTGGATGTATTTCAGAAAGTTGAAATAAATATTTTTCTTATTAAAGTGATCCAGTAGGTGTCGAGGTATGCCAAATACCTTAAAGATCTTTGCACTAATAAAAGATGACTTATCGGAAATGAGAAACTGGATTTAGGCAAGAACGTCTCAGCATTTTTCCAATGATCGCTTCCAACGAAGTATAAGGACCAAGGTATGTTCACAATACCTTGTAAAATTGGTGAGGTTAAAATCAAGCGAGCTATGTGTGATTGAGGAGCCTCTATCAATGTAATGCATTTCTCCATCTATAATTTAATTTTCACCAATCCTTTGAAGGAGATATGAGTTACACTTCAGCTCGCCAACAAATCGATTATCTATCCTGAATGACTCCTAGAAAATGTTCTGGTAGAGGTAAACGACTTAATTTTTCCTGTTGATTTTTATGTGATCGATATGGAAAATGATCGTAGCAACACTGGTTCTGAAATCCTCCTCAATCATCCTTTTCTGAGCACGACAAATGCAAAAATTGATGTTCGAAGCGATATTCTTACTATAGAGTTTGACGTTGAGATCGTAAAATTTGATGTTTATAAAGCAATCAGATATCCAAGTAACGTGCATAGTATTAATTTTGTTGGCGTTATTGAACATGTTGATGATTTATGCAGGAAATTGGATGATAAAAAAGACGAATTCAGGGAGTTGAAAAATATTTTATCTGGTGAATCTGATTTGCGCCTTGTTCCATCTAAGTCTAAAATTTTACTTTCCCTTTTGCAAGCACCAAAATTAAAGTCAAAACCTTCATGGGAACGTTTGAAGAACTCAATTTTTTTTGTTAAAAAGATGTGTTGATGGTCGTTAGTTTTGACAAGATTTTAAAAAAGGGAAAGATCCAAAGAACTCTTTATGAGACTTTTCGAATTTCTCATAAGGGATTTCTTAGTTGGAAGAAGCGAGTGAAGTGAAAATGTCTGTCGCAGAACCTAACTAAGTCGTCGAGCTAAACGACGTTAAACAAAGTCCTTTAATGGGAGAAAACACATTTTTGTTTTCGTTTCTTTCCATTCTCTTTATTTTTGTTTATTTATTTTTCTCGATAGTTTATTTCATTTTCATTTTTCTTTAATTTTCATGTAGGCCGATTTTTTTGAATGGACTTAAATGGAGTCGGATCCGGTGTTTTTAATCGAAAAGTGAAACAATTTTTAGTTTCTGGAGAATGAGCTCTCGCGCAAGCAGCTTTGAAATTCACCACTGCCTCACGTGCTTTATACGTTTCCTAAACCCGAACTAAAATTCATTTCATCACCCTGGTGCACATTAGCTTTCCCCTAGGTGCGTTTTAGCAAACCCCAAATTCATAATTCATTTGGTATGTAATCTGCCGCCCATATTTGACCAAATTAAAACCCTTTCTTTTATTTTCCCCACCTTTTCCATGAACTTTGGGCCCCACCTTTTTATCATTTTCAACATTTTCCCACGTGATTCTAGAAAAGCCCAATTAATTCATTCTTTTTCACCTTTTACCCTATGAGTCGTGCAACTCATCTCATTCCTTTAATAGTCATTTACTTCCACAAAATAGTCGCACGATCCCAAGAACCAAACCAGCAGTCGAACTTCATCATTGCACCTTCGTAGCTGCTCATCCTCGTTTGCGCCGATCTATCTCACGCTACCACTCCTCTTTTCACCGCCCTTTAATTTTGCAAATCAAGAGCATAGTTCGAACAAGAATTCAAGAAACTGACGATTACCTTTTGTCGATTAACCACGGGCATCATTACCCATTATCGAATCAGAAATTTTGAGGTAAAAACAAGCTTAATTTTACTACCCATTACTGATGTGCCACACTTGGGCTTTGCAGGAAACTTTTAACGTGGGTACATCCTTTAACAGCTACTCTTTTGAACCTCCCCATCACCTTTATTTACTTTACAAATGGTCGACATTAATCGGAGAGTATTTTCACCTTCTCCCTTTTGCATTTTATTTTTTGTTCATATTGAGGCAATATGATTTTAAGTGAGGGTGGAATTAGATATCAAATTAACTTTTGTTTATGCTTTGTGATTGAAATTGAGTTATTTCTTGGTTAGAATTATTGATAATCTTGGTTTTCGATCTCTTGTTTGATTTAATTTTCTTGTGTTTCCTTGTGAATTCAATATTGTTCTTGTTGAATTTAGGATGCAAGATAGCATGGCATGACTAATTGATGAAAACATTTCTTGGTAATTTCATGAATTTGTTGACTGAATTGGATGCATGACTTAGTTTAATAAACTTTTCATATGAGTTTTGAGGATAATGAGCATGTCTTTTAATCTTCCTCTTTGTTTCAATTGAGTGTATCAAACTAATTGATTGTATTCTAGAACTTGTAACTCGATGCTCGTTGAGACTACACATTTTGATTATGATGCTTTAATGTGATAGAGGCATTAGGATTAAACATATTTTTCATCCCAAACAAAATAGCCTAGCATTTTATTTATTTTCCCCTTAGTGAACCATTTTTTAGCCTTATCATTTTCCTTGTTCACCACCTTTTTCTTAAACCCAAGCCGATTTTAATTTTCCCTCTTTTTGTTACTTTTTTAGGACAAAGGTGAGGTTATTCAAAAAAAATTGTTTGAAACAGTGCAGAATCGAACAAAAAAGTCCAGAAATTTACCCTATTCAAACAGTAGAAAAAAACCAAGTGCAGTTTGGTTCGACCAGTGTAAAATTTAGTGCAGGAAAATTCAAACAATGCAGTTTTGATTCAAATGAGCAGAAAAATTCAGTATAGAAAAAAACAGTTTGGTTCAAGCAGAAAAAAAAAAGAGAAAAAGAAGAAAGAAGAAAAAATAGAAACATTCAAAAAAATATGAAAAAAAGAAAAAGAAAAATAGAGTGAATAAAGCTTTGTTGAAATTATTGTTTCTCATTTCTTTAATTTTTCTTCCCTTTAAATAATTCTTCGTAATAATCTCTACTTTGTCGTGAATCCTTGAAGCCCCATTTTCAGCCTTTATCCCACCCGAACCTTAGCCTCGTTACAACCCGTTTTAAAGTCCTCGTGATTTTTGCATCATTTTCATATTAAGTAGTGGAGAAAAGTTGTGACAGTGATTTTACTCATTTCATATCATCCCTTAGCGATTCTTTCACCCGAAACACTTGAGCGAAATGAGTGAATCAATGTGAGGAAAAAAGTCTTGTATTCTTTGAAATTGATGGATGATTGAAATATCATGGTTAATTTGCATTTAATTGATTACACCTTGCTTGATTGATCTAGAATTTCGACATTTACTTGGTTGAGTTTGCTTAGAAATCTTGGAAATTCTATGACATTGGAGTTGGCAACTTGAGATTTTTAGCATGATAATTGAGAAATGTTTCAGGATAAGCATTGAATAAGTGAGGAGAAATTTGATTAGTGCTTAAATTATACATTATTTTGTGATTTTGAATAAGCGATGACTTCATTCATAACGTGAGACTTGAAAAGCACCTCATACCCTTTCGTTTTAAATTTTTAATTTTCTAGAAACTAGATTGGTGATCGGTCTTTCTTAAAATCAAAAAGCTTTCACTTCAAAAATAGATTTTGGCTTGGATGTTGTATGGTTTAACGTTGAGATCAGTTGGTAGAGCGCAACGTTATTAACATTGAGGTCGTGGGATCAAGTCCCACGGAGGGCATTTTATAATTCGGAGTTCTCCCACGGAAGCTGCTCTTAACCTAGCGTTGGAGGCAGCCTACTATCTTACCTCCCCTTACCCCATTACATATGGGAATAAGGGTCAGCTAAATTTTTTTATTATAGAATCAATTTATTTGAATTCCCTTGAGCACACTTAGCGATGGTACAATAAGAGAAATTGGGATCAATTTTGACTTTCATAGAGAAAGTATAATTCGAGTCGGGTTTTTCGAAGCGCTTTTAAACTATTTTGAGTTAACAGCGATAGTCGAAGTTAATCTTAATAAGAATTGGGATTCCTAAAATAGATTTGACAAAATCAATCACCAAAGAGGAAAATGAACTACAAGGATTGAACCTTGCGAACTCAAAACGGCATTTAACCGAAGGAAAAATCCTATTCAAGGATCGATTGGAATATGAGGCAAGCGAAAGCTTGAGGCTGATTTCATCAAATTGGTTTTAAATCTAAATTTCTTTTCTTTAATTCTTTTATTTTATTTACAAATCTTTCTATCGAACACCCCTTTTACTTTTTTTGTTATTTTTTGCCTAGTTCAAAGAATCAGAAGCAATCTACATCAGCATCTTCCTTAGTCCATGTGGATCGACCTTTACTCTTCCAACTACTATTTTTTTTTTTTTTTGAGATTAAGGAAAACGACGCTTGTCAGGCTTAGACGAGAATTGGATTTTGGAGTAAAGGATAAACAATTAGGTTGGAAGCTGATGTGTGCATTCGTGGCTGAGCCTAGCTCTGGCTTTGCTTAGCGTTAAACGAGACTAATCGATGGCGGGTTGCATAGTGGTGGAATAGGTGTTCTCGAAACTGATTCCTACATATTCAACATCAGAAAGGTTGTGACGGTGGTGTTCTTGATTGGCTTTGGCCGTTGGATACTGTGTGCAGTGCGGTTAGTGTTAAGTTCTAACGATTTTACTAAGGAAAGGTCAGGGTGCTGCTCTAGTTGGGAATGGTTATGTTTCGGGTAGTGTTAATTTCTAGGCTCATATAACTTTGACAAAGGGCTAACCACTTTGATCATTGCCAAAATGGGCCTTGTGAAATGGGCTCTTTGAAGTCTTGAAACGCTTCAATTGCACCACTTATCTGATAATATGCAAAAACAACAACGAATTTATGCTTTATGGCACTGCCCCAATTAACACAGCAAGGAATAAAAAGGAATCAACGAAAAGAACCTGAAACTCGTCGGTGTTTAAACCGTGTAAACTTTGGTAATTTTGCTCTAGATAATCTCAAAGGTTGTTTTGACCATTTTATTCTTTCACGTATTTCAATTTGTAGAACTATAATCTAATCCTTGGTTCTCCGATGTGGAATTTGAAGGGTGTGGAATATGTTTTAGCCATTGTTGATGGAATCAAACCATGTGGAAGAATCCAAAATTAGAAAAAAGGGGAAAAATAAGTCATTTTCATTCTTTTTAGGCAGGACAAGTTTCAGTCCACATAATCCATGTCATGAGGAGTTGTTAAATAACAAAAGTGGAGTTTGCCTCCATTAGCCTTCACAAATATTCTCTACATTGCTTTACAGGTAAGATAGTACCCCACATTATATTCTTAAAGGGTTCAACATTTCATTTTAAGATCATCTTAAAAACCATCCATCAATGAATGCAAAGAATCGTTAACTTTTAACTGAGGCCAGATTCCAAGGAAATCAATTTCTACCATTGAATCCATACTCTTTCACCCTTTTCGATCATTCTTATCTCTTGGTTTTGGGATAATCTAGATATTTGTGGAGCACATCTGATTTGAAAACTACAAGTAATATGCTTGGAAACCAGGAATAAATTCAAGGGTATGCTGTCAAACAAAATCTATTCTTGTTTGAAATCAAGGGTCTGCTACAGACGATAATAAACTAAGAATTGTTGCGAAGATTCGATATTTAAATATATTATATCTTCTCCACATGTAACATTAAACTATATCTCCAGAGTTCCACGTCTTCTATAAATTTTTAAAATCGTAATTGTTCTAAATCTTCTGATCAATTATGATCTCATAACGTGATCATTAATAGATTCATATGGTCTATAGACAATTGAGTCTAATCACCCATATAATTTACGAGTAATCAGAATGTTAATATTAAAGATCACTATAAAATCTCAATCAAGATCAAGATAATGATTTGAAACCCTATTCTTCAATTATTCTTTTCCTACCTCTTGGTGGAGACCGAAGACTCTTAACATTAACCAACATATGTCTGAAATGAATTATGATTCTCTATTTAATAAGAATTAATGAACAGTTTAAAATCTCCATAATTAACTAGTTCTATCATCAAAATATATGGAATAAACAAAATGATTCAGTTATAGAAAAACACAATAAAGTATTATGAAATATAAAATGATTGAGTGAGACATTAACACTAACCGAAAAAATATAAGCTGAAATATATAAGCAATGAACCTAGCAACCGTGTCATGGTATTAACCACTCACTGTCTTAGAAACAAATTTGCCTCGATGTGTATAATGCTACAATGGACTAATGGTCCCCAAGATTAACACAACTCTCCAAATTTTATACATCTGAAAGATGAAGTAGAATCTGGTAGTACTGCTATTCTTTCAACTCAAAACAACACTTAGAACAGGTTTATAAAAACAAAAAAGAGTGATACTAAAACAAACATTTGCTTAGGGATGATATGAAATGAGTAAAATTACCCACCATTTACAAGTTAAATAGTAAAGGCAAAATTATCATTTTCAATACACAATTTAAAACTGTTTAAAATAGAAATAAATAGCATTCAAAATATGTTACATGTTGAACATTAACAACAATGTACATGATTTTGTTTGCCAAGTGCATGAACAATCTTGTGAGGATTATTTTATTAGAACTTGAACTATTGGTCTGATGCATCTTGGATGAGGGAATATCAGTGTATGAGATTAACTTTTTATTTATTTATTTATTTATCAGTGATATTTTTTTTATTTTCTACTGTTAATTTCAATATTTGATTTTTCAAATCCAATGATCTTAAAAAGGTGTAAAGCTAAAAAGTTTTACACTATATAATTTGATTATATATATATGTATTACAATTTTTTGAAAAAAAAAGTTTATGCATAAAATTTGTAATAATTCAAACATTTTATTTAGTTTTTAAAATGCTTTAGGATCAAATACAATGTTTTTTCCCCAATAATGAGGCCGAAGCTTATCCTTTGGGGTATTCATTCATGTTTTATGGTCAGACACATAATTAAAATGTAAGGTTTTCCCCCCTTAGCTTCGTTAGGATTGGATGGCCTAGACCTACAAAAGTAAATTGGGAGGGGGGCCTTTGAGCAAAGCTAAAACAAGTGGTTTCTCCATTCATTTTGGCTTGAATGAGATAACAATAACCTGCAAGATTTTCAAAATCCGAACTATCAAAATCATATTAAATGAAATAGAATTTATAATACTTTCTCGGTCATTAAATGTATATCTTTGATTTTTGAAATTATCATATTCAACTTAATTTTTTCTTTTAATATTATTGTGCCGTCTTCTTTTCTTCCTTTGCTTTTATTTTAGTCGATGATGATATAAATCTTAATATTGGTTACCGACTACCGGTGATTTTTATTTTTCTTATTCTTTTTTATACTATATCTTTGTTTTTTCTTGAGTTTTTTTCACTTTTAAATAAGAATAAATGTCATTGTGACACACTTTTCTTCGCTATTGTGGCACGTTCCTTATAATTTTTGGTAAGTTTTTCGCATACTTCTGCGATAGTATTGGTGCTTCTACAAAGATCCTCGCAGCGTTTGTTTTCTGATTGGCTTATTAGTGGTCACATATTGTCACATATCTTCTTTTGTAAATGGTCGTTTGCCGATATAATCAGAATTGTATGGTGAAGTAATCTGTCAAATTGTTTGGCTCACTCACCACTCTTTTTTCATATAGTAAAATGTCTCGTTCGACAGAGACAATGAGTTTTACAAAGGTTATTAGATTGTTTTGATGTTTGGAAGGTTTCATTCTCTTCGTATCTTTGGGCATAATATTTTAATTTTATGTATGAGTTTTTGGTGACCATTGTCTCCAATTTTTTCTTTAGATGCGTTGTAATTTTGATTCCTCCATTTTTATTAATGAAATTTAGTTGCTGTTGTTTAAAAAAAATAAAATTATCACATTCAAAATATTTTATTAGAAAAATCAACAAACAATAACACTTATATTTCCCTTTTTTATCTTTATATGTCTTATTATTTTATACTTATCAAAATTAATCTGTTAAATTTATCAATCACTTTTTAAGGATAATTTTATCATTTATCTGAATTAAATATATCTTTTAAATTTATATATATATATATATATATATATATTAAATATAAGACACATATTATAAAGGTACGTTAATAAGTTGAAATTGAATATCTCTGCCAAATTTTTTTTTTACTCTTTTAAACAAGTTTGATGAGCGGGAAAACTATGGGTTGGTATGTACAGTACTTACACAGCTCTCAATGTCCATAGAATTGAATTCGAAGCACCAATCAGTGTTCAATCTTCAATGTCAGAAATTTATATATACTAAAGCTTTCATTCATAATATTGTTGTTTTTACTTCTTCCTTTTCCAAATGTCATTTTGCTCTCAGCTGCTTCAGAATTGAATTCATGCGTTCCATGGAAAATTGAAATGAAGTATATTTTTTATAGCCCCCCCCCCCCCCGACCACCACAAATGTATGTTTTAGTATTTTTAATTATAAAATTAAAAGATCGAATCTTATCATTGGTTCACGCTTTATGCATACATTAAAATTTAATCTATATACTATAAGTCAATTTTCATCCACATACTATTCAAATTCTAAAATTCCAATCATGGGTAAAAGTACAATATGACTAAATTATAAAAATAAAAAATTAGTTATAGAAAAATTCTATAACTTATATATAGTACGATTAATAGTCAAGTTTCTTTGCTTTTTTTTTTTATCACGAGGGACCATCAAAATTTGATTTTGTCATCACTTATCTTCCTTCTTTATGGCGTCCTTAAAAGATAGTGTTATATTTAAAACCAATTAATGAATGAAACATGGAGAATTAAATTGAAAATAAATTATAGTTTAAGGGTCAAGTCTGGAATATATAAACTCAGATTTTTAACGAGTTTTAGAATGCTCAGACCACCATGCTCTGCTGTGTTAAACTGCTTTTTGACCCTATTTTTCTATTAAAATTTTCATCATCAATTCCTCGACCCTAAATTATCAATGGAAAAAACTTCTTAAAAATCATGAAATCAAATTTTATTTTTTTGAATATTAAAATTTCAATCTTCAAATCGTCAGATCAAAACAAAAAGATTTGTTGTGGTTGGTCTATGTCCTTAAACATCTTTAGATCGCTCCAACTAATAAAACACAAATACATCAACAACCCCCTTCAGCTTAAGGGAAACTACAGCCCCAAACATCACACAAAGCGTGGTTTACTGCATCACATCTAATGTTATATATAATATGTTATCTATAGCTAAAATTATAAGCTTAAATATAAAATAAATGTTTAAACTATAATGTATTTGTGCAATTATTTTATATTTAAGTCAAAATGAAATATAAATAAATATTATTTTATAATAATATTAAGTTATTAAAAAAATAAGAAAGAGAAATAGATATTCACGTCCGATGTACTTTATGCGCCTCTAAATCTAATCTACCCAAACAATAAGGATATTTCTATATATTTACTTCATAAGGTCTGCCTCTTTTAATATGTATTAGACCCTTTTCATCTTTGGTCTATGCTTTATTTTTAAGTTATTACTAATATTTCTTACTAAGTAATTCCTAAATTCCACGACTATCAGTCTATAAAAGCATTTCCTGGGATGGTTCAGTTCTCTGAAAAATAAAACCTCGCTGCTCTTAGGTCGAATTCCCCGTTATTTTCCCGGAAAGATTGAGTCATCAGTTTCCAGAGAATCTAGCAGAACTTTAAACTTTTCAAATTTCTTTCGATACTTCAGCATTGAACGCCTTTAAAAATTTCTGTCTAAATGGATTCGTTTGTTTTCGATAACGTGAAAGCAGAGAAAGCCAAGGCGATGAGGAGGTACAATCGGCTTCGAAGCTTAGCAAAGGCGTTTCGTTTCCTGGAACTGCTCTTGGCTTTGCTGTTTTTGGCGTGGACATTCGAGCGCGTGCCTTTCGTCGTCAAGATCTCCGGTGAGTTCATTTTGAAGCTCGGCGGGATCGTCGCGAGTCCGCCCTTCGTTTTCCTTGTATGTAACGTCATCATCGTCACTCTCATTGCTAAGTCCGGCATTTTCTCCGCCGTTAGCAATGCAGATTCCAAAATCTACGAGGAAATCACCAAAATCGCTGAGAATCGCTCCAAATTGGAGTCTCAAGAAGAGATTGTGTATCAAGACAAGAAGATCATCTCTGAAGCAAACGCAAATACTCTCACATGCGAGGAAATGGAGCCGGAGTCGGACTCCGATCCTGAAATGGATAATCCGAGAGTCTATAGAAGGAGTAAGTCGGAGAAGTTGCCCATAAGAAAAACCGAGGAAGTGACGAAGGAACTACGACGATCGGAGACAGAAAAGTCCCGGAAATTTGAAAACGTGGACGGAGAATTGTTCCCGGAAGACGAGTTGAGCAACGAAGAGTTTCAACGAACGATCGAAGATTTTATCGCTAAACAGCTGAGGTTTCGCCGAGAAGAAACTATGTACATTGTTCTCCAATGTTCAAATCCTGAAAAAATAATTTTACCTTCTCAGTAAATTTTAACCACAAAATAAAAAGAGAATATTGTTTATTACTGATTCCTTTTTTATTTCTCACCTTTGAAAAGAGAGAGCGAACACACTGCTCAAGTGCTCATGGTATGGTTGTACAGTGCTAAAAGGAGAACGGAGTAATTTGCTTTTACCTTTAAAATGAAATTTGGTCCGAATAATAAAAAATAAATTAGTTATTTTAGATTACAACATTTTATTATAAATATTTACTGAACCGAAAGATAAAAAAATTAATATTAAATTTGAATATCTTAAAAAAGTTTATATATTTATAAATTTAACTTAATTTAATTTATGATCCAACTATTAATGATTCAATGAAAAAATGATTAATGTTAAAGCTGATGAAAATCATTCATCTAAATGAAACTTAAGTACGCTATCTTTTTTTTTTAATTAGTCATTGGTGTCTGATCTTTTAATCAATTAATCCAGATCGGATATTGCAGAGACGATGGTGACCCTCCCAACCTTATTTGCTCCATTCGCAAACTCCAGGATTCAAACTCCTAACCTTACTTAAGGAACCTAATGTCTCATCTCACTATAACCAACAGATTGTTGGTTATCCTCCTCTTATTAGTTAAGACACATTTCAATAATGAGGTAATTAAAACTCAAGAGTTTGTTTTTTTTTAAGACTGATCGTCGGTCTAATCATTCACCCAAGCTTCTTTTTACTCTGTAAGTGCCAGATTAAGCACTGCCCCACTAATATCTTCCTTAAGCAACAGAATTTAGTGCTTAAAAGCATCAATCATCACCCAATAATGTTCAAATCAAAATTGGCATTTTATCTCTTAAACTCAAAAGCTTGGGGAAAAACACTTACCCCTTTCCATGGCTATAACTTTATTTATTTCCCTCCACCTTTCGCTACCTTTTCCTTTATATAGGCAATCATGGTTAATTCCACCAATAAAAACAACTGCCGGTGGTTGAATTTTACTGATTTCATTAGATATTAAATTGGGGATTTAACCGAATTTATGATACGATTTTTTTATTAATTAACATTTTTTATTATTTTCGTTACAATTAAAACTTGCATTACATTCTTGAAAGAGAGAAAAGAGGAAGGATTTCACTCGGATCGAACCTGACCTGGAACAGAATTTGTTAAAACAAAACACCTTTCTTTTGCTTCAACTCTTATATGTTTCTTTCCTTTTGTCCAATGGTGTCTTAAGGAAGGTTTATAGGGGCTGTTTTTATTATTAAGTCAAGTGTGGTGGGTGTTTATAAATGTGTACATCTTTGTAGTTATATTACAAATATAAAATATATGTAAATTATATAGAAATTTAATTTTTTTAAGGAATACCTCAACATCTCCTTTAAGCAATCCCTGCTACCCACAGACGTTGCCTTTTGTAAAAGTATGTATTCTTTCATTTACATTTCAACACCTTGCCAAGTTTAAGGATTTCGTTTAATTTGGCATATTCTCTTTTACACAATATTAAGACATATCACATATTTGGGTTTTAATCGGAGATAATATGATTATTAAGAGTTCAATTGGTTGTCTAAAAATAATATTTTTTTTCAAAAAAAATAAAGAAATCATCCAATAATAAAAAGGCATCCAAGGTGTTAATTAATCCTTAGAAAGAACTATTGATTGAGCAATCAAATCCACTTTTTTTCAATGAACTTGATTAATTAATTCAAACAAGAAAGCTGGGACAAATTTCTGTAAAATTTAAAAATTAACTTACTTAGTCATTCTAAACAAGAATTCGGCAAAGACAACTTTAGGTTTCAACTTTGTCCCAAAATGGAAACAAAATAATATTTATAGTGGGGTGCTCCATGTTTTAGTGATGTTTGCCTTTGCCCCTTTAATTTAATTATAATTGAGGGGCTTTAATGACAATAAGAGAAGGCATATATTCCTTCAACTTAGCAGCATTGGACAATTATTCCTAATTGAAGTTGAAAAAAGAGGTCTCACTATCACCTATTTCCAGATTTTTTTTCAAAATCTAAATTAACCTTCGATTGATGGGTTGTTGTGACAACGGGCTAATTAACTCATGAAATCAACAAGCAGTAAAGCAAATAAAAACATAAGATTTAACAAGGTTCGACAATGTGCCTACGTCATCGGGAGCGATGAGCGACTATTCTCTTTATTATTTGCAATAATCCAAAATTAGGTTACAATTATAGTATATAAGAGTAACCTCGGTACAATTACAAAAATACCCTGTATTGGACCCCAATGGACAGATGTTCGAGCGGAGTGAGCAAAGCGAACATAGATGAAATAGAAAATTGAAAGTTTATCAAACATCAAAGTGGGTTGGGCTACCATGCTTCTCTAACAACTGTAAAAATTCAACAAGTCCAAGCAATGCATGAACTTGTCAGTAGTAACTGACTTGGTCAACATATCAGCTCCATTCTCACTAGTATGAACCTTCTCTAACAATATCTCTCCAGATGCAATAAACTCTCTAATCTTGTGAAACCTTACATCAATATGCTTAGTTCTAGCATGATACACCTGATTCTTAGCCAAATGAATAACACTTTGGTTGTCACAATGCAACTGAACTCCACCTTGCTAAACACCAAATTCCTTTACTATCCCAGTAAGCTATATAGCTTCTTTTGCAGCTTCAACTACTGTCATGTATTCTGCTTCAGTTGTAGATAATGCCACAATAGACTGAACAATTGACTTCCAACATATAAGCCCTCCACTAAGAGTAAAAACATACGCAGTTGTAGATCTTCTATCATCTAAGTCATATGCATAGTCTGAATCCACATATCCTATAACCAAAGGATTATTCTACTGATTAATAAAAATAATTTCATTCCTTACAGTGACCTTCAAATACCTGAAAATCCACTTGACTGCTTCCCAATATCGCCTACCTGGTTTAGACATGTATTTACAAACTTGACTAACAACATGAGCTAAATCAAGGCTAGTACATACCATTGCATACATCAAACAACAAACAACACTGGCATATGGAACCTTTGCCATGTCAACAACTTCCTTATTTGTCTTAGGGCATTGCTCTGAAGAAAGCTTAAAATGATTTGTCAATGGAGTGTTTACTGACTTTGCATTTCTCATCTTAAAACTGTATAACATTTTCTCAACATAGCCGTGTTGAGATAACCACATTTTCCTTGAGCCTCTATCCTTGTGAATCTCTATTCCAAGAATTTTCTTTGTAGTACCTAAGTCTTTCCTATCAAAATCCTGGCTCAATAAAGCTTTCAAACCAGCAACATCATGCATATTCTTTACAACAATTAGCATATCATCAACATACAATAGTAGAAAAAAACATCATTAATGCTCCTAACATAAACACAACAATCATACTCACATCGTTTATAGCTAATCTTAATCATATAAGAGTAGAACCATTTATACCATTGTCTTGGAGATTGTTTCAACCCATATAAGGATTTCTTCAACTTGCAAACCAAATGCTCATGTCCAAGTTGAGTGAACCATTCTGGCTGCTGCGTATAAATTTGCTCCTTTAAATCACCATACAAAAAGGCAGTTTTGATATCCATCTGCTCTAAATACAAATCCCAACTAGCTACAAATCCAAGTATTGCCCTGATTGAAGTATGCCTAACCACATGTGAAAATATTTCATCATAATATACTCCCTTCTACTATGAGAAACCCTTTGTTACCAATCGAGGCTTGAACTTTTCCTCCTCTTTTTCTGATACTGCAAGTTTCCTTTTATACACCCATTTGTAACCAATAGCATATTTTCCCTCAGTAAGAGGAACTAGCTCCCATGTACGTTGTCATAACCATTTTTTTGGGAAAACAATTAAATATTATTTAAAAATAATTATGAATTTTATTTTGAAATATTAACGATTTTGAATTGGTTTGAATTAAATTGAATGGGAATCAACATCGACCTTTGGGTTAGGTAGGTCGAATACCTAAAAACATCTTTTAAAACAATTTTAAGAAAAATCATTTTTAAGACAAAAAATTGGTTTGGGTTTGCCAAAAAACTTAATTTTACGGGTTCGATAGTCGATTACGCGTGGGGATTGATTAACACCCCCACAGCACCCAAAATTGGTACTCAACCGCTTACACATTTTCGTAATGGCGGAAATCATCAATTCACATCGATAATTAAAATATGATCCATTTATTAAAGTTAATTAATTTTCTTTGAATTGATTATTTAAAGAAAATCCTCTTACTCGATAAGAAATCTTGAAATTTGCAATCCTCCGTCGGGAAAGCTATCTCAACTATTTATCATTCGTAAAAGAATATTATATCTTCGAATATATAAAAACGTAAATCGAATATAAATTGAATAATCAACATTTTGCATAAAATAAAATAAATTGCTATGTATATAAACATGCATTGCATTGTTCAATTTAAAATAGAAATGAATTAATAATTAACAAAATGAAATCTATTTATTTCAAGTTCACATTTTTTTTCGAATGTCGTATCGGATCACACTACTTCGGTCAAGTGGTGCTTTCCACACCTATTCTACAAATCGTTGTTCTTAAATTATTTGAATACACAAACGTTGAAAATAAATAAACGAACATTTTGTACAATTATTTGAAACCAACTCCAAAAAGGTAAGGAATATATACACGCATTTATAAATGTATGTACATAAATATAATATGTAAAATAAATGAACATATATGAACACTAAAAATACATATAAAAATATTTAATACATAGTGATATTTACAACAAAAACACATACACTGATCTTAAAGTATCAATGTGCATTAAATAAATAAAACATATATCAAATCAACAAAATAGAAAAATATGTGTCAGACAGGTAATAATCCATATATTTTTAGACTAAGACCAGTGATTAATTTGCATATACTAAAATATATAGGGATTGAAGGCATAAATAAACTAAATTTAGACAAACATTAAATAAAAATGACTAAAATGAAATAAGGAACAAATTACCATATCAGGCCAACTATTTAACCAAAACTTTAAACCATATGTAATATGACTAAAAAGTAAAAAAAAACCAACATGAAAGGTTCGAATTCAAAAATAAATCATTTCATTTCAACCAGAATATTATATTACAAAACCAAAGGGGCTAAAATTATAATTTGCCCAAAATTTGAAACGCACGCTTACCCCTGGAGCAGTGTCATTTTACGCGTGTTATATAAGGCCAAGACTCAAGCAAAAATCTTGTTCATTCTCATTTGCTTCTCCATTTGCTTGGTCTGAAGAGAGATTGACAGAGTGAGAGAAAGAGATTCAACCGAAGCTCTTTTGTTCCCATATTTCGATGAGCCAACACCAAACCGGCCACCTCTGATCGGAGCCAGCCTCCGCTTGTCAGTGACGAAAAATAGAGATGGTGACACCAAACCACTCCTCTCGCAGCCCTCAGTACGAATCCAAGGCATGTTTTCCTTAAAAGAGAGCGGGTTAGAGTAGATCTAATGGTGAAGTTCGGGAAAACTCCACCTCCGGTGACCTATTTTTATCGGTGGAGAACCAATGAAGGTAAACTTTTTCTTTACTCTCTCTCTAACCCTAGGGTATTGAAACTAGGCCAGGTCGGATCTTGGACACGGGTCACCGCTTGAATCGGGTCACGGCTTGAATTGGGTCATCCGGGTCTGGATTGGTTGTAGTATGGGTTTCCTTTTTTTGACTTAATTTGGGCCTGAAACGGGTCAGACTTTGGGCCTGAAACGGGTCAGACTTTGGGTCGGGTTGGGTCATTGTTGACTGGGTGTTGGATTTGTATTTTGGGCTTCAATTGGGCCCTGCAAAATAATGTAATTAATTATTAGAAATAATAATAATAATAGAAATAACAAAAATGGGTGTCTACAGCTGCCACACTTTGTACATTCTTGTGTTAACAAGAATAGGGCAAATACAACAAGATAACATGTTTTTGTCTGGTTCTCCTTTTTGCTTAGAAATATGACATGTTTGTTGTTGAGGACGACATTGCTCATACGTGATGAAGAGTTTTGGTCATTTTTTAGGTAAAGTTGGGAGATAGCACGATTCCTACGTGATAAGAAAGTCTGGCTATCTAAGGGTGACACGGCTCCTATGTGATGAGAAGATATGGTTGGTGGATTACATGGTTCATACGTGACGAGGACGGCTGATTATCTTTAGGGAGGGTGATAACATGGTTCTTACGCGATGAGGACTGCTGGTTATCTAAGGGTGGCACGACTCTTACGTGATGAGGAGATCTGGTCAGGGGATGGCACATTTCCTATATTATGAGGATGACTAGCCATCTTTAGGGATGATAACACGGTTTCTATGTGATGATGACAACTAGCTAAATAAGGGTGACATGAATCCTACGTGATGAGGAGATTTGGTCGGTGGATGACACGGTTCCTAAGCGATGAAGATAGCTGATCGTCTTTAGGGATAATGGTTTCAAGAGAAACCGTCGAGAGACAAAATTTTATTTAAAGAGAAACATACTCAAATATGCATGTTTCAAGAGAAACTGTCTCAAGAGAGACAAAACTTGTTTCAAGGGAAATAATCTCAATGTTTGTGTTTCAAGGGAAACTGTCTCAAGAGAGAAAAACTTTGTTTCCTGGGAAACTGTCTCAAGGGAGGCAAAACTTTTTTAAAGGGAAACTGTCTTAAGGGAGACAAAACTTGTTCCAAGGAAAACAATCTCAAAGGTTATCAATTTTGTTTCCAGTGAAATAATTTCAAAATTTGTGTATTAAAGAAAAACTTCTCAAGTGAGACAGAATTTGTTTTGAAAGAAACAATCTCTAGTGAGATTAATTTTGTTTCCAGTAAAACAACTTAGAAATTTGTGTTCCGAGGGAAAATTTCTCAAGGGAGATGAAATTTGTTTTAAGAGAAATTGTCTCAAGCGAGACAAATTTTTTTAGAGAAAATTATCTCAAGCGAGACAAAATTTGTTTTTAAGAAAAATTGTCTCTAGCGAGACGACACTTTGTTTCGAGATAAACAATCTCCAAGGTGACAAACAATCTGCTTGTTCTTGCATGTTGAAGAAATCTTATCATTGACTTTAGGATGTCAAAATTGTTCCTTCATGTTGAGGACATTTGATCATCACCAAACTTTGATTTCCTGAAAGATTAAAATGAAACATTTATGAATAATTGTTTTGGATATTGTGATGGATGCCAAGATGGAGTTTATTTTATGTGATTGATTTGATGAATTATTGAGTTTGTCCTCAAGACAGAGAAAAATGTGTTTAATGCACATGATGATGAATGTTTGATGCAAAGATGCAAATTTCATGTATAATGTAAGTATATGTTGATGTATATATGTGTTGATGTATATTTTATCGATCTGTAAAGGGAATGGTTGCTTGAGTAGTCTTTATTATATCCCTGATTCAATTGTCTTCATTTTCCACCATTGTGTACTATTGCAAACTTCGACCTGAGACAATTTGTTTTCCTTGCCCCATCAAAATTTGCCCCAAAAATTTGGCTTCCCTTGCCTTAGCTTTGATCACAAACTTCTGAGATATATTCGTTAAATTCCAAGATATGCTTCTAAAGAGACTATCTTGCTTGAAATATTTTTCTTTTTATTTTCAAAATTTTGATAAATATAAAAAAGAATTTAAAAAAAATATCGCCTCCTTCTAAGTTTCACAATTGAAACAAATAGTAAAACAGGAGTTCATCGAATATCAAAAGAATAAATCACTCTTTTAATTTTTTATAACTGTAAATCTTTGACAAACATCAAGATCGATATATTGGTTTTGAGGTTAGCTACCTACATTCTGAGGTTTGTTTCATTGATTCGTCATTTTTCCCTTTCTCAGTCATTTAAAGATTATGGCATGCCTCTCTTTCTTGGTTTGACATTTTAATTGGAGGCGGGAAAAATGACGCAGCTAGCATAGTTAATTGCTAGACTCTTTAGAACACTTCTATTTCAGTTATCTGAAATCTTCCATTTGTTCAATCTTCGTAGACTCCTCTAGTCAAGATAGTGCACAAATATCGGTCTAAAAACGAGATTCCCGAGTGCTCGTGTGAAGTTGACTATAACAAGTGTTCCTCAACTCCATTAGCTCATATTCACCGAAACTCCTTATTTAGTAATTTTTATTTAATTTGTTATGATTGGCTAGTTGAATTCAGCTTTATTGTACACATATATTTTATAATTCCTTTATTTGGCTAGCTAAAGGATTCATGTCGTCATAAATTCTTTGACTTGACAATCACATTGGAGCAAGCACCAAATTGCCAAGTACCCAGTCAATATCATAGTTTGAATGTAATCTATTCATAAAGCGATGGCTTTTGAGTTTCCTCTATAACCAATTGCTTTAGCGGAATATCTTAACTTTATTTTATACATATATATATTCTAGGTATATGGATTCTATTTCTTAAGCTTGTCAAGAAGAACATGTTATAGACTAGGTGTTTGTTGAAGGTCAAAAAATATCATCGTTAGAGTTCAATTTCTAAGCAACTGGCCTAAACTAGATTTATCTACTCGACCATTCCATCTGTTAATATCATGATCATCATTGAACATCATCAACAGAAGTAGAAACCAATTAGTTTAGCAATTTCATGTGTCAGATGTCCCATTTTGTCCACTCCTAATACATACGTGAATGTCAAACCCTTGATTATCTCTTCATGTGAAGAGAAAACTAGCTAGGTCCCTACAAGAGAAGGGTATGTATTATGTTGTATCATCTGGAGTATGATTAAGGGTTTTTATTTTACGGGGTTCAATATTGTCATTTGTCAAAGCTTTACAACCTCAATTATTAAAAATCTTTTAATTAAGTTAATATTCAAGGAATTTCAAGATTAAAATTTGCTCATTGCTCATTTCCTAATAAGGAAGCATTTTATTTAAAATGTTCGAACGTTAAGAGACTTATAAACATTCAATCATAGGAAGAAAAAGAAAAACAAGATCAAACAAGATGAAATGTTTTTTATGAGAATACAACAAAACTCTTAATGGATGTCCTAAGCTACTCCTAATTAGAATGCCCCTGAATCAATCAGATCTTGGACCTTGCGCTTTAATGCCCCACAATTCTCAGTGTTGTGCCCTGAGCTCCCAATGTGATAGCTATATATGGCGTTAATATCACGACCTTCAGAATATGAGGCCTATCTTGGTTTGGATTGAATTGGAGTCACAAGGTTCTTCTCAACTAGCGTTGGGAGAAATTCCTCATACGTCATTAGGATTGGATTGATACGAGTCTTTTCATGGAAGACATTATGAGGTTTAGTCCCTTAATTGGCTATATAAGATCCCACTATGTTAACCTCAACTCTTTTCTCATTGTCAGTACTACTCGCACCTCTTATTTTGTCATTCTTGACAGCTCTTTCAATAATTTCTCCACACATGATGATGTCAGAGAAACTCTTGGTGGCAGCTTCTATCATACAGTTGATATATGGAGATTTTAATGTGTCGATGAATAGAGTGATGAACTCTTTTTCAATCATTGGTGGATACACTTGAGATGTAATATCCCTTCATCGTTGTTCATATTGTCGGAAGCTCTCATCATTCTTTGTCTCCATATTTTGTATCGTTGTTCGATCAGGGGTCATATCAGTCATATGCTTGTATTGGCCCAGAAAGGCATGAGCCAAATCATTCCATGAGTGGATTTGAGCACGACTCAGTTGATTATACCACTTAGAAGAGGATCCAATCTAGCTGTCTTGGATGCAGTGGATCAACATCTAATCATTGTTGGCGTATACAGTTATCATTCGAATAAACATCGTGAGATGAACATTAGGGCAACTGGTTCCATTGTACTTTTCAAAATCGGGCATTTTGAATTTGGGTGGGAGCACCAAGTCAAGAACTAAAACTAGTTCTATGGCATCCATTTCATCATGAGAGTCTCATTCCCTTGAATGTATATCTGCACCACTTTTTCAAGTTCTCAAGGATCTCATTATTGGCTCTTTTCATCTCATCAGGATTTGGCAAGTTGTGATCAGTAGAAAAATCCCGAGGATATAACACAATTGCTTGTATTTTAGTGGCGGACAAGCCTACTGGGTGGCTTGGAAGCTTATCGGGTGAAATGAATATCGATGGATTAGCATGGGCTATCACACATTCAAAGGTTCCTCTCATCGAGGAAATCTTCTCTTTGTCTCTTTCTTGGTTGAGCCCAGCCAGTTTCGCTACAATTTGATCAACCAGGTGGTCTTGGTTTTGCAAGATGTGATCCACAGTGGCCTTTTGTGCTTGCTCTATTTTAGCTTCCCACTCTATTTGCATCTTTTACAAATTTTGTTTCATCTCTTTCTTTAGCTTCTCAAATTTTGCTTCTATTCTCAGTACCGTGTGAACAAAGTTGCACAATTAGAAACACTTCCTCAGACTTCCCCCACGAGATATGATTAATGCATGTAAAAATGCTTAAATGAATACCATACAGAATACAATGATGAAAATACAGCTGCAAAATGTTGATCCCAATGGTGAATATCATTGAACAATTTTCACCAGAGATAAAAGCCTCCATATTGCAAGACTATCCACTTTACATACATGTCTTCGCTTAGATGTTGAGTCTGAAGTGGGTCAATGCTTCGTCTCGAATCTTTGCCCTTTAAATGATGCCCCTCAAACGTTATTTAACCTAACTCTGTTAATACCCCGGCGGTACTGAAGTCAGTGTGTCCAAAAATAAGAATGTACTTCTGGATTAATCCTCGGATCAATGGATAATCATTTAAGTCTCGAATGCTGCGCGATCCTCGAGCAAGTCTCATTTTTGTGTTATGAATTTCCTTTAGCCCTCAGTGCATATCTGTGTATGCGACTAGTTGATTGAAAACTTTTACCTCTTCTTGTGAAAATTTTCTCTCGAATATCCCCTTGCGGATCAACACTTTTGCATTATGACATGACGATGTAATGCAATGCAAAGAGGATGAAAAATGACACAAACAAAAGAAAAGAAATAAGTTAGTACATGTAAGATAATTGATACAGATAAAATGTTATTAAGAGATGAATATAACACCTACCCCTACATGATATCTACCCGGACATGCTTTTATTAAATAACATTCTTACCCGGACATGCTTTCTACCCAAAATGATTAATTTCGAGAAAATAATCCTAACTGCAAGATATCTAGTTCGCATGTTGTTATTCAACAGAATTTAAAGCAAAAAAGGAAAGGTTCAGAAACGCTTCACCTTTGTGTACACTTATTTTGGGTACCTTCTGACGGACAGAGGTTCGATATAACTATACATAGGGTGACCATTTTACGGTTCACTATATGCATGGTTTCAACTCTATGGGGGAAGGATACTCGAAATTGTCCTTGATGTCGGTGCCCCCTTGGGTTTCTAAACCTTTGATCTTCACCATTACAGGTTTCGAACTGAACGAGTTCAATTCGAGGGGATCCACTTCTCTATACCCATACGAGGAATAAATCCCTACGAAGGTATAAGGCATGTATCCCAGGGGTTATTTGCTAAAACTCAAACGAAAAATAAATTCTTACGAGAGTAAAGTATACATTCTGACTTATTTGTAACAAAGTTTGGGTCTAGAGCTTATGTCATGCAAATGTTTGTGTTGTGTGTGGGGAGAAACATTCAAACATTTGACTCAAATGGAAAACGAAACAAGGAAAAAAACTTGAAAAATCGTAACAAAGCTTAAAAAATATAAATCGAAATGTTAGTACGAAAATTTAAAAAATGAAGAAACTAGAAAATTCAATAAATGGATCATAAGCTAATTATAGACTCAAACTCATAATTTCCACCATAACGACAATGTGTAAGCGACTTACAGCCTGACTCTCTAAAAAAATCTCAGTGGAGTCGCCAAGCTGTCATAACCATTTTTCGGAAAACAATTAAATATTATTTAAAAAACAGTTATGACTTTTATTTTGAAAATTTGATGATTTTGAATTGGTTTGAATTAAAAATAATAGGTGTCGCCATCGACCTTTGGGTTAGGTAGGTCGAATACCAAAAACGTCTTTTAAAACAATTTTAAGAAAAAATATTTTTTAAGACAAAAAATTGGTATGCATTTACCAAATACTCAATTTTACGAGTTCGGGAGTTGATTACAAGTGGGGAAGGATTAACACCCCCAAAGGGCCCAAAATTGGTACTCAATCGCTTACACATTGTCGTAATGGCAGAAATAATGAATTCACATCAATAATTAAAATATGATCCATTTATTAAAGTTAATTAATTTCCTTTGAATTGATTATTTAAAGAAAATCCTCTTACTCTATAAGAAATCTTGAAATTTGCATTCCTCCATCGGGAAAGCTATCTCAACTATTTCTCATTCATAAAAGAATATTCTATCTTCGAATATATAAAAACGCAAATCGA
Organism: Hibiscus syriacus; assembly: GCF_006381635.1. Lineage (NCBI taxonomy): Eukaryota > Viridiplantae > Streptophyta > Magnoliopsida > Malvales > Malvaceae > Hibiscus > Hibiscus syriacus. The sequence continues at coordinate 560,495 of NW_024062822.1, read as the reverse complement.
AAATAAATTGCATAATCGACATTTTGCATAAAATAAAATAAATTGATATGTATATAAACATGCATTGCATTGTTCAACTTAAAATAAAAATGAATTAATGATTAGCAAAATAAAATCGATTTATTTCAAGTTCACATTTTGTTCGAATGTTGTATCGGATCACGCTACTTCAATCAAGTGGTGATTTCCACACTCATTCTACAAATCGTTGTTCTTGAAATTATTCGAATACATAAACATTGAAAATAAATAAATAAACATTTTGTACAATCATTTGAAACCAACTCCAAAAAGGTAAAGAATATATACATGCATTTATATATACACATACATAAATATAATATGTAAAATAAATGAACAAATATGAACACTCAAAATAAACATACAAATATTTAATATGATTACTAATGCACAGTGATATTTACAGCAAAAACACATACACTGATATTAAAGTATTAATGTGCATTAAATAAATAAAACATATATCAAATCAATAAAACAGAAAAAAAAAACAGGGGCCAAACAGGTAATAATCCATATATTTTTAGACTAAGACCAGTGATTAATTTGCATATACTAAAATATATAGGGATTGAAGGCATAAATAAACCGAATTTGGACAAACATTAAATAAAAATGACTAAAATGAAATAAGGAACAAATTACCAGATCAAGCCAACTATTTAACCAAATCTTTAAAACATATGTACGATGACTAAAAAGTAAAAAAAAAACCAACATGAAATGTGAGAATCCAAAAATAACCCATTTCATTTCAACCAGTATATCAGATTACAAAACAAAAGGGCCAAAAATTATAATTTGCCCAAAATTTGAAACACGCGCTTACCCCTGGAACGATGTCGTTTCACACGTGTTATATAAGGCTAAGACTCAAGCAAAAATATATGCCATTCTCATTTGCTTCTCCATTTTCTTGGCCTAAAGAGAGATAAAGAGAGTGAGTTTCAACCGAAGTTCTTTCGTTCCCAGATTCCGTCGAGCCACCACCGCGATGGTCGCCACTGATCGGCACCGGCCACCGCTTGTTGGTAATAGAGAATAAAGATGGTGACACCAAACCACTCCTCTCGAAGCCATCAGTATGAATCCAAGGCTCGTTTTCCCTAAATGGGAGCGGGTTGGAGTAGATCTAATGGTGAAGTTCAGGAAAACTCCACCTCTGATGACATCTTTTTTCTCGGTGGAGAACCAACGAAGGTAAACTTTTTCTTCACCCTGTCTCTCTATTTTCTCTGTGTTTTTCTTCATTCGAATCTATCCTGAATCTCTCTTTACCCTCTGTGTTTTCCCTCACCGAAAGTTTTTCCTCTCTTATTTCTCTTTCTTTTTTATTGAACCCCGAAGACCTTTTTTTTTATTTGTCTGAATCTCTTTGGTTTCTTCTTTTTATTTCGAATGGTCCCCCTCCTTCTCATCTTTTCTTTCCCTTACTAATGAGATAGCCCCCGTGATTTGTGATAGCCAGAGATTTTATTGGGATTTGTTGTTCAAATAAAAAAAATTATTGTTTTTCCTCTCTGACCAATTTGCCAGGTAATGACTGATGGGCTGATTGATTTTTGGTCACTTTTGAGGAGGCGACGACGTCAGAGGTGGTCGGAGGTGACATCAGCTCTCTAGGGTTTCAGAAACCCTAGGGTGTTAATATTGGGTCGGGTCAGATCCTGTACATGGGTCTGGGCTTGAATCGGGTCATCCTGGTCTGGATTGGTTGTAATCTGGGTTTCCGTTCTTTTGGACATCATTTGGGCCTGAAACGGGTCAGACTTTGGGTCGGGTTAGGTCATTGTTGATTGGGTGTTGGATTTGTATTTTGGGCTTCAATTTGGCCCAGTAAAATAATGTAATTAATTATTATAAATAATAATAATAATAATAATAATAATAATAGAAATAAAAAAAGACTCGGAGAAAAACGGGTGTCTACTTACATTTTCTACAAAGTCTTCATATTCTCAACCATTACAACCAACCATTTTCCTTTCTCCTAACTAGTAATAGCTCATTAGAAAGTATTTGGATCATCACTACTAATGTGAAGTGCAAAGGAGACCATGTCTTCAAAACCCAATCTGTTTGGAGCTTTTATATTCGTACGTCTCTCTCTCTCTGGCTAGTTTATAATCCTGCAAATCAATTGTACTAGAACCACCAGAAGTTGGATTAGAATTTTTCTCTCTCTTAGCTGCTATTGGATATTGTTCTACATCCATCACTGTCTTGTCTTGGTTCTACTATAACATGAACTATTCATTAAAGACTACATCTCTACTGATTACCACTTTCTTTGTAATCGGATAACAAAACTTGTATCCATCGACACATTTCTTGTACCCCCAGAAAAATGCACTTTTTCGAATTTGCATCAAGCTTTGATCTCTCATCACCATGTACATGCACATAAGTAGGATAACAAAAATTATGTATTGACCAAAATCAACTGCATTACCTATCCATACCTCTTCTGCAACCTTGCCACCCAATGATGCTCTTGATGATCTGTTAATGAGGTAGCATGTCATGCTCATAGCCTCTACCCATAAGCTTTTAAGAAGCCATGCATTCAATCTCAAACATCTTGCCCGTTCATTCAATGACTTGTTCATCTTTTCTACAACACCATTTTGTTATGGTGTCTTGTGCCCTGTAAAATACCTCTAAATCCCTTGCTCCTCATAGTATTTCTGAAACTGTTAATCTATGTACTTTATGCCATTATCAGTCTTTAAATACTTGATCTTTCTATCAGTTTGGTTATCCACCTCATATTTCCACAACTTGAACTTGGCAAAAACTTCAGATTTCTGTTTCATGAAGTACACTCAAACTTTTCTAGAAAAATCATCAACAAATGTAACATAATACATAGATCCACCAAATGATGGTTTTCTAGTAGGCCTCCATACATCATAATGCACATAATCAAGAATCCCTTCAGTTTTGTGCTTTCCGGACTTGAAACTAATTGTAGTCTATCTACCAAGAACACAAAACTTGTAAAAATCGAGCTTGCAGCTTTTAACACCATGCAATAGATTTATTTTATGCAATTAATCCATTCCACATTCACTAAGATGAGCAATACGCATATGTCATAGTTTCGTATTATCATCGTATGACTCAACAGAATAAACTTTACCTACAATTATACTTCCTAACAGTTTATAGTTATTCCTTGCAGTCATCTTTCCTTTCATCACAGTCAATGCACCTTTAACAATTCTAATGGTTTCCCTATCCTCATCTGCCTTAGGAATAAAACCATTCTTATACAAATTGCCTAAGGGAATCAGATTCTTCTTCAAATCTGGTATATGCCTAACATCACATAATGTCCTAACAGTACCATCATACATCTTAATTCTGACTTCACCAAGACCAATAATATTGCAACATCTGTCATCACCCAAATAGACAGAACCGAAATTAACAGACTTGTATGTCTAAAACCACTCCCTGTTAGGGGTTATATGATAATAACATCTTGAATAAAAAAACCATGCATTCACCAACTGAGTTATCAAAATAGAAAGCATATCACCATCACCGCAACCTGAATTTTCATCATACATCACATTTACAGACTTGGATGACTCATCATGTTTCTCATCAGTCTTCTTTTTCTACTTTGGACAAACTCTCTTCATATTCCCCGACTCCTTGCACTTGTAGCAATGAATTATCTTTTTGCCCTTAGACTTTGATCTGGAATATTTTACAAACCACTCATTATCTGATTTTCTTCCACGGTCTTGATTACCCTTAACATATAAACTATCAGCATCAGAGCTTTTCCATGTATTATGCTTCCGCTGGTTGTGAGCCAACAAGGTTGCAGTAATCTCTTCAACATTGATTGTTTCTTTCTCATATGTAAGAGTGGTCACCATGTGTTCGTAAGAGAAAGGAAATAAACACAACATAATCATTGCTATATCTTCATCATCAATCTTCACATCAAGTTTAACCAAATTTGTAATTATTTGATTGAAGACATTCACGTGCTCCGTAAAATAATGACCTTTCTGCATCTTCAGCCCATATACCCTCTGTTTTAGATACAGTTTATTCGTTAGGGATTTGGACATAAATCGACTTTCCAATTTCTTGCATATTTCTCTTGGAGATGATAGACTCATTACGTGATACATAACCTTGTCTGCAAAACATAACCGTATGATTCTTGCCGCTCATTGCTACAGTTCTTTCCAATCATCTTCCTTCATTGATTCTGGCTTTTGAGGTCGTAGAACCTTCAAAATCCCTTATTGTGCCACAAATCATTTACCCTCATTTGCCATAATCTAAAGTTATCATGATCGTTAAACTTCACTACTTCGAATTTCACACCTGAAATATCCATCTCAATTCTTGCTTTGATACCAAATGTTTTGAAATTGGCTAATTAACTCAGAAAATCAACAAGCAGTAAAGCAAATAAATAACACAAGATTTAACAAGGTTTGACAATGTGTCTACGTCCTCGGGAGCGATAAGCGGTTGTTCTCTTTATTATTCACAATAATCTAAAATTAGGTTACAACTACAGTATATAAGAGTAATCCTAGTACAATTACAAAAGTACCCTGTAACGAAACTTCCCCGATGGACAGATGCTGGAGCGGAGTGAGCGAAGCGAACGGAGATGAAATAGAAAACTGAAAGTTTATCAAACATCAAAGTGGGTTGGGCCACCTAACATGGGTTAAAGTGCAAATCCCTGCAAATTTCAAATTTAACCTCAACCCAAAAAATGTGCATTATTTTTTAGCTAAATTTTGTTTTTTAATATAAAAATATGATAAGAAACATGACCATATAAAAGAAGTTAAGATTAAAAATATAATTTGAAACCTTGACCTAATTATTATCATTTTGCAAAACATTTATTGCTAGAATTAAAGTTTACATTAAGATGGAAAGGGTTTGGTAGACATTGAATATTGAACAATCTGTTGATATTTTTTTGTGAGATTAATCAAAATATCGAATGATGGGATGATGTATTTTTAAATACATATTACAGTTGTATCTATCATTATGATTATGTATTGGTCTAAAGATCATGTAACATACAGAAGATTTATTGTGATCTAATTAAAAATTCGACAGTAATGAGGACCTGGTTATAAAATTAATGAAGTTCAGAAGATTTGATGGGTAATAGGAGAGCAAATATCATATTGGATAACAAAATGACCACGGCAGGAATAAAATCTATTCCCTGTAAGGGCAATGGCGTGCAAGTTATGATACCACTATGTTATTTTGAATTTTATCTTCGATCACCATTATTATCTAACGATTTTCTATCTATATTTGAAGGAATAAACCATCATTAATGGATATTTTTAAATATCTTTTCAACAATTTTCTGTTCATACCCAAAAAAATAAATCATCTCAAACCCTCAATGTTACTGGTACATCAACACAATTTATGTATAAATGGTAATTTAATCACTGATTTATCGATATTCAAAATCAATTTTCTTTTAAATTTCTAGAGAAGATAATGTCGACTATGTCTTTTACAAAGTAACATTAATGTCTTGAAAGTAAAAGAAGAAAGATGGTTCAACTAAAAAGTATAATTTTTGTTTCGTTTGTTATAATACATGTTCTATATTTGTGCCACGCGAAGTGAAACCACAAATTGTGCAGAATTCCATTTTCTTCCCTGACAATGGTTTGAAATTACCAACACTTTATGCTAAAGATCTGCAAGGGGTTAAAAACCTTCGTGATTGCTTTTTCCCTTATTGGTGTCTTTTTGCTTCCCCCCCCCCCCCCTCTCCCCCCGGTATGGGGAAGTACCTGTCCATATCACCCTGATTTTTTCATCTGCAATTATCATTCCCAAAATTTACACTTTAGCAGAGGGGGAAAAAAGGAATTCAAAGTTGAATCATCAAAATTCAAAGCATTGTACAGTTGCTTCATTACTGAAAATGGAAACACATTTTGTAGGGTTGTTGGAATACTCCCACAGCTAGCACTCATGGGAAAGAAAACAAAATAAGCTTAAACATGTACAGCAAACACCCACACAGTTCAAAATTGTAGTCCAATTCTCTTTTACCCATGCATCGAAAGACCACATGGGGAGTCTCAATCTTTGTTGTCTTTGACAAGAAAACTATTACAGTATCCCAAATGGAGATTGTGCCCATCATTCTCATGCATGCCATTTGTCTTGCAAATGCATCCACCTTTCGATTTGTCTTAGAGGCCCCCACTATCACGAAAGAGAACTGAGTTTGCTCGGTGGCCGTTAATTGGAGGGGTGGGGGGAAGCATTTATATTTGCAGGACTTGAAGAAAAAGTTGGGGTTTGATGGGGATTTAAATGAGTAAAAAAAATATTTGTTCAGATTGCCTTGTGAAAATATAAGTATTAAAGGCAAAATTACAGGGTCCGTAGGGTCTACCGTTGTCAGCTACATGTGTAAGGCAGTTCAAGACTTGGGGTCCCTGGTTTAGTCTGCCTGGGAACTATATTGTATGTTGCTTTTACATTATTGAATAGCATCGCCAATGCCTTTTCTAATGTTTTTACTCATCTTTTGTCAGATAATTGCATGCGCATTTATATGTATATATCATGCATGCATGCATGTAATTTATGTGCGTATATCTATGCAATGCTAAACAAAAATTTAATTTTTGTTTTTCATATTATTTTAATTTACATCACAAGTCCTTGATCTTTGTTATTATTATTTTCTTGGATGTCTTATTTTTACACAGAATCAAGTTTGAGTTAAATAAAAAACTCATGAGTCTGCCTTTATGTAAATTCCAAAGTCATCTAGCATGATACATCTGCTAGAATTTCTTAATTGATGCAGAACAATTATGCATATTAATTTAAAGATGTTAGAATATTATGATTTTTAAAATTAGAATAAATAATGTTTATAGAAGAGTTCCTAACTTTTATAGAAGAGTTTTAACTTTTTCATATTCACACCCATGAATGTGAATTAATGTTGAAACTCTTAAAATTCACATTCCATCGATTAATATTAAAACTCTTAATATCCATATTTCATCAACGTCTATTAGTGTTAAAATATATTTTCTTAATTAATTAATATTTAGAATTGAAGCACCTAATATTGTTAAACATAATTACGACATGATACATTAAATACATGAAATTATAAATTAGAGCGTCAATTTAAGAGAAATTGTTATATATATATATATCTTTAGGTCAAACAAGATATTCTCTATGTTTGTTTTCCGTTTTATGAAAATTTTAGAATTTATAATTATACTTTAATAACGCTGATTTATAAGGTTCAAATGTTTTTTTCTTTTGACAAATAAGGTTCAATTATTGATTTCACGTAAATACATCGTATCTAATATTTATTGAACAATATTATTAAGATTTAAGCATCTGTTTCGGATACTGAAATCATGGTGTAAGAGACGAGGAAAATAGTGCATAGAAAATCATTATTTCAAACATCTGCTACTCCTTAGCTTAATAATAGCATGCCTGTCATTAATTTAGAAGTTTTACTATATTACTCGAGCAAAAAGACAGCATAGACAAACACAAATCTAGGATAACTTACATTATATATGTTTATTTATTGTCGGGTATTCAGGGTTAGGTATGTTTGGTCTTGTCCGTACTTGCTTGTAATCTGGAGAAAATCATATTATCTTCTACCTCAGTCGATCTGGCCAAAAGTGTTCCATTTTGTATCCAGAAAATCTGCAGTAAACCGATGCATTTGATTATTTTTAAAACTCTTATCAGTTTCTCTGTCCACTGTTCTTCTTTTTTCACTGATAACTGTATCCATAAGCATCAAAGTTCGACTATCCGAATACGTGAAATAACTTGTGAAAGACATAATAACTAAACAGTAGCCTTTAACAATGATATTTTGGTAGGTCCATTATAAATGAGAAGAGTTAATGGGCCAATCAGATTATTAAGGGTTTAGATTTTTAGACTAATGTTGTTGAATGGACCGGTAAGATTCGGTCGTTTTTGGTCTGAACTACGCTCGTCAACGATGCCCCTGCACCAGAATGGAAATAATAAATTTAGATATATTCAGTTGTTAAATTTCTTATGGTTTTGATATTCTAAATTAATACTCAAATATTTTAAAGAAAACATTTTCAATGTTATGAAATAATTCTAGAAAAGCTAACTATTTATAAATTGAGAATCATAACCTTTGTTAAGAAGCTAAACCAATATCGAATAATTCTATCGTATATTCCGTATCATGGTTAACTTACAAAAGTGTTACTTATATAGCTGAAATAAAGTAAAAAGAAAAAACTTCCTACTTGCAACTAACTTCTAGCTACCGTAACTAGGAGTGTACAAAAATATCCGATCCGAATAACCTGAATTTGCACACTCCTAACTGTAACAAATTACAAAACTAATTAGCAACATATCACTTCAACACCTTGATAAATAATCTAATATATTAATCTTAATTTTTAATCAGTTTATTATTACTTTGAAATTTATTATATGAATATTTGTTTATATGCAACTCATGTTTTATTTAAGTACTTAAATCTAATTAATTTAATTGTATCAAATCATTTTAACATATATTTATTTATTTATTTATTAAATCATGCAAATATAATTTAACATGAAAAATTACTTGTTCAGATTTGCTTTAAAACAGGAGTACCACGTTGCTCCTGTCCTTTTCCTCCGACGTGTGGTATAGGTTTCATTATTTTGTTTGACTTCTTATTATAGAAGTCTGAAACCGTGAATAGACTCTTGATTGGATACTATAGTGCGCTTAATTAGCGCAGTTCATTTCTAGCGCGCACACACGCACTGACGATTGATCTAACGATGAAATAAAGGAAGTTGACGATGATCAAGCTTTTATGAGCGAAACGATGACATTAATAAACTCAGTCTTCTCCTTGGACATGCGATCGGCAATGATTTCTCTGTACCTCTGGAACACTTGATCGACACCAAAGTGGGTGACAATTAATGGCTCCGCCACAGCTCTCATGCACTTGGCCACGTTGTACCCTCCATCTTTGAATGCATCAGACAAGTGGGTTTCGTTCTGATAAGTGTTCCAGTTTACTTCGGTTACTTCCAACCGGTCGATGCTGAACGACCCTTATTTCAGAACCTCATATTTAACCTCTACATAAGATGGTGTGTATTGTGGGATGTTGAATGAGTTCAGTTTCTCTTCTTCTATCACTCCCTGCATTTATTCATGTGAAGAAGCTGACCTGCTTCCATGACCATCATGTTATGTTTGGTTTGAAATTAAGTTTGGCAAGTTGGAAATTTTATCTCGGTTGGTATCCAATTTATTGGAAAATTCATCTTGGTTGGTGGTCAACTTATTAGAAAAATCTTTGGTAGGTGACCAACTTATTTTTCATCTTTGATCCCTAAAATATTAGGTTATTTATAAGTTTAGTCCTTAAAACTCAACTATAAATAGGCTTAAGTATTTCATTAGAAATCATCACAAAATAAGTTCTCTCCTCCTCTTGTTTTTTTATTCTCTCACTTTAGAAATTCTAAAGAATTTCATTTGTTGTAATATTTGTTGATAGTGAAGTTATCATCCGGTGTGGTGCTCGAGGAGTAGACGATATTCTCGTCGAACCTCGTAAATTTGGTGTGTTCTCTCCTTTATTGTTCTTTATTCGATTTTTACATTGTGTTTCAATATTCAATAGTTTGACGGGTTTATCCGTTGTGCAACCTTCGGTGGTTTTGATCTTAACATTTTAGGTCAATTTTAAAACTACGTTCGTGTGGGAAATAACTCGGTTTCCCCAACAATTGGTATCAGAGCTTTGGTTGAGGTTATCCTGGTGGTTCTGTTGTTGAAAAGATATAGTTCGTGATATTGAATATTGTTCGTTAGAATTAAAATGCCAAAATACGGATCAGTTGAGACATAAAGCTCTTCATCTGGACCAATGAGGAGGGTGATGTCAAATGCAAATTTCTTGGTGGAGTTGTTCGATGAATCCGGTCATTTTGGCATGTGGCAAAATGAGGTTTTAGACACTTTATTCCAACAAGGTTTAGACATCGCCATTGAGAGAAAAAAACCTGAATATATGGAGGAGAAAGAATGGGGAACAATCAATCGTTTGACGTGCAGCAAGATTCGATCTTGCCTTTTCAGGGAGCATAAATATGGCTACAAGAACGAGACTTCTGCAAGTAAGATGTGGAAAGCATTGGAGGAAAAATTCCTAACGAAAAGCTCTCAGAATCATCTCCACATAAAGAAAAGATTGTTCAGATTTGATTATCAACCAGACACCAGTATGAATGAACACATCACTGCGTTCAATGAGCTAGTGGCAGACTTATTGGGCATGGATGACACCTTCAAAGATAAAGATTTGGCCTTGATGTTGTTGTCATCTCTTCCAAATGAATTTGAGCACCTTGAGAAAATGTTACTTCATGGTAAGGATAATGTTACCCTTAAAGATGTAACTGCTGCTTTGTATAGTTATGAGCTCAGGAAGAAAACCAAGAAAGAGAGCAAGTACAAAGCAGCGGAGGCCATGGTTGCAAGAGGTCGCTCGAAAAGTCAAAAGCCAAAGTGGAGAGGGAGATCAAAGTCGAAGTCCAGACTGGGAAAAGATAAATGTGCATTTTGTCATGAGAAATGTCATTGGAAGAAAGATTGTCCGAAGCTAATGCAAATAACTCTGACATATCATTGGTTGCTTCATCAACAACATTCCATTCAGATGAGTGGATATTAGATTCGGGTTGTACCTATCATATATCCCCTAATCGAGAGTGGTTCTCCGATTTAGTATAACTAAATGCAGGAGTTGTTTATATGGGCAATCACAATGCTTGTAAAACTGTTGAGATAGGTTCAATTCGATTGAAGAATCAAGATGGATCAACCAGAGTTCTGACTGATGTCCGATACGTGCACAGTTTGAAGAAAAATCTCATCTCGTTGGGAGCATTGGAATCCAAAGGCTCATTAGTCACTATGAGAGATGGAGTTTTAAAAGTCACATATGACGCACTTGTGATGATGAATGGCATCAGGAAAAATAATTTGTATTACTACCAAGGTAGTACAATTATTGGAGCAGTTGTAACAGCTTCAGGAGGTGATGATTTGGACGCAACCCAGTTGTGGCATATGCGGTTGGGACATGCTGGAGAAAAATCCTTGCAAAGTTTGGCAAAGAAATGATTGTTGAAAGGTGGAAAGGCTTGCAAATTGAACTTTTGCGAGCATTGTGTTCTAGGAAAGCATAAGAGAGTGAAGTTTGGCACCACTATACATAATACAAAAGGTATTGTGGATTATATTTACTCAGATGTATGGGGTCCTTCAAAGACATCGTCTTTGGGAGGAAACCATTATTTTATAACTTTTGTAGATGACTTTTCCAGAAGAGTTTAGGTGTATCCGATGAAGTCTAAAGATAAAGTTCTTCGAATTTTCCTGAAATGGATAAATATGATCGAGAACCAGACTGGTAGAAAGATCAAACGTCTTAGGACGGACAATGGAGGGGAATATAAAAGTTACCCATTCTTTGACGTTTGCCATGAGTATGGTATTGTTCGACACTTCACTGTTAGAAATACACCACAACATAATGGGGTGACAGAGCATATGAATCGAACACTATTGGAGAAAGTTCGATGTAAATTGTCTAATGCTGGGTTAGGAAAGGTATTTTGGGTTGAGGCTGTGACATATGTTGGCCATCTTATCAATCGTCTGCCATCATCAGCGATAGGAGGAAAAACACCATTGGAGGTATGGCCTGGAAAACCTGCTACTGATTATGATTCCTTACATGTATTTGGATCCACTGCTTATTATCATGTGAAGGAATCCAAGCTTGATCCAAGAGCAAATAAGGCTCTCTTTATGGGAATCACCCATGGAGTGAAAGGATTTCGCCTTTGGTGTTTAGACACCAAGAAGATAATTTGTAGCAGAGATGTTACCTTTGATGAATCTGCCCTAGTAAAGAATGTAACAAATGACGCTGTCCAGACAAGTAGTACTCTACAGCAGGTGGTGCATACTTCAAAACAGGTGGAGTTTCAGCAAACGATGATCCTAGAAGTTGATGCAGTTGATTCTTCAACTCCAATAGAAGAATCAGAAGATGAAGAGGTTCAAACCCAAGAACCATTGGAGACACCAAAACCACTTGCAGTTACAAGGCCAATGAGAGAAATTCGTAGACCTGCTCGATTTGTTGATATGGTGGCCTATGCTCTTCCAGTTGTTGATGATGATATCCTTATCACTTACTAAGAAGCAATACAAAGCTTGGAAAGTGATAAGTGGAAAAATGCCATGGATGAAGAAATGAAATCTCTTCAAAAGAATAACACTTGGAAACTGGCACAATTACCGAAAGGTAAAAGAGCAATTGGATGCAAGTGAATATTTGCAAAGAAAGATGGATCTCATAACAAGAAATATGTTCGCTACAAGGCACAATTGATAGCTAAAGGCTACGCTCAAAAGGAGGGAATCAACTACAATGAAGTATTTTCCCCTGTTGTGAAGCATTCCTTCATTAGAATATTATTGGCCTTGGTAGCACAGTTGAATTTGGAGCTAGCTCAACTTGATATAAAGATGACTTTCTTGCACGGTGATTTAGAAGAGGAGATCTATATGACTCAGCCAGAAGGATACAAAGATGGTGGTTGTGAGAAATGGGTTTGTAAGCTGAACAAATCGCTATATGGATTGAAGTAATCTCCGAGGTAGTGGTATAAGTGATTTGATAGCTTTATTGTGTGTATTTGCAAAAGCTCAAATATGGATCTTTCATTTATCTTCTCTTGTACGTTGATGATATGTTGATCGCTTCGAAGAATAAAAAGAGATAGACAAATTAAAGGCTCAGTTGAATCAAGAGTTTGAGATGAAAGATCTAGGTGAGGCCAAGAAGATTCTTGGTATGGAGATAAGCAGAGATAGACAGAGAGGTAAGCTTTGTTTAACACAGAAGCAATATCTGATAAAGGTATTACAATGTTTTGGCATGAATGAAAATATCAAACATGTAAGTATCCCACTGGCTTCTCATTTGAAACTTAGTTCTCAATTATCTCCTAAAAGTAACGAAGAACGAGAATATATGGCAAACGTTCCATATGCTAATGCAGTTGGGAGCTTGATGTATGCAATGGTGTGTACGCATCGTGACATTTCACAAGCAGTTGGAGTTGTGAGCAGGTACATGCATTATCCTAGAGAAGGACATTGGCAAGCTGTGAAATGGATTCTACGGTATCTCCAACAAACTGTGGATGTTGGTTTAGTTTTTGAACAGGATGAAATACTTGGTCAGTGTGTGGTTGGATATGTTGATTCTGACTATGCTGGTGATTTGGATAAGTGTCGATCAACTACTGGGTATTTGTTTACTCTTGCTAAAGCCCAATAAGTTGGAAGTCTACTTTACAATCTACGGTGGCTTTGTCTACTACAGAGGCAGAATACATGGCAGTTTCAGAAGATGTGAAAGAAACAATTTGTCTTAACGAGTTGATGGAAGACTTGGGAGTTGTTCAAAGTCACATTAGTCTCTATCGTGACAGTCAAAGTGCTATTCACTTAGCGAAAAATCAAGTCTACCATTCAAGAACTAAGCATATCGACGTGAGGTATCACTTTGTGCGGGAGATCTTTGAAGAAGGAAAGATTCTGCTTCAGAAAATTATGACAACAAAAAATCCTGCATATATGATGACCAAGGTAGTAACAGTAATCAAGTTCAATCATTGTTTGAACTTAATTAACATCCTGAAAGTATGAACACCTTCGGGTGTGTAGCGCTTGTGAGCGCAATTAGAGGCACAACATCAAATTTGGGGAGTTGAAGAAGTTGAGTAGGCTCGGTAATTTCAAGCCAAGGTGGAGATTTGTTATGTTTGGTTTGAAATTAAGTTTGGCAAGTTAGAAATTTTATCTTGGTTGGTGGCCAATTTATTGGAAAATTCATCTTGGTTGGTGGCCAACTTATTGGAAAAATCTTTGGTAGGTGGCTAACTTATTTTTCATCTTTGATCCCTAAAATATTAGGTTATTTATAAGTTTAGTTCGTAAAGCTCAACTATAAATAGGCCTAAGTATTTCATTAGAAATCATCCCAAAACAAGTTCTCTCTTCCTCTTGTTTTCTTCATTCTCTCACTTTAGGAATTCTAAAGAATTTCATTTGTTGTAATATTTGTTGATAGTGAAGTTATCATACGGTGTGGTGCCCGAGGAGTAGACGATATTCTCGTCAAACCTCGTAAATTTGGTGTGTTCTCTCCTTTATTGTTCTTTATTCGATTTTTACATTGTGTTTCAATATTCAATAGTTTGACAGGTTTATTCGTTGTGCAACCTTCGTTGGTTTTGATCTTGACATTTTAGGTCAATTTTGAAACTACGTTCGTGTGGAAAATAACCTGGTTTCCCCAACACATCAAAATTCAAAACCATTTTTCTTGTGTTTATAAGCATCATGCCAAGACATTTTATTTCAGATTCAAAACCATTTTGACCAGTTATTATTTAAATTTATAATTACTAAAAATATATCTTAAAAGCCTTTAATTAAATAGTTTTCAAATATATATTTAATAAAATTAATAATTTAAAATATTTAAAATAATTATGGTCAATGTTTAAAAAATTAACTTTTAAACAATTAATAAGGGATATTTTTATGAGGACGAAGTGAGTAATAATTTATCAATAAAGCAAGTTGGGTTGGTTAAGTCGTCCTCATTTTTTCAGTATTTAATTCAGATGAATCAATTAATAAATTGAATATAATTGATTATAAAAAAATAAATAAATGATGGATGCATTTTTAATTTGAAATTGAGTTAATAAATAAACATTAAGGGTTATGGCAAAATTTCATCGAAGTGTGAGCATTTTCCACGCCACAGAGGGTAAATGATTTTTTATTCAAAACATCAAGAGGTTTCAATACTTATCCCAAAACCTTTCTATCGAATTCATTTTTTTTAGTAAAATCTTGTTTTCAAAATCATTCCTTTTACTTTATTTTCTATAAATCCTGTCTCATCTTTAATTAAAAGATTGTTCAATAATAAAATAACATTATATGTTATCAAATCATAGGTATTCTCAATTTATTTATTTATTTAGAGGTATAAATAAAATTAATCTTGTTAAACCAAATATAATTAAAAGTCAAATAATTAATATAACATTGTTATCTTAGTCATCTTGCTGGTCGTGTTGGTGCTCAAAACTGTGACTTCTAGAAATAACAATGATTCTTTTAACCACTAAGATAAATTGATTTGTTGATTAAATTACTTATAAAACAAAGTCATTTTTTATCATTAGTTTAATTAATGTATCTGTTCTTTATTCGCGAAGATGACCAAAAGGCTTGCACTTTCTAGTATGTCACAAAGCATGCGTCATAGTAAAAACGTTATCCAAATGACGTACTCCATATAGTTTTGATTTGTATAATCATAAACTTAGTCATCGTTAATCTTATATTTAATTTATAATTATTATTGTCGAATAAGTATACAATGTATCACTAGTACAGACAATAATATTATTTTACCTCTAATTGATGTCGGATCTTAAGATTAATCTTCTAGTTTTTCTTATGAAAAATTTAATTATTGTTTAGAATGCTAATTAATTTTTAATTCCACAAATAACATTATTGATCAGATATTAGCACATTCGACACTATTGATGCTATAATAGAACGATAGATTAAGTGCGTTTAAATACAATTATCCCAAATTTAATGATTGATAGATTATGAGTATTTTTCTTTTTGATAAATTATAAATATTCAATATTAATTTTATCTAGAGGGAGGAAAAGAGGAACTCTAAGAAGGAGGATGAATACTCGTAGTGGATCCAGAACTTAAGACCTAAGAGAATATGAATGAATAACTATGAACAGTTTAGTCAACTAGACAAATGTATTTATTCAAAGTACGATAATTTAAGTAATTTATTTAGTACCTTAAAAATAAAATTCATTATATCTCATTTGAATCTCCCTTGAAAGTAACATCTTGTTGTTATTCCTTCGTTTGTCAAGTGTTGAGGCTTCTGGAGCTTCATATCTTTTGAACATCTATATTCTCAAGATTTCTCAAAGCGTGATATTTCATGTTTTTAAGATAATTAACATACTATTAAAGTATTATTTGACAAACTCATGATTAATCATAGGCAAATTTACTATCTGACAATCATATCTTTCTGTCTTATCAGCCTACTGATAGTCATCATGGCCATGAGCCCAAAACACTAAGATCACTATATAAGTTGTCATGCAAGGTTAATGAAAGGATTTTTTTTCTCTCGATAAATGTTCATCATTAACTTCAATCTATGTGTCGTCTATTTTTCCTCTAAAACAAAGCTGATCACAATTCTTAATTAAAATTAAAATAAATAAATCATTTACAATTATCATAACCCAGGTTTTACCCTCAACAAAATTCCACAAATAAAAACCAACATACAATCACGCCGGAAGTCTTGTAGCACAAATCTTCCAAATAAATTAAAGAAAGAATCTAAGTCAAGCAATAAATTTTATTTATATATATGGTGATTAATCTAGACCAATTCACGTCGTGCACTTAGGTTTGGTGGGTGAATCTCTAAGCATATATTTTTTGCATACATAAGGACTCGAATCTTAAACCTTACTTAAATATCAAATTCTTATCACTTGAACCAATCCTGTTGTGAATTTAAAAACCATTTTACTTACGTTTCTACGAATCCATGCATCATACTAAGAAATGTATTTAAGATTCATCGGATTGATTTGTCTCAATTCGAACTACCAATAGATTCCATTCATTCATGTTCCATCAAAAACATTTGGGCACCCAAATCTTTTCTCAATATTTAACTTTTGATGATGGTTTAACAATTAGGGGTCGGTAGGGCCTTGCCCAATGGCCAAGCCTCGGTCTAGTGAGGGTGAGCACGTATCCATCATGAAATATGAATTTTCTGTAACACCCTTAACTGATATTTATGTATAGATTCATATTCAAGTCAAGTTTTTAATATATAGAAAGGTGAAAATATGATAAGATACTAAATGGTTATGTATGAGGGTAGTAAAATATTGTATTATAAAGATTAATAAGTTAAGTTTTAAAGTAGGCAGTTTTAGATTATGATATGAAATAGTATTAAACTGCCCAAATACTATGCAAGATCGAATGTAAAGTGAAAATTAAAATATTAAATAACATAATCTAAAACTGCCTAATTTAAAACTTAACCGATTAATCTTTATAATACAATATTTTACTACCCTCATACATAACCATTTAGAATATTATAATATTTTCACCTTTCTTTATTTCTTATACTATATCATTTCCTGTTTGAGCACAATTTCTAGAATTTCCTTTTTACAACACTATACATAAAATATCTATAACATCTATAATCAGATTTATTCTAAACAAGTTTCTTTGGTTGTTGTCTACCGCCTCACGACCTACTGAAAATTCAAACCAATAATTCATAGTCTATAACCATTCAATGTAATTTACACTATGTTTATTACATTTTACTTTAAAATGTAATAATTAAACTTATATTGTTCCTTATCATACTTACTCTTTTTCTTGTACCAATCCTTTCACTATATTATTCTTTTTCCTGTATCATTCCTTACAGTGTACTGTTCCTTTTTTTGTACTAATTTCTTTACTGTATCTTTTCTTTTATTACACTATTTCTCTTATTGTACTGTATCTTTTACTATTTTGTATTTGATGTTGTACTATTTCATATAATATACCATGACATGTACTATTTCTTTAATTTAATTTTATAGCCCAGTACATAATCATGAGAATGTATGATGTTCTAGTCTCATTGGGTGATCTTTGCAGTATTCAATTATCACTCCACCTCATGCACCACAAAGGTACATGAATCATATGAGTGATATGTATTGTATTCAATTATCACTCCACCTTATGCACCACAAAGGTATATTAGTCATATGAGTGATCTATATTGTATACAATTATCACTCCACCTAATGCACCATAAAGGTACATGAATCATATGAGTGATATGTATTGTATTCAATTATCACTCCATTTCATGCACCACAAAGGTACATGAGTCATGTGAGTGATTTGTATTGTATTTAATTATCATTCCACCTCATACACCACAAAGATACATGAGTCATATGAGTGATCTGTACTGTATTCAATTATCACTCGACCCCATGTACCACAAAGGTACATAAGTCATATGAGTGATATGTATTGTATTCAATTATCACTCCATCTCATGCACCACAAAGGTACATGAGTCATGAGTGATCTGTATTCAAGTCTAGTTTTTAATATAGAAAGGTGAAAATATGATAAGATACTAAATGGTTATGTAAGGGTAGTAAAATATTGTATTATAAAGATTAATCGATTAAGTTTTAAATTAGGCAGTTTTAGATTATGATGTGAAATAATATTAAACTACCCAAATACTATGCGGGATCGAATGTAAAGTGGAAGTTAAATTATTACATATCATAATCTAAAATTACTTAATTTAAAACTTAACCGATTAATTTTTATAATACAATATTTTACTACCCTCATAAACCATTAGTATCTTATCATATTTTCACCTTTCTTTATTTCTTATACTATATCATTTCTCGTTTGAGCATAATTTCTAGAATTTCTTTTACAACACTATACATAAAATATCTATAACATCTATAATCAGATTTATTCTAAAACAAGTTTAGTTGTTGTCTATCGCCTCACGACCTCCCACTGAAATTCAAACCAATATAATTCATAGTCTATAACCATTCAATGTAATTTACACTATGTTTATTACATTTTACTATAAATGTAATAATTAAACTTATATCGTTCCTTATCATATACTTACTTTTTCTGTACCAATCATTTTACTATATTATTCTTTTCTTGTATTATTCGTACAGTGTATTGTTCATTTTTGTACTGATTTCTTTACTGTATCTTTTCTTTTATCACACCATTTCTCTTATTGTATTGTATCTTTTACTGTTTTGTATATGATGTTGTATTGTTTCATATAATATACCATGTCATGTACTATTTCTTTAATTCCATTTTATAGCCCAGTACATACTCATGAGAATGTATGATACTTTAGTCTCATTGGGTGATCTTTGCAGTATTCAATTATCACTCCACCTCATGCACCACAAAGGTACATGAGTCATATGAATGATACATATTATATTCAATTATCACTCCACCTTATGCACCACAAAGGTATATTAGTCATATGGGTGATATGTATTGTATACAATTATCACTCCACCTCATGCACTACAAAGGTACATGAGTCATATGAGTGATTTGTACTGTATTCAATTATCACTCCACTTCATGCACCACAAAGGTACATGAGTCATATGAGTGATTTGTATTGTATTCAATTATCACTCCACCTCATGCACCACAAAGGTACATGAGTCATATGAGTGATATGCATTGTATTAATTATCACTCGACCCCATGCACCACAAAGGTATATGAGTCATATGAGTGATATGTTGTATTCAATTATCACTCCATCTCATGCACCACAAAGGTACATGAGTCATATGAGTGATCTATACTTATTCACTCTATCTCTTGCATCATTGACTTCATGTCTTATAAGTGGCTTTATTTATGTCTTATATCTTTATAATATAAAACATTTAAAGAATAATTATCAACTCCATACATTATTTTAACATATATTAATACTTTAATTAACTTAATAATTCAGTTCAAATAAATTTTAAAAATATTAAACGGTTATTCGATACTAATTTCTTTTACCAAATTGGTACTAACGTTATTTTTTACAATCATTCACTTGAATTTTCAACATTTCATATTTAACCACTATTAACTTTTTTTCAATTATAAATCTAATATTTAGTATATCTGCAAATTAGTTCCGTATATTCAATTTAAATCCATATCAACTTTTCACATTATATTAAATGTAATACATTAACTTTACCCAATTGTCGTTTCATCACCAACTTTCCTAAAACTTACGAATTTGATCTCTGTCTTATACAACTTTTCACATTAAACCAAATCTCAATTTAACTATTCATGTCCCTCTAATAATTTTTTAGATTTTACACATCATCTCATACTCAATTTCTACTTTAATCCGTAATTTTTCCATATTTATAATTTAATTCTTTAGTTTATATTCTTCCAATTTGATTCTAAATCCATAATATCATAATTTCAACCATAAGTTAAATTCTTTTAAATTTTCAATTCAACTTTTCTATTTTGTTTAATATAGTCATTCTTGTCATTTAATCCTAAATTCACAAATATTCCAATTCACCATCTAGACATCAAATTTAGCACTCCCACTTTTAATCTCATCCTAATATATCATATTAAGCAATTACACATTAATCCTCATATTTCTCAATTTATGCGATTAGATCCCTATACTTTCACCATTTTTCAAATTGGTCCAAGTCATATTCTAATAATATAGAATCACTCATTCATAATTTTTAAACCTTGTAAAAATTTACCAAAAATTTTCTTTATTCTTTCCTTTGGCCAAATACTTTAAGTTTTCCTAACATAGTTTCTATTTTGATTCAAATATAAATTCATCATCTAAGCAAATTCCATGAAATGATCATAATTTCCTCATATGATAAATGTCATTTTCATGATAATATAATAGAGTTGATTCATTTCAACCAATTAAAATAGCATATAACATAAAATATCACAAAATGCATAATTTACCACCATTTCATATATTGGTTGTTGCATTACCCTCAAAGAAGTATTTTTATGTATTATATATACACTTAAAAATACCAACGAAGGTTGGCCTGAGTGGAAGGGGCTTTGGTCGCTTAAGCAAGGGGTCCCTGATTCGAACCCTTGTGGTGCAGCAAACTTTCTTGGGAGAGGTCCCCACCTTCGTGCCCGACAGTACCTCGGGGGATTAGTCTCAGGCAAAGCCTGAGGTACTTTGGATATACCAAAAAAAATATATATACACTTAAAAATTATTTCGTTTGTGCCATTAAAAACTATATTTGAATACAAATCTAATCATATAAGGAACTTCTTCTAATTCAACTTTTACATTTTATGACAAAATTTTCAATCTAGCTTACAAAATCTGCTTGGAGCATAATTTTCTGCCAAGTTTCTGACCTATCACCAATTAAAAATTTATATCTTTTGTATAAACCTATAAATCAGTATCCATTTATTTTAACAAAACTAGATTGATTTACGAATCTAGCATATAAAAATCATTTTTATTCATTCTGTACAATTTATAGTGATTTTTAAACCTACTGCCCATATTACCAATTTAAACCGATTTCACTAATTTGCATTCTTAACTTATTCACTCACTTTTATTAGCTTATCAAATAAACTCAAATGAATCAATTGAAGATCCTAACTCAACACAATCACCTTAGCGTAAAAAAGTAATTTATAACAATACATAATCATGCTTTAATTTTTCATCATGCAAAATAAGCTTCTAATACTCTCCACTTTGTTTCAAGCTTGATTCATCAAGTAAAACTCATTTCCAATCATTTTCAATCAAATTCAAAGCAAAACAAATCAAATTCAACCAAGTCCCTCTAATATTGATGTGTAATTCATTTTGGTCACTTATTACAATTTTGCCTCTGAATTTTCAATTAACTCAATTTAGTCCTTTATAATTTATATTTTGCAATTTAACCCCTCTAACTCTTTTTTTTTCTTGCAACACATATTTAGCATTAATTTGGTCCCTCAATTTCAATTTTTTTAATTTAATCCTTTAAAATTTGTTTTATTTTTATTATAATTTTTCTTCTTTTTTAAAAAATCTTAACATGTTATTTTTTACTATTTTTAAACTTTTTTTACCTTTTTTAAAATTTGTAAATTATTTATATATTTTATTTCACAATCTAATATTTTTGTGATTTTTTAGGGACAATTTTAATCGATCAAAGGTAAGTAGTTCGAATCGAATCTTTAAATTTCAATTTAACTTTATTTTCGCAATTAAGACAACGAGAAATTAAATTGGTACCGAAAGGCAGTACAAGGGTGCTAATCATTTCTTGATTGTAATTGATTCTCGAATCTAACATATTTCTGGTAAAACGCAGATCAGGTAAGATGGTAAATTAAGGTGTCCGATCAACCTAAATTTTAAAAATCGGTGGCGACCCCATCTCATCAAAATTAAGGGAACCCATTCCAGGCCGTCCGAGGAACGGTTACAACACACACCTATGTATTAATGATTATTCTGCATGTATGAATATTAAATTATATACAAACATCTTCATTACAAATTCATAATGTAAACTACAATTTATTTATACCGACAGCGGATGCTAGAGATATCGACTAAAAGGCAAGTGAAGGGCTAAAAGAAGGAATGGAGATTGACGTTCTCGGCCCAGCTGAACACGACATTGGAGTTGTGCAAAGAGGGTATGGATGGTTGATATAATTAGAGGAGAAATTTGAAGATCACGACTAAGTTAAAGAGAGAGATGAGGAAGAGTTGATGAAAGATTGGGCGACGAAGCCCGATAAAACCGATGATGCACGAGTATAGGATGGTGTAATACCATAAATAATGATTCCATGAGATTTTTTACTGTATATTTACCTGTCGATTAAAAAATACAACTGACGACGAAGACAAAAAGGGAGAGTCTCATGGTGGACAATTCATAATTCTGATTGTCGGAGGTCTCCTACGGAAGTTGCTCTCAACCTGGCGTTGGGGGCAACCTACTATCCTACCTCCCCCTTATCCCATTATATATGGGAATAGGGTCAGCTAATTTTAAGGGTTAAAAAATGGAGATAATTGGGACAGAAAATTTTTAAATATTTTTTAAAAAACTTAAAATTTTATGAATTAAATTTAAATTAATTTTCTTAACTTATTACAATGATAAGTTAATAGTTCAATGACTAAAATAAACAGACCAATAATGTAAACAACATTATTATACTTTTCAAAATTAATGACCAAAATAAGATCAACCAAAAGTAAGGACCACCCCTGTAGTTTACGCAAGTTCAAAACATAAATCGCAGATTACTTTCTGCTAAGTTTGCTTCTTACAATTTTTCTACCTTCGCTCCGCCATGGACGACATCCCACCCAACCCCCCAATCGATCCAACCACCTACGACCTCATCGTCATAGGCACCGGCCTTCCTGAATCCATCATAGCCGCCGCCGCCTCCGCCACCTCTAAATCCGTCCTCCACCTCGATCCCAATCCCTTCTACGGTTCCCACTTCTGCTCTATTCCTCTCGCCGATCTCCCGTCATTCCTCTCCACCCACTCAACCTCACCATCACCACCGCGCCCACACTTGTCCGACGAAAGTAATGAGTTTTCTGTCTTGGATTATCTCTCGTCCTCTCTACTCCTCTATCGACATCTCCGGGTTTCCCCCGATCTCCTCGATCAAAACTCCAGAACTTTCAACCTCGATGTGGCTGGACTAGGTTTTCTTTTGCGCCGACAAATCTATTGAATTGATACTAAATACGGGAACCAATCAGTACATGGAATTCAAGAGTATTGACGCCACTTTCGTAGGGGACAGCAAGGGGAATCTCTTGAGTGTGCCGGATTCCAGAGCTCCATATTCAGAGACAGGAGTCTGGGACTCACTGAGAAGAATCAGTTAATGAGGTTCTTCAAGCTGGTGCAGGGACACTTGGCTGGCGAACCAGACGTAAAGATTTCCGATGAGGATTTGCAGAGTCCGTTTGTTGACTTCTTGAATGAATGGGATTGTCGCCCAAAATTAAATCGTCTGTTAGTCACAACTCTTCAATTTTTTATTTATTTTCCCCATCTCTAGTTGCCCTCATTGCTTCATATCGTGGGCATGATTTTCAACTGCATTTGATTTTTCCCTTGTCTATGCAGGTTTATACTCTATGCGATAGCAATGGCGGATTATGATCAAGAACATACTGGAGTCTGTAGAGATTTGCTGAAGACAAAAGTTGGGATCGATCAGTTGGCCCTGTATAAGCATCTATTGGCAGGTTAACTTTTGTCCTTTCAGTTCCGTTATTCAAGTCAAGCTTTCAACTAAAAATATTCAATTCCACATTTTCATGTTGAAATTTGAATAGGAACTTATCATAGCAAATTCCGTCTATATTTACGTTTAATGCATTGTCTGTAGGTTTCAAAATGCATCTGGAGCTTTGTTATATCCTATTTATGGGCAAGGGGAACTACCCCAAGCTTTTGCCGCCGTGCTGCTGTCAAAGGCTGCATTTATGTAAGTTCTGATGAGGAGAGAATTCTTGTGTTTGACAACTTTTAATGTAGTTACTGATGAATTCCTACCATTGTCGGTTTTCTTTTATTGTTTATGTGTGTGTGTGTCATTGCGTGTTAGCTGATTTTGTGTTTACATCTCTTAATCAAATGCTCTCTGTGAATTGAGTTGATCAGTTTCTTGATATTTAAATGTTCGTTGTCTACTACTTTATGCAAACAGAAGCCTTAGCAAATTAGTGTCTATCTATAGAAAAACTCCAGAAGAAAGGTACAATAGTTTTTTTAATCTAAATGGTGTAGGAATATAGTGGTTTGTGTTACCAATCATTTAGAATACCCACTATCAAGCACAATCATCCCGATATACTCATAATTGGAGAAATGTAAACAGAGTTTGTCTGCTTCTCCTTAGCTATATTTTCCTCTCTGAGTTGGTTGAAGGCATTTCATATCTTTGAGATGCCCAACACCAGACAGCCTGATTTTACATTAAATTATTATGATTTAGCTGTAAGAATATGCTAATCCATTTGAATTAATGTGACATAGGTATTGCGTATGCCAGTTACTGCATTACTTGTAGACAAGTATGGAAGCATGAGCCAGACTACATATGTTAGATATTTTGTTATTCTGAGCAGACTGTTTCTTTTATGATGTTAAGGTAGAAGATCTTCATATTTTTCCTTTGAAAACTTCTCAGGATTCTGGGTGTTACAAGGGTGTTAGATTAGCCTCAGGTCAGGATATATTCAGCCAGAAACTTATCATGATCCAACCTTTAAGGTAACATTGCCATCAGGCTCATCCCCACCACCTCCACTTCAAGAAAGCTTCCATTTTTCAGTCAGAAGGATGATAGAGGAAAGATAGCGAGGGGAATATGCATCACAATGACTTCTTTGAAGACTGACATGTCCAACCTTTTGGTTGTATATCCTCCAAGATGTAAGATTTGTTTCTTTTGCCTTTGTTGAAGATATTAAACTAGGATAAGAAAAACCAATGACTTCTTTTTCCCCTAGCGTTGTTTCCTGAACAGGTTACATCCATCAGACTTATCCAAATAGCTAGCAATTTGGCTGTTTGTCCACCGGGCAGGTAAGTTCGTTATTTTCTGAGGAGAATAGGTTTTATCTTCTCTCTGATTGTTTTACAATGAATTTTATCAACTTTCATCTGTTCGCCTCCCTTTTCTGTTGCTTTTCCCGTGGTTATCTTTTGAATGTATCATTTCTGATGAATTTTGTGAGAAGTCAGAACTGTCTATCTAGCATTTAGTCATATCTTTCAGACATAAGGTGCTCAAATTTAAGTTTTTGATAATGAAGTGCATAGAGAAACTTCACTGTCATTATTTGTAACTTGGTTAAATTTTTCCGATCTTATGCATACCTAGAATGGAGTAATTCCAGTCTATATGCTTAATGCAAAAATATAAAATTTTCTCCTTGTTCTATTCAGGTTTGTGTTATATATCTCAGCATTATGTGATGATAATGAAGTGCATAGAGAACTTCACTGTCATTATTTGTAACTTGGTTAAATTTTCCGATCTTATGCATACCTAGAATGGAGTAATTCCAGTCTATATGCTTAATGCAAAAATATAAATTTTCTCCTTGTTCTATTCAGGTTTGTGTTATATATCTCAGCATTATGTGATGACGATGATCAAGGGAAGAAATTAATTCATGCAGTCATGAACACCCTCTTATAGTTCCGCGTATAATTCTGAAAGTAATGCTGCAGCTCAAAATGAAACTGCAGGAAGTAGTTCTACAGGTACAAGTGATCCGGGAGAAGGAAAACCTACTCTACTTTGGAGTGCGTTGTATGTTCAGGAGCTCACTTTGGTAGTTTCTTATGGTTACTTTTTCTTGTATGTTGCCTTCTATTTTTCTGAATATCATCACTATTTCCGAATGTTTAACACTTGAGACATGGTTTTAGAGGGATTACTCAGTCTGCTTAACATTGTTGGGCTTGGAGTTTATTGATGCTTTGTCGATGTCAATATACGGTTGATCCATAATGCCCTTTTCAAAAGAACTATGTTTTGATTTCAGGGTCAAGTTGATTTATCTGTTCAACTCCCATGCCAATGGTAAACTGAACTATGATGATCTTGTAGATGCGACTGAAAAGGTACATAATTGCTGGTGTTCATGAAATTTAAAATTCCATTCTACATTCTGATTGCTGTTTGGAATGTAATGCTGGTTGTGGAATATGACAGTTATTTAAGGAGATTTACCCCGAGGATGAATTCTTTCCACAGACATCCTCAGAGAATCCCGAGGATGATGATGATGGTGAGTTCTCCAGAAATATAAAGATTTGCTACTGAAGTACCCATTCTCTATTTGAAGTATCAACGATCAGGATCCTTTTCCCAGATTTGTTGCTATGTAATGATCTATTTGAAGTGGTGAAGAGAAAAGGAAAGGCGTTCGAATTGAAACATACGTATAACAAAACACTGTTGGCCGATTTCCCTTTGTATAACTTTTGTTGTATCCATCTTTTACCAGTTTGTATTTTGGCAAGATGTTGTCTTTTATAGTTTGATGTATGAAAAAGAGTTGCAGCGAGGTGTATGGATGCTTAAGTACACTTGCATTCTTTTTGAATTAAAATAAAAGGTTGCCATTGCCAACATTACCACTAACAATCAAGGAGCTTAACATTACCATTAACAATCAAGGAGTTACTTCTTATGGTGATGGTCTCTGGTTCTCTCGAGTCCATAAAAATACATAAACGCACCAACACATTGATACATCTTATTGTACACATATAATCCAGTGTTTAAGTAGTTGCTCACTTCCTGCAAATGCTTCCTGATTAACTCCAATCGTCAATAACTCGGTCTCACACTGAGGCGAGAAGCCAGTTTCTGACCCAAAGATTTGCAAGCCTACACAGACAATTACATCATTATTATTAAGCCAAAAGAACTAGTATGTTGGGGTGTTTATATAAATTAATTAAGATCAAAGGATGAGAGTCTCACCTGTGACCAGTATGATATCCAAATACTGCGAATCTCATGTGTAACCCTTGGATCAGACAATGCATCAATCCAGCGTTGAACAAAACGTTCTTGCCTAAGACAGTCAACCAAAATGAATTACAAATGTAAATGAATGCATAAAGAATGAGGGGATTTTACATTTTATCAAATGAAAAAGAAAACCTGTCCGGTGTAAAGGATCGGTATCTTTCCCCAGCTGCTTAAAGTTGTTCTCCTTTCTCAATCATGCACTGTAACAATACATACGATTATATATTAAATTGCGGTTACCTGGTAACATCATCTTAAAATGCTAGGTGAAAGGAAAAAAACCAAACCTTCTCTCTCTTGCCGCTGCAAATGGCAGTGGGAATAGGGTACGTCTCAGCATGGCGCACTGGATCATATCTCGAAGGGAAGTTCACCTTAGAAGAAAAACATTCATCAGGGATCATGATGCATCAATGAACTTAACATGTCTATCTTTCTATATGTGTATATTGTAGAGCATGAGAGCATGCAAGTCTTTCTATATATACCTCCTCCATCTCTGTGCATGAAATTCATAAAACCTTCATGGTGATTATTGTGATGAACACATTTGGGAGCATTGGCCGGAAGCTGCAGATAATTAGGTCCGAGGCGGTGCCTCTGAGTGTCGGAGTAGGAGAAGATTCTAGTTTGGAGCAACTTATCATCCGAGTAATAAATCCCGGGACAATGATAGAAGGACAGAAGGCTAACTGCTCGTTCTCAGCAAAGAAGTTATCAATGTTTTTGTTCAAAACCATTCGACCCACCGGCTGCAACGGGAAGATATCCTCCGGCCAGGTCTTGGTCACATCAAGTGGATCGAAATCGAACCTATCCTCATCAGCAGGATCCATTATCTGAATGAACAGCTTCCACTCGGGATAGCTCCCAGCTGCAATGGAGTCATAGAGATCTTGTGTGGCATGACTGTGATTAGCTCCACCAACTCTCACGGCCTCATCTTCCAACAGGTTTTTGACACCACAAGTTGGTTCCAGTGGAATTTCACGTAGTGTGCCTTCCCAGCCTTGTTGATGAGTGTGTAGGTATGAAACCAGAGCCATCCATGTGCCTGTAATCCTGGGGAATACCTATATCATCGATAGGAAGGTGAACATGTGCAAGCTTTCGGGATGGTGGGAGAAGAAGTCCAGGATCCTCCAGTTTTCCTGAATGTGGGACTTGGGTTTGGTTTGAGGGCGTGGACCATGTCAGGGAACTTCATTCCATCACGGATGAAAAAAACTGGAAATGTTTCCCACCATGTCAAAGTTACCCTGGTTAAACATCAAGAAGGGTGTCTTTAGCATTACATCTTAAAAAAAAACACTTCTACAAGTAATTTTGATGGCAAAAATCTCTCTTATATCAAGTACTTAGATAAAAGTACTTTCAACCGCAAAAACAATATTTCTTTTAATAGTCCGAGATGATTACCAATTACAAGTTAATTTCTTTTAGAATTTTTTTTAGTCTATTGACAACATATATATATATATATCATGCATACACAACTACCTAAATGATAAATCCAACCTGAACGTATGAATATATGACAATACATATATATATACCATGCATACACAACTATTCAAATCCAAATCTTTAAGAGAATACTAAATTATACCTAAATGATAAATCCAATCTCTCATGATTCGAACATATGAATATATGACAATACTTTGAGCAAGCAGAAAGTAGTTGAAAATCTTTTTACCTCTCGAGTGTAGAATTTCACAGCGAAACCTCGAGGTCTCTCAGAGTTTCAGGACTACCACGTTCATGGATAACAGTGGAAAATCGGACAATCAGTGGAGTCTGGACCCCAGGTGCACGAAGGAAGTCAGCACACGTGAGGTGCGATATGTCGTGAGTGACCTCAAGAAGCCTTTTGCACTAGCTCCTCTTGCATGGACAACACGTTCTGGAATGCGTTCCCTATCAAATTAGCAAGCTTTTCCACCAAATGATAGTCTTCCAGGAGAATCGGACCTGCAAAAAAAAAGTGTTCTTCAGTTCTCCTATGTTTTGCTAATAATCGACCCAAAGCTTCAATTTTTGTACTTGAACATGGTGTACAAATGAACAAACATGTAACAGGCACACACAACACCAAGTGTCTTATTCGTTACCTCTTGCTCCGACGGTGAGCGACGAGTTGTTGTTCCAAACCGGAGCCCCAGAATTGGTCCAGAATGGGGAATTGAAGGCACTTGAAGGACGATGCTGTATCAAAGAAGAAGAAGATGTAGTTTTGTTAGATATAATTACACCCAACAGAAAGAAAATGGAACTTTACCTTATAAGGATCCATGATAAGGGAGATAAGAGTGAAGAGTCTGGGTTGGTTTTTGTTCTGATTTATATATGAAAGTGTAGACTTTAGACCTTTGCTTCAAGCAACTTTTGGATTAAGAGAAACGACAAGAAAAGAGAGATAATAATATGAATAATATGAGGACGAGATGGATTAAAGTTTGAAGGCCACTGGTAATGAACACAAGAAGAAGAATGAGGCCACATGTGCGATGACCTTATCCTATCTTCGTTGTTTAGGAAACAATGCCAATTCATCAAAATGAGGTTGTATTAGCTCGGAATTGTACACGTTTCTTTCAAGTTTTCCCAAATTCAAGCACAGCCACCCACCATTAGCGTAGAAGATGATATATACAGTAGCCAGAATTCACAAATTGATGAAATCAGATGCATTTTCTCACACATACAACTTTAACCAAGGACAAAAATTTATTGAAAAGAAAACGATATTTTCATCACTGGATAACACAAACTTTGACATTCTAAAACTGGGAATGACTGAAAAATGAAGCTTTTTGGCATATTTTTCTTTACATGTGAAATTTGACAGCAAATATGAATTTGAAAATCCAGGCATGCAGCCACAAAGAATCTTTCTCAAGTCTCAACTTCCCTTGTATATGCTGCACTGCTGAACTGATGGAGAATTGGTAGTTATAAATTCATCATGGATAGCTTTAGTTTTCTCAAGAAATTATAGAAAAGCTTATGCACTTGCTAATGTGTATGATGAAGATGCATTAATTGATAGGCATGGAAATAAAGCAAGTTCCACAAGTAGCAAGCTTAGCCAAAGACCCATATATGTTTGTTTAAACGAGTTCAAATGTTAAATTGGAATTCTTAATTGCATAGTTGTATGACTTGTTTGAATTAAATTTTCAAAGACAATATTAATCGGTAGTACGCTTCTTTTTTAGTGAATGTTTAAATTTTAGGATAAACTACTGAATGACCACTTACCTTTCATATTTATATAATTTTACTCATCCAATTTTATAGAGTTGAGCTTTGGTCATTTACGTTATTGTTTTATTAAGTTTTGATCATGAGATGTTGAACTTCGTTACTTGGTGATGATACATTAGTAAAATGATTTAATTTTTATTTTAGCTCTTAAACATCAGATAAAATATTAATATGAGTCCTTTTGTAAATTGATAATTTATCTCTATACTACTTTGGGTTTACAAAAAAAAAAAAAACTCATATTAGTATTTTATCTAAACTTAGGTTGAAATAAAAATTAGATACTTTTATTAATGTGTGACATCATCAATTAACAACATTCAACATCATCAACAATAACGTAAGTGACCAAATCTTAACTTTTATGAATTTAAATAACAACGATGTACAAATATAAAAGACAAGTGACTATTTTGATAGTGTACTTCAAATTTTAATCATATTAGATTCATGAAATTTTGGATACGGAATCAAATATAATGTAAATAAAAAATTATTTTGTTAAACTCAATTAATCTAACTAAAAATTAAAATAAATTTTAATTAATTTAAAGATTAATTAAACTAATCAAATTTTATTCAACTCAATTAATAGTTTTAAAAAATATAATTTAATTATTCATTTATCGGGTAAATTTGATCTATTGAGGACCTCTGACAAGCGGAACCATAAGGTTTTCAGCCCTACGCCTCTAAATAACTACTAAACAAAAATGGCAGCTTACTCGAAACTCGAAAGATGACAACCCTTTCCTCTTGACTGGGCTATTTCAGATTCAAACAGCCGGCCGGGCAGCAGGGAGCATACCGGCAACAACACACGATCTAACTCAAATATCTATGTCGATTTTTATGAGAGGCAAAAGTCCTTCCCCTCTTGTCTCAAATCCTTGACTCGCTTCCAGGTGTCTCCATGTTTTTCTTTTGCCTCTGTCTTTGGTTTTGATTTTATTTGTGGCAATTCGTCGAATATCTTTTCAACATAAAACAAAGTCTTACTTTTTTTTTTTTTGGCTCAGAGGTGCAACCACACCACGTTAGGCGAAAGAAGTTTGCAAGCTGAATTATATTCTAAAATGCTCCAGCGGCTAATCCCACTCTTCCATCAAGTATCACACTATGCCTAATTTAACCTTCCGTTCAGCATTTTTTTTCAATCATTATCTGGGAATTGAAACCATCGATTCTTATGAAAATTGATGTAGTTTACACGTCAAAATGGAAGAAAAATCCAAGCAAGCAAGGTGGGGATATCTTCCTCTATGATTTCGCATCCACCATGGATTGTATTAGATACTCTTCGTAAAGGAGGGTAATCATCTTTCACGTTACCCATTTGTTTTATTAATTGCTTCACATTGCCAAGGTCTCATCAATTTAGGGTCTTTAAGCTGAAAATTGCAAGTGAAGATTTCATCTAGGTTTAGTTTACTTCGCTAGTTTGCTCATTTGGTTACATTTTTAATCGAAAGCAATGCTAGTTATATTTTCCTTACATATTTCAGTGTTGAGGCCTATTTAGTTGGCGGCTGTGTTAGAGATTTATTACTAAATAGAATACCTGGAGATTTTGATGTGATAACCGTGCGAATCTTAAACAGGTTTGGTCACAATCTTCTTGGTATTCTTTTAGTTAGAATTACAGGGAAGGCTGGTTGATTATAAAAGTTTACTATTGCTATTTGTAATATCTTACTACAGATAAGAAAGAAATTTCGTATAGCTGTTATTGTTGAACGAAGATTTCCATTTTTCCAATATGCATGGTGCATATAAAGGTTTATAGTTGATGTCAATTTCTTGATTCATTACTATGGTAACTTCTTATGTTACTTCTGGAATGAATGGCCTTGGTAGGAAGAGGTTTCTTATTATGTAATATGATTTTGTATGTTCTAATAGGTATCAAGCTTTGAGACAGTTGCTAAACATAATAAAGGAAAGAAAATTCTTACCATCTTAATCCCAAAAGATGCGATAAAAAAGACATAATCCTCGGAGAACAGAGGGTTCGGGACTTCACTATTAACGGGTATCGGTTCGCATGTATGTTTATTCCATGGAAAGAGCTATTGTAGTCCATTTATTAGCTTGTTAAGACCTCACTTTCTCATCTTCCCCATGAGATGCGATCTGGTTGATAATGATTCTGATTGAATTCTGGGTGCAGCTTATTTTTTTTGACCCTTTTACGTGTAACATCTACGATTACAACGATGGAATGTCAGACCTGAAGTTGTTAAAGGTGATTCTCCACCTCTGCCAATAACAATTTTGTGTTTCATAACCTGCACTAATCTTTATCATCTGACTCTTTTGTTTGGTGCTTTGACTCAGCTACGGACATTAATCCCTGCCCATGTGTCTTTCAAGAGGACTGTGGTAGGTGATTTTAACTTTATTGAGTGCAGAATCTTATATGTTTTGGATGAATGAACTGCTACATTATGAGACATTAACTGAAATTTACTGCAATTTTTCTTACCTAGCAAGAATTCTCCGGGGCTTAAGAATTGCAGCTCGTCTGCACTTGTCAATTTCAGAGGATACTGAGAGAACAATGCACGATCTTTGGGACTCCATTGAGGGATTAGATAAGGTAGTTCAGAATGATCAGTTGAGAACTTTTCCACTGCCTAGATAGTTTCTCTTCTCTCACTTGCTCTTGCTCTGTCTCTTTCTCTCTCCCCGTTTGTGAATGTGATTCTTTTCTTGCCTCCCTTTCTCGTACTGTTCAGATTTGCTCTTAGTAAGCCTCAACTAGCCCAAGAACCAACCATACTGTGGCTAATTTACAGCCCTTTTCCTTTGAATCCTTGTCTTTTTTGGTGTAAATTAAGGTGATTTTATCATATTTACCTATCATTTATCATCATAATGTTCTTCATTTATCAGGGCAGATTAATGATGGAAATGAACTACATGCTGTCATATGGAGCTGCTGTGCCATCCATCTGCTTGCTTGAGAGATTTAACCTCCTGAACATTTTACTTCCATTTCAGGTTCACACACTTTTAGCTAATGATTGTCCATAATTTAACTTATTGTCTGTGTAGAGATTAGCTGAGATTTGTTTGCTTTACAGGCAGCATACATTAATCAACAGAGATCTGCGAAGAATTCAATGATGCTGATGGTGAGCTTGGTTTTAGGTTCTGTTTCTAACATTGCTGCTGGAGTAGTCTTGTAGCATGAAGGGATTATGATTTATGAAATTTGTTTTGCTATTTGAATCAAGTTGCCTTTGTCAGGACTTTTTACCTCTTTTGGACAATATAAATTCTCAGTATTAGAAGTATTTGGAATCCAAAGTGATTGAGAGATATTAGTGCACTCTCTTGATACTCTCACCCAGTGTATATTAATAGTTGTCGATAATGTTAAGGTTATCTTATAGAAAGAGCAATGTGAATGCTTTTTGAGTTATGACCACAATTTGATAATTATTATTATCTGCAAAACATAATCTTTATTATGCTTGGCTGGTTCGGTATGCTCAGCATGAAAATTTATATAGTTTGACATAATTTTGAGAAAAAATTCAAAATATTATTCCAGCCAATATGATACTTTCAAAGAATGAAATACTTTCCACTGGCTTGCATACCTATGACCTTTAATAAGGTCTTTCAAACAAATGTATTTAATCTTATGGTTTGACTTCCTGAATCTTTTTCTTGTCTTTTTGGCAGAAACTATTCTTCATTTGGATAAGTTGATTTCTTGTGATCATCCTGCCGATAGCAGTCTATGGTGAGCTACTTCTCTATTTTTCGTTCTCAAGCATAGAATATCATAAGACTTCTTATCGTTATCATTATCAATAACTCTTGGCTATTAAGAGTGGTTAGACTTTCTTTTAGTTTACTGGAAAATGGAAAGTTAGCATTCTCTGTTAAACCTCTCTCAGATTGGGTTGGAAATATCGCCGATAAGAATGAGCATATATGTTGGGAAATATTTTGCTTTGCATTGATGGTTCATATCAAGAGGAATTATCATAATATGTAAATACAAGGAACTGGTGGATGGTAAAGTGGATTTGCATGTTATCATGTATTTCAGTATCAAAACATAGAATGTTTAATTTGAATTTCAAACCTAGTGAGGGAAGCTCCCGCTTCTCACTTGGTTCAAGGTGATTTTGTTATCATCCATCATTTCAGCACATCTTTACCACTGCATCATGTTTAACATGAACTTCATTGTCGTTCGCCGCCGTTAATCATCGCCGTCCGCCGCCACACTCCGTTATCCGTTCGCCGCCGTTTTTCCTTAGGAAGATCGTTGCCTCTCTCTGATTCCATTTTTGAGATTAGATTTTCGAGAAAGTCTTCCAATCGGCGCAGATCTAAACGCCGTTTTTCACCGATTAACGCCGCCATCCGTCGTCCATGTTCGACACCGTCATACCACCGTGCTCGCCGTACACTCGTGAACAAAACCCATCTATCCTAGTATCCAGACTCGGTGCTGTTCTCCGTGAATCTGCCTTTGACCGATTCGACAAAACCATAACCCGCCATTGTTCTGCCAAGTTGCAATCTCCCGATCTAATCCATCTCTGAGGGTTTCGTTGACTACCATCGGAATCTCTTCATCACCTCCACCCTTCTCTTCTTCTTCGCCGGCAGTCACAACATTCACCACCGCCGGGAGCGCGACCAGGAAGAGTCGTCAGTCACTGAGATTTTAACTTCAATAATCATTCATCACATGCCGGGTGCTGGAATCCACCCTTTTCACCAGAAGAAACCTTTGGTCCAAGCTCCTCCGCCCTCTGCAGCTGCGCTTCTCCGCCATCTCACCCTTCTCATCATGACGAGGTTCGCACTATCTTCATTACGGGTCTGCCTGAAGATGTCAAAGAAAGGTTTCTCTCTCTTCTCAAATGCAAAATTTGCAGTTGTTGCCAAGATGCCCTTCAAGAAATGGTTTTTGATGTCAAGTTGAAGTCCCTTTTGCACATTGAGTTGGCAAGAAGAATCTAGTTGTTAAAGAGGAATAGTTATAGATTCTGATCCATTTGACAAGTATGGATGTTATCCGTTCCTCTAGTACTGTACTGCAAATGCCAAATCAGCTCCTATAGCATCTCCAAGTATTTATGTGCCTGTTAAATATGGGTGTGTGATGAAAAGTCTGTCGCAGATGTTGTCTACGATGGAACCAAGGAGTCCACCACAAAGGGGTGCAGTAATGACAAGCCGGATGCTACACTTATTTATTGAAAATTTACCAGAGAAGATCCATTGGAAGAGGCTTGAATCTTTATTTTGCAACCACGGTCGGGTAATTGATTCTTTTATTCCAAATAAAAGAAATTCAAAAGGAGGTCGCTTTGGTTTCATTCGCTTCACAACAATTGAAGAAGCAAGGAAATCGATCTAACAAATGAATGGTTCTCTTATTGACGACAGCAAAATTGGTGTTTCTTTCGCTAAATTCAAACCTCGTCATTCCTATTGGAGAAAGTCCTCGACAGCTGTTCACCGCAAGTTCGGGATGGAAGTTGTTTCGAGGAATAATCACTGTGAAGTTGAAGAAGTGGTGGATAACGATAAACTTCTCGTATTGAGTAAATATCTAGGGGGGTGGTGTAAGAACTTTATCAAAATTAGTAATCTTGCTAATCAAATGCAAGCCAAGGGCCTCACTGGTTTCTCGATAATGAGAGCTGCTGGAAATGTAGTTCTAATGGTTTTCAAAGACTCGGCTTCGTTGAGAAGTGTGAAGAACGATAAATCAAAAACACTCGCAAAGTGGTTCTCCAAAGTCGAAGCTTGGTTAGAGAGTTTGGTAGTCGAGTGTGTTAGTTTGCGAGGGTGTTTCTTTCACGCTTGGGAATTGGGATACTTTCAAAAACATTGCAGTAAGTGGGTTATTTATTAGCAATCGACGAAAGCTGTCAGCCACCATCATCTTTTGATCGGGAAAAAATTCAAGTCCTGACAAAGGTTCATGTGAGAATTAATGAGACGTTGAAATTGAAGGTCGATGACAACTCCTTCAAAATCATGGTGCATAAGATTGAGTCTTCATTCAAACCAAACTCTTGGGTCCCTGACGAAGTCGATTCTCATTAGATCTCGTCTCTCAATTGTGGCTTTGATTTAGTTTAAATGGTTGCAGGTGTTGGTTTTTCTGTGTTATTATTTTGAGTTGTTTTTTATCCAAATGCTGGAGGTGTAACTTAGAAATAGAGTATTTGTCGATTGTGGTTTTTGGTTGATGTTGTGAGAGTTTAAGTGTTTGTTGTAATGGTGTATATCACCATAGGAGGATATTTCGTGTTTTCTTATGTATTGGTATTATTAATAACTATTAGGTACTCTTTTCTTTTCCAATGTTCGTTAACATACTTCTTAGTGTGTGACGAATACGAAGGGAGTTTTAATGAGACTTCCAACTTCTATAAAAAAAAATGTATTTCAGTATCTGAGATGTCTCTATTATTTCTTTCTGCATAGAACAGGGTTGGATTTTGATGTTTCACCTGGCATTGGTAAACAACCCTCAAGATGCTTTTGTTGTCTGGACCTTTGCTTCTGTTCTATATTATGGAAATTGGAAGTTAGGTGTTGAATTTGCAAGAGAACTCGGTATATCGGATTCAGAAGTTAAATTCGTTCCTGAAATCTCAGGATTTTCAGAAACTAAATCAGATGAAGATCTTGCCAAAGAAGTTGCTCAGCTTGCATCTTTAGTTCAGGATTCTGTATGGACATTAACAAAGACTGGTAATCTGCTTGAATCAATGTCAAGATATGCATTTTCTCCATGCTCTGGTTTGGTAAGTGCCTTTGACATCCACTCCATTGAATTTTTTATGTTCTTATCATTGAGACGTGTTCATGTTTTCCATGCTGAAGATAAATTAACCTGCCATCAGAAATGCCACCATCCCTTGATTTGTTTTGGTTTCTCGCATTGTTCTGGTACACGAACTTATCTGTATAGTATTCTTTTAGTAAATAAGTTTTTCTTTTTCCAGGTGTTTATACCAAAGAGTACTGCAAAGAGTACTGCTAAACTTTTTGATCTGATTGTACAAGATGTTAAATCTTTTACAAAAGGGAGGAGGAGAAAAAGTCGTGAGATCAACTATCATCTGCTTGAGAAAGGGGATCCTTGCGAGACAAGATATGTGCTTGTCAAAATTATTTTAGAAACAACGAAGGCTGGTCCCTCTGCAGATGCAGCAGAGATAGTCAATGACGAGAAAGACAGCCTACAACCGAAGTTAAGTGATGAAATTTCGACCAATAATCAATCTCCAATGAAGAAGAATAAAAGACGTGCCCCATCCTTATATAATTCTGATGGCAAGGGAAGGATGCCGAAGAAGCAAAAATTGGTTGAGACGAACCAGAGTCCTTCTGAGCCACGTACTACTGCTACAAAGAATTGGAAACTGGTTGCAAAAGATGAGCTGAAACGCATGGCCAAGAAGCAACAGAAGTTAAAAGAAGACGAGCAAAATTTCAAATTTCAAGGAAACATATCAGGAGAAGAAAACAGGTCATTTACAGGGCTGGAAAAGCCAGTGGTAAAGGAGTCGAATAGCAAAGCCACCGACTAATTAATGATTTATGTCGCAACCGTCTTTCGGTTGTGCTCCGGAATTGGGCTTCGACTTAAAAAATATGGATTGGAGTCGCCACCGATCATTTATTTAAAAGTAAATGGGTTGATCGGATACCCTATTTCTTACCTGATCTGCGTCTTACCAGAAATATGTCGGGCTCGGGAGTCGGTTACGGTCAAGGAAGGATTAGCACCCTTGAACCGCCCTTTCGGTACTACGTAATTTCCAGTTGTCTTAATTAAGAAAAATAACAAGTTAAATTAAAAGGTAAAGTTTCGATCCTAATTACTTACCCTTGATTGATTTGAAAATATCCTTAAAAAAAATCGAGAAATGTGTTAGATAAACAAGATAAAGAAAACAAATAAGATACAAGGGAAAAATAAAATAAATAAATAAGATAAAAGAAAAAAAAATAGTAAAGTAATAATTATATATAGTAATATTTGAAAAAGGAAAAATATATATATATACATCAAAGTATTAAAAATAGAAAAGTTACCCTCTCACTTCACCAAAAGTGAGGGGCTTTAGTCAGAATAAGACAAAAAATGGATCCTCTAGGTTAGTAATATAATATAATGTTTAATAATAATAATGATAAAGACACAAGATTTTAAAAAAATAATAATAATAATAAATAAAAAACGCAATAATATATATATATATATATATATATATATAAAGTTATAAGATATATTACGTAAATAAAAAAATAATCAAATAAAAATAATTAAATATATATATATATATATTAATAATAGGTATATAAATAAACCATTAAAAGTATAAAAAATATATGACTAGATAAAGATAATTACAATATATATAGTAATAATAGACTTATAAGTAGAATATTAAAGAAATATATATATAATAATAATAATAAAATATAGTAAAAAAATAAATGAAAATAATTTAATATATATATATATACACATATAATATAATAACATGAATAATAAAAATAAATGAAAATATCCATATAATAAATAAATGACTAATATAGATTTTTAAAAAGCTATTCCCTCCTTTAACCGAAAATCAAACCGGTTTTTAAAATTAAGCCTCGGGGTAGATCTAGGTTCGAAACTTCGAAACCCCACCCATTTTGGTCATCGGCGCAACCCACGTTTTGGGTTATTCGAACTAAATCTCAAGAAAAATAACGTGCACATACAAAAGAAAGAAAAAAGAAAATGCTACCTTTTATTTCCTTTTCGAATCCTTTACAATAATTTTACCTTTGTATCTTCCCGTGCTTTCCTCTATGTTTTGTGTGTAAATCGTGTGTTACAATGGTGAGTTACAATGGCTATTTATAGTGCTTGTGGATCCTATCTTTAGGAATTTAAATCTTAGTAGAACTCTATCCTATTTTTAGGAGTTTGAATCCTAGCAAAATGTTATCATATTTTTAGGAGTTTGAATCCTAAAATTCTATCCTATTTTTAGGAGTTTGAATCCTAGTAGGACGAAAAATGTGTGTTGACAGCTGCCCCTCTTTGCCCATAGTCGTGTAACGGGGATAGGGCAAAGATTAAAAGACACACATTTCGTTCAGTGGAGTTGAAAATTAACTCTGATGTTTCAATAACTCCCTCTCGAATTGAGTTACGAATGACTCCTCCATCGTGAAGTCGAGTTTATCTTGAAATGATATGAAATTAAAGCCGTAGTTTGGAATTTGAATCAGCACGTGGCTTCTCGTTACCCTTCGGTCTTCTTCTCGGTTTAAAGACCTTGGATCGGAATCGAACTCAGAAATCTTCATTGACAGATAGCTTTTTCTTGACTTAAGCTATGCTGTTTGAAAATGGTTGCTTGTCACTAAGGCACGGCTAACCCAGGTCCTCTTCTCGACTTGAAAACCTCGACTGCAACCGGAAAGTAGTGCGATTGATGTGTCATCGAGCTGAATGGAGTTGAACTCGACAATTTTGATGGCAGATAATCCTTCTTTGAGTTGGATATCCTTCGTCGTGAAGTTGAAATCCAAGTAGGTAGCATTGTTCCAAGTCCAATATCCTCCGTCGTGAAGTTGAAATTGGCTCTGGAACCGGGAAATTGTTTGTTGACAACCAGCCGTCCCTTCGTTGTGAAGTTGAACTTGTGTTGTCTCGAGTCCAATATCCTTCGTTGTGAAGTTGAAATTGAATCTGAATGAAATTTTGTTGACAAGCAGCGGTCCCTTCGCCGTGAAGTTGAACTTGCGTTGTCTGGAGTCCAATATCCTTCGTTGTGAAGTTGAAATTGGCTCTGAGATTGGGAAGTTGTTGTTGACAAGCAGCGGTCCCTTCGTCGTGAAGTTGAACTTGCATTGTCTGGAGTCCAATATCCTTCGTTGTGAAGTTGAAATTGGCTCTGAGATTGGGAAGTTGTTGTTGA
This sequence comes from Hibiscus syriacus, assembly GCF_006381635.1. Lineage (NCBI taxonomy): Eukaryota > Viridiplantae > Streptophyta > Magnoliopsida > Malvales > Malvaceae > Hibiscus > Hibiscus syriacus. The sequence goes on along the minus strand of NW_024062822.1, from coordinate 519,755 downwards.
CAAGCAGCGGTCCCTTCGTCGTGAAGTTGAACTTGCGTTGTCTGAAGTCCAATATCCTTCGTTGTAAAGTTGAAATTGGCTCTGAAATTGAGAAGTTGTTGTTGACAAGCAGCGGTGCCTTCGTCGTGAAGTTGAACTTGCGTTGTCTGGAGTCCAATATCCTTCGTTGTGAAGTTGAAATTGGCTCTGAAATTGAGAAGTTGTTTGTTGACAACTAGCCGTCCCTTCGTTGTGAAGTTGAACTTGTGTTGTCTCGAGTGCCATGATATCCTCCGTCGTGGAGTTGAAATCGCGGATGGCCCCTTCGCTGTGAAGTTGAGCATTGACTTGAATATCCTTCGTCGTGAAGTTGAAATCCAAGTATTGTATGTTGCGGGTGGACACAATTCCCTTCGCCGTGAAGTTGAAACCGTGGAGACCCCTTTATTGTGAAGTTTGACTTCGAGCTAGATATCCTTCGTCGTGAAGTTGAAATCCACTCTCGAGCAAATCGTGTCGCTTTGAGTTCAATATCCTTCGCCGCAAAGTTGAAATTGACTCTAGCTAAAACCTGAAAAAGTTATGCATATATGTGATGCTATGGATGCAATGCTCTTAGGTGTGCCTAAAATGCATATGCAACATATGTTATCTTGGGGCTTTAGAGAGAAATCTCGATCTCCAGTTGCCTGTCTGGAATCTTGATTCTTGAATCTTCAAATTTTGATCCCTGATCTTGAATTCTTCAAATGTTCAAATCTGATGTGCACATTCTATTTTTGATTTGAGAAATGCTTCTCGACCATCTCAAGTATGTGCCTGAGCTGAGTGTAACGGTTCAGATGATGCTTCAAAAGAAGTTGTCTTGAAAGAGATAGAATTCGTTTCAAGGGAAACGATCTCAAAGATATCTGTTGTTTCATGAGAAACGGTCTCAAGGGAAACAAAATTATGTTTTAAGGGAAATAAATTTGAAGATTTTTTGTTTCAAGAGTAACTGTCTCAAGATAGACGAAAATTGATTCAAGAGAACTGTCTCAAGAGAGACAAAACTTAGTTCCAAAAGAAACTGTCTCAAGGGAGACGAAATTTGTTTCAAAGAAAACATATTCAAATATTTTGTTTCAAGGGAAACTGTCTCAAGATAGACGAAATTTGTTTCAAGAGAAACTGTCTCAAGAGAGACAAAATTTATTTCAAGGGAAACTGTCTCAAGAGAGACAAAACTCTTCTAGTGAAAACGGTCTCAAGCGAGACAAATCTTGTTTTAAGAAAAACAATCATGAGTGAAATAAATCTTCTTTCGAGTAAAACAGTCCCAAGTGAGACAAAGTATGTTTTAAAAAAGCAATCTTAAGTGAGATAATCATCTGCATTAAATGAGATTGTCTCAAGCGAGACAGAATTTATATTGGAAATGTCGAATCTGAAAATGAATGTCGATCTTTCTATCTGTCAAGTTGGTTGAAGTGTAGCTTCTTGCTGCTGAGCTAAGCAACCGACATCAATCTGTAAAGGTGCTTTTGAATCGAGTATCCTTCGTCTTGAAGTCGAACTTGACTCTAAAGCTGTAAAAAATTATGTACGTGGAAAGAAAATGATAGATATGACGCTCTAAAATGTATGCATAAGATGCATGTAACATGAATTGGTTATATTTTATCTCCTGAAAAAGGTCCGATAATTCGCATTAGGATGTTGAATCCCCAAAGATGCCTCAATATCCAAAAATGCCCCAATATTTGATGTTGAATCTTCAAAGATACCCCAAATGTTCCTTATTTTTTGCTTCATCATTGATTCTAAGCATGAGCTTTGTGTTTGAGAGTTACATGTCATTTACCAAGATCCACTCTAGAGAGACTGTCTTGTTTGAAAAAAAATGTTTTCTTTCTCTTTATTTTCAAAGTCATGAAAATATCAATTAAAAGAGTTTCAAAAAATGTTTAATCTCAAGTTTTAAAAATATTGCCCCTATCACGGTTTTACAATTGAGACGAATCATAAAACTAGAGTTCATCGGCTATCAAAGAATTAATTATAATGTTAATCCTTTAATAAATTATAGTTATTTGACAACTGCCAAGATCCAAGCTATCTTTGGGAGATAGTCAAGTAAGGAAAGGATAAAAAGTCTCAGGTTATTGTGTTTGGTCAAAGGTTTGGCATTTGATGCTCAAAGGTTTGGCATTTGATGCTCAAAGGTTTGATGGGACAGCCTACATGCTCCTCTACTGGAAGTGTTCTTCGACTCCCAGTATTCGTGGTCACACTCGGATTGTGCGATGCCTTATCAAGGAATTTGTGTGACCGCCTCAGTTGCACAATTTTTATATTCGAGCCGCCTTTTCAGGTTTTCGACTCGAACCCTCCTTTGGTTTCAAGACGCCATTAAGGATGTACGTCTTGAACCCCCTTTGTTATTTTTCTTTACCATGCATTAATTACATTGTTTTTTGCAAACAAATATTAATCCTGATGGGCGGGATGAAATCTGAAGATAGTCTCTTCTGTTTAAAAATCCATGTATGATTAGAAGGGACTTTTAAGGCACGTAATGTAGGCCAGAGTTCATGGTTATGAAAGAAAATGATAAATAGGCCCAAACAAGTGTTTCAGGGTGTTGAACCAAGGATCAATTCATTCTGATGCCTTCAATCCTGTCTTGCTCAATTTGGATCTGCTCATATGTGTTTCTCTGGATTTTCTCTGGATGTTCCATGATCTTCGAGTGAAGTGATTCAGAGATTCGAGAATGATTGTGCTTGATCAATCTCATAGTTTGAAGATTGATGTGCCATTTGTCTTTAGGGAATATTTGCATGTGCTTTTTGTTCCTCTTTCTTTTTGATTCTTGTTTTTTTCTTTTTTTCCTTATGTTCTTGTTTCTCTTTTTTCTTTGTTTTTTTTTTTTTTTTTGCTTTTTTCTTTTTTCTTCTTGATTGGATCTTTGCACTTGTCATTTGGTCCACCTCGTGGTATCTCCTTTGGATTGATGTCTTCACTCATGTGAGCAGATTTCTTCAATATGGCCCCCAGTGTGGAGGGTGATCTTTGGTTAGGGTTGAATCAGAAGAAAAATACTATAGGCTCAAAAGGGGACACAATGGATATATTTTTTCTCCTGTTGTGAAGGGATAAAGAAAGAAAGCCGTTCATCATTTCATACATGGAAGTCCTCACAAAAGAGGTATCCCCAGGGGGATAGATTTGCAAGATTAATTCTATTCACATGAAAACAGTGTTAATGTATGATAGGATTATTTCGAATGAATTGTTTTTGTTGCTCCTTGCTCCCAACATGTCTCAATGTTCAGGCTCCCCTCGAGATGCCCCAATTTAGAAGAATGCTTCTGTTCAAATGAACAACTCAATGTCTTGGGTTTTAATGGTAAAAAAAATGTTAACTTTGAGTCTAAAAAGACAGTGGTGTGATCTTATTGACTCAAAGAAAGGTATGGGTGTATCATAAAGGTAAAGGCAATGTTCAAGAATTTCAAAGGGAGGTAATGTCAAAATTTGGTCTTTTTGATCAAGGTATTTCATTTGGGGGTTTGAGACAGGATAAGAAAGGTCTAATCTTGTCATATGTCAAAAATCTATAATTCTTGAAGAATTAAAGAATCCTTAATTCATTTAGTATTCGAAGAACTAAAGATTAAAATTTGTTCAATTGCTCCACCTTAGAAAGTAGCATAAATTCAATCGTTTAACAGATTAAGCGAAAGATCAAGACGTGTTCAACAAAACAATCCTCTAAGTGCAAATGGTATAGCCATGCCCCCTTCTTCGCAAGCGCCTTACAGGTTTCAGAGGAATGTTGGGGCTTCTTACGTGGTAACAGCTAGCAGCTTCAACATCGTGGCCCTTAGGATATGGGGATTCTTTTCTTAGATCATCCTGGCAAGCTTTGTCCTAAAATCAGCTGATCAGGCTCCTACTGTTACAATCTTGCTTCCATGTGGTTAAATTTGCTTCATCGAGCCCTTCACGACTTAATTTCATGTTTGTGAAAATGCTTAAAATGTAGATGAAAATGCAAAAAGGCAAAAATGCAAAATGCAAGAATGCATGAAATGTTCGAGGCATTGATCCAAAAGTGTCCATTATTATAATAATCCTTATTCAGACAAAATGTTTTATCTTGTAAGAGACATAAAACAATAAAAGGTATGTTCGGACTAAATCTTCTAGACATCCATCTGAGATACTTTCTTCCATGACTCGACTGCTTCTTTGATCATCTTCTTATAATTGTCACCGTGATACATAAACTCTGATATAGATAATCCATATGTTGCTGGGACAAACTGATGTGCCCCATACTGTCTAAGTGCCAACAACGGAGCATACCCAACTGCACCTCAAAGTCCAAATAGGGTCATAGTGTCAGAATTCCCACACTTGAAAAGAACATCACTGAGGAACAACCAGGGGGCTCTCCAGGTAATATCCCAGTCCTGAAGATGAGTGAATACTTTCATCCATTTCTCTTTTGAAGCGCCTTCATGTCCTGTCATGGTGATGAACTCTCTCAAAGGTGAATACGTAGTGCTAAATCTACAGTAGGCAACCTCATTAGTCTTCCAGAAGTGGATGTGAATCCAGACTTGAAGGAATTAAACACATCCAATGAATCTACATTCGCCAGCTCTTCGGCAATGGTTGAGAGACCAAAAGGTCTCGGCTGAGATGGTCGGTGCTGGGTTGACTCGTTTCAGAAGTTGCTCAAACAGTTCCACCACGGCTGCGTCAATGCATCCCAAAACCTTCGAAAAGATGATCAAGCCATACAGACCTAGTGCAAAAAGGTCTATAGTCTTCCATTCATCAGGTTGGTCCTTCATTAGTTCCCTTATGTGGATCCACTCAATTCCTTGCCCGTTACCTTTGTTTCGGAGTCGGTCAGTCACCCATTTTTCATCAACTCCTACAATCTTAGCCAGTCCGTTCTTGAAAGGCTAACTCTTGATGTGTTTGATGTAGGCTCGCTCCAGTTTAATGCTTTCACAGTGCAATAGTGTAGTATACTCCTCGATGGTAGGTACCATATCCTCCTGGTTAAAAGTGAAGCAACTGTATCCCAGGTTCCAAAATTGAACCAAGGCTCTGATTAAGGGTTCATCGGTTTTAACATGAAGCAAAAGTGCAATGTCACCATACCGCTGACTGAACTTCTGTTTCTGATCATTCTTCCAATTATCTCAGATGTCTCGAAGTTCTTGCACATTATTCTGTTTTAGGCTGATAGAGGCATAGCTAACAAGCTCTGACACATAACTTCCTTGAAGACTGACTCCCTTTTCTTTCTGAGGCTTCTCGGACCATAGTCGTACCTCGGGGTTTTTAATCTCCTGTATTACAATACCTTTATCCATTAATGCAGATTATTTATGGTTAACGAACACGATTTTTGGTGGATCAACACCTCTTTTGAATGATGCAGTGATGGAAATAAATAAAGAGAGGAAAAAATAAAAAGAGTTAGTAAGGTAAAGATAATAATCAAAGCAATCATAAAAATAAAAGTCCTACCCCACATGATATCTACCCCACATGCTTATTATTCCTACCCGGACATGATCTCTATCCCGCAAGTTGATTTTGAACAAGTCATAACCGCATAAATTTCTAGTTCACATGTTTTGAACAGAAAGTAAAGCAGAAAATAATTTCGGCATCCTAGGGTTTAAAACGAGATTTTGGGGTGGGCCCTAACTCCTTGTAGTCTCCGAGTTTAGGTTCTAAAAAAAGGTACTCGAGTTCTCCTTGCCGGTGCCCCCTTGGGCTTACCAGACCCTTAGTCCTAAACCCATCACAGGCTTGTGTGGACTAAGTTAAACTCGAGAGGAAACATTCCCTTATGCCCATACGGAGAATAAATTCACACGAAGACATAAGGTATATGAATCCCGAAGGTTACTTGCTAGGCCCATACGATGAATAATTCACACGAAGGCGTCGCTTTCACCCCCACTTAAAACGGGTTCAGAGCTCGGGTATAGAGCCTTTGGATGAAAATCTTTAAGGGCTGAAATCATTAAAAAACTGTCAGTACAACTATTATTCGAAAATATAATCAAAAGTAAGTATAAGGATCGAAATGTTACCTTAAAATTAACTTACATTTTCATTAAAAAGACAACTGGAAATTACCTTAGCCTAACTCACTTACCTGTGTCCCCAGCGGAGTCGCCAAGCTGTCGCAACCGTCTTTCGGTTGTGCCCCGGAATTGGGCTTCGACTTAAAAAATATGGATTGGAGTCGCCACCGATCATTTATTTAAAAATAAATGGGTTGATCGGATACCTATTTCTTACCTGATCTGCGTCTTACCAGAAATATGTCGGGCTCGAGAGTCGGTTACGGTCAAGGAAGGATTAGCACCCTTGAACCGCCCTTTCGGTACTACGTAATTTCCAGTTGTCTTAATTAAGAAAAATAACAAGTTAAATTAAAAGGTAAAGTTTCGATCCTAATTACTTACCCTTGATTGATTTGAAAATATCCTTAAAAAAATCGAGAAATGTTAGATAACAAGGTAAAGAAAACAAATAAGATACAAGGGAAAATAAAATAAATAAATAAGATAAAAGAAAAAAAAAATAGTAAGTAATAATTATATATAGTAATATTTGAAAAAAAAAATATATATATACATCAAAGTATTAAAAATAGAAAAGTTACCCTCTCACTTCACCAAAAGTGAGGGGCTTTAGTCAGAAATAAGACAAAAAATGGATCCTTTAGGTTAGTAATATAATATAATGTTTAATAATAATGATAAGACACAAGATTTTAAAAAATAAATAATAATAATAAATAAAAAACGCAAATAATATATATATATATATATATATATATATATATAAAGTTATAAGATATATTACGTAAATAAAAAATAATCAATAAAATAATTAAATATATATATATATATTAATAATAGGTATATAAATAAACCATTAAAAGTATAAAAAATATGACTAGATAAAGATAATTACAATATATATAATAATAGACTTATAAGTAGAATATTAAAGAAATATATATATAATATAATAATAAAATATAGTAAAAAATAAATGAAAATAATTTAATATATATATATATACACATATAATAATAATAACATGAATAATAAAAATAAATGAATAAAATATCCATATAATAAATAAATGGACTAATATAGATTTTTAAAAAGCTATTCCCCTCCTTTAACCGAAAATCAAACCGGTTTTTAAAATTAAGCCTCGGGGTAGATCTAGGTTCGAAACTTCGAAACCCCACCCATTTTGGTCATCGGCGCAACCCACGTTTTGGGTTATTCGAACTAAATCTCAAGAAAAATAACGTGCACATGCAAAAGAAAGAAAAAAGAAAATGCTACCTTTTATTTCCTTTTCGAATCATTTACAATAATTTTGCCTTTGTATCTTCCCGTGCTTTCCTCTATGTTTTATGTGTAAATCGTGTGTTACAATGGTGAGTTACAATGGCTATTTATAGTGCTTGTAGATCCTATCTTTAGGAATTTAAATCTTAGTAGAACTCTATCCTATTTTTAGGAGTTTGAATCCTAGCAAAATGTTATCCTATTTTTAAGAGTTTGAATCCTAAAATTCTATCATATTTTTAAGAGTTTGAATCCTAGTAGGACCCTAGTAGGACGAAAAATGTGTGTTGAGCTGAAACACCAGATTCCACCAGATGTAGCAAAGGGGGGAAACGGAAGAAGAAAAAGGAACATGAAAAGAGAGAAGCACTTGTTGAACAGCACAAGTTGTGTTAAAATGCCGCAATCACTTTGAGCTTTGCAAATTAAGGGTGTTTTTGATATCCGGAAAATATTTTCTTACATTTAATAGCTGTAAAATATTTTCAGAATTTTTTTTCAGTTTTTGATAGTTGTAATTAGTTTTCCTAATGTAATTCATTTTCTTAGATTTTTGTATTTTCTGTAAAATGTTTTATCATCTGATATTCGGTAAAATATTTTCCTAATTTTCAGTTCAAAGTATAAGCACTCAAAAAAATATTTATTTATTTAATATTAATATAATATTTTAATATCATTTTAATGAAAATGATAATTATTAAAATATTTAATATATATAATATAATTTTAATAATATTATATTAGTATGTATTCAGTTATATTATAATAATATATTATATTATATTTTTAATTTAATAATGTATAATACATTATTAATATAGTTAATATTATCTTTTTTTTAATATTATATTTTAATTTAATAATAATGAATAATATTAATTTATACATTTTATATTAATATAATAATTTAGTATTATGTTAATAAAATAATAATAATTAAAATTATGAGTGTTCAAACGGTTACCATTAATCGAATTAGTCTAATTTTTTTATTTAATCGTTAATTGAACATTTTTAATATTAACCGAATCAAATTTTATTCAATTTATGTAAATCATTTTCTATAAAATTAATTATAATAGATCAAACAATTAGTGAAAATGATTTAAATAATATCATCAAAATACCATAAAATAATTTATTTTACGTAAAATAATTTTTAAATAATTTATTTTACATAAATTATTTTTTAGAAAATCAATTACAGTCTATGTTTGACCCAACGAAGAGTTCAGTTTAATTTTACTCTTTAAAGTTTAACATATACTAATACTTGTTTAGAAAAATAATAGAAATTATTATTTTCAATAGAAATTTTTTTTTTGAAAGATTGTCAATAAAGACATCCTATATAATATAATTTCTTGCATCACACGTATTAGGAATCCATCAATACGACAAAAAGGACGAGGAACCACCCCCTGAACTCAAGTAATTCGAAAACGACACCGTTGTGTAGGTCCACTTCTCACCAACTTCAAGTTGGCAACAGCCGCAGTAACATCGGATCGTTTTCTCGTAGAGGTGAAGGAGCCAAACCCAATAAAAAAAACATGCTCTATAAATACTCCCCATTTGCTTTCAGATCTTTGCCACCAACCTCCTCAACCTGTTAGCCTCTTCTGAGAAAATCTACATCCATGGCGGCAACACCCTTAACCAACCCACACACCCCTCTCCTTCAGAAGACTCATCAAAGCCATGCCTTTCTCAAATCCAAAACCACCTTCCATTATGGAACCTCACCCAAGCCCTTCTTCATCTCTTGTTCATACACCATCCAGGTCGCCCTTCCCTTCAGTCCCAATCTCAAGATCGGTTTTTAATTTCGCCGCGGGTCCCGCCACCTTGCCCGAGAACGTCCTCCTCAAGGCCCAAACCGAGCTTTACAATTGGCGCGGATCTGGCATGAGCGTCATGGAAATGAGCCACCGCGGGAAGGATTTCCGTTCCATTATCGAGAAAGCGGAGGCCGATCTACGTGCGCTTCTCAACATCTCCGAAGACTACGCCGTTTTGTTCCTCCAAGGTGGGGCGACAACCCAGTTCGCTTCTGTCCCTTTGAATCTCTGTCGGCCTGATGACACCGTTGAATATCTTGTTACTGGTTCGTGGGGAGACAGGCTTTCAAAGAAGGTAAGAATACTGCAAACCCAAAGTCGTTTGGAATGGGAAATCGGAGAATTACGTGAAGGTTCCCTCGTTTGATGGGTTGGAACTAAGCCCTAATGCCAAGTATTTGCATATATGCGCCAATGAGACTATTTATGGGGTCGAGTTCAAGAACTATCCGGTTCCCGGCAATCCAAATGGGGTTCTTGTAGCTGATATGTCTTCCAATTTCTGTTCCAAGCCGGTTGATGTAACCAAGTTTGGGTTGATTTATGCCGGTGCTCAGAAGAATGTGGGTCCATCAGGGGTTTGCATCGTGATCGTGAGGAAAGATCTTATAGGAAATGGACAAGAGATTACCCCTGTGATGCTTGATTACAAGATCCACGCCGACAACAACTCTTTGTATACACACCTTGTTTCGGGATCTATATGTGGGCTGGTGTTTGAAGATCTTTTGGAGCAGGGAGGACTGAAGGAGGTTGAGAAGAAGAATGAAAGGAAAGCCGGCGTTTTGTACAGTGCCATTGATGAAAGCAAAGGGTTCTACAGGTGCCCCGTCGAGAAATCTGTGAGGTCGCTGATGAATGTTCCGTTTACTTTGGAGAAGTCCGAGTTGGAGGGCGAGTTTGAAGGAAGCTGAGAAGGAGAAGATGGTGCAGCTCAAGGGGCATAGATCGGTAGGAGGTATGCGAGCTTCCATTTACAATGCTATGCCTTTGGCTGGAGTGAGAAGCTGGTTTCTTTCATGAAGGATTTCCAGGCAAAGCATACTTGATTCATGACTCTTTTCTATATAAGTGCTATCGTTCTCTTATGTTTGTGCTCACGTTTTATATTTTTGCTTTGGTTCGATGTCGGTAGGACTTAAGTACTACTGATGATAAATTGAAAGCTATCATGTGTTCTTGTCTGGGAAAATGCTGAAAGTTCCCAAGTAGGGAAGTTTAGCAAGATTTTTGTGATAGATTGTGGACTTGATTTGCTTGTTCAATGTCACATTCAGATTCTTAGGTGCACCAATAAACCGCTTGGATTTTGATAATTATGTATTCCATTATCAATTGCACTGCATGGCTCGAATTCTAGTGTAAGTTCATATGCAAATAGGAGCAATCTCACAGGAAATTTTGGTGAGATTCAACAAATAATCAGTGGTAAGTATAACTTGGATTGCATCTGCAGCATGTTAAGTTTTGTTTTCTCATTCATCTGAAGAATTTCTATATTTATGAAAATGAAAATCTTGAGAAGGTGATCTTGGCGGAACATGATGGAGGTGCCTTAGGGTGTTTGCTCTCGAGCAATATATAAAGGGGTCAATGATGCCACCAAGTAGTAGTATATTCTTCAGTAATCTAAATGAAATCACCTTTTAAGAACTAAACCGAAGACGCGCTCCTACTATTTGAAGAACCAGCAACGGTTCCAAATATTATGTGCATGCGTAATGCTTAGTAAGCTCAACTCTAGCCCTACTTGTGATTGTGAAAGTTTGTACCTGTTTAGGAAACTCTTTCCAAGGTCAAAATTTACATGAAAATCTTAGCTCCCATCTTGCCTCTCGCCGAAAAAATCGCCTACCTGGGTCAAGACGAGGCGGCATACGAAAGGCGCCATGAGGCGCGAGTCGGGCGCTGGCGCTTGTGGTATTTTTTTCTTTCCAGTTTTTGATATATTAATAAATAATCATATTTTTATACCTAAAAAAGCCTACCCTGTTAAAAATATCCCCAATCCAAATCCCTATCTTATCTTTCTCTCCATCGCACGCACTCTCTTCACCACCTCCACCGTTCTCTTCTTCGCCGGCAGTCACAGCATTCACCACCGCCGGGCGCGCGACCAGGTAATCCCCTTCTCCTCCTCTTCTTTCTTTACCAACGACTCGCCCCTTAAGTAATCCCCTTCTTAATCGTGATCCTCTTCTTCACCGACCACGGCCTTCGCGCCAGTCACCGCCGACCAGGTACTGAACAATTTTGGGTGCTGCTGGACAAATCCAAAAATAGAACTACTGTAATAATCAGAAGATTTGAGATAAAAACACATGTCAAAATCTAATAAACTGTTCAACCCACTTGTCTCATTTGTCTCCAAGTGTATTCATGCATAACACTTTTTTCACTCAGAGCAATTGGGTTTTGATTTATTAATTATTATAATATTTTTTAAGAAAATCTTTGATTTTGCCGACAATATCTCATGCATATCACTTTTGTCTATTTGATCAATTAATTATTATAATATATATAGATCATTCGTACCAGAATTACATACTCTAAGGGTACGAAATGTAAGATTATCAGTGAAAATATAAGATTATCAGGAAATAAAATTACTGTGAATGTTGTATTTTGTGTTTGGTTGACTTAGCAAGAATATAAGATTATCGTATTTGGTTAAAGGAATAAAAGATTATTGAAATGTATATTTGACCAAATTATCTTTATTATATATTTGTATTGAAAAATATTTATATATTTTCTTTAAAAAATTTAAATTCATAATATTTATATAATTTTTTTACAAAATTAAAAATATAAAAAAAGTTTAATGAATGAGTAAAATTTTATATGAAATTGAGGGATTAAAATTTTATTTTAATCTTTGAATTTAATATAAAATTTTAATTATATATTTTTTTAAATCTAAAATAATTTAATGATAAATTTATAATTTAACCTTCGTAGAATTTTTATCGACACAAAAAGAATATTTTTTTAAAAAGATAAAAATTTAAGGGCATTTTAGTCCAAAACGTCGGTAATCTAACAATACCTAAGGAAATGGAGGTAATGACATTCCTGGTAATATATCCCAAAAAATCTACTATTGATAATCTTTCATTATCGAGAATGAGATTTCTGGAGTAACCAAACGGGAAAATGTAGATTTCATTCTCAGGGAAATGTAGATTTCATTCTCAGGAAAATGTAGATTTCATTCTCATGAAAATCTCACATTCCCCCATCCAAACATCCCTAACTGTTAAAGTGTTAAATAACACTGTTAAAGTGTTAAATAAAAAATGGACCAAATATGTGTTGTTTGATTCATGCCATACTTTAACTGTTAAACAAAAAATGACCGAATGTGTTCTGTTTTTTCATTCATATTTTGTTTTGTATTATGTATGTAGAACTAAATAAAAAAATGGATTTTTTTTATTCATGTCATGTTTCTTCTATTTAAACAATGTTTCTTTATGTTAGTTTGTGCGTTATTAATTGTTAGTTAATACTTGATAGTATAATAATATTGAATATTTTGATCTTTAAAGAATTATAATATTATTTATCATGTTATTTTGAGTACAAAATATAATTTATATTTGATATATGTCGTATAATATAAACAGTGCGCCTCATATATAAAAGTCGTACGTTTGCACTTTGTACCTAGGCTCCAGGTATCTTTTTCGTCTCGGTGTTCCTTGCACCTTAGAAAACTAAGGCTCCTATGCGAACTTGATGCTTTACGTTAAGATCAATAAACCAGAACAATGTAACAGAAACAAGAAGCACAAACAAGCTTTTTGGGTCTGAAGACTTCGTTCTTCGGGAATGTAGATCTTGATTGTGAGAGTTTCAGCAGAGAAGGTCTAACTATCGTTTCGGATCTCGACCATCCACAAAACAAAGAAAAATCAATAGTCGATGTCTTGCCCGACACCAAATTTCACATTAATTAGTAATTTTTTCAAAGCACTTGAATACTAATGTTTTTCTTTTCCATTAGAGATATGTTTAATTTTTGTAAATTAGCCGACAAATTCACATTCTGAAGGCTGTATGCTACCGTTAAACTTCAAGTAAATCATATCATCATCTTATAAATATTCGTACATAAAAGAAAGGAAACATGGTTATGTCTGTATTCGATCACTGCTCTGCCAATTATTTTTCTATTTCTTTCGACTCTGCCAATGATTCTCTTCCCTTTCAATTACTGTCTTGCTTTTCTTCGCTTAAAGTGAAGGCCAGAACAACTGACGAACCGAGCTCAATAACCAAGACTCTTCTCTCCATTCCTATAACCCGACCCAATGGCCCGAAGATCCATGCCCATTCTCCGACAACTCCGGAACTTCCCATCTTCTATTCTCACACCCACTCGATCCGTCACCTACATGCCCGCCCTGGCGACGGTGCGCCACGAGCCGTCACCTTGATCCCCGGTGACGGGATCGGTCCTTTGGTGACGGGCGCGGTGGAGCAAGTGATGCACGCGATGCACGCGCCTGTGTATTTCGAGCGATACGAGGTTCACGGCGACATGAATCGCGTGCCGGAAGAAGTGATCCAGTCAATTAAGAAGAACAAGGTTTGTCTAAAAGGAGGATTGGTTACGCCGATGGGAGGAGGTGTGAGCTCGCTTAACGTCCAGCTAAGAAGAGAGCTCGATTTGTACGCTTCGCTCGTCAATTGCTTCAATTTGCCTGGCTTGCCTACAAGGCACCAGGATGTTGATATCGTGGTGATCAGAGAGAACACTGAGGGCGAGTATTCTGGCCTCGAACACGAGGTCGTCCCTGGAGTCGTCGAGAGCCTTAAGGTAATCCGTTTTACTCCACCCTTTACTCTTATGCTGCTAATTCTGAACAACAATTTAGACATGTTTTATTTCATTTTGTGTATGTCTCATACTACTTGATTGCTAGTTGATAACAAAGTTCTGCTCGGAGCGGATTGCAAAATATGCATTCGAATACGCTTATTTGAACAATAGAAAGAAAGTGACTGCTGTGCATAAAGCCAACATTATGAAGCTCGCTGATGGGTTGTTCTTGGAATCATGCCGAGAAGTTGCTACCAAGTATCTAGGGATTAAGTACAATGAAATCATTGTGGACAATTGCTGTATGCAGCTTGTTTCCAAGCCTGAGCAATTTGATGTCATGGTATTCATTCATATCCTTTTCCCTCTATGCTGTTAGTTGGAGAATTTTGTATCACCGCTTGAATTCAGAATTTCGTAAACAAATAGTGTGAAAAATTATATGAGGATGATTTGATATGGTAAGAAACCATAATAATTTGGTAGGAAATAGGTGATCATTGTTCAACTCTCTAACTTTCTTATCACTTTATTTTATTCTTCTTGTGATCAATAATACTCTGGTTGATGTTGGCTACTTTATTCTTTTAGGTAACGCCCAATCTTTATGGCAATTTAGTTGCGAATACAAGCTGCTGGTATTGCAGGCGGCACTGGTGTTATGCCTGGAGGTACATCCTTGACACCTGAGTTGATAATCTTTGTCATATTTTCTTCTGTTTCTTAAATATTTGTTACCCCGACTTGTTTTGGGATGAGCTACATCATATTGTTGAAGTTTATTAACATTTGATGCGATTCACGCTTTATCTTGATCAAAAGTAAAAAGGCGGTGATCTGAAACCATTAAAAATCAAATATTTCATGCCCACCAATTTTTCAATAATGTTGATATTGTTTGTATGCTTATGTTTGTAAACCATGTAATGACGATGGGTATTTGCCATAAGAGGAATTTCAAAGCATGTAACCTGCTCTCCGTTTTAGTACTCTTATTTCCTTGAATAGTTTTCAACTCTAAACATGTGGGCATTACATTGAAAGCCAAGTGAATTGTCACTCCACTTTATTCAGATTTTGCTATGGTGTCGCAAGTTGTAGTATAGTGTTGGAATCTCTCTGATCCATACATGTATGATTAAAATCATGTTCGTTTATTGGGGTTGCCGTTTTTGCAGGGAACGTCGGGGCTGATTATGCTGTTTTTGAGCAAGGGGCTTCTCTGCAGGAAATGTTGGCAATGAGAAGCTGCTGGAACAGAAGAAAGCAAACCCAGTGGCCCTGCTTCTTTCATCTGCTATGATGTTGAGACATCTGCAGTTTCCCTCATTTGCCGATCGATTGGAAACTGCTGTGAAACTGGTCATATCGGATGGCAAATACCGTACAAAGGACCTTGGAGGAAGCAGCACTACTGAAGAAGTCGTCAATGCGGTCATAGCTGCATTAGACTGAGTAAGAAGATAATTGATGAAGTTTAGGTTTTCGAATTTCTGTTGTTGTGAGAATTACTACCTGCAAATTATGACCAGGTAACGGATCCCGGAAAAATCTTTTGCTTCCATCGAACTCTTGAAATATTCATGAAACTTGCAGTTAACAGCCAAGAATACCATAATAGAAGATATGGTTGCTTTTGATACCTGGGGGTAGGACAACAATACAGTCTACTCGGATTGGAATGTCGACTGATAGTACAAAAATGATCCCCTTTCAGCCACCTTATATTTGAATAAATTTGTGGGCTTGTTAACTTTAACCAGTTTCTGATTTCTCATCTTCTGCAGCCTTTGTGTATTATATATTTAGTAAACTTACAATGTTTTCCTCGATTTCGATTTCTTTTTTCTTTTTTGGAACAAGGGATAAGGGGAGGGTTTGTTCAAACTTTGAACTTAATACCTGGTATTTGACATCTTACTAGGGGCTTCGTGGATTATTGCATTTCAGTTTCTAATTCAAATTATTCTGAAGATGTTTCTGTAATTTATTAGCACATTGTCTCTAGAGGTTTTAGACTCCTAAACAAAACCGGGTGAGTGGATTAATTACCTTGGAGGTCCTATATTATGTGATTGATTCTATTTGACCACTTAAGAAAATATTTGCCAATTGAGTCACAAAATACTGTTAATGGAGTTGCTGGTATGATAATTAAATAAAATTGTATAAAGCACATTTGGTTTTAATTTATACATTTTATCAATTTAATTTTGATTTTAATTAAAAGGAATTCAATAAATTTGTATATAATCATATATATATATATATATATATATATATATATATATATATATATATATATATATTCATTTTCAATTTCAATTTCTTAATAAATATACTTCAATACGTATGTAGAAGTATGTTTATATACAAATATAAAAAACTGGAAATATTAATTAGGTTAAAATACTTAATTGAATGATTATATATATGTAATTATAAAAGTAAGAAGTAGAATATACAAGTAATGAGCATCAAATGTGTTATTATACAAGTTTATTTAAGGTAGGTCGTTTCATTGAAACCAAATTAAAAGTATACTGACCTAAGAAAAAAATTAATTTGGTGATCAAAATTGAAAACGATCCTGTAATTTAGTGACTTATATGATAGTTTACCCATTTGGATGACACATAGGTTTTGTGGTGAAATAAATGATCTCACACTCTCTCATGCCAAATTCTAGGCCTAGCTAGCCCTTATTTTTTTTGTTTATTTATTAGTTTATAATGGCATAGGTAGTGTAGGTGAAGGCGTGAGTGAGTATTTGGTTTGTTTTGTGGGGTTATCATTTCGCATAAGGTTACATAACCTAGACGTGGTGAAACAGCAACACTACTGGGGAAGTAAAGAACGCTGGCCAACACTGGTTTTTTCTGGTAATCGGATCGCTGAATCGGTCAATGTAACTCGCTCGAAGAGACAGCAGTCATGGCCATTGGTGGTTGGGTTAACTCGTGGATGGGATTCGAATCAAGGTGATAGACAAGCACAGGTGCTAGTACAAGAGAGTGTAGAACCGTCATCTCCCTTTTCGATGACGATGACGATGACGAGCAGAGTTGGAAACCGATTCAGGGCAGCGTTGCAGTTTGCTTATATAGATCCTTTGTTTTCCTTGATGGAGATTGGATACCTTCATCTGCTTTTAGAGTTCGACTTCCCCAAGTGGCTATGGAGATTGGAGAATGGCTAAACTCACGATATAATGCTTTGGAAATAAATAATTCATGAAATAACGTTCTCCCAAGATTAATTGATGAAGTAGGGTGAATTGCACAGTTGGCCGTAGGTCGCCATGCCTTCCGAGCGACCTACGACGTGGCTTCCGACGAGGATCGTGACGAGGATCGTGTCGTGCATGGGACATGCACAACCCAACCATAGGTCGCCAAGCACTCCAAGCGACCTACAAGGTCGCCATGCACTCCCAGTGACCTTGTAGGTCGCCAAGCAATCCCGGCGACCTACCGGCGACCAAGATGGTAGGTCGCCATGCACGCCGGTGTCCAACGTTGGGCCATGCAGGATAGGTAGCCATACAATCTTCTCCACTTGCAGCTGCTCAGGAGAACCTATTCCTCCTGCTCCTCGCGTGATTCCTCTTACATCTGCTCAGGAGACTCATGCATGCAGCTGTAATAGCTGTATATTGCAGCATGATTTGAGCTGCAAGTGTCATAGCTTCGTGCCCTAGCTTCTAGCCATAGCTGCCCTCATGCCATAGCTTCGAGACTGTTCACTCTTGTTATCATAGCTGTATTGGTGCAGCATAAAATCAGCTGTTGCATGCAGTAATTAGTGTTGTATTATTGCAGCGTTCAACGATTGAAAAATTTACAGCCTTCAACGTGAATTATACAACTCAAATTGATTGCAGCTTACCAACCGTTGAAAGATCATTATATATTGGATATGAGGGGTTTAGGGTAGAATCATAAGAAAGAAAGAAAATTTGGCGAGAGAAAGGAAATGAAAGGAAAAGAAGAAGAAGAGGAAATGGAGATAAAGGCTCAAACATCGTTTGTGAGGTAATTTTTAATTGTTTAATTTAGTTTATTAATATGAAATTATGAAATAATTAGTTTGTTAGTTTAGGGTTTAGGATAAAACAGAAATTTAGTTAATTAGTTTGTTAGTATAATTATTAGTTGTTAGTTTAAGTTATATTATATTAATTTGTTAGTTTAAGTTATATATTAGATTATATAAAAAATTAGTTAATTAGTTTCTTAGTTTAAGTTATTAAATGTAAAAAATATTTAATTAATTTGTTAGTGTGTTTAAACGTATATTAGGTTGTTTGTTAAAGTTTAAGTTAAAATATTAAAAAAGTTAATTAGTGCTTAATTAGTTTGTTAGTTTGTTATTTTAACTAAATTATATTATAATAAAGAAATAGTTTATTAGTTTAAGTTATATTATAATATATTAGATTATATAAATTTAATTTTTTTAATTTATTGTTGTTTAAAGAAATAATTTTTTTACACGTACAGAGCATTATTCCACAACATTTTTCCACGTACATATTGATTCGAAGAAAGAAACAATAAAGGAAAGGAAAGGAAAGGAAATGAGCAACAACTTTTTCACGATTGTCCATTATAATGGACAGATTATGGAAAATGAGATCGGAGTAGTTTTTCAGTCTGAAAAACCAATAAATATGATGTTCAAAAAAGACATCACATTTATAGAAATGAAGCATAAGATAGAAAGAAAAATTCGAGTTGCAGTTGATGGTTTGAGGTATAGGTTTATGATATGCCCCAACCCAGTCAAATATGCTGCAGTTCCACTTGAAGAAGATGATGATATTGGAACCATGGTTCGATTACATGAGTCAACCAATATAGCAGTTATTGAGTTATTTGTTGATGTGCATAACATATGTGATGTTCCTGGGTCATCAAGAGGCGTGGCTCAAAATCCATCTGAAATGACTTTATATAGTCAGTTTGAGGAGCCGACATACAGGTTCCCGAACAGTTTTATGCCACTATTGGAAAGTGTAAATGAAGTCGGGGGGACATCTTCAACAGAAGAGTGTGAGACGAGAAACATACCGGAATTAGTTGTTGATATTGACGCTAAAAATCGATGGGGAGAAATTCATGATGATTCAAGCGAAGATGAAGAAACCGAAGAACCCGTTTTGGGCGGCGACGAAAATATTTTTGGTGGAGGTGCAATTGATGAAGTTCCGGCACCGTATGAAGCTACTCCTCACATGTACGAGATAGACTATGATGCGATGAGGGCACCTGAATTCCCAGACATGCCACATTTACCTCCATACCAAATGACTGTATCATTCGATAATTCTGGTGAATTTTCAGTTGGGGTGCAATTCAAAGGAAAAAATGAAGCTACCCTGGTGATTAAAGAGTACTGCATAAAATGCCATGTTGATATCCATGTTGCAGAGTCCAACCAGAAAACCCTATACGCGAAGTGTGTAAAATATGGCCTAGAGTGCAAGTGGAAGATCAGAGTGTCGAAAAATCAAAGGCACGATGTTTGGGTCATCACGAGGTATAATGGTCCGCACACGTGTTTGCGAAACTTCATCGAACAAGACCACCGACTATTGGACTCCGATGTAATATGTGAATACGTGAAGGCGATGGTTGAAAATGATCCAAGGATATCTCTTGTTCAGTGTTAGCTGCATCTATTCGAAGCCAATTTGGATATCAAGTAAAATATGGCAAGGTGTGGAATGCGAAGATGAAGGCAATGAAGCTGACGTATGGAGATTGGGATACATCGTACAATGAGCTACCACATTTGCTACAAGCAATGAAGCGATTTATCCCATGAACCATAGTGAAGTCTCAAACCATGCCCGCATATGACGAAGAAGGTCAACTTCTGCCAGGGAAGAAAATATTTCATAGACTATTTTGGGCATTCAAGGCATGTATTGAAGGATTTCCATTTTGTAAACGTATGATCCAAGTAGATGGTACGTGGTTGTATGGTCAATATAGGCATGTACTTTTGATGGCAGTTGCTCAAGATGGTGAGCGAAATATCTTCCCAATTGCATTCGCCATTGTTGAGGGGGAGACAACAGAGGCTTGGGATTTCTTTCTGATCAATCTACGTCAATATGTCGTTCGTGAAGATGGAGTTTGCTTGATATCCGATAGAGGAACGGGTATTTTGGCGGCAATTGAACGACCAGGAAGTCGTTGGATACCTCCGTATGCATATCCGACATTTTGTATCCGTCATATTGGCAAGAATAGTATCGACCAATTTCATAACGCACACATTCGTAGCGAGATAGTCAGCATGGGTAAGTTTTATTTTCAATATTTGTGCATTTTTTACATGGTTTTTTTAATTGTGGTTTAACACAGTATATTATGAAACAGGATACGAACTACGTCGACCAAATTTTGACAAGAGATTGGAGAATTTGAAGGTATTTTACGATGATCAGCGTGTTTGGAAGTGGGCTTCAAAAATACCGCGGGAAAATGGTCACAAGCATACGATGAAGGTCGGAGATACGGACATATGACCACAAACCTTGCTGAGGCCATTAATTCTGTACTAAAAGGTACACGCCATCTCCCAATTGCGAGTGTGATGAAAGAGACGTACTTTAGATTGGCTAAAGTTTGGTCGGACAAAGGCAAAGAAATAGAGAGTCTTATAAATAGAGGTAAAACTTGGGCTCCTACAGTGGTGGAATCAATGGAAGCAAATGAGCGATTGGCAACATCAATGGTTGTTCATAATTTCGACCGAGTTGGTCATACTTTTGTCGTGTCGTGCATACGCCATAACGTCGGAGGAGAAGACCAAACATTTAGAGTTGATTTACGACAGAAATGGTGTGATTGTGGTCATTTTCAGGCATGGAAATATCCATGTGCTCATGCAGTCGCTGCATGTATGTATGCTGGTCTAAGCGCATACACTTATGTTGATGAGTGCTTTCACTTACGTAGGATATTAAATGTCTACAGCTATGCGTTCAGACAGATACCAAATGAATCATATTGGCTCAGAAAAGATCATGACGAATGGCTGCCAAATCCAATGCTTCGCAGAAGTCCAAAGGGTCGACCTGAGTTCACTCGTATTCATACCAGTATGGATTTCCATGCTAGAGAGAGAGGTCAAACAAAGAGATGCGGATTATGTAGGGGTGAAGGCCATTCAAAAAACAATTGTCCTAATTTACCAAGATATATGCCTCATCATTAGTAATGATATATGTATTTCTATGAATTTCTATGTATTTATAAGATTTAGTAATGATTAGTAATGATGAAATTATTATTAATATTTAATGATTTAATAGTAATTTGATAGTAATGATTAGTAATAATGAAATTATTATTAATTTTTAATGATTTGATAGTAATGATTTAGTAATGATTAGTAATAATGAAATTATTAATTTTAATGATTTGATAGTAATGATTTAGTAATGATTAGTAATAATGAAATTATTATTAATTTTTAATGATTTGATAGTAATGATTAGTAATAATGAAATTATTATTAATATTTAATGATTTGATATTAATGATTTAGTAATGATTAGTAATAATGAAATTATTATTAATTTTTAATGATTTGATATTAATGATTTAGTAATGATTAGTAATAATGAAATCATTATTAATTTTTAATGATTTGATAATAATGATTTAGTAATGATTAGTAATAATGAAATTATTATTAATTTTTAATGATTTGATAGTAATGATTAATAATAATGAAATTATTATTAATATTTAATGATTTGATATTAATGATTTAGTAATGATTAGTAATAATGAAATTATTATTAATTTTTAATGATTTGATAGTAATGATTTAGTAATGATTAGTAATAATGAAATTATTATTAAATTTTAATGATTTGATAGTAATGATTTAGTAATGATTAGTAATAATGAAATTATTATTAATTTTAATGATTTGATAGTAATGATTAGTAATTAGTAATAATAATTTATTATTAATATTTAATGATTTGATATTAATGATTTAGTAATGATTTGATAGTAATGATTTACGACTTGAACAATGAACAATGTTTGGTTCAATTAACCATATTTTCGTTACATAACTAGTAATGAAATTATAATAATGATTTGATACTAAAAATCATTATAAATATGTCGAATTTGTTAATGTTTGAAAAAACTAGTCTAATGTCAATATTAAATTTGTAACAAATAACAAACTAGTTTACAATTGTTGCCGATGTCGGGGTGTTGTTGAATGATAATGTTGGGGGCGGACGTCTGATGCGTTGTGGCCGTTGCGGTTGCTCAGGAGTATGGTACCCATCCTCCTCATTCGTTGGGGGCATTTGAACTGACATGTGTTCAAAGTCATACGTCGACGAAAACATGGGAGAGTAGATGGATGCATCAGGCTGCACAAACTCTGGTATGTATGTATCGCCGAACGGTTGTGGTGCGCTATTATCCACATCGGTCATTTCCGCTTCAGGTTGTTGAGATGAACTCCCACTCCCACTTGGTAGAGAGTATTCAGCTTTACCAAATCTTTTCTTAAACCTCAAAAATTGTCGCCTCTCTACAATTGTTGTCAAGAATGGCTTTCCATTATCCAAAAAATAAGCAAGGTAAGCCGAAGTCTCAAAATTAAAGTCGTCGTCTTGAATGTCGTCAAGAGTTGACATGAATGAAGCCCTATTGTTCCAAGCATTAATGTAGATTGCATGATTCTCAACCCAATTAACATTTTCTTTACGACGACCATCAAATCTGTGCAGCTGGTCATGCGTCTCAACCCAATTCCTGACGACGACCATCTAAGATTTGGAGGAGGTCATGATCCATGGACTCCGCGGAATAGGTTGGTGGAAGTGGAATTGCCTCAACACTCTATCCCCAAATTGGATCTCAACAAATGCAAAATTGATCAATGGTGTAACAGCACACCAATATTGAAACCCATCTAAAATATCGTGCGGTATCAACGCAAGTATTTCTTCATTCATGTATGGTCTCCAATTAAACTGTAAAATTACAAAATCAATAAAATTTATTTAAATCAAATAATATAGTTAATTTAAATAATAATTAAAAATAACAGATTATACATACCTCCTTTTTTGCCTTAATGTCGATCTTCAGCCTGAACTCTTTAATGTTGTTGTGCACCAACCCCGTGCCTTCAATTTTATGCCTCCATCTGTATATCAATCAATATAAAAATATGGTCATTTTTATTTTATAATTAATATTTTATATTAAAATAGAGAATTCATATTACCTTTCGGCAAGCGGAAAGTCAACCGCAGTCCGACTAATCGGTGTCAAAAACGGAAGTCTATGCCAAGCCCATGATTGTAGCGGCAACAGACATCCACCGATTTCTGCTGTATTATTATCATTCACGACTAATGACGCCTTGCACATCTCACGATACAAGAACGCCAATATCGCCGATCCCCATCTATATTGCCTACTATTCTCAAAATTTCTTAAAAAAAGAAGATATTGAGTGTGAACATAACTACCGGATTTATCCGGCATTAAAATACCCCCAATCAACTGTAATATATATGCTCGTGTTGCATATATAATTTCGTGCTCCGTACTATTTGGTTGAAGCTGAAATTCATTCTTCAACCATGACAACCTCACACGCCACCCTTTACACTCTGGTGGTACGGGCGTTTTCCCAAGAAACAAGCTACAAAGTTGTGCCACATTATTAAACTCATGTGACATTACCACTGGCATCCCATTTGTTTGGACCCCGAGTTGCAATGCCACATCCTCCAGAGTTATGGTACATTCGCCACACGACAAATGAAACGTGTGCGTTTCTGATCTCCAACGCTCAATCAAGGCACTGATCAAACCTGGGACCAACTTGTAATCTCGCACAAATGTTACATACCAAAATCCAGCCTCCTGCAAGTTTTCTTCTATCAATCTGTGTGGCTTGGGCACTTTATGTAGCCGATGACAAAGGACTCGCTGCTCGTCCTCCTGCAATTAAATATTTCAAAAAATTTATCACAATCATAAAATAATATTCAAATATTTATTAATTATAATTCATTAAACAAATATTTTATTCACCATTATTCCCAAATGACTTGAAATATGTCATTGTCAAGTCTCAGCAGTGGAATTTGGTCAGCCATTGGAATGAATCTGTACAAAAGTAAACAACAGTATTTAAAAATTCATTTAATGTAACTAATATAATCTAACTAACTAACTATTTTACAACACAACAAAAAAATTTAATATAATAACTTATAATATATTAAACTAATAAACTAACAAACTAAACTTTTTAAAATATAAATTAAACGTAAATTTTCCCTTAAACAACTAATAAACTATTCTTTAATATAACGTAACTAATAAACTATTCTTAATATAAATTAAACTAATAAATGATTTTTAATTATAATTTACTACTAAAAAACTAATTAACTAATTTTTTATATAATATAAATTCAACAAACAAATATAACTTAACTATTTAACTAACACAAACTAATTACATATTTTTATATAACTAACGACTAACAAACTAACTAAATATTTTTATTAATATGTAACTATCAAACATGCTAATTAAATAATTTTTTATTTCTATATGATATAACTTAAACTAACAACTAATTAACTAATTTTTGTTTTACCCTAATTTATAATAATAAACTAATTAACTAATTTATAACAATAAACTAATTTAAATAATTATTCTTTTATATAACTTAAACTAATAAACTATTTTTATTATAATAAAACTTAAACTACTAATAAACTAATTTTTATATAATATAAATTCAACAACCAAAATATAACTTAACTATTTAACTAACTACAAACTAATTAAAATTAGACTAACTAACACACTAATTAATTATTTTTTAATATATAACCATCAAACAAACAAATTAAATAATTAACTAAAATTTTGTTTTAACTTAAACCATAAACTAACAAACTAATAATTTAAAATAATAAACTAATTAAATAATTAAAAAAAAACTTACCTAGATGTTGTGCTCTCCCTTTCTTCTTCCTCCTCTTTTCTCTGCTATCTTCTCCTTTGCTATTTTCTCCCTTTCTTTCTCTCTTAATTGCCATCCATCCAATATATAATACAACAACCGGGTATTGCTTCAATTATAGGTGGCCGATTCACGTTCACGGGCTGCAATGATGCAGCAATAAGTGCTGCAATAATGCAGTTGATTTCACGCCCATGTTGCTGCAATAATGCAGCTGATTTCACGCTGCATGGGAGCAGAGACGTAGAGGCAGCAAAGTGGGGCATAGGCATAGGTCGTTGGGATCCCTTGGCGACCTACAATGTCGCTGGGATGCCCTGGCGACCTACAATGTCGCTGGGATTCCCTGGCGACCTACCCACGTTGCATGCATGCACGGCCATGCAGAGACTCCAACCTCGCCCAAACCCATGCCACGTTGCCCTGCAGAGACTCCAACCTCGCCCAGGGCCATGTCTAAACCACCAACATTGTTCAGTCCAAGCATGGACTGCATGGTGACCTTTGGCGAGCTGGGCGTGCATGGAGGTCGTTGGGCGTGCATGGCGACCTGGTAGGTCACTGGGCGTGCATGGCGACCTACCCCCGGGACTGTAGAGGGTACCACCTGAGCAATTAATCTGGCGAGGGCACTATCTCGTGAAAAAAAAAATTCAACGCATTATCTCGTTGATTTTGCCATTGGAGAATATTAAAACTTTCTACGAATTAATAACGTAAATAGGATGCTTCTCTGATTCTATCCATTTATGTAATTCCCCTATTTCTATTTCTATTTCTATTTCTATTTCTATCTACAATGAATTCTCCTAATGTTCTATGAACTCTAAAATTTCTTCAGTCTTGTTGAGGATTCTTGATTGCATGGCCAGTAAATTTTTTTGGGACAAATTCGGCATATATTGCACCCGGGAAAATAATTTGGTCCAATAGGGCACCCAATCATTTAATTTGGGATCTACGGCAAATTGAACAGTCTCCGTGGAACTCGTCACACTTTTTTAATTGGTCGTGTCAGGTGGGCCCTATAATCGGAATAAAAAATAATTCTTTAGGGACTCATCACTCCGGCGTGACGAGTCCCAATAAAAAATAATTTTTTTATATCGAATTTTTTTAAAATAAAATTAAAAAATATATATTTTTTAATGGTCATGGAACTCGTCACGCCGAAGTGACAAGTTCCAACGGATATAATTTTGAATGTTTTTATCGTTGTTCAACGATCGATTTTTTTTTAAAATTTCAAGGGAACTCGTCACGCCGATGTAACGAGTTCCAACGGGAAAACATATGTCTTCCCTTTAAGTTGTGCACATCATCTTCAATCTCTTACATTACACACTCCTTTCATCTTCAATCTCCTACACAAAAAATTCCTTTCATCTAACCAAAAACATTTCAAACAATGAGCAACAAATTCTTCATAGTTGTCCATTATAATGGTGAAATTCTACAAATTGATGTTGGTGTTGTGTTTAAGTTAGGCATGTCGATCAGTATGATGTTCCCTGTAGATATATCTCATCGCCAAATGAAGCAAAAAATTGAGAGAAAACTTGGAGCTTCTATTTCAAATGAAGCAAAAATTGAGAGATAACTTGGAGCTTCTATTTCATGTTTAAGTCATCGACACCTGATCTCCTCAAATCCAATGACATATGGAAAAGTTCAGCTTGATGATGATGATGATGTTGCTATTATGGTTAGACTTCATCAATCATCAGATAATAATATGGTGGAGATGTACGTCAAAACGACGAATTCAATTGATATTCCGACGTCATTAGTACCAGCTCAAAGAACATAAGAAGCAGGACCCTCTCAACCACATGGAAGTTATGGTGATGAGAACCTTGTTGGACGGTTCGGTGAAAGTCTTGCTGAATTTAGTGAGGATGATGAAGACATTGTTCCGTTGGTAGACGATGACGACACAACATTAGTTGATGAGTCCGATATTGTTGAGGTTGCTTCAGAGGGACAAGGTTTGGATGTTAAGGTGGATGTATGTGAGGTATTTGTTTTACGATGTCAAGGATTACAGAATGCTCCAAATGTTTGGGCAAGGACAGACCCTCAACCTGAATTCAATCATCATGATTTGCCTTCGTATCATCATGCAGTTGTAATGCATGACATTAAATACGATGCTATGCAGAATCCTGAAATATTTGATATGCCAGAGTTATGTGCTGCCCACTGGGGTTCTTCAGACGAGCGTTCATCTGAGTTGGCTATTGGGTCTCAGTTTGAAACAAAAAAAAGCACAACTAGCAATCAAGGAGTATTGTATCAAAGCTCATCTTCAATTCTATGTCGCGGAGTCATATCAAAAAACTTATTTCTTAAGGTGTATACACCATAATGTTGGTTGTAAATGGAGGATACAAGTATCATACCTACAACGGAATATATTGTGGGAAGTCACAAGGTTCAATGCAGAGCACGCATGTACAATGACCTCCTTAACACAAGACCACATATGTTTAGATTCGGATGTCATATGCTCTTATGTGAAGCTGTTGGTGGAAAAAAATCCAAGAGTTCTCGTTTCTGTGTTAGTGGCATCCATTCAAAATACATTTGGTTATATTCCGACTTATTACAAGGCATGGATGGCCAAATGGAAAACAATGACCTTGTTGCATGGTGATTGGGATCAGTCATATAATGAGCTACCACATCTGCTGCAAGCAATGGAATTTTTCATCCCTTGACCATTGTTAGGTACTATATTATCCTGCAGTCACGCTTGAGGGAGACGTTATCCCCGGGAAGAGAATATTTGGTGGCTTGTTCTGGGCGTTTAAGTCAGCTATCAAAGGGTTTAGATTTTGCAAACAAATGATTCAAGTCGATGACACTTTTCTGTATAAGCTTTACAGATACGTCTTGATAATAGCCGTTGCACAAAATGGAGACAGAAATATTTTCCCCATTGCCTTCGCCATTGTTAAAAATGAATAGGAGGAAACTTGGAATTTCTTTATATCCAACTTGTGTTCACATGTTGTCACTCAAGAAGGGGTTTGCATGATCTCATATCGGTCGCCTGGGTTGTTAAGCACAATTGGTAGACCTAAAAAAATTACGTTATTTATTGTCATTTTTAAAATATTTAAATAAATATTATAAAATATTAAAACTTTAAATATATAAATTTGCCTTGCGGCGAGAGGAAACTCCATAGGAGCAGATATAATAGGCGTCATAAACGGGAGACGATACCACACCCATGATTGGAGTAAAACTAAACAACCCGCTACATCCGTTTTTTTCCTCTAACGACTACTATCGCCTTACATAGTTTACGATACAAAAATGCCAAAATTGTAGAACCCCGACTATATTGGCGACATACAGTGAAATCCTCCATTATCGAAAGATATTGGGTGTGCACCAAATTGCCCGATTTATCCACATAGCAAGATCCCTCCAATCAACATCCAAAGATATGCTCGAGCTACATATATCTCTTATTCCGTTGATTTTTCATCTACTCTAAATTCGTTTTCCAACCACATCAACTGTACCCGCAACTCATCAATGGCATCGGTTGGAGCTTCATTTCCCAATAAATTTGAAATAAGAACATTTACCATATAAGTGTTGCGAAGCACCAATTACATATCATTAATCGGAACGCCAAGTTGATACACGACATCTTCCAAAGTTATCGTCACTTCACCATAAGATAAATGAAACGTGTGCGTTTCGGGCCTCCAACGCTAATATCAATGCCAGCATCACCTTAAATCCGCGAAGAAACGTCGCTCCATATAATCTGGATTGTGAAAGATATATCATCATCCGCTAATATGGCTCTTCATTCGTCATTCATTTATGACGAATGGTTCGCTCTTCTCGCTACAATTTGAAATTAAATATTTAATACAATTACATAAACAAATATTATTAATATTATAATTTTTTCAAAACTAAAATGAAATAAAAAAAATTATCTTACCATTGTCAACTTGATCGACAAAATGTAAACTTCATAAAGACGTAACATTTCTTCTCTTGAGGCCATTTCAACACAAATTCTTCAACACAAAAGTTTTTGCTCTTAGTAGAATGTTTGATTACAAGTGAAAAATCAATCCAACCCAAACATCTATTTATAATACTCTACCCAACGGCTAGTTTTTTCAAACTGAAAATAGCCATTGAATTTAAAAAAAAAAAAATCAACCGTTGAACAACGGTCAAAACATTCAAAATTATACCCGTTGGAACTCGTCACTTTGACGTGACGAGTTCCATGGCCATTAAAATATATATATTTTTAATTTTCTTTTAAAAATTTTTATATAAAAAATTGTTTTTTATTGGGATATGTCACACCGGAGTGACGAGTCCCTCAAGAATTATATTTTTATTCCAGTTGTGGGGCCCACCTGACAAGGCCCATTTCGTGACGAGTTCTATGGAGACTGTTCAATTTGTCGTAGTTTCCAAATTAAATGTTTGGGTGCCCTATTGGGCCAAATGATTTTCCCGGATGCAATATAAGCCCAATTTGGCCAAATTTTTTCAACAAATCTATTATTATATTTTTAGGTTATTAATATGGGTAAACTACTCCAATGGTCACTGATGTTTGGATAAGTTTTCGTTTTCAACACTGATGTTTCAAAAGTCACAAATCGGTCACTAACGTTATCGTTTGTTACAAATTGATCACTCTTCGTTAACAGACGTGACGGAAAACACACTTGGACTGTTAAAAGCCGTTAACAGACTTACCTGGATAGTATAATTACATAAATAGTCCATGATATTTATATATTCTTTTAATTTGATCCTAATTTTAATAAATTAAAATATAGACTATTTGTAGGTAAATTTTCTCAGGACTTGGCTTTTTCTCATCATTCCAATCAGGATTTGATAGACATATTTGGCTCCCAATCCACTCATTACATAATCTTTACTGCACAATCAATCACCAATCTTTCCCCATTGTTTCATAAATGTCAGCGTCCCAGCCGCCTCATCAGCACCCAAATTTGCACTAGGATTCAACTCCTTACTGTGAACAATACTACCCAACTCATCATCATAAGGCACAAATTAGTATTCCAATCATCCCCACCCGTATCCACACATGTAACCTCATTCCCTTTTTCCACTAATCCCACCCTTACAATCACTATCACTGGCTAAGTTGCATTAAAATTCAAAGAACTTAAACTCAAGGCCCTAACATTGTAACACATTTTACTATTTTTGAAGAAGAAGAAGCTTGTAAAGCATGGGCAAAGTCTACATCGGTGTTGTTACTCTCCTTCATAGGAGTCCAGTAGCTGGTGTATGTTCACCAGTAGTTTCTCCCAAAGTCCAGACAACTCTTGGCTCTTTCATAGTTATTGACTCGTCCCCAAATCTTGACTGAACAAATCCACTCCAAAACTCACCTTCTACCTTAATTATCGACAACCCAAAATCTGAAATCTTCACTCTATAATCAGAATCAAGCAACTCATTGTTGGGCTTGATATCTCCATGAATCACCGGAGGATCACAACCGAAGTAAAGAAACTCGAGAGCCTTAGAAACATCGAGGATGACATCAAACCTTCTTTGCTAGTTCATGCTCAAATTACCATCTCCAAAAAATGATTCTTGCAAGCTTTTATTAGGTATATACTCGTAAACGGCTAAACTCTCGAGATAACGTTCTCAAACAAATTATTTCACCAGATAATGCTCTCCCAAGATTAATTGCTCAAATAAGGTGAAATCTACAGTGTTGGTCGTAGGTCGCCATGCCATCCGGGTGACCTACTAGGTCGCCATGTCTTCCCGGCGAGCTATGAGAGAGATTGCATGTGCTATGCACGTTCCAACACACTGGGCATCCGAGGCCATCTGACCGAGGCTATCCGAGCGAGCTATGCGAGGGCATCCGAGGACAAGAGGAATCACGTGAGGAGTAGGAGGGAATGCATGGCGACCTTGTGGGTCACCAGGAGGGTATGACGACCTATGCTTGGGGACGTGCATGGCTAGCCACGTAGTAGGTCGCCCGGAAGGCATGGCGACCTACGGCCAACACTGTAGATTTCACCCTATTTGAGCAATTAATCTTGGGAGAGCATTATCTCGTGAAATAATTTATTCGAAAACGTTATCTCGAGAGTTTAGCCACTCATAAACAAACAAACGCTTGTTTTTTTCAACACAATATCCGAAAAGGGTAACTAAAAAAGGTGATCTTAGCCCACCAAGAATCTGCAACTCGTTTTGGAACTCTCTCTCTCTGTTTGCAAGGAGAGCGAAACATCAAGTTGGTGTTGACGTTGGTTCCATGCGATGTGAGCTAAACAGAGGTGCGGGAAGAATTGGAAGTTTTCAGGGAAGTGCGTGGGGTTCAAATGGAAATGGTCCGAGAAGGGACCGTGACCTTCCATTTCTACGACTTGAGACATGCTGAGAGAGCGTTGAAGGAGATAAGAGAGCAGCACATGCAACAGAAAACCAGGGTCCAGGACCAGTACGTTGCATCTGCTACCGGGTGCGACCCCAACACTCGTGGACTCGTAACGGGGATTAGAGATGGGTATATAGGTTAAGGTTCGCAGGCTACCCGTTTAACCTGCGGCCCGTGCGGGTTTTGGACATAAAAAACTGAAACTCGTTTAAATTGTGGGCTTTTTAGCCCGGACCGTTAAACCGGCGGGTAGCCGCGAAGTCCGTAATAGTCCGCCTAATTTAAAATTTATAAAATTTTAGAGAAAATAAATTTAAAGAATTTTATAGAAAAAGAAAATAAATTACCTATAAATATGATCATACTTATAACCATTGTAGTTCTTAAATTTATTAGAGCATTTGTCATAATTCTACCGTTGCTTGATAGTTTTTTTCATTTACAATATATCAAATTATTCTTCATTTTAAAAAAATAAAAGTTAAAAGATTTATATAGTATTTTAGTCTTATAAAATTTACATCATTATCACTTTGGTATTTAAAGATTTTTTTAATTTAATTTTGACCTTTATTTTTTTCATGAAGTATGTTATCAATTCCGTTCTTTAATTATAAAAAGTCACGTGATATTATAATAATATATCACATGACACGTAATATTTGGATTAAAAATAAGAAAGAAAAGTAAAAGAAAAAATTGAAAACATACTTTTCAACTTTTAAAGGCTTTTTACAAAAGAATATTTTTAGATTTGTATAATGTTTAACTTTGTTGAATTTTTCTGTTTGAATTTATGCTTGCAGACACTTCTGTATCTTCATATTATAGCCTTGAATAATCGTGTTTTATAAAAATATAATGTGGTTATTGTTTTATTTGTTTTTCAATTTGGTGATATAAGTGAATATTGTTTTTTTATTTGAGTTTAAGTAATTATATCGTTATATATATTAATGATTAAAAAAATAAAAAATATTATTTTATAATCATTTCCGGCTATTTAAAATAAAATTTAAATATTATTTATTATTTTGACGGTGTTACATTTCTTTTCAAGTTACTAGATCATTTTTAAAGGTCTAGCAAGTTAGAACATTATTTTTTATTGCATTTAAAGCATTTAAAATTATTTTTATTTAACGAGCCGTGGGTAAGCCCGTTTAACCCGCGGATTAAACAGACGGACCTTAAAATTCAAAATTATTTATGATTACGAGCTTTTTAAACCGCTCCATTTAAGCCCGCACCGTCAAAGCCCGCAGACTAAATGGGCGGGTAGCCCGTGTACCCACCTCTAACGGGGATACACGTTTGGCTGCACTTCGTTATGTCGGTAAGTAACACTGTCCCCGACTGGATTAATCAAGGAACTATCGTGGTTTTCAATTTGGACCCCTCCGTTTCAATTTCGAAACTCAAAGATATTTTCCAAGCTTATGGTATGTTTCCTTTCATTTCTCGACCTTTAATCTTTTTGTCTGTAAAAAAGGGTTCGATTAGAGTTAAGTTTCCATGTTTAGTTCGGTTTTTGGTCCATTGAAATAAGTGGCCTCTTGCTTTGTTTAAAATTTGGAACTTTGTTGTTCTTCTAGGGAAAGTGGATGAATCACATTTGGGGTTTGTTGTTCTTCTGGGGAAAGTTGATGAATTACAAGTTAAGAAGGTAAAATTTTTCTTGTTCTTTTAGTGAAAGTGGATGAATCACATTTGAATGTAAAACATGGTTTTAAAGAGCGTGAAAATGGAGTAAAAATGGAGGAGACTTTTGGGGTTTACCGTATGCTTGAAAATAAAGAGAGAAGGGCTTGAAGAAGGGTCATAAATGTGTAAGAAGAAGAAGAGGAAGTCAAGTCAGAGGGCCAGTCAAACGTGTTGAGTTAACGGTGTAAAGTCACACATCAATATTCCGTAACGATTGTCAACGGTCGTTAACATCGAGTGACCATTTTATAACAAACGATAAGGTTAGTGATCGTTTTTGTAACTTTTGAAACATCAATAGTGAAACTAATTACTAACCCAAACATTAGTGACCATTGGTGTAGTTTACGCTATTAATATAAGTTGTTTAGGTATTACATTTACGTTTATAACCCACTTCATTCGATAAAGAATTGTTATTATACTGAACATTTAGTTCACGAAATGTAAGATTACTTTTAGGAATAATACATTTGGAATGTAACATTACTATAAGAATTTTGTATTACCTTGTTTGGATTATTTTGCACGAATGTAAAATTACAATGTTTGATTGGAGAAATATAAAATTACTTAAATGCATATTTTACCAAATTATTCTTATGATATATGTTTTTTAAAGTTAAAATTTAATATTATATTATAAATATTTGAATGAAAATTCATAAAAATATTTTAATCGTTATACTATCAAACTTTTGAGAAAAAATACATTTAATATATAATTAGTATATTAAACTTATGTTTTTAAATAATTTTAATGAGTATCATATTTATTTATATAAACAATAATATAATATGAAAAAATAATATTATGATGTCAAGTGGACAATGATATTATTTTTTCATGTATAAGATCTATTTTTAATAACTTAAAGTTAGATATTATTTTAAATAATTATACTTTTGCAATAATAAAATTATAAATAATTAATATATTAAATATTAAAAAAATTTAAATACTCAAATTTCGTGAAGTCCCTCTGTCTTTCCCAGGACCATTCTAGCCAAACAATCCGCGGCTCTGTTTCCTTCTCCCCAAATGTGGTGGCTTTCTTTAACCCATCCCTATTTTATTAGTTTTTCGCAGTCTTTGAGAATGATTTCTCGTTACAGGTCTTCATTTCTCTCCTTGTTCTCGGCATCCACTGCCCATTTCGCGTCCGATTTGAGAATGAGGTTGCCCAGTCCAAGGCTTATAGCGATGATAAGCCCTTGCCGAATACCCCAAATTCCGGCAATATTCAACATGAAACCGTGAACCCAGACACCATTTTCATCTCTAATCAATTCTCCCGCTGATGCCACTACAGTCCTTGAGCTTTGAGCCCATCAGTGTTTAACTTCCAGCATCCAGTAGGGGTTCCTCCAATGAATCCATTTAGGGTCTTTGGTAAGTTTGTGGAAATTGTTGTCCTTTGCATGTTCGATGTCTTTGTACAAAAAGAAAGTAAAAAAAAATACAATATCTAATTTTTAATAGGATTATCGTATGACATTTCGTTATTAAAAAATTAAGTCATAATATTATACGTTTTTTTTAAATATATATAATTTATGACGAGTTATTCCGAAATACAAATCTAATTGTAAAGAATTTTGACAGACTATACGATGAAAAGATACTTGAACCAACCCAAACATGAATCTTTGGATTAATACATATATGTTGACAAGTTCTTCTGGATTTAGCAGTGCTGAAATTAAGTAAAATGCATGGAAAGAGATTTATTATTACGTTAACAAGAAAATGAAAGATGATGAAAACAGAGTCTTAACCCTCCACAATCTGTCCCTCCATCTCTTCTTTTGTTTGTGTTGACAACTAAAACCCGCTGCTTAAAGGGTACACGATACTACCTATTTACAGATCAATCTCAAAGGGAAAATGAAGAACGAAATTTTTACACCAGTCGAGGAAGTAATAAGATAAATGTATGTCTATGAGATGCACCTCATAGAGTAAATGGAGACGGAAGGAGAAGGAGAAGAATCAATCCTAGGGTGATCACTCTCCAATCCATAGTCCATCATCGGACGGTACTCCAAATCTTCATCATGATCGTACACGAATTCTGGGATCTCTATCTCCTTCCTCTTCACGTGCTCCCATAGGTAATCCACCTGCTCACGTACCTCAGCTTCCCGTACAGCCTACCACAGATAATTCAAATCAATTATGTACTAGGAGAAAATATGAATCGAACGGTTTGGTTTAGGTTTACCCTCCGGTGAAGAGAAAGCGGCCGAAGGTGGCAAGGAAGAGCCGAGCCTGGAGGCCGGGGTGCACGAAGTAAACGGCTTGGAGATTATCCTTCACGTCGACGGGGATCGCCTCGTAGATTGATCGGAGGGCTGAGATTCGGGGAAGTTCTCGCTCTTTGAACGCTGGTGTGGACGTACAACACCGAGAACGACTTCTTTCCTAGCCTCGGAAATATATGCTCCTCCAAATATTCTTCAAGACGTCAACGCTCAAAAACCGAGCTGATCAACCCAAACAACCAATAATATCAGATACCTAAATCTTTAATCTGGGGGGAAGAAGTGGGGGGATTAATTACCGGGGAAGAATTTTCCGATGATACGGAGAATCTTATGGCCTCGTTATCTTGCCGCGGATCTTGAAGATGTCGAGCTTGCGGAGGAGGAGTTCTTGATCGGACTCGGAAATTATGTGGGATGCCATGGTAGTTTTTGAAGAAACGTTGAAAAAAATATTACTTTTTGAAGAAAAATCAAATTCAGTTAGAGGCGGTCGTTTTGTGTGTATGAATAATAGGATGCGAAAGAAGAAAAATTATGAAGGGAAGAGGAGGGGATTAAAATTAATATACATGTGTGTACCAATTCAATCTTTATTTATTGGATGGGTTAGAGATAATGATGGCTAATCCTTAACTTTTGATTCTTTTTAATTTGAATTTAAATATTAAAAATATATTTGATAACAATAACATTAATATATTTTAATTCTTTTAATAGTAAATCTCTCTAATTTCATTTAAAAAAAACAAGATCTTGTCTCATCTAACTAATTGATATTTGATTAAATTTTAAAGTTGTTATGAGTATTTCAATTTACTATTTGCATTTAAATATTAAAAGATGTTTAATATCCTACCTTCTGTCCCTTAGATTAGTTTATCTCTTTAGATTGATAAAAGAAAAAAATAATAAGAATAAACTATATATACATTATGCATTTATATTTTGATTATTTAATTAGATTTTTTTAATTTAATTATTAAATATTTGAATTGTACTCGTTTAGGTCAGTCGAATATTAATAGCACTATCACTATTTTTTTTATTAATAATAACACTAACACTAAAATTTTGTGTTTCAGGGGTTTTTATTTTTGAAATTAATCTAGCATATTAACTTTTTCCTCTCCACCAATATCGTTCGAATACACCGATCCTCATTTGTGATGCAACTCATATTAAAAGATTTTTATTCCATATATATATATATATATATATATATTTTCCTCCTCCTTCTTGACATCCCATCTGATCACCATTGAATTGAGATATCTTGGTTTTATATAAAATCTCCACCATCTAATCAATGTGAAATAAAGATATTGCTTTTCTCCTCCTTCTCTACCTCTCAACTATTCAGATTTGAATAAAAATAGTCCAATATAAATTAATCAAAAGGAACATGAAAATTTGGGTTTAAGAGAAAATTTCATAACTTTTTACATAAATTTACCAAAAATATTAAAGATTTTTAATAATTAACGGTTAAGTGACTCGAACAAGTAAAATTTAAAAGTTTAATGTTTAAACTAAAAATTTTAATTAGATAACCAAACATAAAAAGACATTAAAGTAAATGACTAAACATATAGTTTATATAAAATATAATTGTATATTCCCAAAATATCTTCCACGGTAGACAGCATGACATTTGGCGTGAGTCCCCAACTACTGTTTTTCTCTTCTTTTAAATTGGCTTGAGTCCCCGGGACCCCGACTAGAGGTTTAGAAAGTTATCAGTAACAAATTAAGGGGTACATTACACCCAATACCACTAAATTTTAGTTTGTCTATTATTTATATCACTGAATTTTTATTTTGTTTCAATTATAGAATTAACATTTGGTTTTAACTTATACCATTAGATCGTTAACATTCAAATGGTGTGGTAACATGGACAAGACAATATCATTTTGGTACAGCTATTACGCCCAAAATGACACCGTTTAGGCATTAAAGTTTAGGGGTATATTGATTTTGTCATTAAATTTTTAAACATTTCACTTTTTCGGTATTGCCGCTAGCCAATCACCAGTTATCTTTCGCGGTAAGATCGATATCAAAATGTTCATATTTTAATCATTTTTCTTCTCCTAATGTTGGTTTTTCACACAAAAAAAAATACTCAAACTTGATGAAATTAAACAAAAATATCTACCATTTTAAAGATTTTTTGACTTTATTATATTTGAGATATTTAAGGTGTTTGTTAGAAATTTCGAAAGATGACAATCATTATTTCAAGAAGACAAACAACATGCCTTAAAAATAGCCTCATCATGCGATCGTCAAAAGAGATTGGAGTATTAGCACGTTGAAATATTGAATGGATATTCATCGATTTTGTAGAAAATTAATCATAGGAGAAGAAAGATTAGTGAAATGCGGACGTTTTGATAGTAATCTTGTCATGAAATACTATTGATGAGGAGCAATGATTAGATACCGACATCGGTCAAAAAAATGCAGTGCTAAAAGGTAAACTATTTAAAAATTTAGTGGTAAAATTGATACACTCCTAAAAATCGATTTCATTTTAGGCATCAATAATCGTATCAAAATGATGTCGTTTTGTTCATGTCATCACATCGTTAAAATTTAATAGTGCGGTGTCATAATTAAAATAAGTTAAAATCAAAGTCTGGTGTTATAATTAAAGAAATTAAAAGTTCAATAATATAAACGATACATCACTTTAAAGTTTAGTGATATCTATTGTGGTTTATTCAAAATTAAAACACCAATTGATTTTTTAAAACTTTGGGCTTAAAGATTTTCTAACCCTTTTTAGCCTCTTGTATATGTTAAATTTGATTTTTTTATTAGTATGTGTAAGTATAAAGTAATATATATTCAAAGAAAAATTTCAACCATTTAACATTGAATGCTCATACCTCTGACATTTTTTATACTCGAACCCATAATCACAAGAAATAAGGAACCACAAGAAATAACAATAATTTCTTTATCACCAAGGTGACTTGATTCGTGCTAAATTTGAAATATTTAGATACAA
The DNA here is from genome assembly GCF_006381635.1 of Hibiscus syriacus. Taxonomy (NCBI): domain Eukaryota; kingdom Viridiplantae; phylum Streptophyta; class Magnoliopsida; order Malvales; family Malvaceae; genus Hibiscus; species Hibiscus syriacus. The sequence continues at coordinate 481,230 of NW_024062822.1, read as the reverse complement.
TTCAATGTATTAAATCCTAATATTTAATGGTTTTGAGTATAAAAAGAATAAAGCTATTTAATTCCGTTTCACACTTGGTTAGTTACTGTTGGATTTAATGAGAATAATGAATAAATTTGAATTTTAAAATTATTCTCATTTTCAAATTTAAATATATTTTAATACTTATTTTTTAAAAATTGAATATTACGAGAGATTTAAACATTTGATATCTAAGTTGGCTTAGAGTTTTGGAAGGACGCGGATTTAAGGTGGAGTCAAATTTCTTAATTAATGAATTGAGCTTCTTTTTTAAATTGAGGACGGGAAGTCTCGCAGCAAAGCATATCTTGTTTGAGCTTAATTAAGAATGAGAGAGAGAGAGATTAGTTTATTTTTATATATAATCTAAAGTGATTACAAATGATAATATATTTTTTAAAGATGAAACAGATTAATTAAAATATAATTTTATTAAAATAAGAGTAGGGATGTATATATATATATATATATATATAAAAGATGTCACACTACATTTACAATCATTTTACAGTTTAAAATTAGTATAAATTTAAACTTTTAAAAAGATTTCCAGTTTAATCATTTCCATAAAATAATTTAACGTCAAAATATAATATTTAAAATCCAAATTGATTTCAGTTTCAGGAAGCAACATAACAGTTTAATGTTGTTTCATATCATAAAATAAATTACTTAATTTAAAATCCATATTTGATAACATATAAAATATAATTAATAAACTATTATTCATGCATTATATTAGTTTTATCTATAACTATTTATATTAGGCCCGTATTATTATTATTATACATACCAATTTTATAACAATAATAACCAGACAGTTTAACAAAACTTATAACATACATGCTACTAATAAGTCAAAAGAGATATCAAAAGATGTTCATATTGATACTGGCAATAGATTTGATTTTGCTTGGTGATGCTCGCAGTACTCCTTACTCCACTACTCCACTTACTTATCATTTTCTTTATCTACGCGTGAAAAGAGTCACACACTATCTTACGCCGTCTTCTTCTTTCTTTCTCTTTGATCTTTGTTTAGCCAGCGGAAACACCAATCTTAATGTTGGTTGCCGACCGTCAGAAAATATTAGTTCTCTTATTTTTTATATTAGGTCTTTTTTAGTCTTTTTAATTTTGAATAAGCATCTCTATCCTTGTGACATGATTTTTCTCTGCTCTTGTGGCACGATCATCATATTTTTTGGTATGTTTTTTCGCATACCTTTGTGGTCGCTTTGGTTCTCTCACAAAAACCATCATGATATTTATTTTCTGATTGATTAGTCGGTGGTCACATATAGTCAGATCCTCTCTTTTGGTAAAAAGTTGTTTGCCGATGTAATCAGAATTGTGTAGCGAAGCAGCCTGACAGATTATTTGGTTCACTCTCCACTCCTTTATCACTTCGTCAAGTGTCTCATCCGACAGAGACAAGGAGTTCGTATGAAGGTTATTGGGTTTTGATATTGGTCGTCATTCTCAATGGAATGTTTTAATTTTCTTCATATTTTTAGGTTTATTATTTACTTTTGTTTGAGTATTTTGGTGACCATTGTCTCCAAATTTATCTCTTTATTATGATACATTGCAATTTTGATTACTTCCATTATTAATAAGATTCAGTTGCCATTGTTAAAAAATAACACAATATTCAAAACAATATAATTTATTCAAATAAAACACTTGAATTTTCAAACTGACTTAAATAAGCCATTTCCCTCATAGGAAAACATGTAAAAACCAATTTCTTATGATTTTATATAATCACGACATGCCAATTATACCTACGACTCTTATTGCAACATACAATAGGCTTTACGATAAATTCATGTCATTTATAAATCCAACATTTTCAAACATCATTTATCAAAATCAATGCATTATGCAGTTCATGTTCTAAAATCATTTTTAGAGAAACTATTCAAATATCCTTTCATAAAGTATCATATAAAAACATATTGGGTAATTCATACCCAAAAAATAAATTATAAATCATTTCAGTAAACATTATGGAAATATTCCATAATTTGCTTCAAACCTTTATTTAAAAACCATCCGATGTTGACTTATCGCAAGTCTTCCTCAATCAGTATATTTAAATAAATAAAATGCACTCACCTTAGTCTCACTATTGAACCTTTAACGAAGATTTTCTTTTTAATCACGTACTTGAACTTTCACTTCCGACTCGATTCGATCATAAGACTTATCGTAGTCTAAATAAAATCATGCATAAAACACAATATTCAAAGTATATGTTAGAGTTATACTAACATAATCAAAATCCAATAATTAAATCCATAAAATATAATTCGATACTTACTCAATATAAAATCACTTCACTATTCCATAAAACTTCAACATTTCCAAAATTCCTATATATTCAAGTTCATCAAATCACTGAATTTCACAAACCTTACAATTTAGTTACCATTTATAAATTCTTTAGAATTCATACCAACTTTTTAATTAACTCAAGATGGTTCTTCACCATTTTATTCAATTCAAATCCAATACTCAAATTGTAGATACTCGATTTGTCCGGGGCTAGGTCGGATTAGACCCGAAGCAAAGCAGTTGGAGGCCCAAACCAATGACCCGGCAGAGCAGCCCACGTGAAGCCCTGGAAAACCAAAAAATAGTTATCAGGAATTAATCACTATAAATTGTAAATGGGGGTTTTAATTTTCAATTAACCACTAAGGAAAGGGGGAGTTTTTTGGAAAAAAAATGGTTTTTAGAAAACCACGGTAAACAAAAAGAGAAGGGGGGGCCTGTTGGTTCTTTTTACAGAGAAGAAAAAGCATTGTACAAGGAGGGGATTTTTTCCTCTTATTCAAAAATCAAGGGAAACGGTGGAACTCCATTTTTCATTGAATCAAAGCAACACATAATATCAAAAGGGTATTTATTTTCAATTTCAGTTCTCAATTGCTTTCATTATTTTCTTGTATGTTTATATGCTTTGAACTGAAACCAATTCAAAATCATAAAGGAGTTAGTTTAAACGCTTACCTTAGTTGTCTCGTTGTGCCTCCTGGTCGTTCAAGTCTACATTGTCAAAATAAAAGGGTGTGTTAGTTGGAAATAAATTCATTATAAAATAGAAAGAAGATGGTCTTGATAGTTTACCTTACAATGCGTGGGGTTTAGAGTCTAAGTTGTTGGCTTTCGAAGTTAGGGGTCGATTGGGGTGTTGTCGAGCATTCATGACTCTTAATCGAAGGGGATAGAGTCATTTTTTATTCTTTAGATTTTTGGGTTGTGTTCACTGCTCGTTTTAGTACCGGCCGAATGGTTAAGATTCACCATAGGAACGGTGGCCAGTGGTATTTAGTTGCAGATTTGTGAGAACGGCGTTGTGAGAGAAGGGAGAATGGAGTGTAAAGTGGTCGGTGATCATGCGAGAGAGGAACGACAGCTGGTCTCCTTTTCTGGTCTGCAGTGTGTGTGAAAATGAGAGGGGGTTGGAGAAGAAGAGTGAACGTGAGGCAGGGGTAATTAGTTTAAAATGGTTAAGAGTGAACGTTCGGATTTATATTTAGACATTTGGTTTAATTAGTTTTTAGCCACCATGACTTTAGGGGTAAATTCTGTTTAGACCCTTTCAATTTAGACGCATTCTACAGAGCAGTCCCCTGTTTGTTTCAATTTTCTATTTTTTTCCGAATGTGCAGGCACTATTATGTTATTTTACATTTCATTTTAGTTTAAACTAAATAGGAGAAATTTCATATATGATCTTAGTGTATGCGCATTTTTATCTTTAGGTCATTGAATTATTTTTGATTTTATAGATTTGATTTTACATTTATTTAAATTTAGTCATATTATTTTTAAATATGTATATACATGTTTTTCTAAAAATTTGTAGTTTAGCATGTCATGTTTTTATTTTTATATTTAGGTCACATGTGTACATTATATGTTAATATGCGTGGTTTATAGTTTTAAATTTTAAATGCATGTATGTAATTTTTTGTATGTCACGTTGTATATATTTTAAATTTTGTTTGATTAATTTTTGGCATGACATACTTTTTGCACAATTTGTATGATATCCTCATTTGCATAACTCGACATATTATATAATTGGATTAAGGGTAATACACTTTTAATTTAAAATTGTTTTAAGTGGGTTGTCATAACGCATTTGAGATCCGCTTTTAATGATTTTAAAATAAAAGTGTATCCCATTAGTGACACCTAAAAATTGATCCATCACTTTAAAATTTGGGAATGAAAGAAAAAGAAATGTTCGGGTATTTAAATTTATCGAGAAAATGTTGTTATAGCTTTTAAGATCTGGTCTCGATATTTGTAAATAATCGAACATTCTTTATCTTTCTAAAACGACTCGGTAATTTTAATTTAATTTATTTGAGTGCTTTTGAATATTATTAAATTCACATCTTTGTTTTATGGGATCAAAAATCAAATTAAGTTCGAATTTGTAAAGTTCATTGTAAAGACATTAATTAATCGACTAGGTACCGATTTAGGGCATTGTGGGGGTGTTAATCCTTCCTCACTCGTAATCGACTCCCGAACCCGATTTTTGTAACGCAGACTTTAACTTGTTGTTTTAATTAAAATTAATTTTTATTTAAAATAACAAAAATGTTTTTGGGTGCCCAATCACACCCTAATCAAAGATTGGTGGCGACTCTTCGAACCATATTTTTCTATTGTAAACGAAATCCCAATTTTTTCGAAACGAGAGATTTTTAAATTGCATTTGTTTTTAAATTAAAAATCAATTGAAAGAGATAAATTAAAAATTGATGTGGTTTTTAAAATCTCAGTTTTTCACTTTTTTTTAAGAAAAATTCGTTTTGACAGCTTGGTGACTCTGCTGGGGACCTTTTTTTTAGAGAGTCAGAACGATAGTCGATTAATTAATTGTCTTTGCAATTGAAAGTTATATATTCGTTTTAATTTGGTTTTTGATCCCTTGTTTGATTTTTAATATGTTTTGTTTGTATTTTGATTTTTTTAATTCGATTAACTAATAAATAGTTGTACTGATTAGTTTGTTAATGGTTTCAGATTAATTGTGTGAATTTAGGAAATTTTGAGTGTTTTTATTGTGTGTGTTTTCGCTTTTTCTCACACACTGTACAACTGCATTTTCATGACATGAGGTAAAACTCCACTCCGTCCTAATTAAGTAGGAGTGAGAGACTATGCCCTCGTGTAGTTTTCACCTCAGCATGGGATAGTGGATCGCTCTTGGAGCTCATGCCTTATGGTCCTCGTGATGGTAATCACCTCCGCATGGACATAAGGAGGTGCGTTCCCTCGAAATTGAACTCGATCCCCTAAAGCCTATGATGGGCCAAGATTGAGGGTTCGACAGCCCAAGGGGGCACCAATAAGGACAATTCGAGAACCTATTACTTTAGAACCGAACCCAGTATATAGTGAACATAGAGCCTGAACTTAGGTGGAGCCAACCCCGAGCCTTAAGAATCCTGTGAGGAGGGTACATAAGGAAAAGCTTTTTTTTGAGTCATTTATTTTCGTTTTTTGAATAAATGCATGCGAACTAGATATCATACGGTTAGGTTTATTTTTTGAACAAGCATGCGAATTAGATATCATGCGGTTAGGATTTCTTTTTGTGAATAACAAAGCATGGGGGTAAATATCATGTTGGGTAAGATCTGATAAAGCATGATTGGGTAGCCATCATGTGGGTAGGATTCTTTAACAAATTATTATCCCGACTTAATTGCTTTATGTTTACTAACCGATCTTTTGTTGTCTTTGCCTTGTTTCTTTTATGTTTACATTGCACTATCCATTACATGGTGTTGATTTGGGATCGATGTCCATATAGAAGGCCAGTAATATGGAATGAATGGTTCTGAAAGAGGTTGAGAACAATGCAGATGTTCTGAGGTGGTCGGAACAGTCCCAACTGACCAACGGGGATAGTGTGATGCCTGGATACGTGTCGGAGTTATTTGGTTACACTTACATCAATGTACGTCAGAATGATCTGAGTGAGCTAAGAGAGGTATGAGGAAGATGGGAAGCAGCCGATAAGGAGATGTTTTATTAGTTGTATGGCGATATTCCTTATCTTCTGGATGTTCCTATTGACTGAAGTCTGTTTAGAGCATTGGAGCAGTTCTGGAATCCGACTTATAGCTGTTTCACATTTGGTAGAGTGGATCTGACACCAACAATAGAGGAGTATCAAGGTTTGGTCCGTTTTCCGAGGTCCCAAATGGATATATATACCAAGCTGTCAGTCACTCCTTCATTTAAGAAGAAATTACTATTGATGACTGGAATGAGTGAAGATTAGGTAGTTAGAAACATTAAGAAGAAGGGAGACAGTGAGTGCATCTCTTGGGCTGCTCTGAAAGAAGTAATTGATCATCACCCTGATAAGAGAAAGAAGCTTGACTTGTTTGCTTTAGGGATTTATGGGCTCGTTATTTTTCCAAATGTGCTAGGCTATGTAGATGTATCAGTCGTTGACATGTTTGAAAGATTAGACAAGCGTGTGGATCCTGTTCCAGCCATTCTAGCTGAGACGTTCCGGTCTTTGAGTTCTTGTAGGCGCGAGGAAGAAGGACGCTTTATAGGGTGTGAATCTTTGTTACTAGTATGGATTCTAAGTCATTTCAAACATGTTGAAAGGGCACCAGGACGAGTGTTTCTAGATGAGTTTTCGCCTTTGAAAAATTTTCTTTCTAAAGAATGGCCTGGGGGCTTCACCGAAGAAAAATGGATGGTCATCTTCAAGGATATCAGGGACGGTGATATTTTGTGGCGAGCTTCGTGGAATGTCTCTTCGGATATACTTTACCGATGTGGAGAGCGAGATTGGGTTCCTTTGCCAGGTATATGGGGTTCTGTTGGGTATGCACTGCTACTAGTTTCCAGACAATATGGGTCAAGGTAGTTCATTCCAGCCACATGAGACTTAGTAGGGTCGGATTTTGCATTCAAAGGAGATCAGTATAAGGGTAAAGTTAAAGGGGTTGCTGAGGCCTGGAAGTAAACTCATCGTGTGAATCTATTCACTTATGATCTCGAGTTATCTCAAGAATACGAGCAGTGGAGAAGCGGTCGAGTAAATGACAACATCCTGATGGTGAATCCTGAAAATATTCAGCCGGTGGAAGAACAGTTGAGAGTGGTGCCATCTCCATTAGAGTTAGCTAAGCATGATTTCGAAGCAGAACGGAGACAATGGAGAATGACTTTGCAGAAGCTGGAAGATGAAGTGTATCAAAAGGGATTGGAGATTGACTTTCAGAAGAGTAGAGCATATCAAATTGAAAAAGTGGAGAAGCAACTTCGGCTAGACTTTGACGATCTTCGGTCAACTTATCAGCGAATGGTAAAAGCTCAGACAAGTACTAGCTCGAGTAAGTCTGTCGAATTGAGGCAAGAGGTGGTGAACCTCAAAAGAGTAGCCAGAGAGAGTCAAAAAGAGCTCAAGCAAAGCAGACACCAAGTTAAAATTTTATCGAAGGAAAAGGATTCTTTAGAGCAGCGGTTACAAGAGAGTCAAGCCTATAATGAGAAGTTGAAGGAGAAGATTTCAAGTTTAGAGACTGCATTATGATAATACCGAAACAGGGAAGGTAGCTCAAGCCGTGGGGAAGTTGAGAGTCTGAAAAAACAAGTGAGTGAGCTTGAAGCCATGGTTCAAGATATTCAGAGGCGAGCAAGTGAGCTATCGATATTTCCTTATGAGGGGGATATACAGTGGCATTTTCGATGGGAGCGAGCTCAGGTGAGAGTTAAGCAAAGAGAGGACCTTATTGGTTGTTACCTAGGACACACGCGGAGAATAACTCAATATTTCTGAGGAAGCTGCTGATGTGACTGAAGAACTGGATCCCGAGGCTGAAGAAAACTAGAAGATTGTGGAGTTGCTAGTGCATGTACAACAAATAAGAGAGATGGTTCAGATTTATTTGTGATATGTTCAAACTTTGTAATTGAACGTCATTCTAATATAAAGAGTTTTTCTAAGGAGTCGTTCCAGGATCAGCACCCTGCATTTTGCATATATATTTTTAATGCATTTAAATTTTTGCATCGTATTTTATTCATTCATAATCATATATTTCATATTCATTAATAAACATCAACGTTAACAAAAGGACTGTGTGACAAAGTATTACTGGAAACTTCTAAGCATCCCTATAATACCCGGAAGAAGGTCATGGATGATAAAATTGCTCAACTTGAGAAAACTCAGCTGGAGTTACAAGAGAATATGAAGAAAATGTAAGAATATATGATGAATGCCCAGAAGGAGATGTTTGCCAAGTTTACGAGTCTGTTGGAAGGAAGAAATCCAGAACATGGGAAAAGCCCTATGCCAAGAGCTGTAACTGATGACCCACTTTATCCTCCAGGGTTCACCCTAGAACAATTGCAGAACGTTCAAGTGACTCCTATTCATGTCGGGAAGGTGCACATTAATCCAGTCGGTGCTTCTGTTAACGTACAACCTGGATCTAGTTTGTATCAGGAAGAACATTAATATCATCAAGTTTCGGACCTTGATGAAGAAGCCAATAAGGACCAAAATAATCCACTAGAAGAGAAATGGAAATAGTTAGAAAGAGAAGTCAAAGCCATGAAGGAAGATATTAGTGTCTATGGATTCGACGCAAAGGAATTAAGTCTAGTTCCTGATTTGGTTTTGCCTCCAAAGTTCAAGGTTCCTAACTTTGAGAAGTTTTGATGGTACCAGGTGTCCCTCTGCACATATCACGATGTTTTGTAGGAAGATGATCGGATACATAGGGGATGATCAATTGTTGATACACTGCTTTCAGGAAAGCTTAACTGGTTCGGCAATCCGGTGGTATAACCAGCTGAGTAGAGCTAATATTAAATCATGGAAAGACTTGGCTAAGTCCTTTCTTGAGCAATACAAACATGTAAAAGATGTTAGGCCTAACAAGATGATGTTGCAAGGAATGAAAAAAGAAGTCTAACGAGAGTTTTAGATAATATGCTCAAAGATGGAGAGATGTAGCGGTGCAAGTCCACCCGCCATTGGAAGAGAATGAAACAAATATGCTTTTTTGACAATACCTTAAGGGCTCCTTTTTTCTCGCATCTTATCGACAATCCTTATCGAAGTTTTGCTGATGTAGTTACGACAGGAGAAATGATTGAAATGGCGGTTAAGAGTGGAAAGCTCGAGGGAGGAGAGTCTAGTAAGAGGCCACCAACGAGGAAAAAGGAAAACGAAGTCAATAACGTGAGGTAATATGATTTCTAATAACATCATTGTTTCCCATCCTTAAGGAGCAGGGTCATCAACACAAAATGACAATAGACAAGGGGCAAGGGACCAGAGGAGAGAGAGGCCTCAATTTGACCCCATCCCGATGACTTATAAGGAATTGTTTAAGATTTTGTATGATCGGCATGTGGTTTCACCGTATCACGTGACACCAATGTAACCTATTTTTCCCAAATGGTATGATGCTAATGCTCAATGTGAGTATCGTACGGGGAATCCCGGGCATTCCATTGAGAATTGTACCGCGTTTAAGAAGGTTGTCCAAGCTTTGAGAACGAGGAATAGCTTCAACTTTGGTGACAGTGAACAACCGAATATAGCTCAGAATTCGTTGCCAAGCCATGCAGGGGCAGGAGTTAATGCAATTACTGAAGAAAAAAGAAAGAGAATTATAAGGAAGGTTAGTGAGGTGGTATCACCCATGAGTTGGGTGTGGTGTCAGATGGTTAAGGTAGGATTGTTGAAGCTCAGTTTGATGGGTGAACAATTTAACAGTGGAGATGTATGCCGGTATCATAACAGTGAAGGACACAATATTCAGCAATATCCTGACTTCCTATCTTTGATACAAGACATGATGGACAGTAAAGAAATTGAGTTCTTTAAAGAGATTGTTGAAGAAGGGGAAGCGAAAGTTTACGCTTCATAATGATCGTCTAAAGGGGTATACAATGCTAGTTGTCCCCTAATCATTACTCCCAATAATCGATTGCCTGAAAAGGTAGCTCCGAAAGTGGTTATTACACCTCCATCTCCATTCTCATATCGGGATAATAAACAAGTGCCTTGGAAATATGATTGCCAGATGGGAAATGTAACAAAAGAGAATGAGGAAGTAGATGAGGTGGGACACTTTACCAGAAGTGGTCGGTGTTATTCTATTAATCCACCTAAAGAGTCTGAGAAGAAGGTTACTGTTGATAAGGGGAAAAAGGTTGATGTGCAAATAAAAGAAGATGAACTTGTTATCAATGAACCAGTAACCGAGAGTGAAGCGGTAGAATTTTTGAAGTTTTTGAAGAACAGTGAGTGCAATGTTGTGGAACAGTTACACACGTTGCATGCCCGTATTTCTGTTTTATCATTACTTTTGAGTTTAGAGGCCCATAAGAATGCTCTGTTAAATGTTTTGAACCAGACTTTTGTTCCGAAAGAGTTGCCCATTGAAAAGTTAGACCGGTTAGTTTCCAATATACAAGCTGATAATTTTTTATCTTTTTCTGAGGATAAGATCCCTTCTGGAATGATTGGTAGTCAGACGTCTTTACATATCACAGTTAAGTGTAAAGGGCATGTGTTGTCCCGGGTTTTGGTTGATAATGGTTCGGCTTTGAATGTGATGCCCTTAGTGACTCTGAAGAAGCTTCCATTAGATAGTACACTTATGAGAACCTGCCAAAGTGTGGTTCGAGCTTCCGATTAGACTAAAATAGAAGTGTTGGGCAAGATTGATGTTCCTCTGACTATTGGTCCAGCAACTTATGAAGTGGAATTTCTCGTAATGGACATTATGCCTACTTACAATTATTTGTTGGAAAGGCCTTGGATTCATCAGGCCGGTGCAGTTCCGTCCACATTGCACCAGAGACTGAAATTTGTGATTGATGGAAGGTTGGTATGTATTCACGCTGAAGAAGACATTATTGCTTCTGTTTCTACTACTGCTCCGTATATTGAAGTTGATAAGCAAGCATTCGAGTGTTTTTCAGATCGTTAGAGTTTGTCAAAGCCACGTTTTTGGCTGAAGACAGGAAGATACCAAAGCCTCGATTGTCAAACTGTACTAAGATGGGGCTTAAATTGACTTTTGGAAGAGGAGCGAAAGTTGAAAAGGGGTTAGGTCGACAGTTGTAAGAACCGGTGAATACAATATGCCCTATTACTAAAAGGGATCGATTTGTTTTGGGGTATCAGCCAACTTCAAGGGATAAGCTAAAGGGAATTAAGAAGGGTCAGGAAATGAGAAAGGTCAGATTGGTTGGTGAAGACTTTAGCTGGGAACCCATGACCTTCCTGCCGTTGAGCAGCATTTTCATATATGGGGGCATAAGTTTCAAGGGAATTCAAGGAATAATGAAGTGATGGTTGAGAAGGCCTTAGAAGATTTGGGCATTAATGTTATAAATGATGGTGAGTTTGAGGAAATGAGAGCTATGGGCATTTATCCTGCACCGCCAGGCTTTGTGTTGAACAATTGGACCGCAGAAGAACTGCATGTAGTTTACAAATCTTTTACAGAGTAATGCACTGGAACTTTCTCCCTGTTGTTCATACCCTGGGGGAATAGGTGATTTTTATGTAAAGGGTTAAGTTGTTTGTTTTTTCTTGCTTTCAATAAAAGATGCATTCTGTTAGTTCCAAATGGAAAATATTCTCTCATGCATTTTTTTCATTCATTCATTCTTTGTTGTATATATGTAGGTATATATTCATTTCTATTTATTTATATGGGAAAATATCCTCCTATATGTATATATGTATATATATCTTCTCTCTTGTTTTTATTTCAGGAACTCAGATATCAATAATATGAATGCTAATGACTCTGACCCGGATATTGATTTCGAGAAGTCTATATGTCAAGGGGAAATCGAGGATTGTGATGATGATGAGGGATCTGAACTACCTTTTGAATTACTAAAAATGGTGGAGAATAAAGATACGCAGATTCTGCCTCATAAAGAGTCTATTGAGATTTTAAATTTGGAGACAGATGAGAATAAGAGAGAAGTAAAGATCGGTACCACTCTGTCAGTTGGAGGTCGACATGATTTGATAGAATTTCTTCGAGAATATAATGATGTGTTTGTTTGGTCATACGAAGATATGCCAGGTTTAGATACAGAGTTGGTTGTCTATAAACTACCAATAAAGCCTGAATATAAACCGGTACAACAAAAACTGAGAAGAATGAGACCTGAGATGCTGCTCAATATTAAAGAGGAAGTGAAGAAACAATTTGACGTCGGGTTTCTTAAAGTGGCTAAATATCCTGAATGGGTGGCGAATATCATCCCGGTACCGAATAAGGATGGGAAAGTTCGAATGTGTGTTGACTACAGAGATCTTAACCGAGCTAGTCCAAAGGATAATTTTCCTTTGCCACATATAGACACTCTAGTGGATAATACTGCTGGAAATTCTTTGTTCTCTTTTATAGATGGTTTCTCTGGCTATAATCAAATTAAGATGAACCCTGAAGATATGGAAAAAACGACATTCGTTACCATGTGGGGAACGTTTTGTTATAAAGTAATGTCATTTGGATTGAAGAACGCAGGGGCAACATATCAAAGGGCCATGGTGACATTATTTCACGATATGATGCATAAAGAAATAGAAGTTTATATCGATGATATGATTGTCAAAGCTAAGACAGAGGAAGAATATATTGGGAATTTGAGAAAACTCTTTAAAAGACTAAGAAGATGCCACCTAAAACTCAACCCAAATAAATGTACTTTTGGGGTGACATATGAGAAGCTGTTGGGATTCGTAGTAAGCCAAAAAGGAATTGAAATAGACCCAGATAAAGTAAAATCTATTCGAGACTTGCCATCCCCACGAACACAGAAAGAAGTCAGAGGATTTTTGGGGAGATTGAATTATATAGCTCGGTTTATTTCACAGTTGACGAAAAAGTGTGATCCCATATTCCGCCTTCTTCGCAAGAATAACTCAGGGGAATGGAGTGAGAATTGTCAAAGAGCTTTTGAAGCAGTGAAAAGATATTTGTCGAGCACTCTAATTTTGGCGTCACCCATCTCAGGCAAACCATTGATTCTGTATTTTTCAGTTTATGAAAATTCAATGGGGTGTGTGCTGGGGCAACGTGACCAATCTGAGAAGAAAGAAAGGGCTATCTATTATCTCAGCAAGAAGTTCACTGAATGTGAGACTAGATACTCACCCATTGAAAAGTTGTGTTGCGCTTTAGTATGGGCTACCCGAAGGCTTAGGCAATATATGTTGTATCATACTGCTTGGCTTATATCCAAGCTTGATCCCTTGAAATATCTAATGGGTGTTCCTGCATTATCTGGAAGATTAGCTCGTTAGCAGATCCTATTGTCCGAATTTGACATCCAGTATGTAAACCAGACGGCAATTAAAGGAAATGCTATAGCGGAATTCATTGCAAGCAGGGCTTCGGAAGAATATGAGCCGTTGAGCTTTGATTTCCCAGATGAGGATTTAATGGCTATTTTGGTGGAAGAAGCAGTTACGTCCACTAGTGAATATTGGAAGTTGAACTTTGATGGTGCTTCAAATGCCATGGGATATGGAATCGGGGCAATTTTGGTCTCACCAGAGGGAGAACATTATCCTTTCACCAGTCGACTTAATTTTGAGTGTACAAACAATATGGCCGAGTATGAAGCTTGTGTTCTGGGTCTTAGAGCTGCCGTTGAACGCAAAGTAAAAATACTCAAGGTGTATGGGGATTCAGGTTTGGTAATTTACCAGCTCAGAGGAGAATGGGAGACAAAAGATCCTAATCTTGTAGAATACCGTAAGTTGGTTATGGAACTTGTTGAAGAATTTGAAGAAGTAACTTTCAATTATCTCCCCAGAGAAGAGAATCAAATGGCAGATGCCTTGGCCACACTGGCAGTTGCATTTAAGATGAACGAACATTCAAATATGATGCCCATTGAAATGAAAGCTTATGAGTATCCAGCCCATTGTTTTAATATTGAAGAGGAAGAAGATGGAAACCCCTGGTATTATGATATCTTGCAATATATAAGGTATCAGAGTTATCCGGAACAAGCCACTGAGAATGATAAGAGAACCATTAGAAGAATGGCATCAGTGTATGTGCTTGACGGTGAGACTCTATACAAGAAAAGTCTGGATCAGGTCTTGTTAAGGTGTGTTGACACGAAAGAAGCCAAGTTGATTCTCGAAGAAGTACATGAAGGAATATGTGGTACTCATGCTAATGGACATGTTATGGCTAGGCATATTATGAGATTTGGATATTATTGGTCAACTATGGAAACAGACTGTATCAATTATGCCCGAAAATGTCACAAATGTCAGATTTATGGAGATAAGATACATACTTCTCCTCATCCGTTGCATGTAATGACAGCGCCGTGGCCATTTTCAATGTGGGCCATGGATGTTATTGGAAAAATTTCGCCCAAAGCTTCAAATGGCCATCGCTTCATCCTGGTAGACATAGATTACTTCACCAAGTGGGTAGAAGCAGCTTTTTATGCAAATGTTACCCAGTCAACAGTATGCAAATTTTTAAAGAATGAGATTATTTGTAGATATGGTTTACCAGAGAGGATTATCTCCGATAATGCGTTGAATTTAAACAATAAGATGATGGACTCAATTTGTAAGCAGTTCAAAATAAAGCATCATAATTCCACCACTTATCGCCCAAAGATGAATGAGGCAGTAGAGGCGGCTAATAAGAACATCAAAAGGCTCATAGAGAAGATGACTGAGACCTATAAGGATTGGCATGAGAAGTTGACATTTGCTCTGTTTGCTTATCGAACTTCAGTACGGACGTCAACTGGGGCAACTCTATTTTCTCTGGTATATGGGATGGAAGCTGTCTTACCTATTGAGATAGAAATTCCCTCACTTCGGATTTTGTCAGAGGTGAAGCTAAATGAAGCAAAATGGGTACAGGCTAGGTATAACCAAATGAATTTGATTGAAGAAAAGAGATTGAAAGCTATTTGTCATGGTCAGATGTACCAAAAACGTATGATCGAGCACATGGTAAAAGTTCGTCTTCGAGAATTCCATGAAGGAGATTTGGTGCTTAAAAGGATTTTTGCCTGTTCAGAAGGATTTCTGAGGAAAATTGATGCCCAATTGGGAAGGACCTTATATTGTCAAGAAATCCTTTTCTGGAGGAGCTATAGTCTTAACCGAAATGGACGGATCGGAATTACCCTATCCAGTAAATTCCGACATTGTTAAGAGATATTTTGCTTGAAGAAAAATGATGAAAAAAATGAAAATGAAAAAAGAAAAAAAGAGAAAAATGATGAAAAATGAAAAGAAAAAGAAGAAAAAATAAAATAAAAAATAAAAAATAAAAAAAGAAAAAAGAAGAAAGAGAAAAAAATGAAAAAATGATGAAAAAAGAAAAAGAAAAAGAAATAAAAGGGGGTTCAAGATGAAAATCCATAAAGGGCATCTTGAAACCAAATGAGGTCTCAAGTTGAAAACCCGCAAAGGGCGACTTGAGTTTTGTTTAAATTCAGAATTCGTGCATGGTGGAGGTTCTGAATTGATTTTGGAAGTAGAAAGAGCTCCTGATTTGGGTAGTAACAATGACAGTTGGCGATCAGGTTTGAGACTAACGATTAATGAGTCTCGATGAAAAACAACCAGTAGATAAATTGATTGCATATGAGATTCAATATTGGTTTAGGGCATCCAATGATGGAGATTTAGGATTTTAGAAGTAGCTTCACACTCTTAAGCATCATCACAATTTTGGAGATTCTTTCGACAGAAGCTACACTCGAGTCATTCTAATGGCGTGCCAGTTCAAAAGCATTTGCATTATTGATATTTGAAGATGCCTACTCTTTTGTTCTTTTGCTTTTCCCAGTTAAAAGTTTGCCATGTAGTTACCTAAAAATTCTCTGCATTATATAAATAAAGAGAAGTATTTTCTTGTTAATTTCCCTTTTGCAAACATCTTATTTTGAAAAGTTAAAACATATAGCTTAACTTAAAGTACATAAGATCATTTTGTATTATTGTGCAAAAGGTTTTGTAAAATACAGGTATTCTGAAGCTGACAATGGTTTAAACATGTAAGCTTGTGTGGCTACAGCAAACTAAAACCTTGGAGTTCATAGAAAATCTCAGCCATTAAAAGATGACCCAAGGAGATTTTCATTTATCAAGAAATTGGTCATGGGTACTAGTGGGTTTCAAGAAGGAAAGAAGTCAAGGTACTGTTAAACCGAAATATGTGATATTGAGATTATTAACTGGGGTGAACTGGTCAAATGTTTTGTGCCCAGGATGAGGCCGAGTTCCATTGAGATGAAAAGGAGATAGAGTTCATTCGAAGAAGAAAACACATCAAACTGCATAATTGCACACATTTTAGGCATGAATAGGATCATGACATTCATAATTACATGATGACTTAAATATCTACAGGTTTCACAAGGATAGTTGAATATTGAAGACATTGAAGCATTGAGACGAAGATAACTAGTTTTGAGATCTTGAAAAGAATGATGTTTAGACGAAAACTAAGCCAAATTAGATTCACGTATCCAATGGCCTCCAAACAAGTTTTCGCGATAGAGATGGATTTTCAGAAATTTTCTGAAATTCTAAATTTTTTAGTATAATATTTTTCAAACATACATTAATGATTGGTAATGTTTGATTTTCAGGTTGGACCTTCAAAACAGGTTAATCTTAAGCCTTCACGAAAGAGCAGTGAAGCAATTCAAACTTAAGCCTTCACGGAAGAGTAGTGAAGCAAATCATCATAAGCCTTCACAGAAGAGTAGTGAAGCAAACTCATTTTATGAAGATCGAGTTCTATACTCTCTGATAGAATAGGGAGCAGACCCATTTTATGAAGATTGTTTGAGTTCTATACTCTCTGAAGGAATAGAGAGCGAACATGTTTGTTGAAGATTATTCGAGTTCTATACTCTCTGAAGGAATAGAGAGCGGACCCGTTTTATGAAGATTGTTCGAGTTCTATACTCTCTGAAGGAATAGAGAGTGGACCCATTTGTTGAAGATTATTCGAGTTCTATACTCTCTGAAGGAATAGAGAGCAGACCCGTTTTATGAAGATTGTTCGAGTTCTATACTCCCTGAACGAATAGGGAGCGGACCCGTTTATTGAAGATTGTTCAAGTATTATACTCCCTGAACGAATAGGGAGCAGACACATTTTATGAAGATTGTTCGAGTCTTATACTTCCTGAAGGAATAGGGAGTAGGCTCGTTATTTGAAGATTTTTCAAGTCTCAGTTATCCCGACGTAACAGTGAGTGGTTTAATCTTTTGAAGTTCTCATGATCGGAAAAATTCTATCATCTTTTGATCTTTGCTCTATTCTCGTTACACGACAATGAGCAAAGAGGGGAAGTTGTAGATACTCGATTTGTCCGGGGCTAGGTCAGATCAGACCTGAAGCAGAGCAGTTGGAGGCCCAAACCAATGACCAGACAGAGCAGCCCACGTGAAGCCCTGGAAAACCAAAAAATAGTTATCAGGAATTAACCACTATAAATTGTAAATAGGGGTTTTAATTTTCAATTAACCACTAAGGAAAGGGGGAGTTTTTTGAGAAAAAAATGGTTTTTAGAAAACCATGGTAAACGAAAAGAGAAGGGGGGCCTGTTGGTTCTTTTTACAGAGAATAAAAAGCATTGTACAAGGAGGGGATTTTTTCCTCTTATTCGAAAATCAAGGGAAACGATGGAACTCCATTTTTCATTGAATCAAAGCAACACATAATATCAAAAATTTATTTTCAATTTCAGTTCTCAATTGCTTTCATTATTTTCTTGTATGTTTATATGCTTTGAACTGAAACCAATTCAAAATCATAAAGGAGTTAGTTTAAACGCTTACCTTAGTTGTCTCGTTGTGCCTCCTGACCGTTCAAGTCTACACTGTCAAAATAAAAGGGGGTGTTAGTTGGAAATAGATTCATTATAAAATAGAAAGAAGATGGTCTTGATAGTTTACCTTACAATGTGTGGGGTTTAGAGTCTAAGTTGTCGACTTTCAAAGTTAGGGGTCGATTGGGGTGTTGTCGAGCATTCATGACTCTTAATCGAAGGGGATAGAGTCATTTTTGGGTTGTGTTCACTGCTCGTTTTAGTATCGGCTGAATGGTTAAGATTCACCATAGGAACGGTGGTCAGTGGTATTTAGTTGCAGATTCGTGAGAACGGCATTGTGAGAGAAGGGAGAAGGGAGTGTAAAGTGGCCGGTGATCATGCGAGAGAGGAACGACAGCTGGTCTCCTTTTCTGGACTGCAGTGTGTGTGAAAATGATAGGGGGTTGGAGAAGAAGAGTGAACGTGAGGCAGGGGTAATTAGTTTAAAATGGTTAAGAGTGAACGTTATGATTTATATTTAGACATTTGGTTTAATTAGTTTTTAGCCACCATGACTTTAGGGGTAAATTCTGTTTAGACCCTTTCAATTTAGACGCATTCTACAGAGCAGTCCCCTGTTTGTTTCAATTTTCTATTTTTTTCGAATGTGCAAACACTATTATGTTATTTTACATTTCATTTTAGTTTAAACTAAATAGGAGAAATTACATATATGATCTTAGTTTATGCGCATTTCTATCATTAGGTCATTGAATTATTTTTGATTTTATAGATTTGATTTTACATGTATTTAAATTTAGTCATATTATTTTTAAATATGTATATACATGTTTTTCTAAAAATTTGTAGTTTAGCATGTTATGTTTTTATTTTTATATTTAGGTCACATGTGTACATTATATGTTAATATGCGTGGTTTATAGTTTTAAATTTTAAATGCATGTATGTAATTTTTTGTATGTCACGTTGTATATATTTTAAATTTTGTTTGATTAATTTTTGGCATGACATACTTTTTGCACAATTTGTATGATATCCTCATTTGCATAACTCGACATATTATATAATTGGATTGAGGGTAATACACTTTTAATTTAAAATTGTTTTAAGTGGGTTGTCATAACGCATTTGAGATCTGCTTTTAATGATTTTAAAATAAAAGTGTATCTCATTAGTGATGCCTAAAAATTGATCCATCACTTTAAAATTTGGGAATGGATGAAAAAGAAATGTTCGGGTATTTAAATTTATCGAGAAAAGGTTGTTATAGCTTTTAAGATATGGTCTCGATATTTGTAAATAATCGAACATTCTTTATCTTTCTAAAACGACTCGGTAATTTTAATTTAATTTATTTGAGTACTTTTGAATATTATTAAACTCACATCTTTGTTTTATGGGATCAAAAATCAAATTAAGTTTGAATTTGTAAAGTTCATTGCAAAGATAATAATTAATTGACTAGGTAGCGATTTAGGGCGTTGTGGGGGTGCTAATCCTTCCTCACTCGTAATAGACTCCCGAACTCGATTTTGGTAACGCATACTTTAACTTGTTGTTTTAATTAAAATTAATTTTTATTTAAAATAACAAAAATATTTTTGGGTGCCCAATCACACCCTAATCAAATATTGGTGGCGACTCTTCGAACCATATTTTTCTATTGTAACCGAAATCCCAATTTTTTTCGAAACGAGAGATTTTTAAATTGCATTTGTTTTTAAATTAAAAATCAATTGAAAGAGATAAATTTAAAATTGATGTGGTTTTTAAAATCTCACTTTTTCTAAGAAAAAATCGTTTCGACACAAATTTCCAGCATTGAAATAATATTTTCAATCTAATACATTAACATTTGCAAACTTATTATTCAACCCCCAACTTTTCAATACTTTCGAGCTAGACACCAAACTTTCCCAAATTTTGCAATTTGATCCAAAACAATATTCTAACTTCAAATTCAGAATTTAAACATTAAATTCCAACAATGAACTCACATAATTGAGCATTTATACTTCAATGTCCCATAATTTCCAAAAATTTCAAAATGGTCCTTTTTATATCACAATGTTCCAAATTGATCCAAATCAACGTCCAAAGCATGTAGAATTAATCTAATATCAATTATAGATCATAGGAAATTTTTGAATATTTCCCCCTGATTAATTTTCCCATAGTCGAACCTTACTAGTACACTAGGGCTTGATTTTCATTCAATTTCAAGCATGAATTCAAGCTTGTATACCCCAAATTTTGGTTAGTGATTAAATATAAGTTTTGAAAATTTAGTGACCCAAAAGTATAATTTTGTAAAATTTTAGGAACATAAATGTAATTTTTAGGTCATATTTTGGCAGGTAAATGAATAGTTTTTCCCGAAATAATGTTTTCATGTGAATCAGAATTTTTAAAAGATTAAAGTCCGGTAAGAAATCGGATAATCGGATTGAACCGAAATTTCATGAAAATTTGAAGGATGCTAGATAAAAGATGGAAATATTATTTTTCACATTTTGGAACAATGAAATTTAGAATGAAACAGTGAAATTTAGAATGAAACAGTGAAATTTAGTAGTGAAATTGGGAAAATTTGGTGACTAAATTACAATTTTCAAAAATTGCAAGGCCAAAGTAGAAAGTCTATTCAAGTTGGTTCATCTTTGACTATGGATATTTTAATGAAAGATATTTCAATGGATAATGGTAATTATCAATATTCATTAATGGCAAATTTGGGATTTCTCATAAAATAAATTTTAAATTCATTTAAATTAGGATAAAGCCATGTGTTTAAGTGATAATTATGAAGAAAAAAATAAAGAAAATTTCAACCTTCTTCTTCCTCAAGCCGTGAACTTCATGGAAGGTAAGGAAAGGATTTTCAATTTCATTTTTAGGCTTATTCGATTAGTTTTTGGATTATGCTATTAGATAGATAATTAATCTCCTTGAAATTCTCTATTATTTGGTATAAATATTTCATTGAAACATGTTTGGTTGATGAATTTCATAATTTGGGTGGGTGAAGAACATGTTAAATTTTGAAGAGTTAATGGATTATTTTTATGTTATTGATGTTGTAGTTTAATTTTAAAGCATGATGACCAAATTTTAAAAGATTATCATTTTGATGTTATTGGTTGATGAATGGAATAACTTGAAATTGATATAAGGAGGTTGAATTCATGCTTGAAATTAAAAGAAACGTTTACCCTAGTATGTTGTTGATATTTAACCATAAGGGAAATTTTAGGGGGGAAATGTTGAAAATTTTCCTATGGTCTAGAATTGATAATAGAAGTGTTATATGTGCTCTGGAGATTGATTTGGATCAATTTGGAACCTTAAGATAGAAAAAATGACCATTTTGCAAGTTTTGAGAATTTTGGAACAATGATGTATAATAGTGTAATTAAGGGTGTTGAATGTGGAAATTAATTATTGAATGTTGAATTTAAGTTAGAATGTTGAATTTAAGTTAGAATATTGATTTGAGACCAAAGTGCAAATTTGGTGAAATTTAGCAGTAGAATTCTAATGGACCTAATGGTTAGGGACTTGATTGCAAGTTTGCAAATGTGATGGTACTATTTGAGTATGAAGTTATAAAACTGGAAATTATCATTTGAATGTTTATTTTCAAGTTTAAGTATATGTGCTAGGATCAAATTGCAAGTTAATAAAGTTTTTTTTTTGAAAATGTTTTCATTCGGTTTTATTAGCAAAACACGTACAAAACTACCACACAACTGTGCGCCTTGTTAAAAACATTCCTAATCTTAACTGAAGGAAGCAAATTGCTTCATGGTTGCAGAAGAATAACAAGTTTTGTCTTTTACAGTAAACACAAACTCTATCAACAGTTTACATCATTTACTCAAAACCCATAAAACCCTTTGAACCCATCTGTTGGGATTATTGAGAGGCTCATTACAACTGAAAAAGTGCAAAGGGATTTAATAGATAAAATTGAATTTAGGGAGTAAGGAGAGCAAAGATAGAAATAATTGGCACAAGGATTTAAAGTGGTTTGACTTATCAACCAAGTCTACATCCACTACCTTAGTTCCTCACTAAGGATTTTCTAACAAATTCACTAATTTGTTCTTTCTTTTTCAAGGATAAAGAGATAACCTTTACAACTCCCTATCTTTTCAATTGGCTAAGATAGAACCAAAAACCCTTTACAAGGAAAAACACTGTAAACAAATAAAACCTCTAAAAGGAAGCGTTTACAAATAAACTCACAAGAACAAAATATTTACAAGAGAATGAAAATAAGATTGAAAAACTATTCTCTTGTGTTTGATTGCTTGGATAGGTGTTATAACCCTTCTTCAAGTGTCCTCAACTTGTTTTTATATGTTGGAATGTTGTTGTGGTCGTTTCTAGCCGTTGGAGGTGGTTTGGAGCCGTTGGGGATCAATTTTCGTGCAAAATAAAGCTTCCCAGACCAAGGGGTATCGGTACTCCTAAAGGGAGTATCGGTACTACCTTTGTTTATATTTAAATAAACTAGTCGTTAATAGCCGTTGGGGCCTGATAGTATCAAAGCTGGTAGTATCGGTACTACCTAGTGAGTATCAATACTTCCCTTACCTTGGTATCGGTACCATATGAATAATATCGGTACTTGTTCATGAGGTATCAATATTTAAGTATAGTATGCGTACTACTTGTAAAAACATATTTTGTGCTCAATTCCACTTTTAAGGACTTTGAATTATTTTTGAAAACATGAAAACTTTTGAATAAATTCAATTTAAGTCCAAAAACATTTTGCCTAATTGTTATATCAAAATAGTTCAACAATCTCCCCTTTTGATATAACAAACATTTAAAAAAAAAAGTTTTGGCAAAACCCCCCTAATAAAAATGTTTAATGAAAAAGTATCAATTGTTGGAAAATAGCAAAAATGTTCAGCTCCCTTTTTTTTCATTAAGAAATTAAAATTTTCAAACTCATACTTCTCCCCTTTTTATTAATCAAAAAGAATCAACTTTAAAGTTCAAAATAACATTAGAGAGTAAGTAGTAAATTTGACATTAAAAGCATTTGAAAAATCAAAGCTCCCTCAAAAGTGCATTCCAAACAAAATTAGCTTTAAAAAAAACTTGACACTTAAACAAAATTGAATTTCAACAAAGAATAACAAACATGTTAGTAGTACATGAAATTCATTATATCCAGTATAAAATACTTATGCAATACCAATAATTGAAACTAAGTACATGTGCATAAAGCTTTCAAAAAGTATGCATTTGAAGAATTTGATATCAATGTTAGAGAGATATCTTTAACATTTTAAACACATGCATAAACATTTAAATTTAGGTCAAAAATTTTAAAATTTGTAAAATCAAAGCATTTGAAAAGTTGATATCAATTGTTAGAGATATATCATTTACATTAAAAATCAATTTTGACCAAAATTCAATATGATGAACTAAAAATTATGAAAAATCATTAAAAAATTAAAATGTTCATCATAAAACTTTTTCAACATACATGAGATTAAAAACAATGTATAATCGTTTAAAATCAAAACTCATGCATACTTAAACAAAATGAGCAATCAAATAACCAAAAAATAAGCATTAAGCTTAAAGGTTACCCATTCATTTTCAAGTGTGGCAAGAGCATATTGATTTCTTCATTTTCATCACAATCGCTCCCACACACCTACAAGAGACATTTATTTGGATTTTGGTATCCAAATTACTTTGGATCCTTGGACGTTAGTTTCAATGCCCCTTGTTCCCTTAGGAACCCATACTTGTCTAATTTTAAAAGATTTTCTTTTCTTTATGGGACAAGTATGTTCCAAAAGACCATAAAAATGGCAATGTGATTGTTTTTTCCATTTTCAAACATAATGAGTTGTTTTTAGAAATTAATTTTTTTTCTTTTGTTAAGCTTTCAAGCTTAACTTTCAAATCAAAATTTTTTCTATAAATAATTGATTTTAACTTTTGAAAGATCTAAATCATTTTTCAAAATTTCATTTTGATTTTCAAAATCAACTTTGGCTTTCAAAATCAAATCATTTTCAACTTTAAATTTTGAAATTAATTTCTTATATTTGGAATTCATGGTCTCAAATTCCAAATACAACTCATTATAAGCATCTTGTAACTCATCAAATTTAAATCATTCGAGTTAGAAGATACCTCGGAATCTCCTTCGATGGCCATGAGGGATAGGTTGGCTACTTCATCTTCATTATTGGAGTCATCTTCATCACTCCAAGCTGCCACAAATGTCTTTTTCTTTGATGATCTATTCTTCTTTAGGAGAGGCATTCATACTTGACATGCCCCTTTCTTTGACAATTGAAGCACACCGGGGAACCCTTCTTCTTGGTTGATTCATGTTTCACTTCTTTGAAAGACATGAATCTTTTGAACATTTTGAAGAGCTTGGACATCTCTTCTTCTTCATCTTCGTCTTCATCCACCCCTTCACTTGAATCATCATAGCTTTCATTGGTGGACTTGAAGGCAAAGCCTACCTCCTTCTTATTCTTGTTTTGCTTCTCTTCATCTTCTTCCTCTTTCTTCACCATCAACTCATGAGTGAGTAGAGAACCAATTAGCTTGTTGAGAGTGAGAGATTTTAGGTCTCTAGCTTCGATAATTGTCGTCTTCTTCGATTGCTAAGACTTTGGAATAGAGTATATCATCTTCCTCACAAGCTTCTCATTAGAGATTACTTCTCTAAATCCTTTAAGAACCGTTGTGAATCTTCAATATAGTAGGCACGAGAGGTTGAAGCCATTGAAGTAAGGTGGCTTGTTGATCGGTTGTGAATCTTCAATATAGTAGGCACAAGAGGTTGAAGTAATTTCATTGTCAATTTCTTTGGGAATAGATAGAGCTTCTTCTAGGAAAATCTCAAGGTGGTTAAACATTGTAAAGAGTTAGACTCTGATACCAATTGTTGGGATAATTGAAGAGCCTCAATTAACAACAGAAAAAGTGCAAAGGGATTTAATAGATAAAATTAAATTTATGGAGTAAAGAGAGCAAAAGATAAAAATAATTTGGCACAAGGATTTAAAGTGATTCGACTTATCAACCAAGTCTACATCCACTACCTTAGCTCCTCACTAAAAATTTTCTAACAAATTCTCTAATTTGTTTTTTTTTCTTTTTCTAGGATAAAGAGATAACTTTTACAACTCCCTATTTTTCAATTGGCTAAGATAGAACCAAAAACCCTTTACAAGGAAAAAGATTGTAAACAAATAAAACCTCTAAAAAGGAATGTGTTTACAAATTAAACTCACAATAACAAAATATTTACAAGAGAAATGAAAATAAGATTGAAAAACTATTCTCTTGTGTTTGATTGCTTGGATAGGTGTTCTAACCCTTCTTCAAGTGTCATCAACTTGTTTTTATATGTTGGAATGTTGTTGTGACGGTTTCTAGCCATTGGAGGTGGTTTGGAGCTGTTGGGGATCAATTTTTGTGTAAAATAAAGCTACCCAGACCAAGGGGTATCGGTACTCCTAAAGGGAGTATCGGTAGTACCTTTGTTTATATTTAAATCAACTAGTCGTTAATAGCCGCTGGGGCCTGATGGTATCGATATTATACCTATGGTATTGATACTACTATACAGAGTATTATCGGTAGCCCTTTGGGTATCGATACCATTTTTGCATTCTGAAATTTAAGCAAAGCTGGTAGTATCGGTACTACCTAGTGAACATCGATACTTCCCTTACCTTGGTATCGGTACCATATGAACAATGTCAGTACTTGTTCATGAGGTATCGATACTACGAGTACAATATCAGTACTACTTGTACAAAAACATATTTTGTGCTCAATTCCACTTTTAAGAACTTTGAATTATTTTTGAAAACATTGAAAACTTTTGAATAAATTCAATTCAAGTCCAAAAACATTTTGCCTAATTGTTATATCAAAATATAGTTAAACACCATCACTAAAGGATGCCACAAGTTAAGAGCCATAATACCACCTCCAGCAAACCTTCAACTATAAAATCCAAGCACACGCCACCTATATAGACACCTAGCAACAAATTAGCATATGGTGCATCACTAAAATCAAATTGTACCAGCTTAAGCCTAAATACAGTCACAATCTTGTATACAGAAGGCAATTGGCAGAAAATAGTCTAGCAACCACAATTATTACTTAGCTTAAAATGCTCGTTCAAAATCAACACTTCAAACAATACAATATGAGAGCAAACAAACTGACTACATTATACTACCAGGGCAGAAAGTAAAGAAACCAATCGCCGGAAAGGTTTGAGGTCACTTACTTTTTCTCCGGTATCCAACCCTTAGTGTTGCCAAATCAAAAGTAGATTCACACAACAGTGCTTTTTGTTGAATATTGCCTCATTACGGAGAAACCACACTGACCAGATAAAACCGAAAAATGACATATTCCACTACAAGTTTGATAAAGTTGATGGTTGAATTCGAAAAGGTTAAGGAAAACTAAGGATGAAATTGCAAGTTTTCAATTGTTAAAGTATTAGATTGGATATATTAATTATGTGCTGGAAAATTTTATTGTTTGATTGAATAAGTATAATGGTGAAGAATCATTGTGAATTAAATGGAAAAGTTGATGTGAATTCTAATGAGAATTCATAAAGAGTAACTTATATGTAAAGTTTATGAAAGTTGAAGGATTTATGATGGAAATAAACGTTTATGGAATCAAATAGCTATTTTGGAAAGTTTAAAGTTAGGATGGAATTGTGATTTAGTTTTATATCGATTTAGTATTGATTATATTTATA
Source organism: Hibiscus syriacus (assembly GCF_006381635.1). Taxonomy (NCBI): domain Eukaryota; kingdom Viridiplantae; phylum Streptophyta; class Magnoliopsida; order Malvales; family Malvaceae; genus Hibiscus; species Hibiscus syriacus. The sequence continues at coordinate 454,532 of NW_024062822.1, read as the reverse complement.
GAATTTATTTTATCGAAAATAGATTATGTTAGTATAATAATAACATATAGCTTGAAAACAGCGTTATGTATATGATATCGTACAAATTACAATCAATCATAGAAAAACTAAAAGAAAACCGTGTATTAGTCCAGACAAATCCATTTTATGTAAAATAAGAGATAAATAAATCGAAATGTTTTTTATGATCTTATGGACTAGACCAAGAATTTTTTTATGATACATTTCTAATTAAATAAAATCCTAATATATTATGTGTGACTTGGTGTAAGTACAATTATTATAAGTTTCGTTTTTGACTTTTGTTTCTTTGTTCATTTGAATTGCTGTAAGTACAATTATTATTATTTTTTTGGGTTCAAAAGGGTATTTTTTTTGAAACTATATATTTTGAAATAATTGTGAATATATTAATATATTTTCAATAAAAATATAGAAAATATATAATATATATTAAATAATAATAATTAAATAATTAAATTTAATAATTAATAAAAATAATAAAATAAAAATATTAAAAAAATGAATGAACGACGGGAATTGAACACGTGCATGGTGGATTCACAATCCACTGCCTTGATCCACTTGAGTACATCCACCCCTCTACTATACTATTTCCACTATAGTATTTTATTTTGATTTGTTTAAATATTTAAAATACAAATTTCAAAGATTTCAATTTCTATCATTTTCAATTTCTCAAGCTTGTGATCCCAGTGACTTGAAAGCGAAAAGCAAAACATCTGAGTAAAAGAGTATCGTGAGGTAAAAGTGAGTGCAGTTTATTTATTTAATTATTCTGATCGAGAAAGAGTTGTGGTAAGTATTCTTATTTGTTTTCTTAATCTTTCTTCTTTCTTAACCTACGGGCTAGTTATTGCGTAGTGCTTAATTTTCTAATTAGTAGTATCATTTTTTATCTGAAGATAAAAATCATTTTTATTCTATTTCCTCCCTTTTAACACTAGGCTTTTAGCAATAATAATAACAATAGTAACCAACTAGTAATAAATTAAAATCCTACTTAGTAACACAAGGCTTTTTAGTACCCTCAATTCTCTAGCGTTTTATTGGTGCATCTTCTGTCTTCTTTGGATTCATTTTTCATAGTTTCTCATAGCTTCGACTATAGATGATTTCTTGAGGTCATGTCCTTCTTTTAGAGCCCATGGGGCATATAGGGGGAGGACTCGACAGAGTGGTGACAAGGAGACTAGACTTAGAGTGTGCTCGTTGAATGTAGGCACATTAAATGCTAGGCTTCTGGAGCTGTCCGACGCACTTAATAATAGGAAAATAGATTTTGCTTGTATTCAGGAGACTAGGTGGAAAGGGGCTCGCGCCAGAGAGTGTAATGGGTACAAGTGTGGTATTCAGGCGTAGATAACGCTAGAAATGGGGGGGGGTATCTTGGTTTCCTCTAGGCTCAAGGAAAATGTAGTTGAAGTTTGTAGATACCGGGATAGGATCATGATGATTAAGGTTATTATAGAAGAGGAAGTGGTGAATGTCCTTTCAGTGTACGCCCCACGTGTTGGCCTGGGGGAGGGGGAGAAACGTTGCTTCTGGGATCAGTTAGATGATGTACTTAGGAGCATTCCGGAGGACCAAAGAGTTTTTATAGGGGGAGACTTCAATGGCCATATAGGTAGTGCAACCGACGGGTATGACGGTGTTCATGGGAGTTTCGGTTATGGTAGCAGGAACGATGAGGGGCGTACGTTGCTTGAATTTGCTACTGCTCACGATTTGGTGATCACTAACTCCTTATTTAATAAGAGAGATGCGAACTTGATTACGTTTCATAGCGGGGGACATTGTACCCAAATCGACTACATCCTGGTTCGAAATCGGGATCGATGGGCTTGTATTGACTGTAAGGTGTCCCCTGAAGAGGCATGTGCATCGCAACACAAATTGTTGGTTTTGGTGTTCCGCGTTCCGCACGGGCAGAACACTCATAGGAGGGCTAAACTGGGTAAACCTAGGATCCTTTGGAAGAAGTTAAATGGAGCGACAGCTGATGACTTTAGGAGTAAGGTTTTGTCTAATACAGGTTTTGGAACTACAAACTCAAATAATGCAGATTTGTTATGGAAAAATATGGCAAATTCCATCAGAGAGGTGGGCAAAAACACCCTGGGGTTGTCCACAGGGAAGGCCAAGGAACATAAAGAATCGTGGTGTGGAACGACGAAGTCCAACTAAGGTGAAGACAAAGCAAACTTGCTTCAAGGAGTTTCTACAAAGCAATGACGACGAAGAAAGGTCGAGCTAAACAAAGATACAAGGAGGCAAAGCGGGAAGCCAAGAAACGGTGGCTAAAGCAAAGGATAAGGCATACGAGGAAATGTATAAGAGATTAGACACCAAGGAAGGACAAAACGGCATCTTCAGGCTTGCAAAATCTAGGGAGAATAGGAAAAAGGATCTAGGTAGCATTAGATTTATTAAGGATAACAATGGTGTTCTATAGCGAAAGATCATGATATTAAGAGGGTTTGGGGTAATTACTTCTTTGATTTATTTAATGACGGTGCCTCTCCCTGTAGAGAAAGTACCGTTGATGGGTCATCCGACCATCATACATCGGCCAATGACTGCCCTACAAGTAGGATTGGGTTTGAGGAAGTCAAAATGGCTCTTAGAAAGATGGGAAGGGACAAAGCTGTCGGTCCTGATCAAATTCCTATCATTGTGTGGTTGGCCCTAGGAGAAGAGGGAGTTAAGTGGTTGACCAACATCTTTAATATTATTTTAGAGACTGCCAAGATGCCAGAGGAGTGGAGAGAGTCCACGGTGATACCAATCTATAAGAATAAAGGAGATCCCCAACGTTGTGGTAACTACAGAGGTATTAAACTACTCAGCCATACCATGAAGCTATGGGAAAGGGTGATAGAGGCTAGGTTGAGACAAGTTACTAAGGTTTCGGAAAACCAATTTGGCTTTATGCCAGGCAGGTCTACCACGGAGGCAATTCATCTAATTCGACGACTTATGGAGAAATATAGGGAAAAGTCTAGAGATCTTCACATGGCGTTCATTGACCTTGAGAAGGCTTATGATAGCGTTCCCCGCGATACGATCTAGAAGACTTTGGAAACGAGACGGATCCCAACTATTTATATCCGGACGATACGTGATATGTATTGTAGATCTACTACATACGTCAGGACTACAGTTGGCGACACCGAGGCATTCCCGGTGGAAATCAGACTCCAGGGTCGGCTCTTAGCCCTTACATCTTCGCCTTGATTATGGACGACATCTTTGTGCGACACCAGACGGTGTACCATGGTGTATGCTTTTCGCTGACGACATTGTCCTAGTGGCTGAAACAAAATCTGAGTTGAATAGTAGACTGGCTACCTGGAAGACTGCTTTGGAAGAAAAAGGTTTAAGGATCAAATTGATAAGACAGAGTATTTATGTTCAAACTTCAGTAGGGACCAAAACGAAGACGATGTAGAAGTTTGCATAGAAGGACACGTTCTCCTCAAAGGATTGTTTCAAGTACCTAGGGTCTATGATACATAAAGATGGGGATGTAGATGATGACGTTACACACCGTATAAAGGCGGGATGGCTAAAGTGGAGGGCCGCTACTGGAGTTTTGTGTGACATGAAGGTGCCTTTAAAACTTAAGGGAAAATTTTATAGAATGGCAATAAGACCAGCACTATTGTATGGATCAGAATGTTGGGCAACCAAGAAGGATATGTAAGGAGGATAGAGGCCGCAGAAATGAGAATGCTTCGGTGGACATGCGGTAGGACTCTGTGGGATATGACAACAAACACTGCTATTAGGATGTCCTTGTGGTGGTGCCTGTTTCCGAGAAATTGAGGGAATGAAGACTACGGTGGTTTGGGCATGTCTTTAGGCGACTACCATCTGATGTGGTCAGGAGGGTAGAGTCGATTACAGTCGACGGTGCCAGAAGGAGAGGACGACCAAGGCGGAAGTGGGAAGATGCTTGAGATCTGATTTGATGGATTTAGCCCTTACCGAGGACATGACCTCTGATAGGAAAGTATGGAGACTTAAGACTAGGATAGAGTAGTGTGGGTCACATCTCTAGGGTGTATCATCTGTCTTCTTTTACTGCCTTTGTAGTAATTTACATAACTTCTACTTTTTATCCGTTTCTGTTATTGGTATTTTTGAAGGCTTAGAACTGGCCTTGCTATCGTTTGAATTATGTGTATCATTCTCTCCACTTTTGAATTTAGTCGGGTCTTACGTTTCTGTCCATATACAAAGATTACTGCCCATTACAGACGCGCATATGACATTAATGATATTAATGACTGCAGATGAATACTGTACAACTATGTATTTATGTATTTATTTATACATGCATTGCATTTTATCTATATTTTTAATTTTCTGACTGCCGGAGGTCTTCCACGGAAGCTACTCTCAACCTGGCGTTGGGGGCAGCCTACTACCCTACCTCCCCCTTACCCCATTGCATATGGGAATTGGGTTTTGTTGTTGTTGTTGTTGTTGTTGTTTATATGACATTTTCTGAAAATATATTCGAATGAATTTTCAAAAATGATTTAAAAGAATAATATGAATTTTTAATGATGAAATATTTCCTTAATGATTTCATAAATGTTTTTTGAATTATTTTAGAGTATAAACTGCCCAAGTTATGCTTTTTATGATGATAAATTGAAAATGATTTTGAATGGAAATATTTAAATTATAAATGAATATGATATGAATTGAAAGCCTATTATATGTTGCATTGAGAGTCGTATGTACACTTGACATGACAGGAAATTGAGTAAAATATGAACATTCGTGTACATTATGTATGACACCTTTGGTGCAAATGATAAGATTGCACTTGGAGTGCATCTTATGATGATGATTGGCACCATGAAGTGCCTAGTGCGCACATTATGTTTGACTCACGTACTTTGTATTCTCTTACATGTACATTGGGCTATGAAAATATTGGCAAGTACCGGAGGTGCTTTTCCTATCTAATTTGCATCCTCCATAATCCGCATCAGAAAAAGCATGTAAGCTAAAGCTAGAGTCTCTAGGATACCAAAGTCCTAAACTAGGAGTGTCCTTAAGGTATCTAAAGATTCTCTTAACAGCTAGTAAATGTGATTCTTTAGGACATGATTGAAACCTAGCACACAAGCAAACACTAAACATAATATCTGGTCTACTTGCGGTTAGATAAAGCAAAGAGCCAATCATTGACCTATATAATTTAACATCTACACATTTACCTCCTTCATCCAAGTCAAGCTTTGTTGAAGAGCTCATTGGAGTGTTATGAGGTTTCCCATTTTCCAGTCCAAACTTCTTGAGCATATCTTTGACGTACTTAGCTTGATTAATGAAGATGCCATCTTTTCTTTGCTTGATTTGGAGTCCCAAGAAAAATGAGAGCTCCCCCATCATGCTCATCTCAAACTCACTTTGCATTAGCTTAGAAAATTCTTGACAAAGAACATCATTAGTAGAACCAAATATTATATCATCAACATAAATTTGAACTACTAATAAATCTTTACCTTTTCTCTTTAAAAACAATGTAGTGTCAACCTTTCCTTTTAAAAAAACCTTTTTCAATTAAAAAATTTGACAATCTTTCATACCAAGCTCTAGGAGCTTGTTTTAAACCATAAAGAGCTTTTTTCAATTTTAAAACATGATCCAGAAAATTTGAATCTTCAAAACCTGGAGGTTGAAAAGTATTTGATAAGAAAGAGATAAAAGTGAAAATGAAAGTTCTGAATTATGTACGAATGAAAAAGAATATGAAATATTTGTTATATTTGATGTTGATTTATATGATTTTGATAAAATATGATGATGAGGAAATCATCTTGAATAGTTTGGTTTGAAAGTTTCAACGATTTTCTTTAAATTACATCTTTATGTTTTAAAGTATTTTATAACATTTTATGTTTTATCTCATCTTAGATGTGTTACTGTCTCACTAAGTTTTACTTAGTGCGTTATGGTTTTCATGTGTATGTTTAGATAAAGAAAATGATGTGACATAAGAAGCACTGAGAGCATCTCTTCTTGGGAAATCAAACCAACCTACAATATCAGTAAGACATCATTTACTCATTAGTGGCATGTATATTATAAATGTGTCGGTTGCTATGATATAATTGCTTGAATAGTATTCGTTAGTTTTTAAATTAAGCAGCATTTTGGAAGTTTCATATATGTTGAGAAACAACATCGAACTGCGTAATTACAACCTAAATTTAGATTAAAATTTGATGATAAAATATTATTTTATATTTTCAAATGAATGATTAAATGGATTTTAATTGATAATTTGAAATTTTAACATAAAACAACATTTTACGGATTTTCAAGTATATAACATATAAAAAGTCAATGTGACATCTTTAACTCGTATTTAAGTACGTACACGGGTTAAGGGTGTTACACCTATGATCAAATTCATGCAATTACATTCATCCTAACATCAAATTCAATCCAAATTCAGCCAATTTCTATAAACCCTAGCTATGGCCGAAACATATACATGCATTTTTAGATGATTTTAATCATCACATAAGCTTGGAAATCATTCTACAACGCTAACAACATAAAAATCAACTTTTTAATTCTTCAAAATTCAACATGTTCTTCATGAATCCTAATCATGAATTTCATCATCCAAGCATGTTTTCTATGAACTATTTATACCAAATGATAGAAAATTTCAAATAGATAATTCTTTATTTAATAGCTTAATCCAAAAATCAATCAAATAAACTTAAAACCCAAATTAAAAATCTCCCATACCTAGCTATGGAGTTCGAGGATGGTTGAGGAAGAAAAAGCTTAAATTTTCTTGATTTTTCCACAAATTTCTCATAATACACTTGGTTTTAACCTAATATAATTGAAATTAAAATTTAATTAATCTGAAATTATCATTTTTACCATAATGAAATATGATAATTTCTACTTGCCATTGAAACATCTTTCATTTTATTATTTCAAAGTCAAGATCAACCAACAAAAATTGAGTTTCCACCTTTATTAATAATTACAAACTAATATTTTTTAATAATTAGAATAATTATTTTTAAATAAATAAAAATTATAATATTAAAAAATAAAAAGTCTACGGAAACTAAAACAAAGTAATCACATTAACTAATATTTTTTTAAATTATGGAAGAATATAAAATTGTCCACTAAATAATAAAATTATAATTATATAAAAAAAATAATTAAATAATTTAAAAATAAAAAATACAAACAAACATCATTATTGAAAGATGACAGATTAACGATGGATTTTATTATAACTCAAATACAATTTAACTGATGCTTGTGAACACATCAGTATGAGAGACAAATCAACAAGATAATTAAATAAACATTAGTTAAAGATATGAAATTAAACATACTCTTTAAAAATATACTTTGATAATTAACCTCGATGATTAAAGGAGGGATTGTTCTTCCTAAAAGTTTTGAGTTCGAGCAATCGTTTTTATAGAGTATATTCATTGTTAATAATAAAAAAATTCTTAATAGATATTACCTTGTAATCATGTAAATTATAAAAAAAAATTATTTAGAAGAAGATTTATTAAATAAATAGTATAGAAATTGAAAGTATATAACCAAAAAAATAAAGAATAAAAGAAAAATAAGAAATATTGTAAGAGCGAATCCAATCCGCTTACTTTCAGTATAATTATGAAAGCCCATTAGGTATTTCAAATGGGTAACTCAATAAGATAGAGCCTTTTCCTTTTCTTACCTACCTAGCTAGCAAGTAGGGACTTTAATTTGGGCGTATTTTGAGGGAATCTGTCTTATTTCGACTTTTTTTTTAAAGTGCCGTGTTTCGTACTTAATTAAATAGAATTAACCTTTCTCGTGTATGTAATTAAGACGTGGGTGATTATTTAAAAGTTAATTTAAAATTTTTATTTGTCATTTATTAAAATCATAAATGACACGATGAGTTAGATTTATGAAATAATTTCTCGTAATATATAGATATTCTCGCCATTCAGAGATGAATGGTGGATGGAAGAAATTATTAAATGATCTTGACTCATTATATTATCTATGATCCTAATCAATAATATTTCTTTATATTATTTTTTCAAGTTAAATTTCTACCTCTTTTTTATATGTAATTAAAATGTGAATGATTATTTAAAACTTAATTTAAAATTTATGACTGTATCATAAATAATATAATTCATTGATATTATAAATAATGTAATGGACCGAATCCATTAAACAATTTCTCGTTGAAATGGGATTTTGGATAAAGACAAAGGGATGGTTTTCGTGTCATCTGCTGCACATTTCTTAATGTCTGGCATCGCCGTTTTACACGTGGCGTGGGAATATCAACAAAGTTTAAACCAGTTTGCCCAAACTCCAACACCGGATTTCGTAGGTTTTACATCCCGGTTTAAACCAGTTTGCCTATACTTAGTCACCGAGAAATTATTTTATGAATTCATTTCATCACATCATCTATTATTTTAATGAATAATAATTATAAATTTTAAATTAATTTTAAATAACCACTCATATTTTAATTATACATAAAATAAATAAATAAATATTTACTTTTAAAAAATAATATAAAAAAAATATTATTGATTGTAATAACTTAATAAATCAAAATCATTTAATAATTTCTCTCATATTATTATCCTATCACCCACCACATATGAGAAATTATTACATATATAAGAAAGAAAGAGGTGATGATTACCTATTTCCACCGCATTTCCCATTCATTACCAAATTTCCAGAAGAAACCAACCAACCAACCATGGAAGCGACGTCGTTTCTTTCTTCTTCTTATTCTTCCTTCACTTTCTCTTCCCCCCTTCACCTCGTTTGCCTCGACATGTCCACCGCAGGGCCTGTTCTCGGTACCTGTAAATCCGCAGACATGTCGAATTGCTGTTGTCCGCAAAAGAATGAGCTTCCGGTGCGGACACCCTAAAAAGCTATTCTCTCTCTCTCTCTCTCTCTCTTAAATTTTCCTTTGCTTTTTGTCGACTACTTGAGTATTGTTGCATGTTTTTGTCTGTGAACTGTGAAGCACAAAGGCAACACGTAGAGGAAATGTGCAGATGACAGAAGTTCCGACTTCTGTTCCGGTGAGAGTAGCACACGAGCTTCATCAAGCTGGGCATACATATTTGGATTTCAGTTATTTTTTTCTGGTTATAATTGAATCTTGAAAATTTCCAAGTATTGTAAAGCAAGGGCTTCAATTTCTTCGTTGTTTTTGTAGGACACCTGAAGAGTGCAGTGTAGGGCATGTTCCTGGGGCTATTAACATCCCTTACTTTTACAGACTTGGATCAGGTTGGCCTAATATCCCTTACATTAATACCTGAAATTGTTTTTAACCAATTTTCTAAGTTTTTGTTTTTTCTTGCAGGAATGGCAAAGAACCCCAGGTTTCCAGCGGAAGTATCAGCACATTTTGGACAATATGATGAAATTATTGTTGTGGTTTTTTGTTTCCAATTGAACTGAAAGCTTTCCTTTTAGAACTCCATGAACATTGTAATGATAAAATTGTCTGGTTATACAGGGGTGCCACCTTGGGAAACGGTCTCTAATGGCTGCCACCGATCTTCTAGCTGCTGTAACCACATGAACTTATCATTCTTCAAATTGTCTGACATGGTTCTAAATCAGCCCTCGTTTAGATTTTGAATCTTTGAGTCGTCCAATAACTTTGTTCATAGAAGCTAACCTAGGTGAATCTACACGAGGAAGATGGATAGAAGCTAATTACAACTTCTATCATTGATTGCTTTTTGCAGGGCTTTACTGCTGTCACCGACATCGCCCGAGGGTATGCGGCGTGGACTCAGAACGGGCTTCCGAGGGATTCACGATGTTGCTGATACAATAATAAAGTTAGGACAAACTAAAGAAGATTCAAGTGAAGAGAAGATCTCACCTTTTAATGTAGTAGCCAGTCACAGAATAACAAGGAAGTATGTGAACCTAGATGTCTAGGGAAAATGCTCTTGTTGTTTTTGTATGGAAATGGAAACAGAGAGAACAAACAAATAATAGATGAATGGAATTAGTGAAGTTTGTACATAAAGATCTCCTCTGCTCTTGATGACACAATAAAATTTGCTAACCTGGTTTGCACCCCATATGAACCGAATTATAAGCCAAAACTAGAAAATTTGGGTTTTGATAGTTGAGATTAATGATGGTAAGAATCAAGACAACCAACACTAATGTTTCATCATTAATTGGTAGCAAGAATAAAAGCCTCCAATATCATCAGTTCATTGGCGAGAATCGTTGCCATTGAACACCACCAAACAAGTCCAAACTTTCCGTGGAAAGAAAATGGCATCTATTTATACGAACTTTCAGTTCTATCCCTCGTATTCTTCTACTCTCCCGTCAGGGCTGGTTCCCGATGAAGCATCCCCAGAATGGCAGCTAACGGAAACCTACTTTGTCGGCCTCCAATGCGTTCCAGTTGTGATACTGTACAGGAGCACGGTAAAGAAGAAACGGGCCGTCAACTAGGCTTTCATGGCCCTCTACGCCTTTGTTCCGGTTGTGATACTGTACAGGAGCACGGTAAAGAAGAAACGGGCAGTCAACTCGGCTTTTATGGCCCTCTACGCCTTTGCCGCCGCTCTGCTTTTCTGGATTTTACAGGCACATCAGATGTCTTCCGGGAACAATTAGTTGTTAATTCACTGTCGAACGTGTTCCTTCTTAGACAAATTGATGATGGTACTCTGTAATTTTGTGACATATCCCATAATCATTGTGCTTATATTAGTCTACTGGTAAACTATCTGTAATTTCGAAGCTTCTGAAACAACTCCCATAAAAAAGTAAAAAACCAATAAGATGATTATATTTATTTAGAATTAAAGTCGCATAAAAGAGAATAAAGAATCCAACAGCGTATGAATATCACAGTAGTTACACAGAACAGGTACATCATAGAAAATTGAAAGTCAGTGAACCAAATATGCAATTACTTTTTGCTTTTTACAAACAATTTCCAAATCTTTTTTTTTCACAAACTATTATTTCACACATAAGAAATATAGATATGCCAATAAAATTTTACAAGGTCCAGTCCTCCAATGCCATGCCATTATTCCATCTCTACCAGTCCAGTTTGTTTGATGAGCACAACATCGGGGAAAGAAGATTCTCAATTATGTTGTGAGAACATCGGGAAGTTGAATCGATTGAGCTCCAAGTACTTTACCACCAACATCTGGGAAATTTTCATGTCCGGGGAGTGGGTTTACTTTTCCATCGATATCTACTTGCAGAGGATACATCAGAAGGTGACCCTGCAATGGCGAATATTCAGAATCTGTGAATTTCTTCCAGTTCTCTTCGGCAATCCCATTCACCGTCCTCACACAATCTAGACTTTCTGGCTCCTTGAACAGCTTGTTTATATCGCCTAGATGCTCTGCCCATAACGACATTCTATATCCGTATACCTGCCAAATGCAGAGAGACATCAATGAGCAGCAAATACAATAAAATATTCAAATTCTCATCAAAAGCTTACTTGCCATGCAGTCTCAGGTTGGCGTTTTTGTTCAATATGTTATTTTACATGCAAAGGAGAGAGATAAAAGCATTTTCTGATCTATTAGTATGACAAAAGGAACAGAAATGTGAAGCATGTCTCTCTCATTGCAAAAAAGTTCCGTTCTTGGGTCCTAAACACGGTTTTCGACACTCTACATCACATTAATTTTGGGAAGAAAATAAACCAAGACAAATATATGACAACATTGAAGGTCTTTCAATGCCTTTTTCTTACCGCTTACCATCTCCAAACAAGCCAAATTATTGATCTAAATTTCAACAGTTAGCTAGGAAGAAACAATAAGCAAAAAAATACACAAACCTGACCGCGAGGATATTTTTTCTTAGCCCATGTATAATGTGGTTGAAAGGCACCCATAGCTATCTCTGTGTCCTTTGTACCAGCCATGGATCTTTGGTTAATATTAGCTGACCCCACTATTACATACTCGTCATCTATTATCATTCCCTTTGCATGGACGTAAATCATGAACCGACCAAATTTTGCAGAGTCAGAGACCTAAGCAAAATATAAAACATGTTAAAGGAATTTCAATAAAACCACCACAAAACTCAAATGCGGAAATCTAGAGTTGTGTAGGACCAGTCCTGATATGATTTCAATACTCATCAATCTACAACAAGAATCTAAAAATTAACGAAAGGAATCAAGCGATTACCGAATTACTGCCATTGAGCATTTCCTGAGAAACCTCTTCCCGCTTACCAAGACAATAGAAATTGAGGTAATCTCGAGGATGTGCATCCTTAATTTGCATGGACTTGAGTTCTTGTGCAACAACATCATACATCATTTGCATTGTTTGACTCTGGAGACACAATGGGTGAATGCAAGTAAAATAGCTTGGCATTTCTCTAATCAAAACAGAGAATTCCACAGTCGTATTTCAGTAACAATAAAGGTGATATCCAAAAACTAAACCGTAAACCAAAAATGTAACTAAAACATAAAATAAGTTCAACCAAGCTCAACTAGTAGAAACCATAGCATATTTCCCCAAAGAACACTAACATAGGCATGCTTCCAGAATTGGAAGGTCTTGCATCAGATATCAAGTCTAAGTTCAGAACTAGCTATGGAGTCATGGACTAGCAATTAAGTGGATAACTGCATTGCGGCTTCATGTTTTTATCATAAGGAATAGACATACGATGCTTACAGCTAATGTGGATCAGGAACTAGATACCAACCTGCCAATATAGAATTTCCTGTACCGTAGCAGTTTTAGGATCACCCTCGGGCCACAAAGGAATCACGATGTATACCGCAAATCTCTCCCTTGCTCTAATTTTAGAAGCAACCTTTAGTGCCAGTTCCATAGGGATCAGATTATCGGCCCCTGCTTATAACATAAAAGAAAAGACATGAAGATCTAAAAGAAATTAAATAATAGAAGCACATTTTAGCTTCTTTATTGCTACCAAAAGATTAATAGATGCATAACTCAAGGCAAGAATCCCAAGATATGGAACAAATAATGTTACCAAGGATACCACAGCTGACCTGCATTTTTATACGATGGCCATGCATACGAAGATCCAAGGAAGTACTGGTTTTCAATATATATGTAATGCTGGGCAGATCTGATAGCCTGTATATAAGCAGTTTGAATGCTTTTATCTATCACCAGACTTTTTGAACAGGTAAGATTCTGCAGAAAAGACATCCAACAATAAGAACCATCGTACGACATTATACAGAAAAACATAGCTGCAAGTAGGAATCGGGAACTGGTGAAAATCTAGAATATGTAAAAGCTAATACATATTTGGTTTCCTTCTATCTTTAAAACAGAAGAAAACATTTGCAAGGAGAGACCTGATTCTGAGCTTTTTTTATGTATTTTGGAAATCCTTTCAGTGATCCTGAATCAATGGAGCGGAAAATCTGTGCAAGGAAAAGGAAAAACCAACATTGCTATTTCCTTTTTGAAAAAATGAAAAAGGACAAGATAGAACACGTAGTATTCAGCAGCAAAAATTTACACAACCTGAACATCCCAGTTTTCACGATCATCTTTGCTAAGAACATGTACTTTGGGATCATCTTCTGGAACTATTGTAGTACCATCCTCAGTCACCTCTAACGGAGGACTTTGTATCCATGAGATTCGTTCTATCCTAATCAAAGAATCATCGTTCCAGTGAGATTTCCCTTTAAACAGTAGGCTGAACTCTCTCCACCTGGTCGATTTCCTCCACCGCTGCTCAAAGTTGATAAGAACATCATATGCAGCAGGCCCTTCGATTCTGCTATGTAAATCATGCCATGGTTGCCTTGGGGCCCTGGTTCCAGCCTGAAAATTAGAGACAGGTCAAGAGAACATGAGAAAATAAAGTGCGCAGATTAGAATTTAATATACATGTACCTAAACCAGCATTTGAACTTTGATGACAGTTGAAACTTACTGAACAAAATGAAAGTCTCATATTATTCTAGCATCATGTTTCAAATTGCAACATAAGCGCACAAGTCCTAATCCCAATCTAAAGGGCACCAGTTATATGAATCGCTTCCTCAACTTTTACCGTGTAAGACCATGCTCCATTTATGTGATAGGCATAGCATCACTATTCTTTCATGTCACATTTGTGAAATGCTCACAAAGGTCATAACTAGTTGGAAATTTAGAGGGAACCTGGGAGATTTTAGTCACTCAGAAGCAATGCTAAGAAATTCCAGTCGTTTATGGCACTTAAGGTAGAATAATAAGCACCCGAAATATTTCATCATCTCCTCTAACCAGTTTCAGATTTTACATAAGATGCTTTACAGGAAGTCGGTGCTATTAACATACAAAACGAAACGTCTTAACACAGAAATATTTGGACAAAAAAATAAGGCAACCACTTACAGGAAAAGTAGGATTATGAAAATCATCCTTGAAAATAGTGTCAAGATCATGAAGTAGTCTATGTTCAGGTGTATCATAGCGACCATCACACAGATCAATACCTCCAACAAATGCAGTTATCTTTCGATTATTGCCAACTGCCTGTGTGTCAACAAGGACACATTTTTGATGATGTGTAAACATGGTTCCAACAACCTGCAAAAAATAATTTCAGAAGCAACCTCAGCAAAGTGTTTAGATGAAACACTTATAAAGTCAAATAAGACTTGTCAAATCTATAAAATAGTTTGCTAACCTAATCTACCAAGCAAAAGCAGAACGATAAAGAGACCATATGCTCCTAGTTAAATCAAACAAAAACTGAATATGCAGGAAATGGGTTCTTCAAGGTAAAGGATCTAAGTTCCACATACAGAAAATAAGCAAAATACGAAATTCAATATCCGTGTGCAAGGACGGAGCCACTAAGCAATTTGGAGGTACACATTAATTAGCTACTTGAGTGCAAAGATAAACAAGTTAGTTGCAAACAACAATAGTTCAATATAAAGAAAACCTTGCCTGTTGTTTGAAATAACCAAGCTTACTGCTAGCATAGCGTGAAGCCAGCACACAAGTAACAGAGGAATGCTTAAAAAACTTCGAAGTTTCTTCATCATGCGTCTGCATCACTCCAGCCTGCAGCATCCATTAATACACACATTAAGATATCGTAATTTCGAAGAATCATAGGTTAAAACAGCATAGAGTTTGAGGGAACTTATTTTACCGTTCGGATACCAAATTTATCGTGGGAAGTTTTATCATCCCAAACCAACAACAAAACTCTAACACCTTCTTCAGATTTATACTTAAGCAATTCACCTAGTGTTAAATCCCCACCTCGAGGCAATGGCCGAGTAGGCTCTCTAACAAGATTAATCTTATGAAAAACGGACCACCCAACAATATAAATCATATGATGAGCCTCAGATATAGCATAACAAATATCCTCCCAACACTTGCCTTGGCTATAAACTTTACCGTCATCTAATTCTATTTTAGGCAACATACCGTCCGGCACGTGAGCATCCTGGTAAAGTGTCACCTGGTTCCCTTTCCTTAAGGGGAAATACGTGTGCCTTACGCCGGCTTGCTCTGGGTCACTGGCGACGCCCTGTTTATATAAAGAATTTTTCTCGCACGGCGAGAATGTCATGTCGAGGTAGATCGCCGAATCCTTCTTAGGAGGCTTTCCCTTGGGGCCAATGAGCGGGAACCAGCCGGTGATATGCTCCCCCGTGGCGATTCTCGAAGCTGGGATCTTGGCGGTGCCGATTGCTTCAGAGCCGAACAAGTCGTTGTCTTTGACGTTAACTTCGAGCTCATTGACAGGATGAGCTAAAGGGATGATAAAACGCTCGTTCCACTTCGGGTTCTGTGAATTCTTCAAGACGCGTGTTCGAGCGACGGTGGCTTGGGGCAGGGAAACGGTGACGTAGGGATCGCTGGTGATGATTTTCCGGTGCTCGTGTACCTTGGCGTCCCCTTCTTCTTTAGAAACCGCCTGTGACGGAGGTTTGCAAGGCTCGCACGTAACGCACCTGCGGAAATGGTTTGCCATAAAATCCATGTTGGGCAACCTCCTGGCTTCAACGATGGTTAAATCTAAGTCGCCGTGGAGATAAAGCTCCTCCTTCGACCCTTCCTCCTCCATTTTCACAGTACCAAAAGGAACAGCAGAAAACTAAAAGAAACAAAAAAAACCAAAACAGAGTTTATCTCAATGTTTTGGGTCCGGCACGGCGGTGGAGACTTGGTTTGCTGAACAAAAACTGCGGGGGACGACGTGGGTTTAGAGGGATTAATACGAAAACGGAAGGCGTAGCGGAATAGGGAAATCGTGGAACGCCAGTTACAGACAGCTAAACTAATCTAAAAAAGCTGCTCGCTTTGCTTTGCCTTGCCTTGTTTCTGCTTTGATCATATCTACTTTATGTCGCTGTTTTCAAGGGACACGTGATACGTTAAATGGTGTCTTAAAATTCCGGAAACTGAAAAAAATAGTCAATCATTCAGCCTGAATGAATGACGATGTTGCAAATCTTCCCCACTTTAATTTATTACCAAAATCAAAACTTCCCTATGAGGAAGTATTGCTACCGCCACTTGATTTGGTTGATTCCTCACCTTGTTTCTACATTTTTTCCTTTATAAGTTGCATTTAAATATAAAATTTTGGAATGCAACTCATAAATGGAATAAATAGATAAAATTATTATTATTATTTTTGATTTTTTTGGTGAGAAAATGAGTCCGAAACTGAACTCCGTAGTAAAAGAAATATCAACACAAAATTAATTAATTCTCTTTATATTGATTTAACTTGTAAATAGGGACACTTTAATTTTCATCATGCACTCCTATTCTAGCATGCCTCTTCAATTTTCTATCATAAATGTGTATAACTTTCTTTTATTGTAAAAAAAGAAAACTGAAAAAGATAGTTGGGAAGTAATTTGAAATAATTTTCTTTTCAATTATTTTGATTGGGTGTTGAGTCGACAGATGATATCATTAGTTATTATTTTAATTATTTACTTTTTAACTTGGAGATCGAAATTGTAGTGATAAAGCATTTATTGGAAGAAGAAGAAAAGAGAAGAGGCTTTATATCTTTTTACTATTTTTATGATTATTTTTCTTTTAAAATTCTTTAAATCTTTCAAAGAGAAGCAATTGGGGCATGGGGTGGGTCATAGGCAGCGTACTAATGATAAAGACATATGAGTAAGCCACCCACCACGGACCCAACCAACCACTGCTGCTCCATCTCTCCCTCCAAACAAATATCTCTCTTCTCTGGTCACAATTCAACGTGGGGGCCGATGAAATCACACTGACAAAATATAATAATCAATCAATCCAGCAATTTACCAAGAGACAAGAGAATTTGGTTCTGTGATTTATTAAATAATCCATTGGGATTTTGGTTCTGAATTTCACGTGCATCCGAACCTTCCACTCTCCCATTTCCTCTTTGCCAATTTTATCCCAAAAAAATCATCAAAAATAAATAATAATAAAAACATTGATTTAGCATTTTTTAATATATATCAAACTAGCATCTTTTCTGATAAAATATCTTGTCGATTTAGCACGAAGGTGCATTTTAGAGCAAACACTTTAGGCTAATTTGGTGCGTCACGCAAAAATGCACGTTAGAGGGAAATGCGCCTTTGAAAGCGTGCCCTTCAGGCCAATTTAAGATTAGGTTGGTTGAGCCATTTTAGGGTTTTTGAGCAACTTAGGGTTTTTTAGGTTAAGATGATTTAAAATTTTTTAATGTATTATTATAGTTTAGGGTTAGGTTGAAATTAAAAATAATAATCACAAGAAATAAACCCTAAAACATAAAACCTTAATAATAGACATTAAACCTTATAAATCATAAATTATTAACCATAAAAATTTTCTCCCTAAAATATAATCATTCAACATTAAAATGAAAATCATAATTTATAAAATCATACATACATAAATCATAGAATATAAACCCTAATGAAATATATATAATCATTAATAATATTTATATGATAAAATATAAAATAAAAATACATAAAAGTAAAAGAAAATAAAATCACATAAATTGAAATATTGGAAATACATTTACATAAGTAATGATCAATGGTTAAGTGATGATAAAAGAGATGGACATTTTTTCTATTATGGTCTAGGTTTCTGCAATGCCCACATCTTTTAGGTTCTTTGACGTCTCTCTAATATTCATATCACAATGAATTCGAGTGGATTTTGGATGACCTAACTCCCTTAATAACAACAGATATGGTATAATTGTAAGCCAAGTCTGAATCTTATTAGGTTCTTATGGGGATCGATATAACTTTTATAGTCTAAATGGGAATGTGAGCAAGTTGTTATGACATGAGAGTATGGATATTTTAGAACTTGAAAAGAGCCACAATCCTACCACTTTATTGTAGGTTAACTCTAAAATAGTTAAATTCAATCTCTTAAAGAGGTCGTGACATTTCTGTCACATGAAATAATTCATATATGTGAGAAAAATATGTTATCAATATTCCATTTGATGTTGTAACTTTTTTTCTATAGATCTGCTAATAATCTAGGGTGATAAACATGGTCATTTTGCATCCAAGTAAGAATTTATCCCCCAAGCTTCGCAAAAAGCTTATATAAACGAAAATATGTTGTTTTAACTAAAGCAACTACAGGTAAATGACACGCCCCTTCAAGGTTGAATTGATAGCCTATTTTCATTTGACCATATCGATATTCATCATCAAAAGTATTTGTCCACATTTTTTGTTGATGGATCTAATGTAATTGTATCATTGCTCATTTTTTCCTTGCAACTCTTGAAGCATGAACTCAAACCTTTGAGGTAAGAATTTATAACCTAAGGCATATGTATTAGTTAATGTGAATTAGAAATAAATAAAATGAAAATAATTGAGAAATGAAATTGAAAAAAGTAACATACCCATGCGTACAAGTAATTGGCATTCATCGTTCTTCTTAAATTTTTCATGGTAGTTTGCAGCAATATGTCGAATACAGTAACGATGTTGGACATGTGGGCGTTTTCACATTATACCTAAAGAGTCCATTGTAGCTTTAATCCCATCTCTGCAGTCTGAAATGATGCATATGTTATCCCTTGTAATAACATGTATGCGTAAAATTTTCAAGAAAAAAACCCAAGACTCTGTATATTCTCCTTTAATAAGAGTAAATGCAACGAGAATAATATTGCGGTTATCATCATTGAAACTGCCAATAATAAAAATTACATGTATTTTCCATACAAGAATGTACCATTAATTTGGACCACCGGTTTGTAGTATTTCATCGCTTTAATGTATTGTAGGTTAGTCCAAAAAAGACGATATAATTAGCATCGATCTTGAAATACTCAATCACTTTCGTATGAATGTCAAGTTTCAAACTCAACTATTGTCCTATGATTCAGTCTTTGCATTACTTTAAACTAACTGGGTAGCTCGTTGTAAGAAGAATCTTACTCCCTATGAAGTTTTATAATGTCATTATGGTTTGCCTTCCATGTTTTTCTGTAGGAGACGACATACTCATATTGTGATTGTATAACATAAATTTTCACTACAATAGCTATGTAAGAGCTTGCTTTGACCTTGAGTATGATGGCTTGACAAATAATGTTAGAATCTTAGTTTGGATGGTCATACTGATCCCTTTTGCACAACACATATGAGAATCATTGTATATTGTTAGTAAATAATATGTAGACATGATGTTCCCATTTTGGGGAACTAGTATGGTACAAAATAATTGACTATATTTATTAGTGAATTATGGTTCGCACTACTTCATTTGTTATCTATCCTTTTTATTCTGATCTTCAAAATAAAAAATATGTATTTCAATGGCAATTAAATATTCTTTATCTTATCTCTCAAATGATATATTGTAGTAGATTTTGTTTATTGGTTCTAAGATCACATTACCTTAATGTTTCACGATTACCATATTACATATTACATTAAGGAGATAAAAACAACAAACCTTACACATTACGTTAAGGAGATGAAAACAAACCTTAAACATTAAATAAAATCTTAAACATACAACTATTCTTTGAAAGTTTTAATCCTCATAATTAGTAGACTCCATTCTTCAATTCTCCATGGTTTTTCTTGTTGTCGTTCACATACAAATTAGAACCATGCTTCCAAGTATCCACCATCTATCTTTGTTTCTTCATAGTTTATCTTAGTTAGTTTAGTATTCGAACTTGAAGTAGTATCCTCAACCATACCAACAAGGTCGACATCATCAAACTTTACAAACAAATTCACATTAGATATACAATGACAGTATTATGTCTCAATCTTACCAGCAAGGTCAACATCATCACTTAGAGAAAACCACGTGCGTGATAGTGTCAATTTATAATATTATGAAGATAATCTTCTAATGTTTTCGAGTTTAACCTTTCTTTCTATTTTCATGATCAACTCGCCTAGTTGATTTTTTTGAAAAACATGCTTAAAGATTTACAATCATAAAAAAACAATTGTAACAATAGTAGCAATGTTAACAAAAAAAAAAAAACTCAAGCTTCAGAAGTGAAAGACTCAATTTTTTTAGAATTTTTTTTTACTTTAAGTGTGAGTAAAATAGTTATCACCTCACACATATATAGGCCCTAAGGAAGCGTTTTTTTAACGGTTAATGGGAATTAAAAACATAATATAAAAATATAATATAATATAAAAACGCAATACAAAAACAAAAAACTAGATAACACTAAACATTAACTTTATCAAAACTACATAATATTAATACAAATAAATAAACTCAATATAAATAAAACATAATTCATTTAAGTTTATAAAAAAGCTACTTAACATTAAATAAAAAACTATATTCAATTAAAAACATTACATTAAACATAAAGAAATATTAAAACATTACATAAAAATATTACAATTATTAAAATCTAAAGATGTATTCTTCTTGAATACGTTTCACATGGCGGTGGTTGTTTGTTTCGATGAAGGTTTCTTCGTCTACGTTGGTCTTCCTCTTCACTCTCCTCATCTTCAGTATCATCATCGTTATTTACACCAACTATATTTTCTTGATCACAAATGGATGATGATGAAAGACCTCCATGTAATAATGAGCATGTAGGTGTATCATTAACTATCATACCACTCATTGAGAACTACGAAAATTGTGAAAAAATTGGCATCGATATATGTGATCCATATTGAGGTCCAGAGATGTTTGTGGAGGAGCACCAGCCGCCAAATAAGAAGCATATGAAGTAAATGCTAGATCAATAGACATAGGCATACAATATCTTCTAGGGTGTCATAAAAACCTACAGGCTCATAATATAACTCTACGGGCTCGATATGTAACATTGTGGGCTCGATATGTAACCATGTGATGGTGACATATGAAATGGAGGCTGTGGCATTTGAATCAGCAGTGTAGCCATGTAAACTGGTGGGTTTGGCATGTAACACGGGGTGCTTGTAATCGGTGGTGATGGTGGATGATGTGATAGTTCAAGTGGTGTTGTTGAGGATGAGTCAGAAATGTCTACTCTTCATCCACGAGTTGAGGGACGACGATATTGTGACAATGGACATTTTTTTCTAGATGACGGTAAATTGTCTCCCCTCGTGCTTTCTTAGAAAGTAAGAATGGTTTCTCGTTTTCGTTGAACCATTCAATATACTCATTTAAAACCTAGGACCAATTTCCAAAATTTACTACCGATGGGACATGCGTTGATACCGGTTCTCCCACATCACTTTCCAGTCTTTGTGTTTCACTACCCAATTAACATCTTTTTTGCCTCGTCTATCAATGTTATGCATACTGTCGAGATTTATAGGTGTTTCAGTAATATATTGTGTAAAGCCAAACCGAAAAAGCACACGGTCAATTGGATGCCACTCAATAATAGCATAATAGATAAGAGGTACAACTGCCAGCCATATGTCCAATTGTCCACTCAAGTGAGGTGGGACGCAAGTCCTCATTTCATCGTTCATATATGGAAACCATTGGAACTAAAACAAAAATATATATTTCTTATCAAAATTAAAATAAGATTTTAATTATATAAAAATAATTAAATAATAAATTAAAATTTAAAGGCGTACCTTGTTGAAAACATTTTGATGTTTCGATATAACAAATTAAGTTAAATGAATTTTAAGATTTTTCAAATGATTTTCTAAAAGTATATTCGATTTAATTACTCGAATATCAAGCAATTACTCCAAGTCTTTCAAGATCAATTTTAAACCTTACTAAATGTGTAAATTTGTGTTTTATACTTAAACTATTTTAAACAAATTTTCACAAAGTATTTTGAACCAAAATCAAGCCTAAAATCAATTTTTCAAGGGCATGCACCGATGCACCAATCCATGCATCGATGCATCAATTAATTTCTTGAACATCGAATGCATTTTATGCATCGATGCGTATACCATGCATCGATGCACAATACTATGCATCGATGCACTCAGGCTTTTTCAAAACATCGAATGCATTTTATGCATTGATGCACTCTTAGTGCACCGATGCACTAAGGGTCCAACAGCCAAAATATTTGAATTTTACACTAATGCACCGATGCACCATGGGTATGCATCGATGCACTGACGCTCCTAACTAATTTTATTAATTGTTTTCATACTTAAACGACTATATTGACTCTACTAAGCATCCCCAACATTCAGAATCATTTGAAGGTGTATTTAAACAAGCTTAGAAGCCATTGATCAAGAACAAGAAATATCAAGCAACTAGAATCAAGAGAGAATCAAAGAGAAAGCATCAAACCTCAAGTTTGAGCATTTCAAGCCTATTTTTCATTCAATATTCATTTTGCTTTCAAGAACACTTATTGTGCTCAATTATATTTATTCTTGAGTGTTCTTTCTTTGTTCTAGAATTGTGCAAACATCTTACCTTGTGAGGTTTTCTTGTAAGTTTGCGAAATTTGTAATCTTCTCTTTGAGAAAGAGTGTTCTCAAGAATTGGAGTATAATTCTTGAGGGAGCTGTAAGGTTATCTCTTTGGCCTCAAAAGAAAGAACAAATTAGTGAATTTGTTGGAAAATCCTTAGTGTGGATAGCTAAGGTAGTGGACGTAGACTTTATTGAGAAAGTCGAACCATTGTAAATCGCTGTGCAATTACTTTCAATTTTCTGCAAAAGCTTCCACCAAAATTTTAATTGCCAATTCACCCCTCTTGGCTGATTCTATCGATCGATTAACTCAACAATTGATATCAGAGCCTAACTCATTTGAAGGTTTAATCGCCTCTTGAGTCTATTCGGGAAGAGTTACATCGATAATCAAAGTCATCAATGGCCTCTACTTCAAACTTCGACTCCGGTCTCGATTCGATGCCCGTCAACAAGCCTCCTTTCTTTAATGGGGCTAACTATGCCTATTGAAAAAATAGGATGATGTACTTCATTCAAGCAAGTGACATGGGAACATGGAATGCCGTAGAAGAATGATACATCAAGCCTCTCACTCATCCAAGATTGTGGAGTGAAGAAGAGACAAGAATGTTCCAGCTCAACTCCAAAGCCATCCATATCATATTTTGTGCTCTTGGACTAGATTAATACGAAAGAGTTTCATTTTGTACAACCGCCAAAGAAATATGGGACAAACTTCGAGTCACTCATGAAGGTACCGATGAGGTAAAGAAATCTAAAATTTGTATTCTAACGCATAGCTATGAAAATTTCAGGATGAAACCAAATGAAGATATCAAAGCTATGACGGATATATTTTCAACGATTGTCAATGGTCTCAAATCATATGGAGAGATCATTTCAAATGAAAAGCTTATGAGGAAGTTAATCTACTCCCTTCCAAAATCGCGGCAATCAAAGAAGACGACAATCATCGAGTCTAAGGACCTAACGTCCTTAACTCTTGAAGAACTAATTGGTTCCCTTCTCACTCATGAAATGATGCTTGAAGATGAAGTGGACCTCGATAAGATTGACGAGACACCAAAGGAGAAGAAGAAGAAGAAAAACATTGGAATTGCTCTTAAATCCACAAAAGATGAGAGTGATTCGAATGACGATGATGATGACGAGGAAATGAAATTATTTTCCAAACGATTCAGAAAGTTGATAATGCCCAACCGAGGAAGAAAATTCAAACGTCATGAAGGCTTCAAAACTGAATCGAAGGAGAAAGACCCGATCATTTGCTATGAATGCAAAAAGCCAGGGCATGTCAAATATAATTGCCCACAATTGAAGAAAAAATGTCAATCAAAAAAGAAGCACAAGGCTCATGTAGCTACATGGAGCGATGAAGAAGGTTCCGATAAAGAGGAACAAGAAGTTGCAAACTTATGCTTGATGGCTATCGGGGAAGATTTTAAGGTAACCTCTAACTCATTCGATTTGGATGAATTATCTTATGATGAGTTATTAGAGGATTATAATGGGTTGGCTTCGGATTATAAGACTCTATTTTCAAAATACAAAAATGATATTTCAAAATTGAAAAACAAAATAGTCTTATATCCAAGACCAACAATGAGCTTGAAAGTAAGATCAAAGAATTGCAAATCAAAATTAATGATTTTGAAAAGAAAAATACTAATTTGCATAACTTACTTTCAAAAGTTCATGATGATCATCAAAAGAAGATTGATGATCTTAAAACTTCTTTTAATAAGGTTGGAACAAATTTTTTTTAAAAAAGGTGAGAATTCAAAATCCAACTTTGTTAAGAAAAGTTTTAGAAGCTACAATCATAGAAGTCCCCAACGTACCTTGAATGGTAAAATTTTTAGGAGTATATGGGTTCCTAAAGAATTCATTACTACTAAAAATAAGGATGTCATTCATAAATAGATACCAAAGGGGACAAGGATCTTAGAAACTAATGAATATGGACCCAAAAGAATTTGGGTACCAAAAATTAGAAATTAATCTATGTTTGTAGGAAAAGGAGCATTGCTACAAGGCACGGGAAACAAATCCAAATTCATGGTACCTTGATAGTGGATGCTCGAGACACATGACCGGAGACAAAAGTCGATTCATAGAGCTTAACGTCAAAAATGGAGGAGAAATGACTTTTGGTGATAATTCAAAAGGTCACATTGAAGGTATTGATACTATAGGTAATATCTCTTCCATACAAATTAAAAATGTATTATATTTGAATGGATTAAAGCATAATCTATTGAGTATTAGTCAATTATACGACAAGGGATTCAATGTCATGTTTGAAATTAATGGTTGTAAAGTCATTGACATTGCATCTAATCAGATTATGCTTGTTGGTCATAGAATAGGAAACATATACATGGTGCATTTAGACTCTATTGATATGACTAATTTGTGCCTAGTTGCTAAGGATGAACATGATAGTTGGTTATGGCATAGGAGACTAGGACATGCTAGTATGAGTGTTTTGCAACGGCTAATTCAAGGAGACTTAGTAAGAGGGTTGCCTAAGCTTAAATTTGATAATGATAAACTATGTGATGCTTGTGCTAAAGGAAAACAAATGCGAATTTCTTTTAAATCCATTAATGATGTGTCAACTAGTAGAGTATTACAATTGATCCATATAGATCTTTTTGGGCCAACTAGGACTACTAGCTTGGATGGAAAACAATATGCATTTGTCTTGGTAGATGATTATTCTAGATATACTTGGGTTCTATTCTTAAGTACTAAAGATGAAGCATTAGAAAATTTCATCACATTTTAAAAAGTAATCCAAAACGAAAAAGTTACTCTATCACTAGTGTTAGAAGTGATCATGGCACTGAATTTGAAAATCTTGGATTTAATGAGTTTTGTAATTCTAATGGTATTAGCCATAATTTTTCAACACCTAGAACCCCTCAAAAAATGGAGTTGTTGAGAGGAAAAATCGAACTTTAGAAGAAATGGCTAGAACCATGCTTTGTGAAAATAATTTGCCAAAATATTTTTGGGCGGAAGCCACAAATACCGCTTGTTATGTTGTAAATCGAGTAATGATTAGGCCAATTTTAAAGAAAACTCCATATGAAATTTTCAAAAATAAAGAGCCTAACATTAGCTATTTTCATCTTTTTGGATGTAAATGTTTTGTTTTAAACAACGGTAAAGAAAACCTTGGCAAATTTCATGCTAAAAGTGATGAAGGAATTTTTCTGGGTTATTCCTTAAATTCTAAATCTTATCGAGTATTTAATAAAATAAATTTAGTTGTAGAAGAGTCTATACATGTTTTTTTCGATGATAATCTCCTTCCGAGGAAGGATTCTTGTGTTAATAATGATGTAGGTATTATAAATACAAATGACGTTAGACATGAAGTTGGAGAATCATCATCAAAGGAAGAAACGAAAGATGAGGAAACTCATGATCCTCTTGAGAATCCAACCATTGAAGAAAGAGAAGTATCTTATCCAAGAGAGTACAACTATGTCAAGGATGGTGAGATTATAGGTGATCCATCTAAAGGGGTAACAACTCGATCTTCTCTTAGAAATATTTGTAATTATGTTGCATTTATTTCATGCATAGAGCCTAAGAATATTAAAGAAGCGTTAAATGATGAACATTGGATTATGGCTATGCAAGAAGAATTAAATCAATTTGAGAGAAGTAAAGTATGGACATTAGTTGAAAGGCCTAGTAATAAATCTACTATAGGTACTAGATGGGTATTTAGGAATAAGCTTGATGAAAGTGGTAATATAGTAATAAACAAGGCTAGACTTGTTGCTCAAGGGTATACTCAAGAAGAAGGACTAGACTATGATGAAACATACGCTCCCGTAGCTAGGATGGAAGCAATTAGAATGTTATTAGCATTTGCATGTTTCAATGAATTTAAATTATATCAAATGGATGTTAAAAGTGCATTTTAAAATGGTTTTATAAAAGAATAAGTGTATGTGGAACAACCTCCTGGTTTTGAAGATTTAAAATTTCCAAATCATGTTCTTAAATTGACAAAAGCGCTTTATGGTTTAAAACAAGCTCCTAGAGCTTGGTATGAAAGATTGTCAAACTTTTTAATTGAAAAAGGTTTTTCAAAAGGGAATGTTGACACTACATTGTTTTTAAAGTATAAAGGTAAAGATTTATTAGTAGTTCAAATTTATGTTGATGATATGATATTTGGTTCTACTAATGATGTTCTTTGCCAAGAATTTTCTAAGCTAATGCAAAGTGAGTTTGAGATGAGCATGATGGGGGAACTCTCATTTTTCTTGGGACTCTAAATCAAGCAAAGAAAAGATGGCTTCTTCATCAATCAAGCTAAGTACGTCAAAGATATGCTCAAGGAGTTTGGACTGGAAAATGGCAAGCCTCATAACACTCCAATGAGCTCTTCAATAAAGCTTCACTTAGATGAAGGAGGTAAATGTGTAGATGTTAAATTATATAGGTCAATGATTGGATCTTTACTTTATCTAACTGTAAGTAGACCGGACATTATGTTTAGCGTTTGTTTATGTGCTAGATTTCAATCATGCCCCAAGGAATCACATTTACTAGCTGTTAAGAGAATCTTTAGATACCTTAAGGACACTCCTAGTATAGGACTTTGGTACCCTAGAGACTCTAGCTTTAGCTTGCATGCCTTCTCAGATACGGATTATGGAGGATGCAAATTAGATAGGAAATGCACCTCCGGTACTTGCCAATTCCTTGGAAATATGCTGATTTTGTGGTTTTCTAAGAAACAAAATTATGTTGCATTATCTACCACTGAAGCGAAATACATTTCAGCCGGTAGTTGTTGTGCACAAGTTTTATGGATGAAACAACAACTTTTTGATTATGGAACTGAAGTAGGTACTATTCCTATCAAGTGTGACAATACTAGTGCTATTTGTCTCACTAAAAATCCCATCCAACACTCTAGAACTAAACATATTGAAATTAGACATCACTTCATTAGAGACCATGTCACTAAGGAAGATGTAGTTCTAGAATTTGTTGATACTTTGCACCAATTAGCGGATATTTTTACAAAACCCTTAGATAAGGAAAGATTTTGGACACTTAGGAGAGAATTAGGTTTAACTGACCTATCTTCACTTAGTTTTTAAAATAATTTTAGCACTTTTAAGAATAAATGAAAAATGCTTATAATAATAATTTTTTTATTCCATTCTTTGCTATTAGTTAGGAGGAGTTTATGTTCTTTGGTGAAAATTAATTTTATGTTCAAATAAAGTTTAAAGATTAATTTGATTGATTGAACATAATTAATTTTTGATATATGAGTTGCCAATACCACTAGAGCCAATTAATTTAGCATTTTGAGTGTTTAAAACGGATTTATGACAATTTTGTGCTTAATGCATCGATACACTTAACAGTGCACCAATGCATCCCTTTGAATGTGCATCGATACATCATCTGATGCACCGATGCACGCCCTTGAATGTGCATCGATGCACAAGAGCCATGCATCGATGCATCCGTCGGGTTTTGGGTTAAAATGCCTTATTTTCTTCATTTTTCTTAAACCCTAAAACTAAAAACTATCCCATCATTATTCTCTCTCTCACTCTAAATCCTACTCTTGCTCAAAATCATCGGAAAATCATCGGTTTCTTCGTGCTTTTCATCTTCAAAACCTGCTTATATCATTAAATCGTGCAAAACAACTCCTCATCCCTCTCAATCCGAATTTTCAAGGTAATATTTCAAAAACCTCTATTTTATTGATTTTTTATTTTAAAACTAGTTTTGATTAGTTCTAGGATGAACATTATATCGGGCATTGATTGTTTGTTGGTTTTAAACTAGATTTTACTACCAATTTCGTCAAAAACGAACAATTTTTCAAGATTTTTCTTTGAATTTCGAACTTAAAAAATTATAATTTCAAAAATTAGTAATATTTTTTTATTTAATTGTGTTGTTTTCATGAAAACTATATTATGATTATCAAATATTATTAAATAGTTTTCAAAACATGCCCATTAGGATATGGTTTAGGGAACCTTGAATTATTGAGGACTCATTTGAGTTTTGGGATTGATTGTGCATACATGTGTTTCAAATTGCAGGTGATATTCCTTATTCCGATTTCCTTTAATCATGTCAAATCCTAAACGACCTAGGTCATCTTCGAGTCGGTCAAACCAAAAACGTCATCCCGTTTCTCAATCTCCTAATCTCGTTCCTCCTCCACCTTCATCTTTATTAGGATCTTGTTTTAACATGCCTGAGCGTCGTAGAGACGAATTGTACTCTAGGTACAGAAACTCTTTCCAAACTTATAGAATCCGTGAAGAGCGTATTACTTCGTTTCAAGCCATGGTTGACATTGATTTCGAATACCTTCC
Source organism: Hibiscus syriacus (assembly GCF_006381635.1). NCBI lineage: Eukaryota > Viridiplantae > Streptophyta > Magnoliopsida > Malvales > Malvaceae > Hibiscus > Hibiscus syriacus. The sequence continues at coordinate 425,171 of NW_024062822.1, read as the reverse complement.
GATTCTTAAAGCTTGGAAGTTTGATAAATTGTTTAAGCTTAAACCTATCGTCTATCAACAATTGGTTCGCATTTTCTATTCCAAAGCAGTGTGTATTCAAAATAAAACTCAATGTGGAACTATAGCCATTATATCCTATCTTTTAGGCCAATATATTAATATTGACCCCGAGACTATAGCTTTCCGATTTGGGTTAGATGATAGTGGTGTATATAATGAGAGTGAAAATGTGGAATATCCCTATGGTCCAAACTAAAGTGTTAGTACTCTACGATCTCATCACGATCGTTTTCTCCATTTGATGATCTCTTGGTGGTTTAGACCATCCGGAGGTAGGTACTCCACACTTCGTGCTAGAGATTTATGGTGGATGTATTGTCTTAAAAATAAAATCAAAATAAATCTGCCCCACATTATATTCAGTCAACTAGTGGGCATCATAAACATTGTTCCTTCAAAACATGTTGAAACATTGATTTATGGATGTCTTCTTAGTAACCTCTTTATCAAACTTAGTCTAGACGTCTCTCTCGACAATCCTATCCCACTCCAAAATCAAATCAATCTCACATCCTTGAAGAAATCAGATTGGAAATTTGATGAGGTAACTGGTTTATGGGCTTTTAAACCCGGTAAACAAACTCCGGGAGCTAGTTCCTCAAGAGCTGCTCCTAGCTCCTCTCGTGCTCCTCCTCCTCCTCTGGCTTATGACGATGATCCTGAATTTCAACAACTTATGCAAGACATCGATGATCACATACCCGATGACGAGCCTGCACCGGAACCAGCTCCACAAGAAGATCAAATGCCTCCATATTTTGTTCGTTTTTGGAGACATTTGATTTACGGTAAGCGTCCATGGATTCGCGCTTCACATTCATTGAGTCTCAGCTCTCTACCTTGGGAGCTCGACAACAAGATATGAATGATCGTTTGGATGCACTTACGCTTGAGATGAGAGCTCGTTACCCTCCTCCTCCTTCCGATCCTTCGATGTATGAATAGACTTATCTTATTTTGATTGTTTTTGGGTTTGAACTTGAATTTAAATTGTTAAAATATTTTGGATTGTCTTTCTTTGATTGTTGGATATTTGTTTGATGGATATTTGAACTTTTATTTCATATATATTTTGGTTTGTTTCAATATATGCATCATTTATTTTTAGTTGAAATATAACCAATTTACCATTTCACATTTTATTATGAATATTGATTATGAACACTAATGGCTAACCTCTCTTTTGATTTTTTATCTTAGCAGCTTAAGCTATATTCAATTAAAATGTTTAATCAATTGGCTATGTTTTTCAAAGCCTTCAGTTTTTGAGTCTTTTTGATTTAACAAAAAAGGGGAGAAGTGTTAAGTGTTAAAAGTTTTAAAAGGGGAGAAGTGTTATATTAAGGGGGAGTAATTTGGAGTAATTTCAAAATTTTTTCAAAACTTATTTTCAAAGAAAATCTTAAAATTACTCAAGAGTTTTGTTATATCAAAAAGGGGGAGATTGTTGAAAACATTTTGATGTTTCGATATAACAAATTAAGTTAAATGAATTTTAAGATTTTTCAAATGATTTTCTAAAAGTATATTTGTTAAAACATTTTGATATTTCGATATAACAAATTAAGTTAAATGGATTTTAAGATTTTCCAAATGATTTTCTAAGTATATTCGATATAACTATTCGAATATCAAAACATTACTCCAAATATTTCAAAAATCATTTTTAATCCTTACTTAAGTGTAAAATTAAGTTTTAATCATAAAACAATTTCAAAATAATTTTACAAAGTATTTCGAACCAATTCAAAGCCAAAAATTCCAGATTGCTCAGAGGGAACCGATTCCCCCCCATAGGAGGAACCGATTCCCCCTGAATGGTTTGGCTCCGAGATTTCCAGAATGCTCAGAGGGAACCGATTCCCCCATAGGAGGAACCGATTCCCCCCTAAACAGTTTTGTTCCGAGAATTCCAGTATGCTCGGAGGGAACCGATCCCCCCCAAGGGGGTACCGATTCCCCCCTTGTACAACGGTCGAAATATTTGAATTTTACACTTAGGAACCGATTCCCTTCAAGGGGGAACCGATTCCCCCCACACACCAAGCTGTTTTATTAAATGGTTTCACACTAAAACAACTATAATATCTTCTCTAATCATTCCCAACGTTCAGAAGTGATCCAAGGTGTATTTAAGCAAGCTTAGAAGCCATTGATCAATAACAAGAAACATCAAGCAACTAGAATCAAGAGAGAATCAAAGAGAAAGCATCAAACCTCAAGTTTGAGCATTTCAAGCCTATTTTCATTCAATATTCATTTTGCTTTCAAGAACACTTTTTTTGTGCTCAATTGTATTCATCTTTGAGTGTTCTTTTCTTTGTTCTAGAATTGTGCAAACATCTTACCTTGTGAGGTTTTCTTGTAAGTTTGCAAATTTGTAATCTTCTCTTTGAGAAAAGAGTGTTCTCAAGAGTTGGGGTATACTCTTGAGGGAATTGTAAGGTTATCTCTTTGGCCTCAAAAGAAAGAACAAATTAGTGAATTTGTTGGAAAATCCTTAGTGTGGATAGCTAAGGTAGTGGACGTAGACTTTGTTTGAGAAAGTCGAACCACTGTAAATCGCTGTGCAATTACTTTCAATTTTCTGCAAAAGCTTCCACAAAATTTTTATTGCCAATTCACCCCCCTCTTGGCCAATTTTGTCATTCGATTAATTCAACAATTGGCATCAGAGCCTAACTCATTTGAAGGTTTAATCGCCTCTTGAGTCGATCCGGGAAGAGTTACATCGATTACCAAGTCATCAATGGCCTCCACTTCAAATTACGACTCCGGTCTCGATTCGATGCCCGTCAACAAGCCTCCTTTCTTCAATGGAGCTAACTACGCCTATTGGAAGAATAGAATGATGTACTTCATTCAAGCAAGTGACATGGGAGCATGGAATGCCGTAGAAGAAGGATATATTAAGTCTATCACTCATCCAAGGTTGTGGAGTGAAGGAGATACAAAAATGTTCCAGCTCAACTCCAAAGCCATCCATATTATCTTTTTTGCTCTTGGACCAGATGAATACGGAAGAGTTTCATCGTGTACAACCGCCAAAGAAATATGGGACAAGCTTCAAGTCACACATGAAGGTACCGATGAGGTAAAGAAATCAAAAATTAGTATTCTAACGCATAGCTATGAAAATTTCAGGATGAAACCAAATGAAGACATCAAAGCTATGACGGATAGATTTTCAACGATTGTCAATGGTCTCAAATCATATGGAGAGATCATCTCAAATGAAAAGCTTGTGAGGAAGTTAGTCTACTCCCTCCCAAAATCATGGCAATCAAAGAAGACGGCAATCATCGAGTCTAAGGACCTATCGTCTTTAACTCTTGAAGAACTTATCGGTTCACCCCTCACTCATGAGATGATGCTTGAAGATGAGGTGGACCTTGATAAAGTTGAAGAGACACCAAAGGAGAAGGATAAGAAGAAAAACATTGGAGTTGCTCTCAAATCCATAAAAGATGAGAGTGATTCTAATGATGATGATGATGACGAGGAAATGGCATTGTTTGCCAAACGGTTCAGAAAAATGATGAGACCTTACCGAGGAATAAAATTCAAACGAAATGAAGGCCTCAAAGATGAACCAAAATAGAAGGACCCGATCATTTGCTATGAATGCAAAAAACCAGGGCATGTCAAATATGATTGCCCACAATTGAAGAAGAAGGGTCAATCAAAGAATAAGCACAAGGCTCATGTGGCTACATGGAGCGATGAAGAAGGTTCCAATAAACAAGAACAAGAAGTAGCAAACTTGTGCTTAATGGCATTTGGGGAAGATTCTAAGGTAACCTCTAACTCATCTGATTTTGATGATTTATCTTATGATGAGCTATTAGAGGAATATAATGGGTTGGCTTCGGATTATGAGAAATTATTTTTAAAATACAAAAATGATGTTTCAAAGTTGAAAAATGAAAATAAACTCATATCCAAAACCAAAAATGATCTTGAAAGTAAAATCAAAGATTTGCAAATCAAACTAGAAGAGTTTGAAAAGAAAAATTTAGATTTGCAAAATTTACTTTCAAAGGTCAATGATGATCATCAAAAGAAAATTGATGATCTTAAAACTTCTTTTGATAAAGTTGGAACAAAACGTTTTGAAAAAGGAGAAAATTCAAAATCCAACTTTGTTAGAAAAGATTTTAGAAACTACAATCATAGAAATCCTCAACGAACCTTAAATGGTAAAATCTTTAGAAGTATATGGGTTCCTAAAGGACTTATTACTACTAAAGATAAAGATATCCTACACAAATGGATACCTAAGGGGACTAGGATTTTGGAAACTAATGAATATGGACCCAAAAGAATTTGGGTACCAAAAATCAAAAATTAATCTATGTTTGTAGGGAAAGGAGCATTGCTACAAGGCACGGGAAACAAATTCAAATTCATGGTACCTTGATAGTGGATGCTCAAGACATATGACCGGAGACAAAAGCCGGTTCATTGAGCTTAACGCCAAAAATGGAGGAGAAGTGACTTTTGGAGACAATTCAAAAGGTTACATTGAAGGTATTGGTACAATAGGTAATACCTCTTCCATACAAATTAAGAATGTTTTATATGTGAATGGATTAAAGCATAATCTATTGAGTATTAGTCAATTATACGATAAAGGATTCAATGTCTTATTTGAAATTAATGGTTGTAAAGTCATTGACATTGCTTCTAATCGGATTATGCTTGCTGGTCATAGAATAGGAAACATTTACATGGTGCATTTAGATTCTATTGATATGACTAATTTATGCCTAGTTGCTAAGGATGAGCATGATAGTTGGTTATGGCATAGGAGACTAGGTCATGCTAGTATGAGTGTTTTGCAACGGTTAATTCAAGGAGACTTAGTAAGAGGGTTGCCTAAGTTTAAATTTGATAATGATAAAATCTGTGATGCTTGTGCTAAAGGAAAACAAAAACGAGTTTTTTTTAAATCTATTAATGATGTATCAACTAGTAGAGTATTACAATTGATCCATTTAGATCTTTTTGGGCCAACTAGAACTACTAGCTTGGGAGGAAAACAATATGCATTTGTCTTGGTAGATGACTATTCTAGATACACTTGGGTTCTATTCTTAAGTACTAAAGATGAAGCATTAGAAAATTTCATCACATTTTCAAAAATAATCCAAAATGAAAAAGGTTACTCTATCACTAGTGTTAGAAGTGATCATGGAACTGAATTTGAAAATCTTGGATTTATTGAGTTTTGTAATTCTAATGGTATTAGCCACAATTTTTCAGCACCTAGAACCCCTCAACAAAATGGAGTTGTTGAGAGGAAAATCGAACTTTAGAAGAAATGGCTAGAACCATGCTTTGTGAAAATAATTTGCCAAAATATTTTTGGGCGGAAGCCACAAATACCGCTTGTTATGTTGTAAATCGAGTAATGATTAGGCCAATTTTAAAGAAAACTCCATATGAAATTCTCAAAAATAAAAAGCCTAACATTAGCTATTTTCATCCTTTTGGATGTAAATGTTTTGTTTTAAACAACGGTAAAGAAAATCTTGGTAAATTTGATGCTAAAAGTGATGAAGGAATTTTTCTGGGTTATTCCTTAAATTCTAAAGCTTATCGTGTATTTAATAAAAGAACTTTAGTTGTAGAAGAGTCTATACATGTTGTTTTCGATGATAATCCCCTTCCGAGGAAGGATTCTTTTGTTAATGATGATGTAGGTATTGTACAAGCAAATGACGTTAGACATGACGTTGGAGAATCATCATCAAAGGAAGAAACAAAAGATGAGGAAACTCATGATCCCCTCGAGAATCCAACCATTGAAGAAAGGGAAGTATCTTTTCCAAGAGAGTACAACTATGTCAAAGATGGTGAAATTATAGGTGATCCATCAAAAGGGGTAACTACTCGATCTTCTCTTAGAAATATCTGTAATTATGTTGCATTTATTTCATGCATAGAGCCTAAGAACATCAAAGAAGCATTAAAAGATGAACATTGGATTATGGCTATGCAAGAAGAATTAAATCAATTTGAGAGAAGTAAAGTATGGACATTAGTTGAAAGGCCTAGTAATAAATCTACTGTAGGTACTAGATGGGTTTTTAGAAATAAACTTGATGAAAGTGGTAATATAGTGAGGAACAAGGCTAGACTTGTTGCTCAAGGCTATACTCAAGAAGAAGGCATAGACTATGATGAAACATACGCTCCCGTAGCTAGGATGGAAGCAATTAGAATGTTATTAGCATTTGCATGTTTCAATGAATTTAAATTATATCAAATGGATGTTAAAAGTGCATTTTTAAATGGTTTTATAAAAGAAGAAGTGTACCCTTGGAAATATGTTGATTTCTTGGTTTTCAAAGAAACAAAATTGTGTTGCATTATCTACCACTGAAGCCGAATACATTTCAGCTGGTAGTTGTTGTGCACAAGTTTTATGGATGAAACAACAACTTTTTGATTATGGAATTGAAGTAGGTACTATTCCTATCAAGTGTGACAATACTAGTGCTATTTGTCTCACTAAAAATCCCATCCAATACTCTAGAACCAAACACATTGAAATAAGACATCACTTCATTAGAGACCATGTCACTAAGGAAGATGTAGTTCTAGAATTTGTTGATACTTTGCACCAATTAGCGGATATCTTTACAAAACCCTTAGATAAGGAAAGATTTTGGACACTTAGGAGAGAATTAGGTTTAACTGACCTATCTTCACTTAGTGTTTAAAATAATTTTAGCATTTTTAATAAATCTTGAAAAATGCTTATAATAATAATTTTTGATTGCATTCTTGCTATTAGTTAGGGGGAGTTTATAATTCTTAGTGAAAATTAATTTTATGTTCAAAAATCGATTAAAGATTAATTTAATTGTTTGAACATGATTATTTTTCAATATATGGGTTGCCAATACCACTAAAGAAGATTAATTTAGCATTTTGGATGTTTAAAATCGGATTTTAGCATTTTTGTGCAGAGGGAATCGACCCCCCCATGAGGGAACCGATTCCCCCTTTGAAGGGGAACCGATTCCCCCCACAGGGGAATCGATACCCCCTGGGGTTCTGTTAAAATCGGGCAGAACACCCCAAAATTCCCAAAACCCTTATATTTTCTTCAAACCGTTTCTCACCCTCCTCAAACACTCAAATCTCCTTTCTTGCCTCAAATCATCGATATTAATCGGAATTCGAATCAAATATCATCTTCTAAACCTGTTGGAATCATTAAAATCGTGCAAACAACATCTAAATCCCCTCAATCTTCATCTTTCAAGGTAAATTTTTCTAAACTCTTTATTTCATTATTTTTGAACATAGGATTAGTTTCAATTAGTTCTAGGTTGAAATAGTGATCGGGCATTGATTATTTAGTGATTAGAAACTAGATGTTACAACTAATTTCATCAAAAACACAAGAATTTTTCAATTTTTTTTTAAATTTTCGAAAAAAAATGTTATTTTTCAAATTATTGTGTTTTGATTAAATTATTTTGTTGTTATGAAAAACTATACATATATATTTTTTCTCAAAACCATATTTTTCAAAAGTTTTTCAAAAACTTTGCCCATTAGGATTGATTTAGAGAATTTTGAAATATTGAGGACTCATTTGAGTTTTGGGATTAATTGAATTGCATACATTTGTTTTTAAAATTGTAGGTTATCAATTCTATTCCGATTTCCTAAACCATGTCCAATCCTAAACGTCCTAGGTCTTCATCTAGTCGTTCTAGTCGTCAAAATCCACCTTCAAATCCTCCTCCTATCCCTCAAAATCCTATTCCAAATCTTGATCCTAACTTGACTATCCAAAATTCTTGTTTCAATCAACCGGGTCCTAAAGATTATCGTTATTGGTTTTACCAATATTTTGACTCGTATAAGATTAGGGAAGAACGTATCCCATCTCTTCAAACTATGGTTGACATTAACTTTAAATATCTCCCTATCTTGCACGAATGGAAATTTGATAAACTTTTCGAACTTGAACCCATTGTCTATCATCAACTTGTTCGTATCTTCTACTGTAATACCGTTTGTATCAAAAATCGTGACAAAACCAAAACCATAGGAGTGCGTTCCTACCTCCTAGGTCAATATTTCCATCTTGATCCGGATTACATAGCCAATGCCTTAGGCTTGGATAATGAAGGTTTATCAAACGAAAAACAAGTTTTAGGCTCACGATATAAACGGAATGATAGTGCAAGTGTTTTAGATCTCCATGAGCGTTTTCTTCATCTTATGATCACTTGGTGGTTTCGACCATCCGGGGTCGTTATTCTACTCTTAGAGCTTTAGACCTTTGGTGGTTGCATTGTTTTGAAAACAATATAAAAATAAACCTTTCCGAGATTATCTTTGCTGAGATCGTTGAAACCGTTAACTTAGTGCCAAATAAGAAACTCTGTTCTTCACTAGTTTACGGTTGTATCCTTAGTAATCTCTTTTCTAAAGCCGAACTCTGAGTTGGTCTAGATGCCTCATTTCCTCTTAAGAAACAAATCAATCTTCTTTCTTTAACAAGAGCGGGATGGGTCAAAAATAAGGAAACCGGTGCATGGGTTCGATCTTCTACTCCGGGAGCTAGTTCTTCACAAGCTCCACCCGAAGCTGACGAAGATCCGAGTTTGAACAATTAATGAGGGATATCGATGAAGCTGAAGAAGAACCTGAACAACCCGAGGAGCAAGCACAACAAACGCATCAAATGCCTCCATATTTTCAATCCTTTATGGAGACATTCGATTTCCGATACGCTACCATGGACTCGCGCTTTACCTCTATAGAGTCTCATTTATCCACAATGGGAGCTCAACAATTAGAGATTCTTCGGGAGATGCGTGCAAACAATGAATCAACCAACGCTCGTATCAATGAACTCACACACGAGATGGCCGCTATGCGAGCCCGTTTTCCTCCTACCGATCCGGATGTTTGATTATGTGTTTAGTTTTAAAACTTTGAACAAAAAGAATATTGTTTCAACATTTTGGATATTTTGGATTGTTTGATTTTTTGGATTATTGGATTTTGGATTTATGAATGGTGTGAACTTATATGTTTGGTGTTTTATTCATTTTTGCATCATTTACATCATCATTAGCAATATGACCAATTTTGCCATATCACATTATTTATGAATATTGATTTATGAAACTAATGGCTAACCTCTCTTTTGATTGTGATCTTAGCAGCTTAAGCTTATAATTAATAAATCAATTGGTTAAATGATTTCAAAACCTTGTTTTACAATGTCTTTTTGATTTAACAAAAAGGGGGAGAAGAATAAGTGTTAAATGTTTTACTTGATAAATTGAAGAAGTGTTAAAGTAAGGGGGAGTAATTTCAAAACTTGATTTCAAAAATCTTAAAATTACTAAAATGTTTTGTTATATCAAAAAGGGGGAGATTGTTGAAACATTTTGATATTTCGATATAACAAATTAAGTTAAATGGATTTTAAGATTTTCCAAATGATTTTCTAAGTATATTCGATATAACTATTCGAATATCAAAACATTACTCCAAATATTTCAAAAATCATTTTTAATCCTTACTTAAGTGTAAAATTAAGTTTTAATCATAAAATAATTTCAAAATAATTTTACAAAGTATTTCGAACCAATTCAAAGCCAAAAATTCCAGATTGCTCAGAGGGAACCGATTCCCCCCCATAGGAGGAACCGATTCCCCCTGAATGGTTTGGCTCCGAGATTTCCAGAATGCTCGGAGGGAACCGATTCCCCCATAGGAGGAAAGGATTCCCCCCTAAACAGTTTTGTTCTGAGAATTCCAGTATGCTCGGAGGGAACCGATCCCCCCAAGGGGGTACCGATTCCCCCCCCCTTGTACAACGGTCGAAATATTTGAATTTTACACTTAGGAACTGATTCCCTTCAAGGGGGAACCGATTACCCCCACACACCAAGCTATTTTATTAAATGTTTTCACACTAAAACGGCTATAATATCTTCTCTAATCATCCCCAATGTTCAGAAGTGATCCAAGGTGTATTTAAGCAAGCTTAGAAGCCATTGATCAATAACAAGAAACATCAAGCAACTAGAATCAAGAGAGAATCAAAGAGAAAGCATCAAACCTCAAGTTTGAGCATTTCAAGCCTATTTTCATTCAATATTCATTTTGCTTTCAAGAACACTTTTTTTGTGCTCAATTGTATTCATCTTTGAGTGTTCTTTTCTTTGTTCTAGAATTGTGCAAACATCTTACCTTGTGAGGTTTTCTTGTAAGTTTGCAAATTTGTAATCTTCTCTTTGAGAAAAGAGTGTTCTCAAGAGTTGGGGTATACTCTTGAGGGAATTGTAAGGTTATCTCTTTGGCCTCAAAAGAAAGAACAAATTAGTGAATTTGTTGGAAAATCCTTAGTGTTGATAGCTAAGGTAGTGGACGTAGACTTTGTTTGAGAAAGTCGAACCACTGTAAATCGCTGTGCAATTACTTTCAATTTTCTGCAAAAGCTTCCACAAAATTTTTATTGCCAATTCACCCCCTCTTGGCCAATTTTGTCATTCGATTAACTCAACAATATTCGATTTAATTACTCGAATATCAAGCTATTACTCAAAGTCTTTCAAGATCAATTTTAAACCTTACTAAATGTGTAAATTTGTGTTTTATACTTAAACTATTTTTAAACAAATTTTCACAAAGTATTTTGAACCAAAATCAAGCCTAAAATCAATTTTTCAAGGGCATGCATCGATGCATCAATTAATTTATTGAACATCAAATGCATTTTATGCATCGATGCACATACCATGCATCGTTGCACTCAGTGCATTTGATGCACCGATGCACTCAGTGCATTTGATGCACCGATGCACTAAGGGTCCAACGGTCAAAATATTTGAATTTTACACTAATGCACCGATGCACCATGGGTATGCATCGATGCACTGACGCTCCCAACTGATTTTATTAATTGTTTTCACACTTAAATGACTATATTGACTCCACTAAGCATCCCCAACGTTCAGAATCATTTGAAGGTATATTTAAACAAGCTTAGAAGCCATTGATCAAGAACAAGAAATATCAAGCAACTAGAATCAAGAGAGAATCAAAGAGAAAGCATCAAACCTCAAGTTTGAGCATTTCAAACCTATTTTTCATTCAATATTCATTTTGCTTTCAAGAACACTTATTGTGCTCAATTATATTTATTATTGAGTGTTCTTTCTTTATTCTAGAATTGTGCAAACATCTTACCTTGTGAGGTTTTCTTGTAAGTTTGCGAAATTTGTAATATTCTCTTTGAGAAAGAGTGTTCTCAAGAATTGAGGTATAATTTTTGAGGGAGTTGTAAGGTTATCTCTTTGGCCTCAAAAGAAAGAACAAATTAGTGAATTTGTTAGAAAATCCTTAGTGTGGATAGCTAAGGTAGTGGACGTAGACTTTGTTGAGAAAGTCGAACCACTATAAATCGCTGTGCAATTACTTTCAATTTTCTGCAAAAGCTTCTACCAAAATTTTAATTGCCAATTCACCCCCCTCTTGGCCTATTCCATCGATCGATTAACTCAACATACCTCTAAACCTTATTTTTGATCAATGAGTAATCAGGTATCTTCTAATTCAACAGGGATATCACGATGATTTTTTCTTGTTGATGATAATCTATTTAATATAAAAGCATATTTCGTTCTATAGTTAAAAAATATTTATAAATAAATTCAGTATTGAAATTACCTTAATAAAAACGGGAATACAAATGACTCATTCACGATTAGACATAAAAAAGACATATGATACGACGCCCACGATAAGAGAAAAAGGAGACATCCACCAATAGTAGTTTTACTATAAGGGTAAATTATATCGTTCATCGCCGAACTATACTCTCTCTCATTTTTTTATCACCCAACTTTCAATTTTTTATTTTGCTCACTAATCTTTACAAATTGAATCAGTTTGCTCACTCCCTTGTTTTCTCTCTAACGGTTGATGATGTGATCTTTTTTTATTATTTATAATATATAATAATTGAGAAAATAACATAGAACTAGTGGTCGGATGCCACCACTGGCCATTTTCGACCATCGTAAATGGTGGTCGTTCGATCCCAAATTTTATGGGTCGTTTCACCTCGACATCGAGATTAAAAGTGAGGGAACTCAAACATTTCAGTCGAGATTTACGGGTTTTGGGAATTTTTTTGGTAAAATAACCACCATATTCGAACTTAGAGGGTCGAGATGAATAGACCCATGAAATTTGAGATCGAATGACCACCATCAATGACGGTGGATGGTAGCCTGAAATGAAAATGGCATGGTGGCCAGTGAAGAGAAAATGGAGACGAAAAGGAAAATCGGTAAATTACACAATTCCTCACTGAATTTTACCCTCTTTCTTATTTTACTCACCGAACTTTCAATATATAATTCAAAGCAAGGTCGTTTAGGTGTATATTTGAGTTTTTCAAAACGACGTAATTTTGATGTTTGTGCCACGTAATAACGTCATTAAATAGTTAACGACAGAGTGAGCAAAATGACTCAATCTGTAAAGTTCAATGAGCAAAATAGAAAAATTGAAAGTTGGGTGAGGAAAATATGAGAAAAAAGTACAGTTTAGTGAGGAATAGTGTAATCTACCCTTACTATAATTTGTTGACCAACACATTTCTCTAACAGAAATCCCAAAATTGTGGACCCCTAACTCAACGTGTCGGCTACTTCAAAATCAATGAGGTGACACAACCACATACAATGAACTTGGTTACAAGATTTGTCGGGTATCAAGATGCTTCCTATGATTTGTAATATATATGTCTGAGTAAATAATTTTGCTTCATCCCCAAAATAATTTTCGTTCAATTCTTGAAAAGTGGATTGCAACCATGTTAACGTTATTCGGCCACCATTGAACTTTATCGGGGAAACTCTAAGATACTTCATGCACAAAGAACACCAATCACCATTAGCCACACCAAAAAATAACAGTTCCATCTACCAGAAGCCCCAATGCATTGAAACATCCTCCAGTGTAATGGTGCACTCCCTATATGAAAGATGAAATATGTGTCTCTATGGTCTCCACCTCTCGATTAATGTAGAAATGAGGGTGGTTTCAAGTTTACAGCCTCCAACAATTTTGGCTATGTAACCAAATTTGGCCTCGGATAAATACCTCTAGATACAACGCAATGTGTTCATCTTATTGTTACGAATAAACACTTCTAGTATACAATCATTTTCCTAATTAATAAATATTCTACAAATTAAAATTTGAAATAATTAAAAATTTATTGAAGTAAATAAATTAATAAAATTTTAAAATAATATAATTTAATATTTTTATCATATCGAAAAAATAACTCAAAATATGATTTGCATCTGACTGCAGCATCTCACATTCCATTTTATAACTACAAAAACTAAAAAAAATTAGTAATTACAATTAATTAATAAAATAATAAAATATTTTAAAAAATACATATTAAAGGAATACAAACAAATTTATACCTTTAAAAATATTTCCTGATAACCAACCAACTTAAAAGAAACTATAAAGAGACATATGAGATATTAGGGAGGATGATATAATTTTTTGGTGTGATTACCTTAAAGATGGAGAGTGCTTTACATAGGTGAGGGGGAGAGGGTTTAGGCGGATAATATGGGCGAGAATTAGCGACAATAGGAATGAGGGATGAAAGACGTGCCTCTCAACTAGTGCGAAAATCTCGTGAAGGCGCAATTCTTACAACGTGCCTTCCTATATGTGCGTGCCAAATTAGCCTAAAGAATTTGTCCTGAAACGCATCTTCGTGCCAAATCACACAACGCGCCATCCCATTCCTTATTTTGTCATAAAGTGCGCTAGTTTGGCACATAATAAAAAAAAGTGTCAAATTGTTGTTTTTTATTTTATTTTATTTTTTTGAGTGATTTTTGAACAAAATTGCCCGATCCTTTCCCACCTTAGCTTGCATCCGTATCGCCCTTGTTTGGGTTGGTAGGTGACCTTTTTGGCATCGGTGTACAACACTGAAGCTAAATTTGTCATTTTTGATACATTTGATAATTCTACTTTAATAATTTTGTTAATATAAACCTGATTCAATTTAATTTCATCCTACAATTATAATAAATTTTAAGATATATGAAGTATTTAAATTCTTGAAAAGTTAATTAAAATTTTAGTTTTGCATTTGATTGAACTTTTAAATTAATAAATTAAATCAATTAAGTCATCCGATCAAAATAAATTTTAGTTACCTATTGCAACAAAATAATACTTTAAGTACTTATTTTGACAAAAAAATAATTTTAGATCCTTATTGTTACAAAAAAATTATTTTTGGTACTTAAATGAAAAAGTTTATATACTTTAGGTACTTACTTGTGAGATAAGCCTATTTTAAACCTAAAATAAGAGTTAATTGCAAAAGCATCCTCAAATTATGACTCTTATTCTATACCAATCCCTAAACTTTTAAATAATTCAATTTCATCCCTAAACTATGACTATTTTTTCTAAATTAATCCTCAAACTTTTGAAGATTTCATTTTCATCCTCAAACTATGATCTTAATTCTAAATCGGCCCCAAACTTTTTAAAGCATCCTTTGTTAATAAAATCGTTAGACCCAATTATATTTTTATATTTTTGAAAAAAAAATTGAAGTTAAATTATGCTTGGAACTAATTACATATTTAGATAAATGTGGGGATGAAATTGGAATATTCAAAAGTTTGGGTACCAATCTAGAATGAGGGTCATAGTTTGGCGATTACATTGGAACATTTAAAAGTTTAAGGACTAATTTAAAACAAAAGTCATAGTTTGAGGATGAAATTGGAATATTCAAAAGTTTAAGAACTAATTTAAAATGAGAATCATAGTTTGAGAACATATAATGCAATTAACTCCTAAAATAATCTTAATATAAATACTCCCTCCATCTCATAATTTGTGTATCATATTGATTATACACATAGTTTTAGGAGATAAATTTGACAAATTTATTTTGATATGTGTACAAAAGTGGGACATATAAGGACAAAAAATGTAAGTATTGTTGTTTGTTGACTTTTCTAATAAAATATTTTAGATGGGATAAATTTAAAATCTAAAAGAGACTTATTTAATAGGACCTAGGGAATGTTCTAAAACGACTTTAACATGATGTGTGGAGTTAATTTAAACAAATAATTAATTTTACGGTATTACTAATCGCAGTACACGGACGGTAATAGAGTTTACAATTGGAGTTAGACGTGTGGTGGTTCTTCTATTCCACAACTTTGCTTTTCTTGTTTCTTCAACTACGACTCCATTGTCATTAACCTTTTCTTTTCTCCCTCCCTTTTCCTCGTACAAAGGATTGGTGACGATGCCAGGTGCTGCATCACAAGCCCAATCGAAATCCGACAACGAGCCACGTGTGCTCGAGAATTGCTTCATCATCCCAAGTGAAAGAACCCTCGTAGCTTCTGCAATCTTCGCCTGGGAATCGGAAACACTAGCTTTATCACCACGCTTTGTCTCTTTAATTAATGCCCCTTTATTCTCCACTTCTTCTGCAACTATTGCTTGCGGTGGAGGCGAGGCAGAGGCCACCTTAGATTTGGTAGCACCTTGTTTTTTCTTTTTCTTTTTGCTTTTGATTTGTCCCATGCACGAAACTTTTGGCAACGCTGGCTCACGTGCATCGAAGCTTCCATTCTTGGACTTCCTCGGAGCGTCCTTCGGAATCAAGGATACGACGATGGTAGAACTGGAGGACGAAGATGCTTTACCCACGGGGCTTATTGGTGGGCTTACCTGGGAACTTAGTACAGATGACAATGCTGCTTTTGGCAGAAAGGCCGACGGGATCTTCTTGTGTTTCGTTACCAGTTTCTCCATCTCGGGTCAGACGCTCAAAACAGGTGGCTTGTTTGATGTAAAAGTGGTAAGAGGATGGGTTCAAAAAGAAGTTTCGTGCCGGCAACTACTTTGCAGATTTGGTAGTAAGAATCATCACGGACGGCCGAAGAGGCTAAGACCATTCGTTACAATCAAAAGCGCATTGACATTTTCTAGATGATGAAACTAGCTTAGCGTGTTGATGTTATGCAAATTACAATAGTATAAAGACTTTTAATTTTATTCATTCAGTTATACCACTACAAACAAAAACTCTTAATGCTATTTTGGTAATGGCCATATTCCCTAGAGATGTGAACAAACGCTATGGTACTAGTTTCACGTTGTTATTGAATCTAGCATGGTACTTGGGCTCAAGTTTAGTGATGTTCTCTTTTAATTATTTATTATTATAATTTCATTTAATTTTAAAATAAATAAATGTTACATGTAATAGACAATGGTTTAACGAATTTTTTTGAACCCTAATCAAACAACATCTCAATTACTTTACATCTAACACATTAATTAACTTTAGTAATTAAAAGCAGTATTGTTCTCTTTAGAATTAGTGGATTCGAACAATTGTGTTTACAGAACGTGTTGTTCATTATTTAAAAGAATTTGTTCATAAATTTAGCAAATTTTATTAATTTTCCTATCAATAAATCAGTTTTGCAATCTTATTAAATCTTTACACATACATATGCGTGTAAGAGAAAAAGACAAATAATTTCCAATTGAATCCATCTTATAAGGAAGAGCTATTCACGAACATGTCATGTTGACCATTTGATAAGGAAGAATACAAAGAGTGGCCAATTCCCAAGCTTATAATCAAGAGAAAATAACCTCAGTGACCAAAAATGCCTTATAATATACGAATTTAACCAACTTTTTTTGGATTTGCCAAAATGACCAACAAATTCGCAACGCGAATTCTAATTTCGCAACCCAGTTTCTAATTTCGCAACGCGAATATGTAAATCGCATTGCGATTTTCCAAATTCGCAACGCGAAAGTCAAATTCGTAACGTGAATTTGTAAATCGCAACACAGAAGTCAAATTCGCAACACGATAGTCAAATTCGCAACGCGAAAGTCAAATGTTTTTACGCGAAACACAATATTAATTTCGCAACACAAATATAAACAATATTATCACAAATCATCTCTAACCTAAAACCCTAAAGCACAACTCAATCACATCTCCATCTCTCACTCTCTACAGTGACATCCATCCCCATCTCCGACAAAATACATCCCCATTTCCAACGAAATCTGTCTATCTCCATCTCTCAGATCAACCCTCACAACCATTCACGGTCAAAAATGGAAAATCAACCACCGAGGGTTAGTTTTTTTAATCTCTTATTTTTATTTTGAAATTTTTGTATTATTATTAGATTAACCATTTCACTGAGATTGTTAAATTCATTCGGTTGCTGCCAATACTGCTAAATTGTTTAGTCTTTAACCCTGTAAAGTTAGTATTTGTCTTTGTTTTGTCTTTTTGTTGAAGAAACCCTAAATTGCAACACCAAATTCACAACACGAAAATGAAAATCACAACGCGAAACTAAAATCGCGTTGCGATTTTCATTTTCGCGTTGCGAATTTAAGTTTAAGAAACTTCTTTTATTCGCCAAATTGAAACTTGAATGAATTGTATTACTTCAACAAAAAAAAAAGAAAAATACTAATTTCACAGTGTTGCTAATTTAAGTTTCAAGAATAAACTACTACTCTTTATATTGTCCTTGAACCTGCACTAAACCTATATGTTATCCTTTTAAATGTTTATATAAGTTCTTACTTCTGGAATGTTATCTGATGCATTTTGTGAACTATGATGGAATAATGACTTGGGTGAATACCGTGCTAGTTTGAAACATATTTGGCTTTGTTTTCACTGTTTAATATCATGTCTGTTTATAGTGTATAATTTGTAGTTTTTGGTATATCTAACTTGGTATGTTTATTGTTTTTGTAGAAATTTTTTTCGGCTGCATTAACCTTAAGGAATAAATTAAGCCTAGCCACTAAAATTGCGTCGACGCTTACACCTCTACAAAGAAAATTGTTTGAGGATACTTGCTTCGGGCCATGGCTGAAAGTGCAACATACGGGTGGAGATGCTATGTTGACACATTTGTTTCTTCAGACCATGACTAACGATCTACCCGAGGGGGTACAACGTGGTGATGAGGAGATATGGTTTCATTTTCCTCCGGCACCGGCGTATACTTATTTTGGGCGGGAGGAGTTTTACTTAATCACCGGTCTACGCTTTGGACACGATGATGTAGGTCAGCACACTAGTCATATCGTCCACCCATCATGGTTATATCGGGTTTTTCCTGAGCTGGCAAAGTCGAAGCCGAGTATACACGTCGACGACTTGAAGAGATTATTTGATAAAGATGGTTTTACTTGGATTGATGACCTTGATGTTGTCCGAGTATGCCATTTATTACTTTTACATGCTGGCTTTTTAAGCAAAGAGGGCAGACAACCAATCTCTGAGGACCTAATATTATTGGTAGAGGACCTAAATGCATGGAACCTGTTTCTGTAGGGTTCATATCTATGGAAAGCTACCTGAAAGAAGTTGTCGTCTGCCTTTGAGGACCGAAGAAGTTTGTGGGGCGATGGTTCTAAATACACTTTGACAGGCTTTACTTGGGCCTTTAAGGTAAGAATTTCTATATTATAATGTTTCCAAAATTATAATTAATTATTTAACAATTACTAATGTTTGTGTATTATATTGTTTGTAGATTATATTGTTTGTATATTTGGATATTTAAGGCTTTCCCCAGCATGCGAACATATGCGATAAAAAGATCAAATGATATTCCTAGGGCTATTACCTGGAAGAGGATCCGCATGTTGGATTGGGAAGAGTTACTCCCATATACGACGATGAATGATGTAAGTTAACACAAAAATAATATCATATAAACAAGTTATTACTAGTACAAGTTTAACTTTGTTTGAGCTTTTATATTGTTAGGTGGCCAACTATCCATTACAGAGGCTGACACCCACAGAGGCTGAGCTTGCCACTGATTGGTGGCAAGCTAGTAAGCGGTTTTTTTTATTGGACGGATGATGAGCACCCCCCACCTCGAGAGCCATTACCTGATCGGGCCGATTCTACAGCTCGACACCCGGAGCCATCACCTGATCGAGCCTTTTCTCCACCTCCACCATCACCTATTCCATCACATCATCGAGCCTCTTCTCCACCATCACCTCATGATAGGCAATCGACAAAGAGGCCATGACATTTATCTCCCTATTCTCCACCTCCACGGGATGAGTTAGAGGAATTACGTGATGAGGTCGGTACTTTGCGTCATGAGGTCGGTACTTTACGTGAAGATAATAGTGCATGACATGATGAGGTTCGATCTTTACATGGTGAGGTGGAGTTTTTACACGATGACAATGGTGCGCTACGCGGTGAGGTATCTACCTTACGTGATGAGGTTGCCGCTCTACGCGAGATTGTTTCATTGTTGCAGAATGAGGTTAATATTCTACGCAATGAGGTAAATTTATTTAATAATATACTAAAAATGCAAATAAATTTTTTTCAGCATTATTTATTTATTTATTTATTTATTTATTTATTTAATGATTTATATATTAATTTATTTTCAGCGGCCCGATAAGGTAGATGCTTTACGTCGGGTTTTTCTTGCACGACGGGGTTCACGCATCAGACGTCGTGCACGTGCCATTACGTCTCCGTTCACTCCACTAGTGCTAAGACTCCGTAAGAATAAGCTCGATGCACCTATCATCATTCAAGAGGCACCTCCTATCGTTCAAGAGGCCACTCTCATCATCAAAGAAGCCCCTCCCACCGTTCAAGAGGCCCATGTCATCGTTCAAGTAGTCCTGTCCACCGTTTAAGAGCCCGATTCATTTGGTATCATATGTCGACATATTGATAAACCCCCTCCCGTGCCCGATATGATGGATGTGTGTTGGCTTTCGTATGAGTTACCGGCCAGTACCATTCCTTAGCAAGAGATAGAAACACTACCAAACATAATTACGGATAATACCCTTTGGGCTAAGACCGCAGTTGATTTTTATCTACATGAGCGGAGCAAGGGGTGTTATTCTGACCTATGCCAAATCGACGATGCTATTCATTTGTTTCTTGATCGGTCTTGGTGGGGTATTTTATTAGGGGTTGAAGATAATGGCTACCTCGAAGGGGGGGTAAGTATTATATTCTTCTTATATTACATTTTGATTAATTGTTTTTAAATTATTAATAAATTCACTAATATATTTATTTTTTTATAAAACATCATATTGATGCATGGGTGTCACGTCTTCTAATAATAAGGAAATTGAAGAAAAGAGGTACTCGATGGACTATTATGCCAACGTCTTTTCACGCAGCTCACTTGAAGGATCAGAGAGATGCTTCATATAAGTTGGCTAATGGAAAAGCTAAACTTTATCTTGCGTGGTGGGAGGTCGATAAGGTTAGTATTTATTTTTTGAATATTTTAAAGGTTTTCATAAATTTTATTTGATGTGAACAATTATTTATGATTGCAGGTGTTTATCCCTATTTTGGAACATTGTCATTGGCTTCTCGTCGAGCTTCAGCTCCCATCCCTGAAGACAATGGTATATGACAGCATGTTGAATTGCATACCATTGTCTGATTTGAGAGATATTATTACAAAGATATGGAGCGATCATTTGGCTAAATACTTGAATGCGATTGATTATTGGACAAATTCTGGAAACAAGAAGCCAAAGAAGTTCAAAATTACAATGATCAGAGACGAGACTGCGCCACAACAAACGCAGGGAGTCAGAGGGGATTGTGGTCCTCTTGTATGCTTGTGCTTGGAACGTTTGACGACAGGAAGTATACAGTATCTACCTCCCACAGATAGAGATAGAGCTGCAGTAGGCTTGTGGTTTTGGCATTATATGGCCAGATCGATATATATGACACGCTGCCTACCTGTATCCGCGTGCTGAAAGTTGTACATAAACAATTGGTAAGTTTGAGCAAGTGTTAACATATATACTCTTTAATTGGTTTGAAAATATTTGGTTAAGTACCAAGAATTCAGTAATTTGCTGTTTGTTGGTTTTAGATGTGTAGAAAGTGTTGTTTGAGCAAATGTTTGGTTTCTGCAGGTTAATCCTGAAGTGAGCTGCGTGAAAAGTATTTGTGCATAAATAACAGTATGGGGTACACTTTTTTTTTCTTTTTTAATTGAATTTTACATTGAAAGTTGATTTGTTTAATTGATGAGGAAATAAGATTTATTTTTTGATTAATTGATTTGTAAAAGTTGATTTGTTTAATTTGATTTGTAAATAAGAATTATTTTTTTGCTTGTTTAATTGATTTGTAAAAGTTGATTTGTTGTTTCTAAAAAATTCAATCTGCATTATGTTTGAAGGCAAAAACGACCTGTTGAAGGTACAAATTCGCAACGCGAAAGTCAAATTCGCAACACGATTTTCGGTTTGCGAATTTGACTTTCGCGTTGATCGCAACATACAACATCAAGGTATATACAACATCAAACACATTCCAAGCTATAAATACAAGCTAAGGACACTTGAAGAAGCAAGAGAACAACTATCCAAAAAATCAAACACAAGAGAAAATCCCAACATGAAAACAACTGAACAGATCATATCAATGTTCAAACTCAAGTTGTAGATTTTGATTTCCTTTTGCTTGGCACCATATAAGATTTGGATTTTGATTTTCTTTTCCTTGGCACCATATGAGCTTTGGATTTTGATGAGCATCAGAAGCATTTCAGACTTATGATTTGGGTGGTACTCAGAAGCAATTCAGACTTATTATTTTTGTTATTATTACAAGTTGTAGCCCTCAATTATCGAGATTTTTAGTTTCCATTTGTTGCATTTCTCGTATACCACCCAGATCATACGCCCGAAACATTTCTGACGCTTTAAAGTTGACCAAAAAATACGATGGTCTGGATTTCCCTCGTGTTTAAAGTTGAAAAAAAAACAATGGAAATTTGGAATAATCAATGATAACATGTATATTGGCTTGGGCTAATATTTATAGTGGAGCCAAAATTTATATTGAAATTCAAACTCAAATTGAAATTGAAATTCAAACTCCAATTACATATGAAATGAATTTGAAATGCAGTGTTAAATTGAACATGGAAATTGCATAATTGATTCATACTGTTCAAGTAACATGCTTTATGAACCATCAATCTAAAAGACAATATTGATTGAGTTTAAAGCTGAGTTGTGAGTTGATGGGGTTGTCACACTTGTCACATGGTTGGAATAAAGTACTCACATGGAAGAGATAGATTGTTTTGTTATACACAGCCTATCTCATCTGAATGAAAATATACATACAATATAATCAAACCAAAACATATATACACAACAAATTTATACATAACAATGTTCAAATAATGTACCCATAAAAATGAAATTAATCCGATGAAAAAGAGTTATTTTTAACGAAGTTCGGAACATTATTTTTTCAAATAATGTACCCATAACAATGTTCAAATAATGTACCCACAACAATGTTTAATTGATTTGTTGTTTAATTTTCAATCTGCATTATGTTGAAGGTAAAAAAGACATGTTGAAGGTAAATTCGCAACGCGAAATAAGCGTTGCGATAGTCAAATTCGCAACGCTTATTTCGCGTTGCGAATTTGACTTTCGCGTTGATCGCAACATACAACATCAAGGTATATACAACATCAAACACATTCCAAGCTATAAATACAAGCTAAGGACACTTGAAGAAGTAAGAGAACAACTATCCAAGCAATCAAACACAAGAGAAAATCCCAACATGATAACAACTGAACAGATCATAGCAATGTTCAAACTCAAGTTACTAATGAATGTCTAACTGAAAATGTATGCATTCACACATAAAATACACATAATACAACGTTTGCATTTAAAAATCACCTAAGTTAATAAGTCCAAAAAGGTAAAGCCGATTGGGATTGGGACTGGGATTTTGATTTTGATTGCGATTTTGATTTCCTTTTGCTTGGCACCATATGGGCTTTGAATTTTGATGAGGATCCATTTTTTGGTAGAGGAAAAGATAATTGTGATGGCACTGGTGATCCATAGGTCAACCTTGTATGACCAATTTTCTTACACCGACTACATATCGATATCCTCTTCTCTTCACCCTTAGACGGTATACGATCGTGATTTTTTGGTCGGCCAGGTAGCCTGCTGTCCATGACTGGTGGGAAAACTATTTGTAAGTCATCTGTTATGTCCCAATCAGAAGGATGTGGACATGGGTAGACAATCTCGGTATAAGTCTGTCGATATACTTCTATAGTGTAGCAATCCATAGCGTATGCACTTGAATCATCTTGGTTTAGATGGAGAGCAACTTTTATAACATGGCCATACGGATAACCAGATGTTTGCCATTTCTTACAACTACATGTCTTTGCATTTAGATCGACAAGCCCATTTAAATTATTATCCAATACTTCAAACAAAGTGTTTGAACATGGTTCAACTCTCCAGGACGTTGACTTCACAACACGTTTCGTTATCTTTTTTTCAGTCCATGGTGTAACACAATGTTCCAATGTTCCTGTAAATTTAAATAAATAATATTTAGTAAAATATATGATAAGATACGAATTTAAAGAAATAATATATGCATGGTTTCTTTTCTTGTAGTACCACTGTTGAATAGAGGCTCGAAAAAACTCCATTAACATAGTAATGGGTAATTTTCGGGAATGACGACTTAGAGCGTTGATTGATTCTGCACTATTAGACGTCATGAAACCATATCTTGCTCCAAGTTGATGTACTCTTGACCATTTTTCAAACCCGACATCTTCTAGTGTTTGAGCACATTGAGGTAAAACACGTCTTAAACAATTTATATGCTTATTAAAATCCACTTCCCGATAAGCTTTTACAGCCTTCCAGTATGTCCATTTGTGATTTTTTATACCAACATACCTTGATTTTAGATTTCTGTACAAATGAACACCACAAAGTCCATGAAAAGCATCTAGGAAACACCTTCTAACAACGTTGTCAATTGAGTTTGCCCTATCGGATATGATTGTCAGATTGCTAATAGGACCTATGCAATACCTAAGATGCCCCATAAACCATGTCTATGAATCAGAGGTTTCAGATTTGCCAACCCCGTAAGCTATTGGCAGTATCCCATTGTTAGCATCCATGGCTACTGCTAATAAGTTTACTCCAAGGTATCGACCTTTCAAATGTGCTCCATCAACTATAATAATTGGGTGCATGCAAGTAATAAACAAACGAATATACAAAATCATATACACAAGAAATATAATCATTTAAATGTGAAATGCATGCAATAACAAAAATGAGTCAACAAAATTATAATTATTTACTAACCGCAGCACCAATGGCGATAAACAGCAACTCAAAGCGTCCATCTCTATCTGTTTTGATATGAGTTACCGACCCAGGATTTTTCAGCTTTAAATTGTGACAATAAGCCGACAGTTGGGCAAACGATGCTTTTGGCGACCCCCTCAACAATTTCAAGGCATAAAATTTGGCTCTCCAAGCTTGAGAATATGAGATACTAATCTTGAACCGAGCACTCATGTCAGTCATAATTTCATGTCCCCGATATACCCTTACATTCAAAAACATTAACTCAGCCAGAAAACCACCCAACACCTTTTTGTTTGCCTGTCTATGGTGAGGAAAAACTTGGGTTCTTGAACATGTATTTTTATCAATAAAAGTCCTGACTTGAAACATTTCACAATCTTTTATCCTCTTTGCAATCATACGCCACATACAGTTTTTGTCAATCATACACCTTGTTTCGAAACGATCTTTGCATGATTTGTTAACTCTTAGTTGATAGCCATCTTCCACACATTTCGTATACAAAGTTATCTTCAAGTCTTCCTTTGTATCAAAACAATCATCTTTCTTGATACGAATAACTTTTGTGTAACAATCAACTGATATCTTTACCAACTCTTCTTCCGGTATATGAAGTAATTCTGGCATATTCCAGTTATACTCCCGTGGCATTTTCTTCTTTTTTCTTTCTTTGGGGACTTCTTCTTTTTCTTTTTCTTCATCAGGGTTATATGAATTACAGAATGGATGTTTAACATGTTCATTCACAGTCGTAAATTCCTCCTCATTATCATCAACAACATCTTTCTCGGTAGCGGCTGTTTCATCATCAAAATTCGGGTATTGGCCAATATCAAAATCATTACATACAGGGTCTGTTTCTTCTTCCATCACATCATCAAAATCCGAGTATTGACCAAGATCAAAGTCCGGGTATTGACCAAGATCAAATTTCGAATACTGACTAGTACTCACAATTTTTTCTATTGGCTCATAATCGTCTAACTGGTCAATACGAAAACCGGAATTTGGTGCTGAAAGTTGATTGGGATTTGGATTAGGAAAAGGTTGTGGGTTTTGAGATTGTGTTTGATATTGTGTTTGGTATTGGAAATGTGGTGAAACAAAATTTGCTTGGTGATGAAATTGTGGTGGAACCATTAAATTTTGGGTTGAAGAACTTAGTT
The DNA here is from genome assembly GCF_006381635.1 of Hibiscus syriacus. Classification (NCBI taxonomy): domain Eukaryota; kingdom Viridiplantae; phylum Streptophyta; class Magnoliopsida; order Malvales; family Malvaceae; genus Hibiscus; species Hibiscus syriacus. Next base: position 399,618 of record NW_024062822.1, on the reverse strand, counting down.
GATTACTACCCACTACTGACCCAACTTCACTACTTTTAGGTTCAACAACATATAATGTAACATCATCTTCTTGCAAAACACTAATGTAAGCAATGAATCGTTCAACATCTTCATTTTCAGTTAACAAATAAACTTTACCTTTTCTCAGATAAGATAGCCTAAATCCACTTAGAGGCTCTAAATTCAATTTCTTTGCAACACGTAACATTAGAGTTTCATAAGTTAACTTTTTTAATGACAGTTTTAGTTGAAGATTCATGAGTAAAGGCACATATTGTAAAACACCATGAACATTCTCCCATGACCCTCCAAAACACAAATCTATCCAAACATGATCAACATTAGATGATTTCATTCTAAAAATTGTAAATTAATTTACTAAACAAACGAGCTATAAACTAGATATCATCACTAACTTAGAGAAAACATACCTTTATTAAGTTGATAGTTGATAATTTGGGAGAGAAATCATTGAAAAATTATATAGAAATAAAATTATGTAAAAAAAAATAGAGATGGGGAAGGATGTCGTTGGATATAGGAACGGATGTCGCCGGAGAGAGTGATAGATAGAGATTGAATGAGTTGCGATTTAGAGATTATGTTATGAGTTGTTGCTCCTGCGTTGTTATATACCCTAAATATTTGTGTTGCGAAACTAAAACCTGTTACGAAATTAAATTCGCGTTGCGAATTTGAAATTCAGTTGCGAAATTTGAGATCGCGTTGCGAATTTGTTGGTCATTTTGGTAAATCCAAAAAAAAATAGTTAAATTCATATATTATAAGACATTTTTTGTCATTGAGGTTATTTTCTCTATAATCAATCCAAGAAGCCACCTCGTCAATTTAGAGGGAAACTTGGCCAATATCTGACCAGTTGACATATAGTGACTGTGACTACAAGAGACGTAATGTTTTTCATTGACACTTGTCTCCTGCATGCTTAACACATGGACAATACTTTAAACCATATCAAAATCACCTGAGTCACCATAAGTTATTACTATTCCAAGACAAGAAGTCATTTGATTGTGTTCAAGAAGACACGGAAAAAAACCGGCCATAACTACTTAATAATAAACTTGCCCCAGTTGATAGGTAATACCGACATTAGGACCATACGCATCCCCCATCTTCCCGTAGGCTGCCCAACCTCAACCTCAACTCCAATCCTTATCGAGAGACGTACTGACATAGCTTACCTTCCTATACGTCTATTTGCGACAATTCATAAATTCAATAACATCACCTCATGGGGAAGGTTAAAAGGAGGGGGGAAAAGAAAAGCAATAGACATCCACGAATTAGTCATCATGTATAAACAACACAACTTGCTAAACAAAATTCAAATACGTTGCCAAAACCAACACGAAACAGTGAGGTGAGGCAAGAAGAGGGGGGAGAGAGCATTTTATGGTCTGTATTATCTATCATCTAAAACACGCCTTTTCCTTGCTTCGGATTGCACCACCGAATTTTTCCACTTCAGTTTCTAATTTTATTCAATAAACATTTTGCTGCAAATTTATAGTTTATACTTCACAAGTGAATCCATTGTACTAAATTGTCAACCCAAACATGGTTACGAAAAAACGTCAAACTCCGCAGATGAAGAATTTTTTCTCGTAATCACTGTTTTGAGCCAATCAAGTTCCTGATGACATACTGCAAAATGCCTCCGTGGTTGAAATAAGCCAGTTCCACCTGCATTTAATATAAGTAACCAATGCTTCCTTCAGTGAATCAGGGGGAAGAAAATTCAATCATTCAAGGTTGGGCGCCTGGCTCCCTCAGTTTTTTAAGAGAAGGCGAGAAAACGACTGAAAATGACCTCTGTATCGAATCGCACAATGCAGGTGAACGACTTGCCACTGTCTGTAGTCACACTGACATCTTGACCAGGTCTAATTTCGCTCGCACTGCTGGGAAGATCAATAGTGTAGCGCTCATGGCCAGTCAATCCATGAGTGTCTGCATCCTCTCCAGACTTGAAACATAGGGGAATGATCCCCATGCCAACCAAATTACTAAGGTGAATTCGCTCAAAACTCTTGGCAATGACTGCTTTTACACCCCGAGTATGAGATCATTAATGGTACTAGTAAGAGACAGCACAGGATACATTTAAATTGACAAGAACGAGATCCACATTTTTTTTCACTCAAAGCAGTAAATGTTCAGGAAACGGGAAGAGTGAGAGAGAGAGAGAGACAGCACCATTAAATGGTGCATTTTTGCTAGTCGAGCAAAGAGCCAGTAACTTACCAGTAACATTGGACCTTTTGCGGCCCAATCTCGAGAACTTCCACTCCATATTCAGCGCCAGCCAAAATTATGGTATCTTGTCCTGCAGCCTTGTACATATTTTGATAAATAAAATTGAATAATATTACAATTCACTCATAAAAAGCCAATTTAGATGATTTCTGTAATATAAAAGCGTTAACTTAATATTTAATAGAACTCTCTGGCACAATGAAATGAATGCTCCTTTCTAGTAAAAACAATGAGATGAAATTTAGTCATAGAAATGAATACAATGACTTCATATAGATCACAATGCAAAGGCTAAATCATAAAATACAAAATGTACGAGGGATTAAGAATAGTAATTTACCACTGCAAATTATATACATATAGTTTCTCTCCAGTGGGAATATGAATTGTTTTAGGCCCAACTTCTCCTTTCAATAATTTGTTCACAATTCGGATATTTGCAAAAGTACCCCTGGCCATAATTTCATCATTACCACGTCGACTTCCGTAAGAGTTGAAATCTCTTCTATCTACCCCATGTTCAAAGAGAAATTTGGCTGCAGGGCTATCTTTTGTGGATGGTACCAGCTGGGGAGATGTGATCAGTTGTGATGCTATCTCCAAAGTTAAGCAAGCAGTAGGCATCCTTCACTCCGTGTGGACCTGGAGGTGACATGGTCATGTCTTTAAAGTATGGTGGCTCATGGATGTAAGTTGATGCTGGATTCCAGGCATAAAGGCTACTAGATGGTACAGATAACTCATTCCACATGGGATTTCCTTTGGTGATTGCTTCATATGTTGCTTTAAACATATCAGGCAGCACACTTGATTGTACAACCTGAAGACCGAACAAAAATGGAATCCTGAATTAGTTCCTAATTTTTTAAGCTTAGGAATCAGGGTAAAGCAGGCTGAGTAGCTCACATTAGCCACTTCTTCACTTGAAGGCCAAATGTCCCTGAAAAAGATCTCCTTTCCATCTTTCCCAATTCCAATGGATTCTGTCTCAAAATCAATATCTACCTGCAACATTGTGACCAATGAGAAATACAATCGATCTTTCCAAAAAAATAAGTAAATGAATAAAGAGGTCAAACAAAAAGAAGCTTATGATAACAAAAAGACATGATACATGTCAATTTCAAGAAAAAAATTCTCAACAGAGATCCAGTTGTAAGGAGATGAAGATACATACAGTGCCAGCAAGAGCATAGGCAACAACGAGGGGAGGAGAAGCAAGATAATTGGCCCTTGTCAAAGGATGTACACGTCCTTCAAAGTTTCTGTTTCCTGACAACACAGCTGCAACCACCATATCTGGAAGCATGCAGAATACAGCCAATATGTCAGCATTAAGCATTCCTTTGCTAGTACAACCAACTATATTCTCATAAAATAATTTACCATTTTCAGAGATAGCTGATGCTACAGATTCATCAATCTCTCCAGAATTCCCAATACATGCAGTGCAGCCATATCCCACTATGTGAAACCCTAACTGATTCAAATACTTCTGCAAGCCACTGTGGTGCGTTAATGAGTTTTAGCAATATGAAATAAAGAAGAGAATTCATCATATGGATAACATACTCTTTCCGATTAACGGGAAGTATCTTTTTTGCAAGTATTTGGTTACAACCCCAGAACCTGGAGCGAGACTTGTCTTAATCCATGGCTTGACCTATTAAAAGAATGGTTCAAATATATGCAACAAGGCTTACTGCTCCAAAAATATGTACCCATGTAAACATTCTGGCTAGAAAAAAAAATACCTCAAAACTTCTACATCAAAATATCATTTTAAGAAAAAACAAAAACTAATCTTTTTCCATTGAATAATTTGCCATTGTGAAGTGATTACCCTAAGATATAAATTTATGCCTTTTAATAACACAATTTGGAAACCTTTCATGAGTAGAATGATTACATTTTAATTTTTAAGAACTGCTCCCGGTTAGCAATGTTCAATTTTCTCATTATCAATTACTACAATGATGAGACGATTCACACATGACAGATATAATGGAATGAAAGCCTACCTCCAACCCTAATTCACAAGCTTTCTTTGCTACCTGAGCGGCTCCAAGCATCACATGATGTATTTGTGGTAATAGCGGCTATAACCACATCTCCATGCCTCAATTCAGCTGGAGTCCCATAGAATGAAAACTTTGCAACCTTATTCTGAGATTCCTCGGGTATTGCAAACCCCTGTAATAAGAGAATACAAGTAAAGTGAACAGGGGAAGAGAACGGTAGAGGAGGATGCACTTAACAAAAAATTTCAGCTCCTCTTTTTAGTAAGAGAAAATTCAGGGAACAAATTGTTCTTATCATACAATCAAATGATATACCATTTTCACACCATTCAAGAATTCATCATTTGTGTCAAAGCATCATATTCATGGTCCAGTTCTTGAATAATCAAAGAATAAGATGCTACTCTTATAATATTGGATATGATAAGTGTTATTTTATAAGCACATAGTATCAGTCTAGGATTACCGTTCCTATTTCTCTCGACGGCTCCATCCTCTTCCTCGGAAATTAATTCCGGCAGCGGCAGTCATCCTAGCAGCGATGTCCATGCTGATTCTTCTATCTCTGTAACAGTACACAAACTGCTGGGCCATAATTACCTTCAATGGTCGTAATCAATGAAGATGTACATCACCGACAGAGGCAAACTTGGCTACATCACAGGCGGCACTGAAAAACCTGGTGAAACCGACCCTGGTTATGAAAAATGGCTTCAAGAAAACAGTTTGATTATGTCCTGGTTGATCAGCACAATATCTCCTGCAATTTGGCGAAAAATTTTTACTCTATCCCACTGCTCGTGAAATCTGGAGTGCTATCCAAGAGATGTATTCCAGCGTCGGTAATATTTCTGAGTTATTTGGCATTGAAAGCAAAGTCTCTGACCTGAAGCAAGAAGATCTGAGTGTTACCCAGTATTATAACACATTGAACAGATATTAGCAAATCGATCTGTATGAAGCTCATGCATGGACTAGTGTGACTGATGTTGCCCTCTACAAGAAGATAGTGAACCAGAAACGTATTTTCCAGTTTCTCAATGGATTGCATAAGAGTTTGGATGCTGTTTGTGGCCGAATTCTCAGCACCAAATCTCTTCCTTCCACTGGTGAGGTGTTTTCCGAGGTTCGGCGTGAAGAAAGCTGTCGAACACTAATGATGATCAAATCTTCCCCCCAATCGAAGCTTCTGCTCTGGCTAACGCATGCTGCCACTTCCAGAAAACAAAAATCTGGTAAGCCGTGGTGTGATCATTGTCGCCGAGCGGGCCGTCTAAAGGAGAATTGCTGGAAACTACATGGTCGACCTGCTGATTGGAAACCACAACTCCAACGGCCACTGCAGAATCTTTCCGCCAATGTTGCGCAATCCGACTCATCTCTCAATTTCAATCAGCAGCAGCTTGAATAATTAAACCAGCTGATTCCAAGAAATTTGTCTTGTGTTGACCAAACTCCTGCGACCATGAATCCATCTGGTAGTGCTCTCTTCCTAAACAGTATTTCTCCCTTTTCTTGGATTGTGGAATCGGGTGCTACTGATCCTATGACAAGAAATCGAAATTTTTTCACCGATTTCATGCAGCCTACGGTTCACCGATTTGTTAAGACCGTTGATGGCTCCTTAACGGCTGTGGAAGGCACTGGCACAATGGCTGTTAACAAGAACCATGTGATCCAATCTGTTTTATATGTTCCTAAATTGGATTGCAACCTTTTGTCTGTTAGTAAATTGTGCACTGATCTGAACTGCCTCACTAATTTTCGTTCTCATGGCTGTACTTTTCAGGAAACGGACTCGGAGAGGGTGATTGGCAATGCTAATCTGTGTAGACATTCTTGATGGTTGTTCTCCTCCTCAAAGACAAGCTCGATCAGGCTGTTCTTCTACTACTTCTTTTGTTTGCTTCTCTTCCACTTTACCATCTTTAAATTCGAATGACATTATGTTGTGGCATTTTCGCCTTGGTCACCCAAACTTCCATTTCCTGCAAAAGTTGTTTCCTGCATTATTTATCAATAAAAAAGTATCTTCTTTTACCTGTCTTCTTTTACCTGTGATGTATGGCAACTTGCAAAACATAAACTATCATCTTTTCCATCTTCATTTTATCAACCTTCCCAACCTTTCTCTCTTATTCACACTGATATTTGGGGTCCCTCCCCTGTTCCTAACGTAACCGGGGCTAAATGGTTTGTGTCCTTTATTGATAATCACACTCAAACCACTTGGACGTATTAATGAAAACCAAATCTGAAACTGAGAGTATCTTTCATACCTTTTATCATATGGTTCAAACCCAATTTGACAGCCACATCAAAATCATTAAGAGTGATAATGACAGTGAGTTTTTTACCAAAACATTGAGTTCCTTTCTTAATGAAAAAGGCATTATTCACATTAGCTTGTATGTTGATACTCCCCAACAAAATGGAGTGGCAGAGGAAAAACAAGCATTTTCTAGAGGTTTCCTGTTCTTTGTTGTTTTCAGCCAATGTACCTAAACGATTTTGAGGCGAGGCCTTACTGCTACCTACCTCATAAACCGCTTACCTAGACGAATTTTGAGATTTCAAACACCAAAATAGATGTACTTCGAACCTATCTATATTTTAAACCCATGGCTTGTACCTTTCCTATTCGAGTCTTTGGATCATCTGTTTTTGTCCATATTCATAAACAATATCAAGGTAAGTTGGATTCACAGGCTATTAAGTGTGTTTTCCTTGGCTATTGCTCTCTTAAAAAAGATACAAATGCTATTCCCCTACTACTCGGAAGTTTTATGTCTCCATGGGTGTTACATTTCCTAAGTTTGAACCTTATTTTTCCAATTTTGAAATTTAAGGGGAGAGTTTGAATGAATTTCAGCCCCAACATAATCTTTTACCCCTTGATGTACCAATTACCTCTTCTTTTTCCAATCCTCTACCAGCTTTACCACAACAACCAAATGAAACATCCTCCCTATCCGAAACTGCTCATTCTCAGGCTGAAGTAAGAGAACTTAGTGTCTATACGAGGAGGAAGAAACGACCTACTACACAGCTTAGGACTACTCAAGAATTTGACCCGGTTCCAATTTCCTTGAATGATGATGAAGGTATGACAGCTTTGAACGATACAACCATTGCTCCTTTAATTGATTCTTATGACTTACCTATTGCTTAAAGGAAAGGTGTTAGGAGTTGTACTCAGCACCTAATTCAGAAATATGTGGCATATGGGAGGCTAATGACATTCAAGGCCTTTATAGCTAAGGTTGATATTTGCTTCATTCCTAAAACTATTTATGAGGCCTTGAAGGACCCTAGGTGGAGAAAGGTTGTTGAAGAAGAGATTAAGGCATTGGAGGCAAACAAGACTTGGATTATGGCTGATTTACCTTCCGAGAAAAAGACTGTAAGTTGCAAGTGGATATTCACAGTTAAATATAATGCGGATGAGAGTATGGAATAATTCAAGTCTAGGTTGGTGGCAAGAGGGTTCACTCAGTCTTACATGATTGATTATCAAGAAACTTTTGCACCAGTTGCAAAACTCAACATCGTTCACATATTGTTGTCTCTTGCTGCATATTTAGACTGGCCACTTCATCATCTCGGTGTTAAAAACGCTTTCCTCAATGGTACTTTGGAGGAGGAACTGTATATACAGAAATCACCTGGCTTATATTTGAATTCTAATTCGGGACAAGTTTGCAAACTTCTAAAGTCTTTATACGACCTTAAGCAGTCGCCACGTGCTTGGTTTGAGAGGTACCAAAACTATTTTACACTTTGGCTATCGTCAGTCTCAGGCTGATCGCACTTTGTTTGTTAAAACAACTTCCAGGAACAATATGACTATTCTAATAGTCTATGTTGATGATATAATCATCACTGGTGATGATTCTTCAGAAATTTTGAGGTTGAAGAATTTTTTAGCAAAGGAATTTGAAACTAAGAACCTTGGTTCTTGAAGGTATTTCCTGGGTATGAAGTGGATGGAACAAGTAGTGGCATTGTGATAAATCAAAGGAAGTATGTTTTGGATTTGTTATCTGAAACTGGTATGATGGGCTGCAAGCCTGCTGAGACACCCATGGAGTACAACCTAAAGTTCATAACTGATGGTGGTGGTTCTCTAGTTGACAAGGGACACTATCAGCGATTAGTAGGCAAGCTCATTTACCTATCTCTTACGAGGCCGGATATTACTTTCTCGGTGAGCATCGTAAGCCAATTTCTAAGTAATCCTAAGGAGGAACATCTAGAGGCAGTAATCAAGATCTTAAAATACTTGAAAATGACACCTGGTCATGGATTTTTTTTGCGAAAAACTCAAGCAAAAAGGTCGAAGTCTTCACAGATGCAAGTTGGGCTAGTGAACTCACATTCAGGAGGTCATCAACCGGGTATTGTGCTTGTGTTTGGGGCAACTTAGTGATGTGGAGAAGTAAAAACCAGAATGTCTCAAGGAGCAATGCATAAGCTGAGTTTCGAGCCTTGGCTCAAGAGCTTTGTGAAGGAATTTGGATACAACAATTGTTAGTAGAATTGAGGTTGAATCATGACACCAACTTTGACCTCAATTGTGATAGTCAATCGACAATCAGCATTGCAAAGAATCCGGTGCATCATGATAGGATGAAGCATGTGGAGATAGATCGCCATTTCATTTCAGAGAAGGTTACAAATGGGACTGTCAAACTTAACTACATTTCTACTCACCAATAGCTAGTTGATATACTCACCAAGGCACTTCCAAGAACCACCTTTGATGAGCTTATATCCAAGCTGGGGCTCTACAACGTATACTCCCCAGCTCGAGGGGGAGTGTTGATTATTGATTCTGTCGGTTAAAAATCCCTAAGTATTAGGTTGTTAGGTTTAGTTTTAAAATTTTAAATTTGAACTAGTTTGTTAGATTTTTCTATTTCAGATTCCTAAAAGTAAGAGCAGATTTTACTTTGTAAATGAAGTGAGAAGAAAATAAAAATTCAAGAGAGTTTAGTTTCACTAAAACTCACCATGGTATTCTTAACAATCTATATGTCCTCATCACCACTTCAGTGTTCCAAGAAGGAAAAATCAAGACCCGTCAAAAATGTATAAATATCATATACCTTAAATCCAACTTTGTTATCTAAGCATGCATGCCAATCTGCTTTCATTTCTTTCAGAGGAACTCGATCATGAGGCCTGCAATAGAGCAATCAGATACTACAACAAGAATACCAAAAATTAACAAGATTTTTCGTCTTAGAGAAGATTGCAGTTTCTAGATATCAAAAATACTTTTACCTCTTGGGGCCTGATATACAGGGTTCAACTTCCTCTAGTTTCAATTCCAGGTAGGAAGAGTACACTTTGTCAATCTGAGGCTGAGTTTACAAACAAATTCTTAGTCAGAAACTGTATGCTGAAAATTTTTAAATCATAGATGAAAGAACCTATATGTATATTTACCTCATTGTAATCCACGAACATCTTATTTGCCCGTAAATAAGATTCTATCATTGCAATCTACATTAACGTAGATAAGTCAGTAAATCAAATGTGTATACATCATATGAAACAAATATTTATTCTAAGTGGCTTACATTCTCATCACTCCTCCCAGTCAATTGCAGATATTGCAGGGTGACATGATCCACAGGGAAAAATCCCATGGTTGCACCATATTCAGGAGACATGTTGGCAATAGTTGCACGGTCTGCTAGTGACAATTCGCTCATGCCTTCCCCTGCATAAACATAGAGGGGAAACATGTACAAGAAACAATGAATAAGTTACCACATAGTAGTTGTATTGAAGATTATACCATAGAATTCCACGAACTTGCCAACAACCCCGTGCTTCCTCAGCATTTAAATGTCAACACCATATCGGTAGCTGTCACACCATCTCTCAACTTTCCTAGTAGTTTAAACCCAACAACACCTGGCAAGACCATGCTCATGGGCTACATGCAAAAAGCCTAGTGTACGATCATTAGCTAAGGAATTTGCCAATCAAAATTAAGAGTCCACGCTTTCAGCAATGTATTAAGAGAAAAAGGAAATTTATTAGGACAATTAACACATCAATAACTCCATAATTCTTCTCTTTTTCTTCCTTCCCCATCTTTCCCCTCCTTTTATAACACAAAACCTATTAATTAATAAGTGGAATATATAATTAACCTGGCCAAGCATGGCAGCTTCGACTTCTATACCACCAACGCCCCAGCCAGCAACACCCAACCCATCAATCATAGTTGTATGAGAATCAGTTCCAACAACACTATCGGGATAAAGCACGCCATTTCTGTTGAAAACAACTCTTCCGACATATTCTAAATTGACCTGTTAACCAAGATTACATAAACTTGTATGAGGACACAAAAATGCCGGCAAACACACGTATTTTGTTTCCATGATAAACAAAGCTTGTCAGCAGCGGTGTGCAATTTCTTTCCCCCTTGCCGACATTATAACAAATCATTTGCAAGAATAGCAGCATTTTTATGTATTTGCAACTAATAAACAACTTATTATGATCTCTTGATGTAGCATATAAAAATGATTGGTTTAACTCTAGAAGTAAGTAGGTTCGTGCCTTATCAAATTCAACTATTTAAAAATAAAATTTATTTTGTTTAAATTTATAAAAATGTTTTTATTTTTAAATTACATCACTTCTTCCATAAAATTTGTTGAAAAATATAAAAATATTGAATTTGGTTTTAAAATTAAAATATTAAACTTATTTTGATTTGTTTTAAAAATATAAAAATATTGAAAATTAAATATAATTTGAATATTTTTATTTTTTTACTTTTATATCACTAAGGACATGTGTCATAATCATGTATTTACATTTATCATCTCCTAATTGAAGGGTTAATTAATAAAATTAAATTTAAATTAGGACTAAATTAATATAATATACAAGTATTGAGGATCAAAACTGTAATTATCCAAATTTCTATTAAATGCTACGTTAGCCCTCCGTTAGATTTTAACGACAGGTGGCTTAAATGATACCGATTAAATAGTTAACTGATCATATTGATGAAAATTTGAAAATGGTGATTGAAATATTTTTTCAATATTCGGTTAACGATTAATTGGGTTCGAAATCGGTTCATTAACCAAAATTATTAAATCTTATATATATTTTAAGCTTAAACCCATTAAAAATTAATGTCCATTATTTTTTAATCACACTAAACTCATTAAATTATTAATACCTAACTAATTTTTAATTCAAATAAAAAATATACATCTATTATATTTAAATTAATCTAATTATAAAAAATTATAAAATAATTTGGTTCTATCAATAATTCAGTTAATTCAGTTAATTCAATTAACGGTTAAAAAAAATTCAATTAATTCAGTTAATGATATTTGATTCTATCAAACCATTTCAACACCCCAAATTTAATCCTCGTCGTTCTTTTAAATTTTTCCGCCCCCCCCCCCCTCATTCTTATTAAAAGTACTAATGCAGCCAACACCTTAAGAGTTCTTTTGTTTTAAAATCTGTATGATTTGCCGACAATCATCATGTTATTTGGTTGGAAAATATCTTTGATTTTGACAAATTTCATCAAGAAACTTGACCCTGCCCTTAAAATATCTTATTCTCTTTGTTTACGAAATTAATATAAAAATAATCATTAATTAAATTTTAAACATTATCTCATTTTAATTACGTGTAAAAACCTCAAACCTAAGGAAAATTGAAATAAATGCCCTAAGTAATTATTTTAAATTATTACATAAACTAATTTTTTACAACTATAATATGGGTGGAAAAGAGCATTTTAGGTTAAAAATATATTTATAAAAATTGACTTAATAAATCTTAACTGCAGTAATAGTTTGTGTATAAATGTATCATATTTGATCCTTAAATATTGATTTTTAATTATTTTGTTAAAAAATATAATAATTTTCTTGCAATTGCATTAACAAAATTTAACACCAACGAGTTGGTTCAAGTGTTAAGATATCGTTTAAGTAAGTATTGAGTTGGAGTCCTTGTATATATAGAAAATCTTTATTGGGAGACTAACCCATCAAAATCAGTGCGACTTGGATCGGCTCGAATTAGTTAAAGCAAAGCCTTAAAAACCGGGAGGGCTAAAAAAATTAACATACATCTCATTGCCAGATATGAAATTGAAAACGACAACTGGACTACCCACAGATTCACGAAGGTGTTAGAAAGGCGTACAAATCTTCATTCTTAACAGCTTAATTAATATAATAGTTAATAATTTTTTAGGGTAATTATATATGCAAATGGGTTACGTATTGGCAAATCGGCCATTCATGCAGGTCATTATTTAGCTTACCCACCAACAGAATCAATAAGCATACCAATAACATTATTAAAAGGAATTTATAGTCACGATCGCTTGATTTTCATTGGAAGGAAGAAGAATTTAGAAGAGAAGGAGAGAATCATCGCATATGCAAATATTTTCATAATCCATAATCAAGTCAAAAACGACAATCCCACCCACATAATTACTTCAACCCAATTGCCCATGCTTTAATTTTGATATTAACAACTTGATTAAAATATTGGTGGAATTATTAATTAAATAATTAATTAGCACCATTAATAATTATTAGGTCTATCAAGTTCCAGAAATCTGGATTTTCCTTTTGACGAATTAAATAAACAGATCTTTGATTTTGCATTACTTCATGAATTTTTGAGCCTCCTTGACGACTATATCTTCTTTTGTTGTTGTTATGCTATCTTATATATAATATCTAAATCATATATATTTATATAAATTTTCATTTTAATTTATTATGTATATAAATTTTGACATATTTATGTTGGATTAAAATTTTCATTCTGTTGGATTTTTCATTAGAAGTATCATGGAAATAAAAGTACAAATACTATTAAAGTTGTATTTATAATTTGACGAGGGATAAGGTTAGAACTACATACAATAACTGATTCTTAAATCAGTTATATAAAGGAGTATTTCCCCAAGAAAGAGATATCTCATATTTTCTCTTATCCCGTCATAAAGTTTATACTCAGGGAATTCTATCTTTTTGTAAGATCACAACTATAATACAATCTTCAAGATCTCGATCTTTTAAGTAATCTTCAACATGATTTCATGTATTTTTTCGTAAATAGTGTTTATTTAATTTTTGATGGTTTGACATAATTAAATCCTAATTTCATTTCATGTTTTGTAACACCCTAAATTATGGGTTAGTAGTTTCGGGTTTACCGAGAGGTAAGTGGACCCCATGAATTTTATAATTTAAGTCATTGGACTTAATTAGGTCGGTATCGGGCCCAATTAATCATAAAGAGAGTTTTTGAATAGTGGAAAGATAATGAAGGACCAAAAGTTATTATTCATTTTTCAAAAGATGAAGCCTTTATATTATTTCAATTATCTTTTTCCTCTCATTTCTTATTTTTCTTTTCAAAGGTCAAGCCAAGGTAAGAGTTTAAGCGCTTTTCAAGCATCATTTTCATTCATAATCCCCCTAGCAATGTCGTTTTAATGAATCAAACTTTGAGTTTTTATAGTTAGAGAGAAAAATGGGAGTTTTCATCAAAATCACCAAGGAGTTTGGCTAAGCAAGAGGGCTTTATTTCTGGTTTCTAAAATCAAGGTAGTGTATTTCTAATCCTTTGGAGTATTAATCTTTCATAAATTTCAAGTAATTTTAAGATTGAATTTAATCATTTTAGGGTTTATATTTGATATCAAGATCAAATGATGTTTTAGGGGTTTAGAAAACATTTTTATGCTACTTTAAGACCCTGGTTAACTCCCCAAAGATTTAGCACATGATTAGGAACCAAACTATGACCTTATAATGATTTTTGGGTGTTTTTCTGAGCCTAAATAACTATTTAGGTTCTAGTATCACTATTAGGATGAACAATATCGATACTGGATGAATTTGGGCTAAAATTAGGGATTTCATGCAGAGTATCGATACTGAGGGAAGGAGTATCGATACTGAGGGAAGAAATATCGATACTGACCCCTTGGTATCGATACTGAGGGTTTGAGTATCGATATCGGAGGCTCGATATCGAGACCAGATGCTCGGTCTCGAGATCGCTGGTCTCCATACTGAAAAACTGGTCTACATACTGAAGGCTTGGTATCAATACCCAAAGTGGTTGAGTGACATCAAAATGTCAACTAGACTAAAGAGTGAGGAGTTTAATATCGTTTAAGATGAGCATCTATATTTGGTATGAGAGAATTACTAAAATCACCTTAGAGGCTAAAATTACCAAATTACCCTTACGAGCCTTAAAGCGAATAACTAAGAACGAAGGATCATTATAGAGGACAATCGATAAGCGATATGATGAATTATCAACCTATGAAATATAGGAATCATGTACTACGAGAATGTCAATGAATGGTGTATGTACAATCGTCCCTCTAACATGAGAGTGAATTAAAGGAAAACGTAACAAAAGCGATGATTGCGTGTAAATGTATTGTGATGTGGCATGCAATTATGTGCAAGTATACACAACCGAAGCAAGTAATACAATAGTGAGTGAGTATCGTCTCCACAGGGATTGAAGGTATTTCAAAAGCAATATATAACAAGTAAGGGTTGTCACAAACTAAGTCTAAAACTAACTAAATCTAAGTATATTTACAATGATATAAATAAATGAAGTATATATGTAGCAGATGGTATGTATAAATAGTGATGGAATGTTGTGGCAAGAATAGAGAAGCGGAGTGAAATTGTTGTGGCGAAAATTTATGAAATTGTAAAAGTGTGATAAGATAAGAATTTAAGTAAATTGCAAAAGTGCAAAAGTAAAAATTGAACTGGGAATGAGATAAGATTGACAACCTAACACAATTGAGCCTTCTAGAGTTAAATGGCATTTTATGGCAATAATATTCTATGTTAAGGATGATCTATGCTTTTATGAGTATATTGCCCGACAAGATTTGTTAAAATGCTCCTAAACTTTCTCAAGCAAGGAACCTGATAAAACTAGTTCTACTACAATACCTCTCAGCGTGAATTGCAACACTAGCCTATCGATTAAGTCATATCCCTTTTAGTCGAATGAAACCATTTCCTCATCTCTGAGGTGGGTTAAAACTTCCCCATCACAGTTTGGCTCCCTTTCACATAGATCTAACCTAGCTCTCTCGATATTAGGAATCTATACTAAGAAAATGACAATCTCTCAAAAGCTCTTACAAGATAAGCATATTACGCTACAACAAATGACAATCTCTCAAAAGCACTTACAATGCTACAACGCATAAAGATAAAAACAGTGAGAAAAATCAACATTTAAACATAAAAACATCCAAACTATCCATTAACATAAAATAAAATCATCCAACATAAATCTAATACCAAATAAGGTAATACATAGTGTGGCTAAGTTCATAAAAAAATATCCAAGTTAGTACAAACCCAAGAAGATAGAAATTAAAGCACAGGAGAAGAAAAACTCCCAAATGAGCTGCTACCATAACCTAGCTCCTCCACCATGCATCACCCTAGCAAGCTAGCCTCTCTCGAGATCTAGCTACTACCTTATTGAAGCCGGCTATGGAGGATACCACAAAAAGATGGAATAAGAAGAAGAAAATGGAAATGTGAAGTCGCCTCTCTCTTAGGTCACCTCCCAAAAAGCTCTCTTAAAAATGTAGGGTACCTTGGTATTTATAGAGAGAATATTTTTAGGGTTTTGGGCCCAAAATTCCTTTTATGCCTAGGTGACACCCTTCCCACGTGAGTGGGTATTTATTGTGGCAGGTGGTGCCAAATGTTGCAGCAGGGGTGGTGAATCACTTGGCTGGACAACTTGGCAAAGATATATTTGTATTTCGTTGCAGCAAGCCTTTCAGCGTTTCATCTACAAAGTGCTACATTAATAATTTATCCAGCATGCTACAGCGGCCACATCTTCTCTTTAAGCTTTCATTGCCTGAACAACATCAAAAAAACAAAACCTTTTCCCTCATCAACACCAGTTTTCAATAAATTTGTATTGTAGTAAGACTTTACCACCAAATGCAACTATATGACCTAAATGCACTCTAAATGCTATGACATGGTCTTTAGAACAAACAATAACCTAAGTAAAAAGGCACAAAATACAACTTTGTTACGACGTTATCACACCCCCAAACTTAAGCTATTGCTTGTTCTCAAGTAATGTATAATAATTAGCATAAATTAATGCTATGACAAAAGTTTAGTTAAGGTAGTGGTGTTGAGATAAAATTTCAGCGCTCAGAAATATTCAACTTTAACATGCTAGACAAATTAAGATTTCAAGAACTTTTCCCTAGAGCAAGACCATTTGCATAGTGTGTGTGTGTTATTGTATCCAATCTATACTTAACGAGGTTAGAAAAATTCTAATCAAGTTCCCTATTCTGCTTTAGTATTTCTTTACCAATTAAGTATACAATTACTCCCATTAGCATTATATTAATATAATTAATTTTTTTCACTAGTACGAGGAGAGTCCACCTATCATAACTACCATTTCACTCTCTAGATGAATTGGAGCAAACATTTAATCCCCAAGCTAGTTAGGCAGAGTCATATCGTGACTACTTTCATTCACTCGTATGCTATAGTTGTCATTTATTGAAATGCGGTATCCAGGCACTGCTGTAACGAAGAGAAGTGTCCCTCTACAGTTATGTCGAAGCATTTATTCCCAATTTGACACAATTCATAAACATACAAGAGTTTAATTCAATCATATATTTATTAAGTTCATTATTCATAAAGTTATGCTGCAGTAGGCAAGAGTTCTTTCATAAAAAAATTCTAAGTCCTTTAAGCATAAAAGACATACAATCGTGTATCAAAGGTTCACAAAGAATCAAGCTCTAAAGTTGGCCATATCAATCCTAACAGTCATGTACATTAAATTCACAACCATGGCAAAAATTTATCATCATCGGGCATCCTTAACTTATTTCAATAAAAACTAACTTAACCTAACTAAATGCCATAACATAATTCTACTAGTACTATCGATGCAAATGTTTAACTATGGCCTATACCTCCCTCAAACTTGAAAGTTTCATTGTCCTCAATGCATGAATACTAAATTAACTAAGCTATACTACATGAATGTAAAAACTACAAGAGGTACCTCATTGTGGTGTGGTCTTATCCCTAGTATGCCTGGTGCGTTTGCGTTTTGGGGTGGATTCTACTGGCTCGATTTGCTGGGTGGTCTTGGTTGGGGTTGTGGATTTAGATGCCACAATAGAGGTTTCAGCTACATACCCTACTGACCACTTTAAGCGGTGTCTAGTCAGGCGTGGTTCTACCAACTATGGTTGTACATGTGGGGGTGGGATCTCTTCAGTGTCAGCAATAGAGTCAAACACTGCTTCTTCATCGATCTTTTTTACATCATCAGGATGGGTGGGACTTTGTTGCCCTGGCGAAAGAATCTTATCATCCTCAGTATTGGACTAGGGGTGAGTATCAAATAGCTTATTGTCTTAGGGCTCCATGGGTTTGATAGCATTAGAGTGGTTATCGTCAGATTGATCAACTTCAGTGGGTGGGTCAATAGATTGTTTGGTATGGCGGTTTGCATCTTGAGGGGCTTATTCAGAAAATGTTGCGACAACATTTTTCTCCTCCAAAATATCTTCGAGGAAAGGAGGGAAACTATCGGTGTTCAAAGTTAACATCTCCTTGAAAAGGAGGACATAACCGCATCCATTTGCTTCACATAGCTGAAGAAGGTATTAATCTTGATCTCCAACCTCTCTACTTGTTCTTTCGTTTATCGCGAGAAGGTCACTATGGCCGTCATTCTTGCCGTAGTAATAATTTTTCACCTCTTTTGAGGATCTCTGAGGATCTCTTTGGGACCATCCTCTTCAAAACCCATAAGCTTAGGAATCAACTTCGTAGTTATGCCAGCCTTTGTTAGAATGTTTACTTCGAACATCTCCTCCACAACTTTTTTCTTTTTGCATATGATGGTGATCAAGTTTGGAAATATCAACGTTCTTTTTTTCACTTGAGATAGTTATAAACTTGTTCGATAATGACCTTCCGATATTGATCAGTCACCCAAAAATAATGTAATGCAAAATAAGCATTTGCTGCAGTGAGACAATTATGGTGTGATATAGGCATTAATTGAGTTTTAATGAAGTTATTTTATACCTTTACATGAGGCTTGAGACAACGTCTTTCCATTTTCCACTTGCTCGGGTTTTCTCTTTTCCATTGTGACCCTTGGAAGCATAAATCATCCAAGACCCCCATGTAGGTTTCAATATTCACCTCAACAATAAATTGTGTAGGTTGGTTGGGCATGTCCTTCAGCTTGAAGAAACGGTTAATGGCAGTTGACATGAAGCAAACCTTCGTCCCCCACACCTAGATTTCATGCTTCGTAGGTTTAGTGAGGTGAGCGTAAAATTCCCTCACAATGGCTGATGTGACATCACCAGATGCTGAACAAAAGCTTCTCAGTGGTATTATTACTGTGACAAAAGTTACTTTATGGGGAAGGCTCTTCACTTTCCTCCGACATAATAAAACTTTACTCCAAGCACACTGACTGACCTTTTATATGCTAAAATCTCTCATCAGCCACATCATCTTTAAATTTCTCAATGGGGGTTTGTGTATGCAGTTGAGAGGAAGAACCCTCACCGAAAATGTTCTTCCATCAGGTTATCTCAATTATGACAAAAGAAAACATTGTTTTGGCGAAAATAGAAGTTTCACGATGGAAACAAGAAAAAGAAAGAAAAACTCAGGCGGTGGTTATAACAAATCGGGGAGAAGAAGAAGTTGAGAGAAAACTTAAAAATAAAAACAAAGCAAAAAGAAATAGAAAAGTAGTAGGATGTTTTAAAGAAAAAGTGGGTGGTTTTGGGTGAGCTAATGCAAAATGAAAGAGAAAATTAAGGTAATAATGAGATAATATATATGACCGGTTAGTTTAAAAAGTTAAAAGGAATAAAAATAATAAAAATAATCAAAACAGATTTGTTTCACGGTGCAAACTCTGAAACATCATGGAGAAGAAGTGCTAACTTGTCCCACAGTGTTGGGGCTCCATTGTACACCTTGAGGTATTGACCATTCACCTGAAAAATTGACCCATCTTTTTGGTTTTTTATGTCCACATTCCATGTGGGTGCACATGATGCACTTGGAATAATCCAGACCATCGTGATTTCAGTTTGCCTAGAAAAAGCTTCAACCGAGAGTTGTATAGGAGGACTTGTTGACCTTCATGAACTTATCGTGACAGAACATTTTTGTCATGCCATCGTTTGGTCTTTTTTTTATACAAAAGAGCATTTTCATAATCCTGAGTACGAAATTCCTCCATTTCATTTAGCTTTAGCAACATTTTCTCACCATCCAATTGGGCATCCATGTTGAGCTTCTTAATCACCCAATAGGCCTTATGCTCTAGCTCGACAAGAAGATGACACGCCTTGCTATAGAGAAACTTGTACGGGGATATCCCCAGTGAAGTCTTAAAGGTTGTTCGATAAGCCTAGAGTGCCTCATCGAGCTTCGGGGATCGATATTTCCTATTAGGATTCACCACTTTTTCGAGAATCTGTTTGATTTTGCGGTTAGACACCTCAACCTACCCATTAGTTTGGGGGTGATATGTTGTAGTAATTTTTTGTCGTACCCTGTACCTTTGTAATGCCTTAGCAATCAACTTGTTATCAAAATAGGTACCTTCATCACTTATAATGGCTATAAGTGCTCTAAATCGTGTAAAAATATTCTTATAGATGAGCTTGAGTACAATATTTGAGTCATTTCTTGGTGTTTCTACCTACTTGGACACATAGTTCACTGCTATGAGTATGTAATGATTACCAAAGGATGATGAGAATGGTCACATGAAATATATTCCCCATACGTCGAAATTCTCTATCTCCAGAATGTTTTTCCATGGCAATTCATGTTTTTTCGAAATATTCCCAGTACGCCAACATCGATCGCATGACTTGTAAAATTCGTATGCATCATTAGAAAGAGTGGACCAATAAAATCTAGACTATAGGACCTTTGCAGAAGTCCTAACACCTCTAAAGTGGCCTTTACAAGGTGCGATGTGGCAATGGAATAAAATATCATGTTGTTCTTCTTCATAGATGCACCTCCTAATCACTTGGTCAACACATTGCTTGAATAAATTGGGTTCGTCTCATTGTTAGTATCGCACGTCATGTCTGAACTTTTTCTACCATGGGTATTTAAATTAGGAGGCAAACACCACTAATAAAAGTTAACTATGTTAGCATACCAAGGACATGCCGCGATAGATAAAATTTTCTCGTCAGAGAATTCCTCATTAATTTCTAGATCATGGAATTCATTTACATTATCTAGCCCAGATAAATGATCAACAACCTGATTCTCAGTTTCTTTTCTATCTTTAACCTCTAAATTAAATTCTTGCAGGAATAGTATCCACCTAGTAAGTCTAGATTTGACATCTTTTTTATTCACTAAGTACTTAACGACTGAGTGATCTGTGTGCACAATGAACTTAGTTCTTATCAAGTATGCCTTAAACTTACCAAAAGCAAATACTACGCCAAGTAATCTTTTTCAGTGGTTGTATAGTTTGTGATTCATTTAGTGTGTGACTAGTATAATAAATGACATGAATTTTTTTACCTCGCCTTTGCCCGAGAACTGCTCTCACAACGTAGTCACTTTTGTCACACACCAGTTCAAAGAGAGCTGTCCAGTCAGGTGGGACAACTATTGGCGTTGTGACAAGTCTTTCCTTCAGCTTCGTAATTCGCTGAAGAACTCTTTGTTGAATAGGAATTATTGATTCTGCCGTAGCAAAAGAACATAGAGGCTTCAAATTTTTTTAGAAGTCTTTGATGAATTGCCTGTAGAATCTTGCATGTCCCAAGAAACTTTTTATACCCTTCACGGTGGTGGGTTGAGGTAATTTCTCGATCACCTCAACCTTGGCTTTGTCGACCTCAATTACCTTCTGTGAAATCTTATGTCCTAGCACGATTCCTTACGTCACCATGAAGTGACATTTTTCCCAGTTGAGCACTAGGTTCACCTCTTCACATATTTTCAGTACCTTCGCCAAATTGCCAAGGCAATTGTCAAAATTGTCACCCGATACAGAAAACTCATTCATAAAAATTTACAAGAAATCTTCCACCATCTCTGAAAAAATGGCTAAAATACACCTCTGAAATGTTGCCGGAGCATTACAAAGTCTGAACGACATCATTCTAAAGGCATACGTATCATAAGGGCAAGTGAATATCATTTTCTCTTGGTCTTCTAGTGCTATGGCAATCTGATTGTACATTGATTATCCATCGAAGAAGCAATAAAAGGACTTGCTCGCCAATCGATCTAGCATCTGATCGATGGATGAGAGGGGAAGTGATCATTCTTTATCACCTTGTTTAGCTTTCAATAGTCCATACAAATCCTCCAACCCGTGATGATCCTCGTAGGTAATAGTTCATTCTCCTCATTGCTCACCATGGTCAAGCCTCTTTTCGTAGGCATGCATTAAATCGGCCTGACCCACGAACTATTAGAGATGGGGTAAATCACACTAGCATCCAGCCACTTGATGATTTCATTCATTACCACTTTCTTCATAATCGAGTTAAGTCTTCATTGTGGTTCAATAGAATTGAATTGGCAATCTTCTACCAGAATAATGTGCATACAGATTGTTGGGTTATTCCCTTCAATTCGGTCATAGTCTACCTTAAAGCTTTCTTATGATATGCCAAAACATTTATCAAACTGCATTCTTACTCAGGCGTTAGACTAACATATATTATAACATGAAAAGTAACATTATTACCTAGATAAACATATTTTAAATAAGATGGCAAAGGTTTGAGTTCCAAGGTAGGTGCATGTTGTATAGATAGTTTTAGGGGGACAAATTCATTAAAATCTAAAGGTTCGAATCGTATACCTAGTCTAGCTAGCAGCAAACTAGACTGCTGCACCTCTAGAGAAAATTCATCGGGCTCCTCAATGCCTTCATCTTCAATGAGCCTTCCGTAGTATTCAAGCTATAAAAAGTTGATGCAGCAGAACTTTGCAGCTTCATCATCTACCGTCGAGTCCATATCCAACATACTTTGGCATTCATTCAACTCATCCATATACTTGAGTGTGTTGAATACATTGATAGTTACACTCTAATCAGCTATTCGCATGGTGAACTCTTCTTTCTCGTAATGAGTGAGAATAAAACATGTGGCTAGAAAAGGTTACCCCAAAATGATGGGCACATTATTGTTGACCTCACAGTCGAGTATAAGAAAATCAACAGAAAATACAAAATTGTCAACTTTTACTATGACAT
Organism: Hibiscus syriacus; assembly: GCF_006381635.1. NCBI lineage: Eukaryota > Viridiplantae > Streptophyta > Magnoliopsida > Malvales > Malvaceae > Hibiscus > Hibiscus syriacus. The sequence continues at coordinate 376,948 of NW_024062822.1, read as the reverse complement.
CTTCAATTCTGCCTTCAGGATGCACATGAGATTGATCAGTTAGTTGTAGGATCACGGTGGTAAATCGATCATTACTCATTCCAAGCTTCAAGAAAATAGACTTGGGCATAAAATTTACACTTGACCCAATGTCACATAAGGCTCTTCCCACATATTTATTATCTATAGAACATGGAATAACAAAACTGCTAGGATCTTTTCGCTTCAACAGAAGTTTAATGAGTGCAGAACAATATTATTTCGATGTGGGGACATTTCAAAATTTTCCACATTTCTCTTCTTTGTGAGAATCTCCTTGAGAAACTTGGCGTAAGTATGCATTTGATCAATGACTTCTAAGAGCGGAACATTGATATATAGTCGGTCAAGAATGTCAACAAACTTGTTGAATTGGATATCATCATTATGCTTCTTCAGTCTTTAACGGAAGTGTGGTGAGGGTCTGACTTCTTCCACTATAGGCGGGGGGAATAACTTTTGCTGTTACATTTGTTTGTCCTGCATCAGCAGGTTTACTTGTGGAACCCTCATCATTTTTCTTATACACGGGTAATTCTTCTTACATTTCAGGTTTTGGTTGCACAATGATATGCCGAAAATCTTCTTGTTCCCCCCTAAACTTATCTTCTTGGTTATATTGGGCACCACTCCTCAGCTTGAGCGCACAACATTGCTCTTTTCTATGAGGCTTAGTGACCCCAGTATCAGTAGGGAGACTGCCTTCTTGGTGAGCATGTAATGTTGTAGCAATTTGGCCTCCAATGCTCTCAAAGACGAGCTATGACTTTGCAACAAAGCAACTTGATTATGAAAAAGTGTGCTCTGTCTTTTAATTATCGATGAATGTTCATGCAGTAAAGCCTTTGTTGAAGCCATAAAATCTTAAAGAGTAGCTTTAAGAGAATTAGAATTTGAAGTAGAAACTTGTTAACATTCTGTCGTGGCATATGTTGTTCCTGAAATCCAGAAAGTTTGGTAATATTTTGTTGTGGCATGTTCAAGTTGCTTGCATTATTTTTGTTTTCCCCTTGATTACCCCATGAGAAGTTAGGATGCTGATGCTGGGTTGTAGGTATTAGAATAGGGGTTGTTGTTGCTTCGATTGAAGTTTCCCAAGTAATTGATAGATTCTTGATTTTCAGGGCATTCACTCTCATGTTGATTGCCATGACATAAAAAACATGTAAAGCTGGCCATCACCTTGCTGGAACACTACACACTTTTCAACATATTTGTTATAGAAGAAAGTTGGGCAGACACTGAATCCTTAGCATCTAACTTGAATGTCCAAGGTATATTCTTTCCAGTTCCAAGCCTTGAAGAGGGAAATTGATAATCATTGTTGGTTATCATTTATAAGATGTTGAAGTCCTATTCGGGTGATTTATCAAACAAATTGCAATTTGCTGAAGCATCTAACATCATACATGTGGGTGCATTCACTCCATCATAGAACATCACGACTTGGGTCTCGTAGTGAATATGTGATTAATAGTACACTAGCGAAACAAACTTTTGTAGTGGTCCCAACACTCATATATTGATTCGTCATCAGCTTGATGAAAAATTGCTATTTCATTTCGAAGTTGAGTGTGCATGTTGGGCAGATTATACTGCAATAAAAAGCTTTTGCAAAGATCAGCCCAAGTTTCTATCGAGCCAGATGAAACTCCACTAAGCCAAGCTCTTGCTTGGTCACGCAATGAGTAGGGAAACAACTTTAGTTTTAGCACATCTTTGTGCACTCATTCCTACTTGAATGAGTCAGAAATTTCCAAGAAAGAATGTGTTACCTTGCATCTTCGTTAGGCATGCCACCAAACTATCCGATTGAATTTAGCATGTTGAACATGACCAGTTTAAGCTCAAAATGGGCTGTTTAAATCTTGGGTGCTACGATCCTTGGGTTGAGATCGTCCAGAATAGGAGCTAAGTGATCTCAAATAGTTCTCGATATCGGTACAAGTCCTTCGTTCCTAAATGCTGCAGCATTTGGATCTGCAGGATCTTAAACTTGCTGAACACCTTGGTTTGGTTTATTGTTCATTACTCGATTAACACATTGGGTACGTCGTCTTCTACGAAATAAATGATCGATTTCCAGAACTAGAGGATAAAGTGGTTCCTCGATAGTCTTTCGAGTTATGCAACAATAAACCTGAAAAAGTAATAAACAAAAACAATAAATAAAACGAAAAACAAAAACTAACAAAAACTCTTGCTATAGAGAAACTTTTAAAAATTAACCAACTGTCAATCCCCAACAACGACACCAAAATCTTGATGGCGTGTAAATGTATTATCTTGTGGCACAAAATTCTATGCAAGTATACATAATCAATGCAACCAAATACAGTAATGAGTGAGTATCGTCTCCGCAGATATTAGAGGTATTTCAAAATTAATCTATAGCAAATAAGGGTTGTCACGAACTAAGTTTAAAACTAACTAAATCTAAGTAAATATTTACAATGATATAAACAAATGAAGTATAATTGCGGCAGATGTTATGTATAAATGGTGATGAAATATTGTGGCAAGAATAGAGTGAAGTGAAATTATTGTGGCGAAATTTATGAAATTGTAAAAGTGTGTTGAGATAAGAATTTAAGTAAATTGTAAAAGTATGCTAAAGTAGTAAAATAAATTGAACTCTGGGAAATGAGATAAGACTAACAACCTCACACAACCGAGCCCTTCTAGAGGTAAATGGCATGGATTTGCTATAGCAATAATATTCTATGCTAAGTATGATCTATGCTTCTATGAGTCTGTTTCCCAACAGGATTTGCTAAAAATGCTCCTAAACTTTCTCAAGAAAGGAACTTGATAAAACTAGTTCTACGAAAATACCTCTAAGTGTGAACTACAAAACTAGCCTATAGACTAAGTCTTATCCCTTTTAGCCGAACAAAATCCTTTCCTTATCTCTAAAGTGTGTTAGAACCTCCACATCCCGGTTTGGCTCCCTTGCTCACGTAGATCTAACCTAGCTCTCTATATACTAGGAATATATACTTAGAAAATGATAATCTCTCAAAATCTCTTACAAGACTAAGCATATTACACTACATCAAACAACAATTTCTCAAAAGCTCTTACAATGCTACAACACATAAATATAAAAACAGTGAGAAAAACAACATTTAAACATAAAAACATACAAACCATCCATTAACATAAAATAAAATCATCCAACATAAATCCAACACTAAATAAGGTACTACATGGTGTGGCTAAGTTTATAATAAAATATTCAAGTTAGTACAAGCCCAAGAAGATAGAAAATGAAGCACAAGGAGATGATAAACTCACAAATGAGTTGCTACCGTGACCTAGCTCCACCGCCATGAGTCGCCCTAGCAAGCTAGCCTCTCTCAAGATCTAGTTGCTACCTCATTGAAGCTCGACTATGGAGGACACCACGATAAGGGATAAAAATAAGAAAAATGGAAATGTGAATCCGTCTTTCTCTTAGGTCACCTCCCAAAAAGCTCTCTTAAAAATGTAGGATACCTTGGTATTTATAGAGGGAATATTTCTAGGGATTTAGGCCCAAAATTTCTTTTGTACCTTAGGTAACACCCTTCCTACATGAATAGGCGGTTATTTTGGCATATGGTCCCAAATTTGCAGTAGGGTGGTGAGTCACGTGTGGCTGGACAACTTGACAAATATATTTTTGCTATTTTGTCTTTTCTGCTCCAGATCTACTATCCATCTTTCACCGTAGCAAGTCTTTCAGCGTTCCATCTACACAGTGCTACATCATCAATTTCTCCAGCATGCTACATTGACCACATCTTCTCCTTAAGTTTTCATCGCTTCTACAACACCACAAAGACAAGACATTTCCCTTAGCAGCACCAGTTTTCAATACATTTGTGTTGCATCAAGACCTTACCACCAAATGAAAAATGACCTAAATGCACTCTAAATGCTATGAAATAGGCTTTAGAACAAACAATAACCTAAGTAAAAGGCATAAAATACATTTTTTTACGGGGCTATCAAGCGACTAGAGTGACGTTACTTAGAGTTGAACCTGAGTCAGGTATCGGCCTTGCGGATAGTCTAGGCATTGAACAATAACCTCAGAAATTGTCATAAAACCCCGAGAATACGTAGAGACTTTGTCAGAGGTAGAAAATGACTAAAATGCCCTTAAGTATCAAACGACCAGAATAAAACAGACTAATAAACTCTCGTACCACATTCTAGATGAGAGAACGAGCAAGATAACAATTAGGAAGAATATTAAACGAGAACAGAAATAACTTAAATAACTAAATAGATAAGTATCATAAAACTAGCCTTTATGTGACACTCAGGAAACAGTCAGGACACCTGAGTTACTTTAGCAGTAGGACGATTGTCTTATTGTCAATATGTCTAGGTATATACCAGTCAGTGCCATGTCACTTCTTCTACCAACTGGGCGTGGATGCCCCAAGACTCGATGGAGTAAGTTGACATGGTGTACGTTTTTTATGTAGTTCTGGATCTGACCCCAGATTATACATGGATATAGGTAGGATAGAGGGGTGCATGAGCTCTGAGATGTAGCCCCTCAGTCGTACCATGATGCCTACCTCTACTTGTATTTTGTATAGTAGTATATGTAGGCTAGAGGAGTGTGTGAGCTCCTATATGTAGACCCTCAGCCGTACCATGATGCCTACCTCAGCTATGCGTATATGTTTATGTGATGTATAGCAGAGTCGTAGTCACAGTTATTATGGTAGTGACTCTTTAGTGGTGTACTCATGGCGAGTCCCTTAGCAGATAATTAAGGGAAGAGCGAGACTCATACTTCAGTAATAGAATAGTAAAGCATTAAGTAGGTAGCACTTGATCTAGATCATGCATGTACCTACCGTTCAGTACCTAATATTTAGCACACTTATGTTTATAAAACTTTTAATGTTGCTCTAGATTAGTGATTATATTGTTGGGCTTTGTAAGCTCAGCCTTTGGATGTTTCCGTTGGCATGTTAGTAGATCGAGCAGTTCATGGGGCACCGTTGCAGTAAGACTTCCAGCTTCTCCTTCAAAGTATTGTACTGTAGCTTTAGTGGGCATGTGTATTCATAGAACCTTACTTATGTATTTGAGTTATAAACCTCAAGATGTATTATTGTATTTTAAATTAAGTGTCATGGAGCTTTGGTTTGTAAAATGTTTTAATAATTGTTCTTTATTGTTTTATGATTCCATTAAATATGTTTTAAAAGAAAACAAGCATGTTTTGAAATTTAAGGGTTATCTCGATAGCACAATTAGGCCCAATCGGGTTTAGAGTGTTACTTGTTTATTATGATTTTTGTTTTAATAAGTGGTCTCATCTTCTCATCATGTTGAATTATTAAGAATCAATTGATATTAAAATTTGTGATTTAGGGATTAAAACTTCCGACAACCTATTATTTGTTCTTCAGTTATAGTGCCCGATTGATTAAAAGAATTATGGGTCCACCGCATAAAACAAATTAAAGGAAAAAGTTGCATTTGATATGTTATATTCTTAGTGTATGATTTTCCTTTTTTTAAATTAGTTTTAATATTACTTTACGTAATTTAGATAATCCTGATATAGATGCAATTGGTTTTATTCTTTGGTATTCGTGAGCCTATTTTGGCTTTTTTATACGTATGTTGTTTGATAATATATGAAATGTATATTAAATTCGGTTTGATTAAAATTTTAATTTTAATTATTGATTATTAAGTAAACTATTTTGGAATAAATAAATTTGTAATTTGGCTATCTTTAATATTTTCTGATATGATAGTGGATTCATTGAAACAAAAATGTTATCAAAATGACCTCTTTTGCGTAGATTAATTTATTTGAAATATTAATATGATTATGTGTTCTTGAGGTTCATGTGTTTATTAATTGACCCAAATGAAAGTTTATTTGGTATTCTAAGGTATTTTTATGTGAGGCATTACATTAATCCAAAGATTAGTCTTTTATTCTATATAGTTTACTGTCAATGTTTGATTACTACAAAAAGAGTATTGTTTACTGTTAGTATTATTATCCAAAGACTTGGTATTAATGTAGTGTTTGGTATCTTGTGATGCGAATTAGTCATTATTTTGAATTTATTGTTTGCTTATTTGAGCCTGTTGTTTATTTTGTTCAACTAGTTCTTCTGCTACCACAGTTTCTACTAATATCAATTCTATTGTCGTTCTTAATGAGACAAATTTCAAGGAATGGAAAAGGCATTTACTTATAATGTTTGGTTGTATGGACATAGACCTTGCATTAAGGGAAGAACAACCTGCACCATTCACTACGGAAACAACCCTGATGCAAAAAGGGATTTTGAAAAGTGAGATTGTTCAAATCGCATGAATCTAATGATCATGCAACACAACACTCCCGAAGCACTCAAGGGTATAGAATCTAAAGATATTACTAAGGTTAGGGTTTTCTTGACGAAACTGAGAAACGTTTTGCTAAAAACAATAAGGTTGAGAAAACATCACTTCTGACATATTTGATGTCTATGAAGTATAATGGTCAAGAAAATGTGAGGGAATACATAATGGGAATGTTCCATATTACTTCAAAACTTAAGGAACTTTATAACGAGCTTTACGAAGATCTACTCGTTCTTATGGTTTGGAATCGCTTATTACGTAGTTTGATAATTTTAAAATAAGTTATAACTGCCAAATGGAGAAATGAACTTTAAATGAGCCCATATCTCATTGTGTGCAAGAGAAAGAAAGGTTGAAGTAATATAAAACTAAAAGTGCTCATTTGACATGTGCCTATAAATATAATGGCAAGAAAAAGAAACATCAGAATGAAACTGATAAGGTTCAAGCTCAAAAGAACCAAAAATAGTATAAAGCTTGGTTTTAAGGGCGCAAGGCCCACGAAGACGTAAAAGGTCCCCTGGAGTCTAGGCGTAAGGCGCAAGCGTGCGCCTTTCGTATACGAAGCACACTGTTTGTAATATATTATATATATCAAGTGTAAACTATATTTTGTACTAAAAATAACATGATAAACAATATTATAATTCTTTAAAGATCAAAATATTCAATACCATTACCCTAACAACTAACAATTAACATCACACAAACTAACAAAAAAATAAAGTCCAAATAGAAGAAATAAAAAGCAAAGCAAATATCACCATTTTAATGTTTCGAGTTGTAACATATAAACAAAAAATAAAGCAAAGTCGAAAACAACTACATCAATACATTATCACTCCAAATCATTATCATCCTCGTAACCATCTCCATCATTGCCATCATATTCTCCATCTTCACTAATATCCTCTTCTATCTCATCATCATCATGCACCGAGTGGGAGCCGATCTAGGAGTAGAGCTAGAAGTTACACCTTTTCCCTTGCCAAATTTGGAGGAAGATGTAGAACTTTCATTTGTAATCCTTGATACTCTAGTCAAATACTAGGATTGTATGCTTTAGCAGCTCTATCAACTTGATTTCATGTCAAGTCATCGTCATCAAACTCAAAATCATCTTTATCGTTGTTTTCATCTTCCATTTTTCCAAGTAACCACTCGTTACTCTCATCAATATCCTCTAAGAGAATGACTATATATATCAAAATGCTGGAGGTATTTTTGGCTTACCAATGGCCACTTTGATTCAGTCTATTCTTGAGAAATAATCATCTTCCTCAAGTTGTATCCTTGATTGTGGAATTGTGCAAGAATGATGAAAGATCTTGAGGGTAAAGGAGAACCGCACACCTCGCTCCCTATGGTGAGTCACCATCGTAGATCCAGTGACTCACTAAAATGAACGGTTGTCCAAGGCCTATAAAAAGCCTTGAAAACTTGCAAAGAGGAAGACAACAAAAAAAGAGCGCAAACGCAAAGAAAGACGGAGAGAACACCACATAGCAACCAAAACAAGCCGAAAGCAAAAAGAAAGGAAAAGAGATCTTACCTCCGTCGAAGCCCAAACGTCATCGAAAAAGTGATTTTACCGAAGGTAAAATCTCAGATCTAGTTCGATTGACTAGCTTTTAGCGAAAAAGAAACTCGGATCGGGTAGAGGTTGTTTCGATCTACATTTTGAGCTATATTTATATTTTCCGGCCACCGTGATTAGTGACCGACGATCGAAATAGTGACCGGAATAGTGCCCGGCGGTGGCTGACCGGTGACTCTCTCCTTAGAGAGAGAAGCAAAAGAGGAAAATGAAGAAAAATGAGGGAAAATGGTCATTTAAGGCCTATTTATACCCTCCTCAAAACTACGTCGTTTTGGGGAGGGAGTGTCTGTGTAATTTCAGGACTGATAAATCACGTATGTGGTCCTTGTATTATATAATCTTCCATTATAGCCACCGAAATCAGGTTTCTATATCTTTTAATTTTGTCTTCGCATTTTATTTATTTTTGTTTTAGTCACTACTCGTATATTTATATATATTTAGGATAAATATCAAATTTTGTCCATATTAATTTAATGATTTATATTTTATTCCTAATAGTAATTAGGAATAAATTACACTGTTAGTACTTATATTTTATAATATTTCGAATTAGGATTATGATTTTTATTATTTTTTAATTTAATCCTTTAGTTTTAAAATAATAATTTTAAATATTATTTTTAGAATTATTTACTATTATAGTACTTTGCATATTAAGTATTTATTAATAGTAACCTTAATTTTTATATTTTCTTGATTAAATCATTAAAATTATTATATGTAATTGGGTTATATTAAAGGGATCATAAATTAAATTAAATACAAATTTGTTAATTTATTGCAAAGACATCAATTAATAAACCAAGGTACCAATTTTGGGCGTTGTGGGGGTGCTAATCATTCCCCACACGTAATCGACTCCCGAACTCATTTTCTGGTAAGCAAGCCCTTTTTGTGTTATTTTAATAATATTTTTATAAATTTTATTAAAATAACATAACATTTTGGTGACCAATCACACCTCCATAAATGATTGGTGGCGACTCCTCAAAATTGTGTTTTATCTTATGCTAGAAGAAAAACACTTACTTTTTCGAGACGAGATTTAGAAAACAACGACATTTGTTTTCGCCGGGTAAATACCGTCTCGACGGCTATATATATAGTCATTCCTAAATATACACTTCTTTAGTGCATTCATCATTTTAGGGAGCTTTCCAATATACTCAACATGAGATCAATACAATGTGTCTTACAAGGAGTCCTAGAGACTCAATTTTTTTTGCTTCTAGTATTTTTCTACAAGTTAACAAAATAACAAATTATTAAAAAAATCAATAGTAACATGGATAATAAAAAATAAAGAAATAAGAAATAATTAAACGAACTTTTATTTTGTACCGACTTTGACGTAGTTGGATGCACTATCCGTCACCACTTGGACTACATTTTCCTCTCACACTTCCTCCACCATCTTATCAAGCATCTTAATCAGCAAATTTGCATCTTTGACAATTTCTGGTACATGTATGGATTTAATGAACACAAAGCCCATTAGAGAGTTGACAATGAAGTTCACAATATCTTTTTAGACGATAAAATCATGTTATCCATCCGAAAATATTGAGTAATCTTTTTGTGTCCACTCCTTTTTGTGAGCCTCTATCACCTTTTGAGTGTAATATACTTCTTTCTTAAGGAGAGTAACTCTACTATCATGCATACTTGGAGCTTTTAAGTCGGAACCATATTGTCTGATAGTTTCACACATTTCTTTGAAGCTAGAGTGACTTGTCGCATTGAATGCTATTTTGACATCATAGAAAAATCTTACAATTTCCCTACAAGATTTCTCTCCCAATTCTTTTTCACAAGCTTCATGTACACCTCCCTCTTTGTTTGGATTAGCTTTAGGAGAGACAAGTAAATCCATTGGACCCTTGACTCTTGGTTTTTTGGGTAAGGATCTCTCACGCTTTTGACTTGAGTTACCCCCACTTGAGTCTAATATGTCAAGTTCTACTTTGTCATCATACTCGTCAATACCATGAGAAAACTCTTGGGTGACACTAAATTTGCAACCTTTGTCGCTTCCTTTTTAATCATGTAGTTATTCACTTCCTCCCTTACATGCTCAGGGTAATTAGGACACTTTGTTGCATTCCTAAATCCTCCAACCAAGTGTTGTTTCATCTGAAATACTCATCCTTTACAAACTCTTTTACAAAAATTGCAAGTTCAATTGTTCTTATTCGTCAGCTCTGTCGTTCCATATTTTCTTGCTGGATCCATACTGGTCGATGATCCAATTAAAGCTCTCGACCCCATAATTTAATTTTTAACAACATAAAATTCATATATGAAACATTTTATTAGAAATCGAATTAAACACTATATTAAAAATCAAAATTCAAACCAAACAGTAAGTCATAACTTAAGATGTTAAATGACATTATTTTTGCATTCTATTTCTTTCATTCTCTTAATAAATTAATATTTAATTGAAATTAAATATATATACCAAACTATCCATTATTAGTAATGAACTAGAATGACAGAATCCCTATATTAAATTGTAATATGCAATTCAACAATATTAAATGGTAATCTTCAATTTGGCATGTTTTGGGCATTGTAGTCATAGAGAGGAATATTTAATCAATTATAATACTTTCTGATTCGTTGGTTTAAATTTAATAACAAATTGTAATCGGTAATTCGGCATGTTCAGGTATTTTAGTCATAGGAAGGAAACAATTTTAACTTTCTGATTCATTTGTTTAACTTTTAAATGAGACTCCATATTTTTTGTTAAAAAAATGTTGAAGCAAAATCAGGGATCCCGACTGCAATTTTAAATTCATATTTTGTTATGGTTGGATTCACTGAATATTTAACCAATTTTATTCTTTAATATTAAAAGAAAAACAACACAAGTTATGCGGAAACTGAAAATAATTGTTCATCCAGAGATGAAGATAGAATGGAGAAAACAGAACAGGAGGAGGAGAGAATGAGAATTACATGGTCGGTGATGGCTGCTACGACGGTCGATTGTGGTGCGATGATCAATGAAGAAGAATACGGTGGTGGAGAAGAGAGGCGTATGATGGAGAAAGATTATTAGGGATTATGTTTGGTGATTGTATCGTGAGTGAGAGTTTTTTTAAGATGGGTTCTTATAATATTATAATATAATAATTTATTAAAATATTAATATCTTAAAAAATCTGAAAGGCGCAAAGACACTACATCCGAAACCTGATGCCTAATGCCTAGAGGCGCACGCCTCCGGGCGCCTCTTGTAAATCACCTCAACTCAACCTAGGCGGGCGCCATCTTCATCGTCAAGCTGCGCCTCGCGCCCAGACGCACCCGAGGCACGCCTTTGAATACCAAAGGATAAAGAAAGTTGTTTCTTTGGTAATAAGTCTAGACACGTGAAGAAAGATTGTACTAATGTCATGCTTGGTGTGCAAAGAAAGACATGATTCTTACTTTGGTATGTTCTAAGGTTAATTTAACTTCAGTACCTAGAAACACTTGGTTGATAGATTCTAGTGCTACTACTCACATATGTGTTTCTATGCAGAGTTGCCTAAACTATCGAAAGTCAAATAATGGTGAAAGACACATTTTTGTGGGAAATGAAAAATCGATAGAGATGAAAGAATCTGGATATTATTCTTCATTTGGAAACCATATGTTTACTTTGTTTTTAAATTCAAATGTTGTTGGAAATGGTTATTTGAATGCGTATGACAACCTTTATTTACTAGATACAATTGCATCTATAATGAAACCTCATACGTGGAATCAGATGGAACTAATCAAAAATTAAATATGAAATATTTGGCATCATTATGACATAAGCGCCTAGATCACATCTCAAAAGATAAAGTTGAGAACTTAGTGTCTATGGTATTTTGAGGTCCCTTGATTTTATAGACTTTAATGTATGTGTTGAATGCATCAAGAGAAAACAGACCAAAAAAAGAGATTAGGTGCCAACAAACCTACATACGTCTTAGCATTAATTCATACAGATATATGTGGGTCATTTCCTATGACATCATGGAATGGTCAAACATACTTCATACTATTCATAGTCGACTACTTACATTATGGGTACTTATATCTTATTCATGAGGAATCCCAGTCTTTGGACATGTTCAAAACTTATAAAGCTAAAGTTGAGAATCAACACAACAAAGAATTAAAAAGTTAGATCTGATTATGGTGATGAGTATTACGGTAGATATGATGGCTCAGGTGAACATCATCTAGGACCATTTGTCAAATTCCTAGAGGAATATGGTATTGTCTCACTATACACCATGCCAGGATCACCTAGTATGAATGGTGTAGTTGAGAGATGTAATATGATTATTAAGGATATGGTAATGAGTATGATTTCTCATTCTACCTTACTTGAGTCTATCTAAGAGAAGCATTAAAGACAACAATGTACATTTTGAATAGAGTACCCTCTAAAGCAGTTGTAAAAACACCTTATGAGTTTTGGATTGGTCAAAAGTCTAGTTTAAAGCACTTTCATAATTGGGGATTTCCAACTGAGGCATGCCTTATAGGTCACATGAAGAAAACTTCTAAGACGGGAAATGCAACATTTTTTAGGATGTTGAGTTTGAAGGGAGAAATAAGGTTAAACATTGCTTTTGTGGAGGAATTAAATTTTTATTGAGTTTTTATTATCACTTTTAATGATGTTAAGGTTCTATACTGATTAATCAAGAAGTGAATTCAGAACTTCAACAAGATAATGTTGAACAACTCTCTATTCAAGATGAGGTCATTGTTCCAAAAAGAACAACCTCAACTACCTCAAGAACAAGTTCCATTAAGGAGATCCATGTGACAAAAAAGAAATGTTATTATAGATGATTACATTGTTTTTCTTCAAGAAAATGATGATGATAATGAAATGATGGAAAATGATCCAATCAACTTTCATTAGGCCATGAAAAGTGCTAACTCTAAAAAGTAGATTGATGACATATGAGAAGAGTATAAGTACATGCAAGACCATAAAGTTTGGGAACCTATCCCATTACCTGAATGTGCAAAACAAATTGGTTGCAAATGGATATTTAAAATCAAGAGGGATGAAAATAGTAATGTGGAAAGGTATAAGGCACGTCTTGTAGTTAAAGGATATACTCAAAAGAAAGACATCGACTTTACAGAGACTTGCTCTCCAGTTTCATCGAAAGACTCTTTTAGTTCAATTATGACGATTGTTGCTCATTTTGATCTTGAATTATACCAAATGGATGTTAAGATTGTGTTTCTAAATGGCAACATTAAATAAGCAATTTATATGGTACAACTGGAAATCTTTGAGTCGGGAGATCCAAATAATACAATTTACAAATTAACTAAATCCATATATGGACTCAAGCAAGGTTATCGTCAATGGTATCACAAGTTTCATCAAATAGTCATCACTTTTGGTTTTAAGATGAATACAGTTGATCATTGTGTATATCACAAGTTCAATGAGAGTAAACATATATTTCTAGTTCTATATGTCGATGACATTTTGCTTGCCACAAATGATGCATGTTTGTTAAATGAAACCAAGAGATTTTTGTCTAAACATTTTGAAATTAAAGATTTTGGTGATGCTTCTTTTATCTTAAAAATCCAGACACATCGAGATTGGTCTCAGGGTATTCTTGGATTGTCACAAAAAATTACATCGATAAAGTACTCAAAAGGTTTGGCATGCATAGTTGTAAACCAGCTGGCACCCTTGTTGCTAAAGAAGACAAATTTAGTCTTGTTCAATGCACTAAAACTAACCTTGAAATTCAAGAAATGCAAAAGATTCCATACACATCAACTATTGTGAGTCTGATGTATGCTCAAGTAGGTACACGTCTGAATTTTACATACATTGTTGTGATATTAGGCAAATACTCAAGCAACCCTGATATGAACCATTGGATAGCGACCCAGAAGGTTATGAAGTATCTTCGAAGAACAAAAGATTACATGCTCACTTATAGGAGATCATATCATTTGGAGGTCATCGAGTATCATGATTCTGATTTCGTTGGATGCTAAGATAGCAGAAGGCAATATTTACATGCTAGCTGGAGGAGATATCCTAGAAAAGTACCAAGCAGAGTTTGTAGCATGTTAAGAGGCATCAAACCATGGAATATGACTGCGAAACTTTTCCATTGAAATGTATACTTTGGAGAACGTTGAAAGACCACTTAAACTATTTTGTGACAATAAATCAATAGTTTTATATTCCAACAACAATAGGAGCTCATCTAAGTCAAATCATATTGACATAAATTTCCTAGTTGTGATAGAGAGAGTGCTAAATGGACAAATATCCACTGAACACGTTGGAACAAACTTCATGATAGCGGATCTGCTTGCAAAAGGTTTAGCACCTAAGGTCTTTCATGAGCACAATGCTCATATGGGTGTTTTGTTTGCTTATATTTGTTTTTCATACATTTATACATTTGGTTATTTTCTAATTAGAAATAAAGTATTTGGATTATTCATTCTCTTTTATTATTTAAAGGCTGACCTCACTTATGTTTAAAGAGGACTAGCTGGAAATAGACACGTGTGGTTCACACTGCATGTAATTTCCATGCTACGCTCCATGATCAATCTATGCAATTTGATTATGTTTGTATATGTGACCATTGATGGGTCTAGTCATGATTAATATTGCAGAGGCCACTTTGATCCTATATGGATATAGTTGATGGAGGGCAGAGTTATAAGTACATACAATAACTGATTCTATCTTCTTAGAAGATCACAACTATAAGGCAATTTTTCAGATCTCAATCTTCTAGGTAATCTTCAACAATAGATTCAGGTACGCTTTTACAAATCTAGTATTTATTTTATCTTTGATGGTTTGAAATGATTATATTCTGATTTGATTTCAAGTTTATTATGATTTAAGCTCTAACAATTTGCTCGAGAATAATTTAGAAATTCAAATTTTTAGTTTTGTTTCGGTAGTAGGTGCTTTTGCATATTGATAAACATGGCTATGAAAGGAAGCATCAGTCTTCCTTTCCCAATTATTTCATGGAAACTTCCCTAATAAAAAATGAATTGAAAAATGAGGAAGGCTTTCTTTAAGGAAAAATGATGTGCTAATTTCAAAGGAAAATAACGTTAACATTTCGGAAAAATCAGAGCAGACGAGTAAAATACATATTTGAAAAGATGGGGTGGTGGGTTAGTTGGGACTTCGGAAAATAGCAGCATGCGAGAAGGTATCTCATCACCGTAATAGACACCACCAAGAAATGACCACTTAAATAATTAATTATAATTATATAAATATATTGATTATTATTTAATAGACTAAATAGAATACTATATCGTTAGTAATTTAAAAACAATAGACGAATAATTCTAAAGAATTATAACTTAAAAGAAGTATAATAATTATAATTATAATTATATTGATTATACAAATATATAATGATTTGTTATTATCCAAATTAATGATGATTAAAAAAAAGGTTTGGTTGCATGAACCGACCGATAATGTCATTAATTTTTTTTTTGATAAAATCATCAGTAATATTATATTTTTATTCTATTTTAATTATCAAATTAGAAATTAACTACGATATTAGCACAAATATATATTATGTTGTTCCATATTTTCAAATCATTTATTCTCTTCTCATTATTAGTCTATATATCAATTTTTAATAATTTTATTCGGATCATATTATCATATTATTAAAAAAATGAATTGAAGAATTTGAGATAGAAGACTCGAACCAAAACTTCTTGAGGTACTACATTTTTTTTTTTTTTTGGAATTACTCAAGATGTAGAGTTCTACTATAAAATATCTCATCAATAGGATAAAAAATAACTACTTACAATAAAAAATAATGGTCAACACCCCAATGATTATAAAGATAATTACGTTTTTATTTATATTCTACCAAAATTTATATTTAAATTTAACACACAAAAATAAGAGAAAATAAGATTTTAAAGGTGAAATATAAATTCTTAATTCTAATTATTAAAAATAAGATATGAGATGATCATAAAGAAAGAGAAAATGACATAAATATAAAAAAAATCCATATTAACATCATCCTAAATTTTTAGCAACCACGTAGGGAGAGAATGAATAGCTTGGTTAAAAAGAATAGCTTGGTGACCAAAATATAAAAAAGTAATAGGCTAATGATTAAGTAGTTTACCCTAAATACACATATGGAGAGAGAATGAAGAAATATATATTTGCTTTAGTCTAGAAAGACAGAAATTTTCGTGTTTCAACTAAAGCAGGTAGAGAGAGAAAACAGGGGCTGCATCAGAAAAATATTGGAGCTTTAAATGCTAGTTGGTTGATTCTCCTCTCTTAAGCACTAAGCATACCCACCCTACCTCTCCTTTTTTCTTTTTTTGTTATTTCCCTCTAATTATTTTTATTTATTTTTTCATTATATATAAGCTTCTTCTCAAACCCCCCCTGTTATTCGTTGATCACCTGGAAAACCGTTTCCATTTCATTTCTCACTGGATTCCAACAATAGAAAGGAAAGAAAATAATGGATTTTAACGCATACCCATCTCGTTTGCCCATGTCTTCGTTGTCTTTGTTTGGAGATTTCATTGAAAAGATCAAATTTTCTTGCAATTTCGCTGTTTCTGCCATCATTGGGAATATTTTCTCTGCTATCTTAACCTTCTTCTTTGCATTAGGTTGGGTCCTTTTTCTCCTTTGTTCTCAGCTATGCTTCATTGTTTCTTCAAAAGCTTTTTTCCCCTCTTTTTTTGAATTTTCGTTGATGATTTAATTTAGAACTGCTTCTTCATTACTATTTTTCTTTTATAGTAATCAATATCATTCCCTCGTTATTATATGGACAAAAGATGGATTTTATTATGATTCTGTTCCATTTTTGTTGGATTGCAATTATATGAATAATGTTTTTGCGTGCCGACAAAGCACTTTGGGATTAATTTGTCTAACATGTATGTCCGAAATAGACCCTCACTTTTTTGTTTGGTTTCTTAGGATTATTTAACATTAACGTTTTATTGCCCGAGCTGAACTTTAGCCTTTTTATACTAAAAATTTTGCTAATGAAATTCATCTACAGTGGGAACCTTGTTAGGGGCCATGACGGGGGCTTTGATAGGACAAGAAACGGAGAGCGGTTTTGTTCGAGGCGCTGCCGTTGGGGCCATCTCCGGTGCGGTTTTCTCGATCGAAGTCTTCGAGTCTTCCCTGGTTCTTTGGCAATCTGATGAATCCAGGATCGGATGTTTGCTTTACTTGGTGAGCAATTTTGTTTATTGCCCTGGTTTTATATGTTTAGTTATTACTTTCTAAGAAGGGATATGAAAAGAGAAAATCCATTCGGCTCGTTGAGTACTCGATGGCGTCTCGGCAAGTATCTTGGTTCGATAGCATCTTAGATGCCTGTGGCATGCCTTGAACCTAGTTTGAGTAGCCACCATTAGCTTTCTATGATGCCTGTGGCATGCCTGGACCTTGGATTCAGGTAGCCTCACCGATGAGTTCCAGGAAGCATGTGCATGAGTTTTCGACACTTTGATGGTAGTAATTCTTCTAAGCAGAGTTTAAATCATTTTTGTTTCACTGGAAATTTTCAGATTGATGTCATTGCAAGCCTTCTAAGTGGGAGACTTGTTCGAGAACGAATTGGTCCCGCGATGCTGAGTGCGGTCCAAAGTCAGGTAAGAATCTCTTCGCAAATCGATATTACTCTCATCAAATAGCAATTTACTAATGATTTTCAGTTTGTCCTACCAGATGGGAGCTGCTGAAACAACTTTTGAGGATGTCCAGAACATATTTGACGTTGGTGGTTCCAAAGGATTGGCCGGAGATTTGGTCGAAAAAATCCCAAAGATCAAAATCACAAACAAGAACAACGTGGATGCTTCCGGGGACAAAGTTTCCTGTTCTGTTTGCCTGCAGGTACAACACTAGTGAATCTTTTTTCAGTAAAACTAGTTGCATAAGCTTCTTATCGGATCGAATCTTTTTACAGGACTTTCAGCTCGGAGAAACAGTTAGGAGCTTGCCGCAGTGTCATCACATGTTCCACTTGCCTTGCATAGATAAGTGGCTCACTAGTCATGGTTCTTGTCCATTGTGCAGAAGGGATCTGTAATCTCGTTTCTTTTTTCTCTGTAAATTGTACAATTAGAATAGTTCTTCATAGTTTATTTATACAGTCGTTTCTCACCGGTGCATGTGTATTCGAGTAGCCGAATTACCCTATTCTTGATATCAACTCTTGCCATAAAAGATTTTGTTATGAAAAGATTTACAGTGTCTAGTTAAGAATCCTTGCAAGAATCATCTAGTGTTCTTTTATCGGTTAATGGCCGCTGCCGGTTTGGGAACGATCTTATTATCGGATCCGACTTTGAGCTTTGGATGCATTGGAATTTGAAGGAAAACTGCACTCTCCGGTGGAACATTTTGATTTAATACAATATGCCCTCCCTCCAATGGAAGTCGCTGATATCGTCATTCTGGAAGCAAATGTTGCCACTCATGATTCTGGCAGCTGATTTTAGTTTATTGTCCTACTGTTTTAGGCTCTTTTCAATTCAAAAAAAAAAATGAAAGGTCTGAATCTGTGTATATAATCTAATCTATACGCAAGTACAAGTGTGTAATTATCCCTTTAAATCATAGAAGAAGAAAATAATAATAATTGTTCCAATGAAATCATTATGTAATTTGACAACAATAGCATCATCACAAATTTTTATTTTTCTCTTAAACTAATTATTCCTTAAACAAATCACGCCATACATTTTATGGATAAAGAAACAAAAGAAAAATAAATTTAGTATCAACCAAAAATATATTCTCCATTTCTTCGGGAAACCTTTAAGATATCTAATATTAACATCGTCCATAATAGGCGTTATTAAATTAATAACCCAAAAATTATTTATTTTTTTTGGAAAAGCACCCATACCTGATTTGTTAAAAAAATTACCTCTTAAACTGCACACATAGGATTAATTCGCGTCCTAAGAAACTCAAGGAATAACCTCACTTTGGGCACGAGGTACTCCAACGTGGACATACTTTTCAGAAAGTGTAATTTAATTTTTATTTTAATGATCTTGTGTTACACATAACGTGAGGGTTCAAAGATTCACGTTCACAAAAGATTTGAAATTTGAATAGATTCCTGAACCTCACACTCTACACAACGTGAGATATCATTTACCTCTCTTCGTGGGGAGTGCGAGGACAACTATAAATAGGATTCCCCAAAACCAAATTCCTCACATTTCTCTTCCAAAAAATCTCTCTCATATTTTCTCTCTTATCTATTCAATTAGGATTATTATGACGGGATTACTAAGACTTGATCGAAAGCATGTATTCGATTATTGGGGGACAAATATGGAGGTAATTGTTATTTATTTATTTCGAATAATTTATTTATTTATTTAGTTCGAATAAATTAGTGATTTGTTTATTTATTTTAAATTATTTATTTATTTATTTATTTAAAGGGGTATGAACGTTCGTTGACGTGTTATATCAATCGTTTCCCGAGGCCTCATGTCGATATTCTTCTATATTTTCACGAAGCCGGTTTTGGTTACGTGAGCACTATAATTGGTGATACGAAATTGCATCCTCCATTAATAAACGCATTGCTGGAACGGTGGAGACTAGAGACGCACACGTTTCATTTTCATTATGGGGAGGCGACTATTACCTTGAAGATGTTGCATTCTATCTTGGGCTGTTTGTTAATAGAACGACAATTACTGGTATGGCCCATGGGTACTGGATCGGCTTGTGTGAGCAACTGCTTGAATTTACTCCGATAGATGACAATATGGATGGAGGGAAGATCAAGATTAAATTTTTAGACGATAATTTTTCAGAGCTACCTGCCAATGTTGATCTAGAAATTATGGAGGTAATTTTTGAAATCTATGTTTATTTATTTTAATTTTTTATTTATAATATTAAAATTTTATTTTATTTATTGTAATTTTTTGTCGATAAATTTTTAATTTATTCGCACCATTTTTATTTTGTAGCAATTTGCTTGTGCTCATATTTTACAAGTTATTGGGGGATCTTGATGTTTGGTAAATCTCAAAACAAAGTGTGTCTGATGTGATTGTATAATCTATGCGTTTTGCAGGGTTCTAAATATACGAGCTGGGGATCAACATTATTGACTTTTTTGTTCCGAGAACTATGTAATGATGTTGATCCAGACAAACAAATAATTGAAGGTTGTTTGATATTGTTACAATCGTGGGTTTGGTTTCGAATGTCATTTTTACAGTTGATCCCTACATATGGATGTAAAATCAGGTAATTGTTCAGGTTTCATTCGGATCCTGCCAGGTCAGGTAAAATCGGATACAAGTCGTGTCAGTTTAATTTGATGGTTTGAATCGGATCAGGTCGGACCCAGGTCAAATCAGTTTGGGTTATTTTTAGTTTGATTTGACATCAGGTTCAGTTTGGGTTCAAGTCGAGTTAATTTCAATTCAGATTGATGTCAGTTCAGGTAAAAAAGGTCCATGTCCGAAGGAGTTAAATACCAGGTTAATTCAGGTTCGGATGAATTTGAGTAAGATCTCGTTCAGATCTGATCACACCATTGACAAACAAAATTCAGGTTGGATCTTACTAGATACGGATTGACTTAAGCCCGGGTCATTTATTTTTGGAATAATTATTTTTGCCTTTCATGAACGTTGAATTGCAATTTGTAATTGTATATGACTTAGAGTAAATTACAAACTTGCTTCAAGGAGTTTCTACAATGCAATGACGACGAAGAAAGATCGAGAGCTAAACAAAGATACAAGGAGGTAAAGCGGGAAGCCAAGAAAACAGTGGCTAAAGCAAATGATAATGCATACGAGGAAATGAACAAGAGTTTAGAAACCAAGGAAGGACAAAATGACATCTTCAGGCTTGCAAAATCCAGGGAAAATAGGAAAAAAGATTTAGGAAGCATTAGGTTTATTAAGGACAACAATGGTGTTATTTTAGTGAAAGATCATGATATTAAGAGGGATTTGGGTAGTTACTTCTTTGGCTTATTTAATGACGGTGCCTCTCCCTGTAGAGATAGTATCGTTGATGGGTCAGCCGACCATCATACTACGGCCAATGACTACCCTACAAGTAGAATTGGGTTTAAGGAAGTCAAAATGGCTCTTAGAAAGACGGGGAGGGATAAATCTGTCGGTACAGATCAAATTCCTATCACTGTGTGGTTGGCACTAGGAGATGAGGGAGTTAAGTGGTTGACCAACATCTTTAATACTATTTTAGAGACTACCAAGATGCCAGAGGAGTGGAGAGAGTCTACGGTGATTCCAATCTATAAGAATAAAGGAGATCCCCAACGTTGTGGCAACTACAGAGGTATTAAACTACTCAGTCATACCATGAAGCTGTGGGAAAGGGTGATAGAGGCTAGGTTGAGACAGGTTACTAGGGTTTCGGAAAACCAATTTGGCTTTATGCCAAGCAGGTCTACTACGGAGGTGATTCATCTACTTCGACAGCTTATGGAGAAATATAGGGAAAAAATAGAGATCTTCACATGGCGTTCATTGACCTTGAGAAGGCATATGATAGTGTTCCCTGCGAAACAATATGGAAGACCTTGGAAACGAGACAGATCCCAACTGCTTATATCCGGGCGATTCGCGATATGTACTGTAGATCTACTACATACGTCAGGACTAAAGTTGGCGACACCGAGGCATTCCTAGTGGAAATCGGACTCCACCAAGGGTCGGCTCTTAGCCCTTACATCTTCACCTTGATTATGGACGACATCTATTGTGCGACACCAGACGGTGTTCCATGGTGTATGCTTTTCGTTGACGACATTGTCCTAGTTGCTTAAACAAAAACTGAGTTGAATAGTAAACTGGCAACCTGGAAGACTGCTTTGGAAGAAAAAGGTCTACGGATCAATATTGAAAAGATAGAGTATTTATGTTCAAACTTCAGTGGGAACCAAAACGATGAAGTTGTAGAAGTATGCATCGAAGGACACGTTCTCCCCTCAAATGATTGTTTCAAGTACCTAGGGTCTATGATATATAAAGATGGAGGTATAGATGATGACGTTACACACCGTTTAAAGGCGGGATGGCTAAAGTGGAGGGTTGCTACTAGAGTTTTGTGTGACAAGAATGTGCCTCTAAAACTTAAGGGAAAATTTTATAGAATGGTAATAAGACCAGCGATGCTGTATGGATCAGAATGTTGGGTAATCAAGAAGGATCACGTAAGGAGGATGGAGGCCGCAGAAATGAGAATGCTTCGATGGGCATGTGGTAGAACTATGTGGGACATGACACCAAACTCTACTATTAGGATGTTCTTGGGGTGGTGCCTGTATCCGAAAAATTGAGGGAGGGAAGACTACGGTGGTTTGGGCATGTCCTTAGGCGAAAACTGTCGGATGCGGTCAGGAAGGTAGAGTCGATTACAATCGACGGTGCCAGAAGGAGAAGACGACCAAGGCGGAAGTGGGAAGACTGCTTGAGATCTAATTGTAAGGATTTAGCCCTTACCGAGGACATGACCACTGATAGGAAAATATGGAGACTTAAGACCATGGTAGCCGAGTAGTGCGGGTCACAACCACAGGGTGTAACATCTCTGTCTTCTTTTTAATGCATTTGTAGTAATTTTCATGACTTCTATTTTTTATACGTTTCTGTCATTAGAATTTATGAAGGCTTAGAACTAGGGTAGCGAAGTAGTGTTGCCTTAGTTTAGGTTTTAACCCATTTGACTTTATACCTTCTCGTAGCTTGCTATCGTTCACTTTTATGTATCATTATCTTCATGTTTCCTCTTTTTAATTTTAGTCGGGTCTTACGTTTCTGTCTATATGCAGAGATTTTTACGTAGGGATTTATTTGCAGGGATTACTTCCCATTACATACGCGCATATGAAGATTGCATATGAAGATTGTTCAACGATGTATTTATAAATTTATTTATACATGCATTGCATTTTATCTTTATTTTTAATTGTCTGACTGCCGGAGGTCTTCCACGGAAGCTGCTCTCAACCTGGCGTTGGGGGTAGCTTACTATTCTACCTCCCTTTTACCCCATTACATATGGAATAGGGTTTTGTTGTTGTTGTTGTTAGAGTAAATTACAAAAAAAATATACATAATTATGGATCAATTTTGGTAAAAATATAATTTGAAGGACTAAATTGAACTAACGTGAAATTATAAACAAAAATTTAAATAAATTAAACAACACACATTGATGAGGGATCAAATCGAAATAATTTTAAAATTTCAAGTTGAAATTATTATAAAATTGGACTAAATTATATCCATTTATAAAGTTGGTGAACAAAAATTTATAGGGTTTGGAGCTTATAATATAATTTATAAAATATAAAATGAAGCTTATTATGCGATTTATAGAGTATGAAGTAAATTACAAAAATATAAATAAGAATTGGTCAATTTCAGATACAAATATAATTTTAAAGACTAAATTAAATAAATATGAAATTACAAATTAAAATTAAATAATTAAACAACATAGAGGGATTAAATTGAAATAATTATAAAATGTGAAGAAAAATTATAAAATAGATTGAATTGTATTCATTTCAAAAGTTGAGGAAAAAATTGAAACAATTATAATATATATATATATATATATATGTATACATATATATATATATATATATATATATATATATAATATGTATGATGAATGTTATGATAATGTAATATATGTATATATATTATAATGTACATTATATTTATACATACAATATAAGCATATACTTATAAAAGTATATAATATAAGTATACAATATACTTATAATATACGGATATAATATATATATATATATATATATATATAAAGTGTATATATATATAAAGTATAAATTATATACTCTATAAAGTGTATATATATAAAAGTATAAAATATATACATAAGTATGTATATATAAGTATATATATGTGATGTATGTACATAAGTATATACATAAGTGTATATATATAAGTATATAATTAAACATGAGTGACTAAAATAAAAGATTCTAAAATTAACATTTACATTTAATAATTATGGAAATTAAAGAAATAAGGGAAAATTAAAAGTAATTAGAATGTATACATGATTAAATTGCATCGAATTGAAAATTCAAGAAGATGTTTACAATTAAACCATACTAAAATTAAAGAAATCAAAAACCAATTTACAAAATAAAAAGCAATGGTTGTTGAAGGAGCGTGGGCCTAATTAACCAAAAAAATCTTATTGGACACTTATCCAACTTCCCAAATTTCTCAAAATTTTCTAATTTCCTTCTCAATTTCAATTTCAATTTCCCTTTATTCCCTCCAAATTCTCAATTTCCCAACTTCCCAAAATTTCCCAATTTCTCTATAATTCTCAAATAAAATAAAAAGTTCCACACAAAAAAAAAATCTTTACTTTAAAAAGCTTTCTCCCACCACTCACTTTGAATATATATATATATATATATAATTTCAAATAAATTCATCTTATATGTCTATTTTAAAATTTTATGTTAAATTATATTTAAATTATTAATTAATTATTACATTAAAAATAAATTAAACTTATAAATATTTAAATTAATTTTATATAATCTAATAAAATCATGTTCAATAAAAAAGTTATTTAATGAAATTAATTTAATGAATATAATTAAGATTTATAATATAAGGATTATAATTAATATAGAAAATAAGTTTATTAATTTAATTATCATAACTAGCAATTTGTTCTAACTTTTAAAATCGATTATATTAATTATCATAGTTTATTATAAATTTAAAATCTCACAACTTAATCAATTGTAACTTATAAGTTAGGTAAATATCAATCATGTCAATAAAAAGTCGGATTATTTACAAGTTTAGTCAATTACATGTCAGGTTCATAATATGTTAGGTTGATAACAAGTCGGGTAATACCAGTTATTTACCAGGTTAATCTCGGGTTCGAGTTCATATTAGTCGGAAGTAGGTCAAGTTTGGTTATCATATTATCAATTCAATCCGAGTTCAGGTTATTCTCAAATAGGGTGCAGGTCGAATTTAGATCCACATTTTCCAAGTCCAACTCGGGTTCAGGTCAACACTAGTTCAAACTCGAGTTAGTTTCAGATCACCACCTCTCAAGTCACAAACAATTTTGACTCGAGTCAGTTTCAGTCAGTTTTACAGGTCGGGTCAATTTTTTACATTCTTATTCTTACACAGACGACCCCATTTGAATTTTCACTACTTTGGATGTAATTAAAAATAAACTACGTGTATCTATTTAAATTATTATATGTTTTTTGGGTTTTACAAAAAAATTTATTTTATTATATGAATGATAGGTGAACTGTTACACTAACTCCGGCCCACCTACCAAGAACTTTGTGTGATTTTAAATTGTTGATCGAGAAGAAGACAGATAAGACAATCGATTTTATAATTTTTTTGTAAATTAAATATCAATTTTTTATTTTAGTTTATCTAACTTAGTTTAAAAATATTTGAGTAGTTCGTGTGGATGTCGTACAATTATGATGATATTAGACTGCGTATTCCAGTTGAAATAGGTCTTAGTTCGGATGTTTGGATGTCGATAGTCTTGTTGATAGTCTATGTGATAATCGAGTGGCATCTTACTGATCGCGTGCTATGAAAATTTAAATGTGTTCGATTCCGCTATAACCTCCAGACTTGGATGCCTTGCATCACGTAACGCGACAAGGGAAGACAGGTGCTAATTGGGATATGCATCATAAAGAATGAGTGATGCAGTGGATTGTGAGATTACATAGACGACTCATTTTCGAACCCATATTCGACTACAGTGTTTCAAATGATTACATGTTGTGGTACAAACAAAATGGGAAATCTCATACACTGATAGAGGAGGAGCAAGCACGAGAAATTTATTTACGTCCCTAAAATCGTATGTCGACACAACATGGTTCTAGAGGGGAATCAAGTCTGCATAGAGGAAAATACATTGCAGCCTCATCATCAGGAACGAAAAAATTACCTACAGAGGATTAGATACCGCTGACACCGCCTATATTCACCCACTCGACACATTCAACATTTTAACATATGACACATCCTATGGAATTTTTTTTCACTGACGCATTTTGTTCATATCCGGCGGTCGTTGTCCCTTTCCATTGCCTTCCTCCACCAGTTCAACCATATTATCCGTCACCTCCATGTGCATCTGTTCTACCATTGGCAACGGACTTCGACTCTGATAGTGTTGAGCAGACGCCATCGTAGAGCATGTTCTACACCGATCTTAGTCTCAGTGCCAGTGGTGGTACTGAACATGTAGATGGTGCTGACAATGATGATGATGGTGGTGGTGGTGGTGGTGGTGATGTTAATGATGATGAAGATAGAATGATTCGTAAGAATCCTCGTCGGACTCGTTGTCCACCATGGTGTGGAACGATGGACATAGGAATCATTATTTTTTTCTTGAAATGAAAAATATATAATTTATGAAAAAACTTGTTCTAATTTTTTTAGTTAATCGAAATCCATTTTCTTTTTTATGAAAATAATATTTGAAAATAATGTTCTATTTTTTATATTATGAATTAAGTTGTGATAGATCAAATATTCAAAATATCAATCAAATTATCCTTCAATAACATGATAATTTATTTAAATAATGATTTATAAAGATAATAAAAAAAAGAACTACATGAGTTGTTTAAAGCTCTTTCTCTCAAAGTTCACGGGCATAACGTAACAGAACTGCCTCTTCGTCCTCATGGTCTTCTCATAACCAAGTTACTTCTGCATTACTTGGTGAATATGATTCTTCATCAAATTTTACTGTCAACTCGATGTTCATATCACCAACACGTGTGATAAGGTTAACATGTAATGTGCTTTAGGGTCGGGCTTATCAATGAGAACTTTAACTTGCAACAAAGACATATGTTGTGTTGTAGATTTTTTAAGCTCCGTTGAAATCAAATCGTGACATTGAAGGAAGTGTATAAATAAGTTTCGGAATGGAAAACAGTTGCAGAAAATCTCGCAATTAATATTTATTTTACGAAGGTATCCATCCAACATGGTTATCGTTTGTTTTTATAGATATATTTTATTCCAAATCTCGCGCCTTTTAGAATGTGAGACTTGTCATGTCAAATCAAAAGGTGTTGCCACTTTAGAAATCTCTGTTACGTCAAAAAACTTTGTGGAATTCGCGTTTTACAGAGTGTGTGTTTCCTGTTACGTTAGGAATCTTTGCTATGTCAAGAATCTCTGTTGAACTCGCGTTTTGCACAGTGCAAAAACGTTGCTTATAAATAACCTCCTGTTGATATTGTAAATTTTAACACATTGTCTCTACTTATAAGAGATTTCTCTTATGGTGGCATGACTTGACACGAACCTTAGAGATCTTTATGTCAATATTGGTTCTATAAGTTATGCCACCCGAAGATGACGTCTTTTATAAAAGTCATGGCCTTTCTCGTGAAAATTCTTGTTTCATCAAAATTACCTTTTTTATCAAACCAAGAATTTTTTATTAAAGACATCATTTTCAGGTGGCATCCTCTGTAGCTTGTACTTTAATTTTTTTTTTAAAAATCATTTTAGCATTTTTTTCATGCACAAAATAAGTTTTAGAACCAATTTTAAAGTGATTTTTATCTCGCTTACAATATATCGAATGTCTCCATATTAGCCTCAGCTGAAAGTAAATTCCAATATTACTCCTCTAATATTATAAATTATGAAAATTTTGAGATTAAATTTCTGAAAATACCTTTAGAACATACCTATAAGCACTTGCGATTTGGGTTGGAAAACTATATACCTCGTATCGGAAAACGCAGGGTATGTTAAATATTACTAGCGAAAAATTTCTCAGAACGTTTCAATAACTTATGAACCTCGCGTTCTGCGTAACGCTAGGTCATTAATATCAATATTAAATTATATTCTCTGAAAAGTGTGTCCACATAAGAATATCTAGCTCCTCGTACAAAAGCGAGACATTTCCTGACATTTCTTATGATGCGAGTTAGTCATACGTGTACAGTTTATAAGTATTTTTTTAATAAATATGATGTGAGGGTACTTTTCCAAAAAAAATAATAATTTTTAGGCCGTTATTATTTTAATAACGCCTCCGTAAAATAATATCTAATATTACATGAGCATACACAGTAAATATATTCACATCAGAATAACTAACAGGAGTGTTAAATCGTACCTCTTATGATTTTCTTTTATTCTCAAAAACAGTGAACAGGGATCAAATATTTAAAGGAACTAGTGTAGATGTCGTTTCAATTTAAAACGACTTCAATAAATAAGCATTAGAAAGCGTGTATCAAAATTTAGGACGCTTTGACAACCAGGTATTCAGGATGAGGTCCAACCGCCGACTCATACCAATGCTTGGAAGAATTTAGGAAAATGTTGGCCGCTTTTAATGCCATAATGCTTTAGATTATGGAATTTGGGAAATGTGTTTAGTTTCATGTGTAAACTACAAGTATATAAAGTTTCACTTTTGGTACATTTTAGTACTTGTGCTTTCAATTTTTATAAAATCACACCTAACGTTTAGTTTTTATTTCATTTTAGTACCCGTCGTTAAAATCTTAACGGAAGAACTGATGTGGCATAACGTGATATTTTTTTTTAATATTTTTCAAATTTCCACTTCAACAATCAAATAACATATTTTAATTATTTTTAGTTAACCAATAGGATGGTGACACATGTCACCACCTATTGAAATAAAATGAACCCAATTTTACATTACGTATATTTAATTTATACTCCATTACCACCATAGAACAATAAATTTTAATTAAAATAGGACTCAAACCTAGAACCTCTCCAAAAAAATTAGTGTCTAACCATTAAACTAGTCCATAAAATTAGTTACATAACATCAATTTTATATTTAATTTATATAATTATTTAATTAAAAAATAAATTATTTAAAATATAAAATATTTTGTTCATTATAAATCAAATATTTTAAATTATATTGTTTAATGATACGTAACCGTCAATAGCTATAGAAAACAATTTGAGATATGCGGAGTAAAACTTGGTTTATTTACCGCAACGACGGACTTGAACATTTCCAGTCATGGTTTCAGGAGGAAGCAGTAGGCAACACAGCCCGCAGTAAAATGTCATTAACCCGTTTGACGATTGAACTGTCAATCCACCGGAGTCGATATGATGTGATCCGCGTAGACTAACTAATTCATATTTAGAGTTTGTAATTATCATTTTAATAATATTATTATTTATATTTTAATAATAATTTCTTGAGAAAAAAAACAAAAAATTATAACGTTATTGATTGCTGGCAAATTATTTTTCCTTCCTCAAATTATTGGTACCAATTGTTCTCAAGCAAAATACAAACGACAATCAATTAGTTTAATAATGATTTTTGCTGTTTTTGTGATCAATGTACAAAAAGTTTAAAAGTTTAATGGCTATCAGTATAATTTACTTTATTTTTAACTCCCCCAGTGACCCATTTATTCTTTCGTTTTCCCCTCCATATATTAGCATTGAATCAGTATGATTGCTGCTTCATTATTATATGTTTAAAGATCAATGTACCTCAGATGATTTAAAAGAAAAGTTTGAATTAAATTATGAGATATTTTCATATTGATTAACGAAATGATTTATGATATATTTGGATATGAAATATCCAATATATTTTTATATGATATTTTATGAAAATATATTTGAATGAAATTTCTAAACTGATTTTTAAGCAAGAACTACTCAAAGTATGTTATGTGATATATGCATTTTTAATTATGGATTATTTTCGCTATGAAATACCCAATGCACTGGTTTTGATAAATGGTAATGAAAAATGCTACTGATTGGAAATGTTGAATTATAAATTATATGAATTTAAAGTAAAGCCATTGTATGTTATAGTGAGAGTCGTAGGTACAATTGACATGTCATGAGGTGAAGTGATTCTAATTCTGATATGGTACATTCTGTATCGCACCGTTGGTGCAAATGATATGATTGCACTTGGAGTACATAGTCTAAGTTTGATGAAAGCACTGAAGTACTTATTGCACACACTCGTCTGACTCACGTACCTTGCATTCTCATAAATATACATTGGGCTACGATTTGAAAGTAAAGTTATGAATCTGAAATAAATTATGAATTTGGAAAGTTCTGAATATGAAAATGAAATTTCTGAGATATATTTGAATGAAAAGAATTATGACATGATTATTATGTTCGATATTGATTATCATGGTTTTGACAAAATTATGAGATGATGATTTTCAGGTTTCTGATGAGGAATAGCTGCTTGAATAAGTCGGTTTGAATATTTAAATTATTATAATATTATTAAGTTGTTTTATATATGATATCACTTTAGCTTATTTATAATGTCTCACTAAGTGTATACTTAGCTTGTGATGATTTTCACGCGTAGGTAAAGAAGAGCAAACGAAGTAAGTAGTTGAGCTTAGCATCAATCAACCAAAAATAATTACAGATATCAATAATGACATTATATTATTTTAATTTCCTAGATGGCATGTATGCAAATAAGATATGCCTGAGATATATAGTTATGAATATAAACATGATTCTAAGATATGTGAGTAAAAAAAATATAATTTTATCAGAATAAGAAACATTTTAAATTAGATGATTATCGACAGTTTATTTTATGATAGAAAACAATATAGACCTATCTATTTGATGCCTAAAACTGTTGTTGATTTGGATGATCTAAATATTATATTATGATTTTACGTGACTAATTTATTATATTGAAAGGATTAAATTGGATAAGTTTTAAAGAAGGAAATTTGTACCGATTTTTCAACTATAAAATGTTTGTAAATGTTATGTGACATCTTTGACTCGTATTCGGGTATGTATACGAGTTAAGGGTGTTACATTAATGACTTGACAATATTTAGGATCAAATTAAAATTAATACGAAACATGTTTACGATGATAGCTATGTACATTTACATGTCTTATTTATCTTCAATCATTCAAGGAGTGCATGTTTTAAAAATTAAACGAAGAATTCTTGAAACCCTAAATAGTTCT
Organism: Hibiscus syriacus; assembly: GCF_006381635.1. NCBI lineage: Eukaryota > Viridiplantae > Streptophyta > Magnoliopsida > Malvales > Malvaceae > Hibiscus > Hibiscus syriacus. Next base: position 345,816 of record NW_024062822.1, on the reverse strand, counting down.
CTCAACTTAACATCGATTTTTCTTATTTATTTGACAGACGACGGCATCGACCTTGATGTTGGTCACTGCCTCATCGATCGTCCACATTCCTTGATTTTCATTACTTTCTTATATCGTATCTCTCTTTTATTTTATTTTCAATAACGATGTCTTTATGTATGTGTGTTTTATTATTTTTGATAAAATTTGTATAATTTTTATCTTCTAAAATTATTGCCATGTCAATAAAAGTGTCCTACAAAACACGTATATCAACTGATGTGAGGTATCTCTGTCAAAAAGAACATTATTGTTTTTAGCAATATTTATGTAAATAAATTTAAAATTGGTATTATTCCTAGAAAATACCATGGTTGGAACTAGACGATTAATTGATTGCTTATTCAAAAACTAATGAAGCTTAATTTTGACTTTGAAGATGCCACGAATAGACTGTTGCCAAAAGGTGAGGGAATTCATTCAACATTGTTATTGATTAAGATTTTCAATAGAAGTGGAATCTTATATCACCAACAAATATCTCCTCTTTCTCTTTGCCTTTACAAACCGTCACTAAAATCTCTTGACAATTCATTGTTCTGTCCAGCTCTAAGGAAGTTTAAATCTTTCACTTTGGTTTACGAGCTGTGAACCATAATATCTGAGATCAAAAGTTCAAAGTTTCTATTTCTTTTTTAGCATTTATATATGATTTTTTTTCCTCAAATTTATTTTGAATATATAATCTATTTCTGAAATAAAATGATTTGCATATGAATATGTGTATTTCAAGATTAAGATATGCATGGTTTGAGTGACCTACCTAAACTGATACAATCTGGATTTTGTCCTACTTTTCCTTTGCTGCTGTTGTTGAACTTCAATTGGGAAATTAAGGGCTTAGAGGACAAGAAAAATGGCAATGGCGAAGCCGATTCGGATAACAGAAAATGGTCGGATTCCGTTTGAGTTTCCGGTGGCCAAATTTGCTAGGCCATTGACTTGCCAGTGCAGATGCCTGAACCGGATCCGACCCTGTTGCCTTTGCAGTGGCAGGATCCTCAGAAGATTTCAAACTGCATGAAAAATTAATGTCGTATTCAGTTATTCCAGTACCAAGTTCATAGGCATGATGAATTTAATGAACTGATTATGGAAATTTACCTGGGAACATTGGGACAGAAAGTGATGGTATAATCAGCTCCGGTGCAAGTGAAAGTGCTAGTGGCATCATCAAAAGCATAGCTATAGGATTTGGGGCAAGCTGACTTGAACACTTGCGAGTACATGGACGGCTTACAAGCGGCCGGACTATTGTAGGCTCCACTACAACAGTACTCTGGGTTCCCGAACGCGTCGCAGGCACTCTTACAGGCGCCTCCGCCGTTGATTCGCAGTTCGGACGGGCACTTTTTATTCAAATCCGTCAAGCAACCGGTGGTGGCACACTTTCCTGAGACTCCATTTCCTTCCACAAACATAGGTAAATTGTAACCATCAACCAGGCTCACGTCGTAGAAGTCTTGTGATCCCGAACCGAGGGTGAACTCGGCTAAGGTGGCCGGCGGGATGGCTCCAGCTCCGTTGCATTCAATTTCACCGGAGCCGCAGTCACCGGTAGCGCATGAACCGCGGCCGGAGTCATCGAAATTGCAGCCTGTTCTACCCCAGAACCGACCTGCCCATCCAGTAGGAGCCTGGAAAGAACGAGAGGTGCCTTTTGTGAGTTCAAAGCCTGTACTTTCAAGCTTTGAACTTCCTGGGTTAGCTAGAATTCCAGGCCATACTGTGTAATCGCATTTGTTGATGAATATGAAGGTTGCAGCCGTAACACCTGCAAGTGAAAAAACAGAGGATCGTATCAGTTTACTTACAAAAAAAATGAAAATGTGAACCAACCCCATTTTTTAAAAGCACAATTCGCATTACCTTGAAGAAACACAACGAGAATAAAGCTTAAGAGGTAATAAAAGAATGGCGATGACTGGGAAACAGAGCCATGAGTGTAATATATTCTCTGCTTTTATTGCTGAATGCTTGTTTCATTCAATTCTAAAAAATGGAATAGAATTTGAAGAAGGCTGAGTTGAATGGCGGTGGGGGAATCTAATTATCTGCACCACATCCTATTTATAGCCAAGCACCAATCAAGACAGTCGATAGACACTGCCAAATGACTCCCTCGTTGTCATTTGTTTGCTTCTATGGCTCCTTTTGCCTAATAATTAGTCTTTTTTTTTTTCTAAAAAAATCTGTTAATGAGAGTATAATTCCAGTTGTTAATACAAAAAGTTTTTCATAAAGTTAATAATAGTTCTTTAGGAAAATAAAATACTACTCTTTGGTTTTGTGCAGGCAAACATTACTATTTTTCTTGCAATATATATGGATTTGTTAATTTGAACTTGTTTTTCGGAAGGGAGATGTGATGCTCAATTAGAAACTGAACTATGAAATAATCTTTTCAAAGCATTTTTTTCCCATATATATTTGAGACCTTTGGAGCTTAAATTCAGTTCTCTAAAGGGATTCCTCTTCTTCAGTAGATTTTTACAATGCAAATCCAAGAATTGTGCTCGTCTCACAAACCTCTGACCAGCAGCGACTGTCCCAAGATTAATGCAAGGTCGTCGGCTTTTAACCACATTAATGTTTTAGATTTGTTGCGGTAACTTCCATCCAAGTTCGTTTTTCGTTTCATTTTAACAGTCATCTCTAACTTTTACAATGGGATAGCTCTTCAAGTGACCTAATCACCCTTTCATATATTTTTTTAAACTATTTGGTATTTTATCTGTTGATTGACTAATCTAAATCGATTATTAAGAAAATTTATTAAGAGAGTGAGTCCCCTAATACGATTTATTTTATTCATAACGTCTAGATTCAAACTTGTTACAATCTATGATTAGAAAGAGTTGCTCGGATTGTGTGTGCCAGGGACGAAGCCAGGTTATGGATGGGAGGGGCAGCTGCCCCACCTAACATTGACAGACTAAATACATTTTAGGTCATTAGATATTTTAAAACTATTACAATTAAGTCATTGCCCCCCAAATTTCTCGTATAATTATTTTTTGGATACCAATAGTTTTAAAACTAATAGAACCAAGTCTTGACCCAAAATTTATCTGATTTAATTATTTTTTAAGACATATAAATTTTAAAATTAGTATAATTAAACCCCCAAACTCTTAATTTTTATGATTTAATTATTTTTTAGGATCATGTTTATTTTAAAATTAAATAACTTGCCCAAGGGATTTAAATTAAAATTATGGTAGCATTTTCGGTTGCGTTTCATTTAACGCGATTATGGAAATAACAAGTGATATTGCAGTTAACTCGATTGCGCAATAATGATTTTAGATAATATCTTTACCATTATATAAAGATCATTATTATGATAACGGACCACTATTTAAATCCTTTTTCCCCTTCATAATTTAATCCTATCTCCCTTCATAATTTAATCATGTCTCCGTGGATGTCTCCAAACACCTTTTTTCCCTTCTTTTCTTTGTTTAGGTATGTTATCTCAATACATGAACAAAATAATTCAAAAGGAAAGAAAAAGAAGACAAAAGCACAACAGCCTCAAAGGGTTGAAGTTCTATGCATGATCAGTTGAGTACTTTTATTTGAATGTCGTTATTCTTTAATTAAATAAATTTAATCACCAAGTAATCTTTAACGAAGTATCCAATATATCTCGAGTTTTAAAACTTCTATTTCAAGTTAATATGATGTTTTCAAAAATATTCAACACCTGCCTAACAAACATTCATAGTAAAAAGATTACATTTTCAAATCCATCTCACATTTGTTGGAAGGCAACTTGATAAATAAATTCATAATAAGAATTTGGAGGAGTTAAATCACAATGTTCATATTATTGGTAGCTTGGATTTTCATCTTAAAGCTCAAACTAACAGCCTCCAAATTGTTACCAACTCATGTTTGTAAAGTCTATCCAAGTGGTAAAGTGAAAAATCAATGATGCGCACTAAGGGCAAAAGTTTTGATGTTAAAAACTTGAGAAAGACGTCAGTATTTTTCCTGTAATCATTCTCTTTCACTAACAAAATAGCAATCAAAATAGAGCACCTAATCTTAGTGGCAACTCTAATCTAATCATGATTAAGTTTTGCTAAGTTGCATATGTTTTCGATGTAATCATGGTGAAACAGACATAATATCCTTTCTAATATATGTATACTATTGTGTACTGAATTATTATTTATTATAATAAAAATTATCTTTACATATTAATTAATTTAAGATGATAACAAAAAAAAACACATTCGAATGACACAGTTGCTCGACTTTAATGTTCAGTCCCTTTCTTTTTCTCACCCCATTCAACCTTACGAATGCGACTGGCCGACCGTTTAAGGCCAAGCATCGGATTGCAAATGATTTTTTTTTTTTGGAATTGTTTAGAATCTTTAAGATGAAATTCTATCATTGAAAGAATCAGAATTATATAACAATAACGTGTAGGGCAACTAAGCTACTTCATGGGGGGGGGGGTTCCAGGCTTGTGAGTCTTTTAGGGTTTGTCCAGAAGCCAGATGTGAAATTATTCCACCTAGCAAGCTGGACGGTTTTGTTTATATGATATCATCGGTCGGAAAGTAAGAAAGAGAGGGTGATGAGGATGCGCTGTGTGATGTTTGCCACTTCTCAGCCCCATGAAAACGAATCATCGGTCATGACGATGCACACCGTTCGCCACTTGTCCATCCAAAATTACACCCATGGAACACGTTATACTTCCACTACACGTCAAATGATTAACCCGATTACTTTTTCATGTTTTTCACCCGATTAATTTGATTGGAAATTTTTAAATTTAGATCGACTTAAAATATGAAAATCAAGGACTACTTTGATTTTAATAAGCTCACAATATAAATCCGTGTTGGGAAATGGATGATACTTATATCAGCCCAAATCTTTAGCCCCAATACGTTCCCCCTGAGACCACTAGTGATAGATGATGCTAATAAGTATGGGCTTTGTTACCTTATTAAAGAGTTGCCAAGTCATTTTCAAAAACAATATTCCTACTTGAACAATCGCCAATTGCCTAGCCCCTTCGATCCCACCATAAATTTTGGGAGCAAATAATGAGAATGGAGAGCTTTTATGGTAAAAAAGAAAGCAAGCCCTTTCCCAGAGCTTAGATCAAGCATCATGATATTGCAATGACCACACTCAAGAGACCCTTTCAATGGTTAACTACTCCTAGTATGAATATCAGTCAATAGAATGAAAAAAATGCAGACCCTACTCAGAGTGATTAAAACAATATGATAGAGAACTTAAACTTCTTGTGCTTGATGTAAATTATCAATAACCATTCACTTTAACACAGCTGCTAACAGCTTCTATAAGACGTATGATCAAACATCTTCATCACTATTTCCTTCCTTCACAGAGCGTCAAAAACTTCAGCTGGACATAAGAAATATATTAAGATCACCTATAAAACAGCTCTGTGCATACATCCTAGCTAAGAGAGAAGAATCAACATCACTTTCAATTTAGAAGCTGTTATCTAACAACTACTAACTAGGACGCTATGCAACAAAACAGGCATCTATAAAGACATGGGGCGTGGCATAAACATCATGCCTACACCAAAAAAAGCTAGAATCCATTTCATCAAGAGGATCATAGAATACAACAAGATTTAGAAAATAACTTACTTCAAAGCATATAGGATCAATGCAGAAGCACAAAATATTTTAGAGAAAAAGCACCTATAAAACAATATAGAAACAATAATTCACACTTGAAAAGAGATGATGAATTGAGAAATAACCCGAAGGCAATGATAATAATCCAAAATAACCAGAACAACGAAAATAAATTTTAATCCAAACCATCTCAACTATGGATCAAAACTGGAAAATTCTTCCCCACCCCAAACACATAAAAGGGGAAAAAAGAGATGGATAATCCAAAACATCCTTATGTATAGCCTCTAGGAACCATAGAACTCCAAAACATAGGAAAAGAGAAATATTTACTATTACTCTTTCTTTACCGGGCATTCAAGTTTAAGCTGAAGCCTTCAAGTTCGGACACTCCCTTGCAAAATGCCCTGCCTCGCCGCATTTAAAGCATTCTGTTCCTTTGTTATTATTGTTGTTGCAATCCCTCGCCATATGCCCAAACCCTCCACAGTTAAAGCAGCCTCTGCCACCGCCACCGCCACCACTGTTTCTATTGCAGTCCCTGGCAAAGTGCCCAAATTTCCCACAGTTGTAGCACTTTCCAGCCCCACCACCGGCATATCCGCCAGCATCCCTCCTACAATCCCTCGCAAAATGCCCCGCCTCACCACAATTATAACACGAGCCCCCGCCGCCACTGCCGTACCCAGCGTTATTGTAATTATCGTTATTGTCATACGAGCCTACGTCGTTATAGCAATCCCTAGCAAGATGATTCGTATCCCCACATTTATAACACCCGCCGCTCCCGTTCCTCCTATCGTTCCTCCAACCGCCGCCGCCGCGAGGATCCTTCTTACTGATTTGTGAGCCACCGAGCGCGGTGACATCAACAGCCTGAATTTTCCCACCGTTTCCTTGGGAAACGGTGAACTCAACAGATTCGCCCTCGGCGAGGCTACGATAGCCGTCGGATTTGATGGAAGATTGATGGACGAAGAGGTCTTCGCCGCCATCGTCAGGATGGATAAAGCCAAAGCCTTTCTGGTCATCAAACCAGAGGACCTTGCCGGCGGATCTTGTTTGCTGTTGCTCTTGCTGTTGCTCAGCCATCGGAGCTGGTTGCGAGATTTGGTATAGCAAAAAGGAAGAGACTTTTTGATTTGTTTGTTTTAGGGTTTCTGAGTGTGAACCAACAAAAGGCGAATTTATAGGGGAAATTATGGGATTTGAGAAGAAAAAAAAACTGGTTAGGGGCAAAGGCTACTCTAATTGTTGGGGGCAGCACGGACTTTTTATTCCTCAACTGGTTAGGTTAGGAATTATATGTTATTTTTGCATAAATATTTTAGAAAAATGACCTCCAAACTATACATGATTCTCATATCAGTCCTTAGAGATTTTTTTTGGGTAAGAGATATTTCTTAAGCTTTATTTTTTTTTTTTACATTTTATACAAAGTGTACAACATTCAATAACAATAGCCACACCTTCATCAGTTGATATTATTTTAGTCATATATCATCAAATTTTATCAATCAAACTACTTAATTATTTATATATTATCATTTAAGCTATTTATTGTTAATATTTGATAAAGAAACTGACGTTGTAGTTAAAAATAATATAATTACACATTTTTTTATTACTTACACATTTTATTTAGTTAGTTATAATTTTAATTTTATTCAATCGATTTAATTATTTAATTATTTTGAGATATTAATTCTCTTAAATAATATCTGTGATTAAAAAAATAACGTAAATATAATAAATTATATTAAAATGATCATTTTATAATTTACCTCGGCAATACTCATCCAAATTAAACATCGAATCAACTGGATATCAATTGTTATAAAAAAAAACATGCATTTTCTGTAAAATTTGCAGGTGTGGCCTCAAACCCTATCAAGCATTGGATACATGTAAAACACATGGTCATGAGAATGAGCAGGGGAAATTGTAAGTTTCGGTTGCTCAGAAAGGGAAGAAGGAAGAATTGTTTGTGTAGGGGGGTTGATTGGGACATACGGTCCACAGTTAGTAGACTTCAACATTCCATTGCTCAGATTTCTTCAACTCCCTTTTATACTCGGTCCAATCAATACCTGAAACAAGTTCAAATACAATATTAGATCAGGGATAAGCCATGAAGATTGAATGAGGGTTCAGGGTTCATTCACCATCTGCTGCAGCAAGTGAGACCATTATGTCATCAATTCCCTTCTCCATGCCTTTCAGCCCACACATGTAAACAAAGGTGTTGTCTTTCTTGAGTAATTCCCACAGCTCTTTTGCATATTCAGCCATTCGGGTCTGAATGTACATCTTCGCTCCTTTATCATTAGTTTGTTCTCAGCTCACAGCAAAGTCCAGTCTGAAGTTGTTTGGATTCTTTTCCTTCATTTTCTCAAATTCCTGAGCACATAACATTTGGACATTCCATTCAGAGAATCAGACAAGTCCATGAATTTGTTTTTCCAGCTTTGAATGCTTACCTCTTTGTACAACAATGAGCTACTTGTAGGAACACCAAGGAAGAGCCATGCCAAACCATTGAACTACAGGTTTGTAAGTCACTCATTAGAACAATAAACATATTGATGAGTTCATGCCGCTGGTAATGATTCTCTTGTTTTTTTACCTTGTAGCCTTCATGCTTTTCAAAGAACATTTTCCACAAAAACGATCGGAAGGGAGCGATTCCTGTTCCAGTAGCAAGCTGCAATGAAGTAACCGAGTGTGAAAATGTTGTTTTGGAGCAGCGATTATCAATATGATGGAATCTGCATTCTACAGTGAATTAATGAATGATAATCTCGGTCATATACGAACCATGACGATTGTGGTATTAGGATCTTTCGGCATAAGCATTTCCTTTCCAACAGGTCCTGTGATTTTAACTTCTGCCCCAGGTTTCAAGTCACCTGAAGATTAAGATCAAAGCATTTTAGCATCAGTACAGTAAATCAACTACAATATCCTTTAACAAGTGAACATTATGATGAAACATAAAGAGTGATGCATTCGTACACAAGAAATTTGAGCAAACTCCTTTAACAAGTTCTCCTTGTTCATTGGTGTATACCAGACGTTTCACACATAGGGATACCTGCAATAATACAATAAGATCATACAAAAAAAAAAAAACAGTAGAGCTGCATGCTAATAGGTATATAGATATCCGTCACAAGATTTGCATCTTAAACTACAAAGAAAAGTAAGATTTGAAGGCAAACTCACAGTTTTAGAGTCCCCAAAATCACCAATAGCACTGATAGCAATAGAGTATAATCTCAGCTTGTGAGGTTTCCCATTCTTGTCAACGCCATCAGGAATCACCCTATGGATTGCCCTTCTCTGTAAGAAAGTTCTCCTGATCCAATCCAACCAGCCAGTCAGTTAAGATGAAAGATTTGTTTTTTCATAGATAATTCCATAGATATGCAAGTCTCCATTACCATTGAATCATCCAATGGTTTCTCTTCTTTTTTTCACATAGACATACGTGCAAATATGTTCAAGGATTTGATTTTGGCATACCCTCAGTGCTGAAGACCATATGCCAAGTCTCTCCAGGAGCATCATCACCGGTGATCTTAGTGTTTAAAAGGCATCTGCCAATGTAGGGCTCCTTTGGCTTGAACTTGTTAACCACAATACCTTCATCGTCCTTCTTGGATTCATTCACAACTTTTTCAGGAGCTTCAGTTGTAACCTGGGCTCGGACCGAAACCAATCTCCCTGCACTCGACACATCTCTGTAGTAAAACGAAACCTAAAAAAAGAAACAGCTCACCAACTGCATGTATGATGTTTTAACTAGTACAAACAAGAGTTGTTACCTTCTTGAACGTGATTCTTTCAGGAGAAATGATAGAGGTTCGAGTGGTAAGAGAGGTGGGATTGGTACAAGGAAAGGAGACTGCAGCAGTTACAGCAGCCATGGCTATTGAGGATGAAGAAAGAAATAAAGAAATGTTATTTGATGTGTAGTTGTTGGTGAAGAAGTAATGGGATGAGATGAGGAATTCTAAAAGGATGTGGTTGGTATTTTTCTCTATTCATTTGAGTTTGGATGCTGAATTGGGTGGAGGAGATTTGAAGCCTCTACGAGGATAAGTCTATGTGCAAATGTTTATGTGAATTACACCATTTTCGTTTATTCGTAACTGTTCAAATTCAAACATAGAGATTAAATTCGTCGAATAAAAAATACAATATGAAATAGAAGATGGAACAGGGGGTCCAAAGGGTCCACCAATGATGAATCTGGAAGAAAAACGATGGGATATTGACTTGTACTTGATGGGAAAAGTGATTAAATCAATGAAACTCCCTTGAACCTCTAGACTGATACATCTCTAATCTACTTTTTGCTTCTGGTAGGATTCTGTCCACTGTTTCGTCCTGCGTCATGTTGGATTGCTTGAATACCCATTCCAGCACCGTCAGCACGGCTTGGGGGAGTTCTTCGTGTTGGGGAAAACGGGCCACACGAACGTAATTTAAAAAAAAAAAAAAATGGCTGTCCCTTTTTCCCATATGTATGGAGTAAGGGGAACGTAATTTTAAAATTGATCTAAAATGTCAAGATTAAAACCACCAAAGGTTGTACAGCAGATAAACTTATCAAACTATTGAATATTGAAACACAATGGAAAAGAACCGAATAAAAAACAATAAAGGAGAGAACACACTAAATTTACGAGGTTCGACGAGAATATCTTCTACTCCTCGGGCACCACACCAGATGATAACTTCATTATATCGCCAATATTACAACAAATGGAATTCTTTGAAATTCCCAAAGTGGGGAGAATGAAGAATACAAGAGGAAGAGAGAACTTGTTTTTAGGATTATTTCTAATGGAAATACTTAGGCCTATTTATAGTTGAGTTTCAAGAACAATATGTTCAAAATTTGGCCACTTACCAAAGAATTTTCCAATGTGTATAAATTAGCAACCAAATATGAAATTCACATGTTCAAAGTTTGGCCACCAACCAAGATGAAATTTTCAATAAGTTGGCCACCAACCAAGATGAAATTTTTAACTTGTCAACTTAATTTCTAGACAAATCTAACACTTCGTTGTCGGGTACGTGGAAGGCAATGTAGCATAGGAGAACTAATGCAGAGTGCTTAACAATTTCTTCCCCGAAATACACTAGCTGAGTCAAATGCTTTGCGCCCCCTGCTCTAATGATTGACTTCGAGTGACCAAGGTGAAGGTAGTTGTTGGTGCAAGCGAATCTGGTAATAGCAATGGCAGCCTCATTGGAAACTTCAGCTTCCCTCTTGTCGAGAAATTTAAACAATGGGGAAATCATCCTCGTTTTGGTTGCTCGAAAGGTCCTCGCCAGATTATCGATGGCCTTGATACAAGGAATCAATAATTCTGAATCGGCCTTCCGATTATCTTCAACAGCTGATCCACAACGAGCTTACAAGCATGAGATTTAGGCTTAAACGCAGACCTTCTCAAATCGGTATCCTGCTCTGCCACAGTTGTGATCTCCACCAACGCCATGGCCGAATTAAACCGGACTTCTTTGGTTCCTTTTTCTAGCAAAACAACAAAACATAGCAGCGCTCTAGACTCGGTGATACTACGACAGATGGTTGAAACCCCTTGGCTAGATGTCATAAAGCTCTAGCTGCCATTGCCTTCATATAAGCCTTGGTAGCGATGTCTTCTGTTCTCTTCCCTTCATATTTGCCCCAGACATCGAACCATTCTGCTGCTGCTGTTGATGATGAACTTGATGAAACTTCTTGGCATTGCCCCGACTGTTACTCCTAAAATAATTATTACCCGGCATTGACATGGTATTGGTAACCACACTGTGCAGCTGATTTGGCATTTGCTTCCCCATTGGATGCGGAATCGGATCCCGATGATCATCATCGACAACATTCTTCATATTATTGGCGTTCAAATTAGTACTGCTTGCCATAATCATCGTGTAGATCGACGTTGCCTTGTTACTAGTAATGGTGTATTTGATGGGTTCTTGAATGGTTTCAAACGCTAAATGACTGACGAGTAACCAGGTTATTTTATGCTAAGCGATCAAATCTTGGCATTTTGGGTAATTAGCAGCCAGCTCTAACACCGCCCAGGCTGTCACGGCCTGAACTTTCATCGGAGCTTCTTTGAGGATTTTCGCAAATACTGTGACAACACCAGCGTGGATCAAGTGCTCAACGCATTCCGGGTCCCGACCCTTGCTCTGGCTGCGTTTTCATGGCCTTTGTTAAAAAGTGTAAATGACAGAAATATACACAGTAAATAATTGCAATGCCTTCATATTAACTGGTACACTGCTTTTATAACCATGGTTTAGCTAACCACTAACCACCTAATAAACTAATTGACTTAGCTAACCAACCTAACAGACTAACCACTTTTACATGCACGTGTTGTATTAACAACAGTCTAACAGATAGCCATCTTGTTGACGAAAACGGGTAAAGAAAACAAAAGAACACGAGAATTTTACGAGGTTCGGTAATGTGCTTACGTCCTCGGTGCCTAGGCGGCGCTAGAAGTTTTTTTTATTCAATGATATTTTAGGTCTAGGTTACATCTCTATTTATAATAGAAAACCCTGGTACATAATTACAAAATTAACCCTGTACCGTACCGCGGGGCTACGCCCCCGCACCCCCAACCCACATAATTCGTAACCCCACAACGAGACTTTCTTTGTAAGGACAGTTGATGTTCGCTTCGCTCACTCCGCTCCATCTCCTGTCCTCTTTACTGGTATATTTATGAGCCATACCTAACAAATCTCCACCTTGGCGAATATCCTGCCTCTTGAAAATTCAATGTGGGTTGGGTTACCTTGATTTTTTAACAACTCGAAACATTCAACAAGTCCAAGCAATGCTTGAACTTGTCTGTCGTAACTGGCTTGGTGAACATATCAGCGGCATTCTCATCAGTATGTACCTTCTGAAACAAAACCTCTCCAGATGCAACCAACTCTCTGATCTTGTGGAACCTTACATCAATATGTTTAGTTCTAGCACGATACACCTGATTCTTAGCCAAGTGAATAGCACTTTGATTATCACAAAGCAACTGAACTCCACCTTGTTGAACACCCAACTCCTTCACTAAACCAGTAAGCCATAAAGCTTCTTTTGCAGCCGCTGCCATGTACTCAGCTTCAGTTGTAGATAGAGCCACAATAGATTGAACAATAGACTTCCAACAAATAGGCCCTCCACCAAGAGTAAAGACATACCCTGTCGTAGATCTTCTATTATCCAAGTCACCTGCATAGTCTGAATCCACATATCCTACAACCAAAGGATTATCCCGCTGACTCCCAAAAAACAATTCCATGTCCCACAGTACCCTTTAAGTACCGAAAGATCCACTTGACTGCTTCCCAATGTTGCTTACCAGGTTTAGACATGTACTTACAAACTTGACTAACAGCATGAGCTAAATCAGGACGAGTACATACCATCGCATACATCAAGCAGCCAACAGCATTAGAATACGGAACCTTTGCCATATTTTCAGCTTCCTTATCTGTCTTAGGGCACTGTTCTGATGAGAGCTTAAAGTGATTCGCCAATGGAGTGCTAACTGGTTTCGCGCTGCTCATCGCAAACCTTTCTAGCATTTTCTCAACATAACCCCGTTGAGATAGCCGCAGTTTCCTTGAGTCTCTGTCCCTGCAAATTTCCATTCCAAGAATTTTCTTTGCAGCACCTAAATCTTTCATATCAAATTCCTGACTCAATAAAGTTTTCAAACGATAACATCATCCATGTTCTTCGCAGCAATCAACATATCATCAACATACAGTAATAGAAAAATAAAAGAACCATCATCAAGGCTCTTAACATAGACACAACAATCATACTCACATCGGTGTAGCCAATCTTGATCATATAGGAGTCAAACCGTTTATACCACTGTCTCGGAGACTGTTTTAACCCGTACAAAGATTTCTTCAATTTGCAAACTAAATGCTCGTTTCCAGGTTGAGTGAAACCTTCAGGTTGCCGCATGTAGATCTGCTCCTCTAAATCACCATGCAAAAAAGCAGTTTTTAACATCCATCTGCTCTAAATGCAAATCCCAACTAGCCACCAATGCAAGTACTGCTCGGATTGAAGTGTGCCTGACCACAGGAGAAAAGATTTCATCATAATCAACTCCTTTCTGCTGTGAAAAACCCTTCGCTACCAAACGAGCCTTGAACTTCTCCCCCTCTTTTTCTGTTACTACTGGTTTCTTCTATACACCCATTTGCAACCAATCGGCTTCTTACCCTCAGGAAGGGGAACTAACTCCCATGTGCGATTGTGATTCAAAGACTCCATCTCCTCAACCATGGCTGCCATCCACTTGTCGTTTTCCTGACTAGTAACGACATCATGAAAAGTAACTGGATCATCACTGCTAACAGTAAGTGCAAAAGATACCAAGTCTTCAAAACCCAATCTGTTCGGAGGCTTTATATTCGTCCGTCTCACCCTGTCTCTGACGAGACTATAATCCTGCAAATCATCCGTAGTGGAACCACCAGAAGTCGGTTGAGAAGTTTCTGGTTTCTCAACTGGAAACTGCTCAAAATCTACCACTGTCGTGTCTTGCTTCTGCTGCAACATAGACTGTTCATCAAAAACGACATCTCTACTAATCACAACTTTCTTCGCAACTGGATCCCAGAACTTGAATCCTTTGACACCTTTCTTGTAACCCAGAAAAATGCACTCCTTCGATTTTGCATCAAGTTTGGATCTCTCATCAGCAGGTACATGCACATAAGCAGGACAACCAAAAATCCGTAAGTTATCAAAACTAACATCATGACCAGTCCATACCTCTTCTGCAACTTTCCCAGCCAGCGATGCCCTTGGTGATATGTTGATAAGGTAACACGCCATGTTAACAGCCTCAGCCCAGAAGTGTTTGGGAAGCCCCGCATTCAACCGCAAAAATCTGGCTCTTTCATTCAACGACCTGTTCATTCGTTCCGCAACACCATTCTGTTGTGGTGTCTTGCGCACTGTAAAATGCCTCTGAATCCCATGCTCCTTATAGAATTGTAGGAACTGTGAATCTGTGTACTCCGTACCATTGTCAGACCGCAAACACTTGATTTTTTGTCCTGTTTGGTTTTCTACCTCAGCTTTCCACAGCTTGAACTTCTCAAAAACTTCAGATTTCTGTTTCAAAAAATACACCCAAACTTTCCGTGAAAAATCATCAATAAAAGTAACATAGTACCTAGATCCACCCAAAGACGATGTCGTGGAAGGCCCCCATACATCAGAATGCACATAATCAAGAATCCCTTGAGTTGTGTGCTTCGCAGTCTTGAAACGGACTTTAGTCTGTTTACCAAGAACACAATACTTGCAAAAATCGAGCTTACAGCTTTTGACACCATGCAACAGTTTCTCTTGTAATTCTGCCATACCACGTTCACTAAGATGAGCAAGGCGCATATGCCACAATTTTGTCGTATCATCACATGACTCAACAGAGTGAACTCCACCTGCAACGGTACTCCCTAACAATCTGTAGATATTCCCTGCAGTCATCTTGCCTTTCATCACAATCAATGCTCCTTTAACAATCCGAATGGTTTCCCTATCCTCGTCAGCCTTAGGGATAAAAACCATTCTTGTGCAAAGTGCCCAAGGAAATCAAATTCTTCTTCAAGTCTGGGATATGTCGAACACCACTCAACGTCCGAACGGAGCCATCGTGCATCTTAATTCTGACATCACCAATACCACAATATTGCAACATCGATCATCACCCAAATAAACCGAACCAGAATTAACCGGCCTGTATGTCGAAAACCATTCCCTATTTGGCGTGATGTGATAAGAACATCCAGAATCAAGAATCCAAGCATCCGTCAATTGTGTCGTTGAAATAGAAAGCATATCACCCTCACTGCAATCAGAATTATCATCCTCGACCACGTTCACAGACTTGGATGAGCCATCACGCTTCTCATCAGTCTGCTTTTTCAACTTCGGACAGTCTCGCTTCATATGTCCCGCCTCCTTGCACTTGTAACAGTGAATCGTCTTCTTATCCCTGGATTTGGATCTGGAATTCCGCTTCCCGGACCCTGCCTTCTCTGGCTTCCGTCCATGATCTCGATTACCCTTGACATATAAGCTATCGGCTTGAGAGCTTTCCCCTGCATTCTGCTTCCGCTGGTTGTGAGCCAACAAGGCTGCAGTAATCTCCTCAACATTGATAGTCTCTTTCCCATATGTAAGAGTAGTCACCATGTGTTCGTAAGAGGAGGCAACGAACACAACAGAATCATCGCTCTGTCTTCATCCTCAATTTTCACATCAAGCCGAGCCAGATCAGAAACGATTTGATTGAAGACATTCACGTGTTGCGCCAAATCGTGATCGTCCTGCATCTTCAGCCCATACAGTCGCTGCTTCAGATACAGTTTTGTCGTTAAGGATTTGGACATAAACTGACTTTCCAACTTCCTCCAAATTTCGTCTGGAGACGATAGATGCATGACGTGATACATGACCTCGTCCGCCAAGCATAATCGTATGGTTCCTGCCGCTCGCTGCTGCAATTCTTCCCAATCTTCCTCATCCATCGACGCCGGCTTTATAGGTCGCAAAGCCTTCAAGATCCCTTGCTGCGCCAATAGATCCTTCACCCTCGTTTGCCATAATCCGAAGTTACCCTGACCATCGAATTTCGCGACTTCGAATTTTTCTCCTGACATCTGATACCAATTGTTGACGAAAACGGGTAAAGAAAATAAAGAACACGAATTTTACGAGGTTCGCAATGTGCTTACGTCCTCGTGCCTAGGCGGCGCTAGAAGTTTTTTTTATTCAATGATATTTTAGGTCTAGGTTACATCTCTATTTATAATAGAAAACCCTGGTACATAATTACAAAATTAACCCTGTACCGTACCGCGGGGGCTGCGCCCCGCACCCCCAACCCACATAATTCGTAACCCCACAACGAGACTTTCTTTGTAAAGACAGTTGATGTTCGCTTCGCTCACTCCGCTCCATCCCCTGTCCTCTTTACTGGTATATTTATGAGCCATACCTAACACATCTAATAGCCTTCCATTTTCCCTTCTTCGACTAATTTCAATAACGGTCCAACGCCTCCTTCGATAATCAGTTTTCCATACCGATCATTGTCTCTGGCTAGCAAAACAAGTGAAGCCGCCGCGTCGGACTGGTTGTCGAGTGAACCGGTGTAAAGAATTGCGATTTGTTCCCAAATTAAGCATAGAATCGGCTCATAAGGAAGAGAAAGAGTCTCCCTACAAACCATGGCTCATAATTTGGCTAAGAAACCACTTGATTCGGATGCTTATGTTTTTTTTTTGGGTCAGAATATCCCAAGTTTCTTGTCATTGACGTAAAGAACAATTTATTACTGGATTAATAAAAGAACGTTGGGTATTCTTTTCTTCTTATAGACCTCGACTTTGTGTCGGTAAAAGTAATTTTTTAAGGAGATCCATTCTTTTTCTTTAAAAAAAACTATAACAAGCATGCATATGTAAAAAAAATTACTTATATTAGGCACCCAACTGAACCGAGAGATACGTGCGTTTGGGATCATAGTAATTCTTTAGATGTGTTTAATTAACCTCCGATGTTTACTAATTAATTATTTATTCATTATTTTTCTAATATTTGACCATTAACGTTTCATTTTAAGATTAAATTTTCATATGTCGATGGAAATATTTAGTTTACAAACGCTTAACACTAAAAGAATATGGACTATTTTACCCTAAATGAAATGTTAAGGATCAAAATGTTATATAATAAGAAAGGGATAAGTGTTTTTTGATTAATGCTTGATTTTTTTACCATAAAATAAATCTAGGTTAAATATTCTAAAAATAAATAAGATCAAAATGATTATTTTAGTAATGTTAGCGTTAATTTATACATTATGTCTTTCGTTAACGATTTTGATGTTTGTGATGAACAATTCCATTCATGCCCAAATTGACTCATATTTTACGTCTACATAATCATTAAATTTGGATTTTTAATTATTTAAAATCAAGAGTGCCATAAAGAAAAATTAAATTTCGAAGCCACCTCTTCAAAACCAATCAATAAGAAAAACATATGACATCGGGGAAGTGATCATGGATAAACATCCATGTACGATATCATTTAAGGTAACATTAGTGATTTATTGTATTTTTTTAAAAAAGGGAAAATATTGATGTTACAATATTATTTAAAATTTGATATGAAATCTTTAATAATTATTAAAGTTATATTGAAAGATTATTATCTTTAAAATTTTAATATTCAAAATAAAAATTTACTTATAAATCAATGATTATTATGTAATTTATCCCTGAAATTTTTATCTTATACCCTTTTACATTGAAATATAATTTAGTTCCCTAAACATATACTTATGATATTTACCTCATATTTAATCATTATAAATTTTCATTTAATCGCAAAAAGTTACGACAAAATTAAAATCGTCGAAAACTACTACCTACCAACAGTATCACTTGTAACTGGTGATAAATTTGTCTAATCTTTTATTAACATGAAAAATAATTTTATCAAGATGGTTAACATTAAAGCACCAATTCCTATAGCAAACTACACATTTAATAACGCATGCACTCATCCCTATTATAACGAACAGATGCGAATTTTTTTTCATTATGTCAAGTGAAAAAATTAATTGCCTCAATAGTTCAGTTTGAAATTTATTTTACAATCAACGATAAATGCTATAGTACATAGAAAACTTATCATGTTAACGCTACGAATTTATCTAAATAATATTTTTTTATTTAAAATCATCATGTTGATGTAACGAGTTTCAAATCATTGTAATAAATGTCATAAATACCTAAATAATTTGTTTTGTGCTATATTGAGCTAAATAATTTATATTGAACCAATTTTGCCAATAGATGCTCCCGCAACTTGGGCTTTTCTACGTCTAACCTTTGACCGTATCCAATTTCTATTCAAACAAAGAAACCTTCCAACGGCTAGTTTCTTTTTCATCCCTTTTTACAAAACGATGTGCCGGCCCAGCCAGCGCTCGCCTCTAACGGTCGAATTTCATATGTATTACCGTTTAAACTCGGTCATCATATCTCCATATATATTTCGCTTTCCCTCTTTCCCCTATACAAACCTTCCATCTTCTTTTTTCAAACTTTCAAAAACAAAAAAGACTCAACTTTCCGACTACCTGATTCCTCTTTTTTCCGGTTATTTTCAATGGAGACCCCTTCATCAACAAGACGAGTTTCAGGGTCCATGACTCTGGCTTCTTTGAAAAACAGCAATATCACTTTTTACAGTGAGTTGATTTTTCATTCTTCTTCTTCTTCTTTTTAATTAAAGAAATCTAAGATTTTATAATCTGGGTTTTGTTAAGTTGTTCTTTCACTAATCCTTGTTTCTTGATGTTTTGTTTTGTAGAAGGAAATAAGGAAGAATCTGACAAGAGTGTGTCGAAAACAAGAACAACGAATGGGAAACGGCAAAACGAAAGGGCTGCTCTTATCGATTTAACGAATGACTCGCCCATCGTTGGGCTTGCAATGGAAACGCCGTCGTCTACTGTAGGTAAGCAGCGGGGGTAGTAGAGCCAGGAGCATGATGATGACTCCTGGTTCCGGTGAGGCTTTGTTAAGAGGTCAAGTCAAGACTCTCTTGCAAAAAGTAGAAGAAGAAGGTGGTTGTGTGAATTCATCAATGGGGATTTTGGCTCCTACTCCTGCAAATACGCCACAGCTCTCAAATCTTTGTGTGGATAGGTTGGGTTCAATAGTGATAGCTCTTCCTGTAGTTGAAGAACAATGGAGAACAACAATGGAGAAATTACAGGAAGCGAGTCTTGAATCACAGAAAAGTGTGGTAACTAGGTCTTTGTTGCTTGATTTCTCTGAGGATTCATCAGAATCCTATTTCGAGGATCAAGGAAAAATTAGTACATGCAAAGAGGAGGATGGTAGCATCTATGATGAGGATGAAGTTGACGGCTACTATGAAGAAGTGAAAGAAGTGGACGTCGATGATGATGGAGGAGATATTGACGAGCTTTGTGAAGGTTTAAGCAAAATAAGAATGGAAGAGATGTTTAGAGGGAAGCACACAAGATTCGTATACAACAGTGATGAGATGGAAAGGGAAGAAGATGATGCAATGCGGTTAAAGGCATTGCCAACGCCCAAAGGCAAACACCTGCACTTTCATTTAGAGGAAGAAGATGAATGATTAAGTTTTCTAGGTTTTGGTGGATGTAGATCGGTTGTCTATCTTGACACCCACCTCTGAGCTTTTTTTTTTTGTCATTTTTACGGCTTCTTTTTCGAAAAGATACCATGAAAGAAAGATTGCACATATTATTATTCATGTGTATTGAGTAATAATCTGATAAAAGTTCATCATATTAATTATCCTTTACTTGCCTCGTTTTCTTCTTCTTTATTTTTCTGTTACATTAGAAAGTATAAAAAACGGAACACGTAAATATAAAACGACACGTGATTTCTACCTTTCCCGTCCAAGCCATATTTTTTCATTAATCGGACTCCGATAAACATTATGGATGTAAATAGAAATAATAAAGGGTTGGGATATCGATCTTACCATTTTTTACTTTCACATTAACTTTGTGGATTTTTATGGATTTAGATTTAAATAACTTGGACACCGTGGCATGTAAATCCACATTAAAATAAACAAAACATATAAAATTCGTGAATTATTTAATAAGCCAACAAACATATAAAATTCGTTTACCTAGTTATTCTTTTTTAATATTTTATATTTAAATAGTGACAAAGATAGGGGTTAAATTGACTACTATATGAACTTTTGAGTTTAAATCGTGAAACCTAAGAAGTTTAATGATTAATGACATAATTTAACCATTTCCCTGAATATATAAAACCACGCTCAAAATAAACAAAACAACGTCAACTAAACTTTCAAAAATCAACCAACAATAAAAATATAATTACTTATTGAAATCCAATTTATTTACATCTGTACATGTAAAGTTACAGGTTGTGGTGAATGAGAAATTGGCTGTTGTATCATAGAGCTGCGTTTTTATGTGGTATAATAGGACTAAGCTAGGCATTGGACCCCTTTTATCATGAAGGCCGTACAACCCCAAAGTTAATCTTTCATCATCTTCTGATGATGCCCTTCCTTCCCCGCATGTCTTTTGCTCCGTATCTTTGTCCTTTGATCTTGTTCTTTTTGCCATCGATCGACAAATCTTTTTCCATTTTCTACCTTAAACAAAAAGGGACAGAACTCCATATAAGATATAACTCATCACTATCACTGTATCACTGTTACCCCCCAAATAGCCTGTGGTCATGAAAACGGAAAACCACTTGCCCACTGGCTATTCAATCCCCCTGCGAGAAGAGATATTCAAATTCTTTTTGTCTTTTCTTTTGTAAATTTTGGGATTGATTGTTCAAACCATCTTCAGTCATGCCCTAACTTGTGCTTGAAAATGGCTACATCATTAATATTGTCTATAGACACTCGTTTTTGTTTAGGTTTTACTTTTATTTTTTTATTATTATCTTTTATTCTCAGGTTACAAAATTATACATGCCCGAAACCAAGGCCTAGACAAAGAAAAATCCGGCCCATTACAAAGGACCCAAGAGGATCCAGAAGCCTAAAACCAACCCGACCCAATATCCGGCCCAAGATCTGAACCGTCTTAGGCCCAAACAACCCAAACCACTAGGGTTCTTCACTTCTACTCAGCGCCATCCTAGATTCCAGTCGTTGGATCAAATTTGATCCAACGTTCCAAGATGACCCATATAAGTGTTTTAACCCTAAATATCTTCCAACCACCGCAGACAAGGGATCTGGATCGTTCGATGGCGCGCGTGTGATGCATGCGCCAACCCTTTGACTTCCCAGCCACGTGAACTGCCATCGGAGCTCCCCGCCGCCACTGTCACGCTGCTGTTTTTATTCTACAGTGACCACATACGATTTCCGTCAGTCAAAAATTAGTCTAAAAATTAAACAAATATGACGAAATCCCGAGGAAATCAGGGCTCTTTCAAGAAAAATACCCTCTTCCCTCAGTCATCAACATGCATCGCCATAAATTAAAGGGGAGGATTTAGAGAGAGGGGGAATCGAAGAAGAAAAAAGAACAGGGGAGAAAAACAGAAAAAAAAATCAGAGAGGGAGAGAGGAACTAGTTCGAAAAAAAAAGAACAAAAACATAAAATAAACCCAAAAAAAAGAAAGGATGATAAGAGTTACCTTTTGGGTAATATCTGATCTTATCAGCTTCATCGTGGGGTGAGGAAACACCCCAAAAGTTAAAACGTTATGTTTGTTTCTTCATTGTGAGGATTTAGGTTTAGAGGTTTGATTTGAGTCTCGAACCGTTGAATGAGGTTGTTCGGGGCCTAAGGGTGTCAAGAGGAGCGCTTTAGCCTCTTGTCCCTCATCGGGGCCATCGATTCGCAGTGGCTGATTGGTTTGTGTGGGTTATGTTTCAAGGAGGCGGGGGGGTCGTGGGGGAGTTCTCTCCTTCGGGTCTCTTTAGAGGTTGGCTAAAAGGAAAATGGAATAGGATTTAAGAGAAAACCCTTAAACAGGTTTATATCTCAGATCTAATACGACGTTGTATAAGAAAGGTGTTCAACGTATTTTGTTCTTGGGTTAATAGCAGCTTTGGTCCTTGTAGCTTTGTAATCTCACCCGTTTTTACTTTTGGGGGGCAAATCACATTTTAGGTCCCTCTAGCTTTGTAATGGATGTAATCAGGTCACTTAATGAAATTTTATTCTTCCATTTCGAGCTCCTTATCTGTTTTGTGTTTCATTTTAGCCCTATATTTTGTATTATATCTGTTTAAATATTTAGATATTCAGCTGTTAATTTTGCGTAGTTTTCATTTTGGTCATTATTCAATGGTTTCTGTCTGTTTCATTTTGGACTCAATATTATTTACTTTTCATTTGATCATTATTTGTTCATTAATGTGTTTTGGGATAATTACTTGGTTATAAATCCTGATTTGTTATTTATTTTATTCTAGTTTTTTATCTGCCTAAAAGATTATTATATACTTTATGTTTAAGGTTTCAAATGTAGCATCAGTTCATTTTAGTCACTATATTAGTGCTTAATGCTTGGGACTTATTGCCCATTTAATCCTCACTGTTGTTTTAGTTTTTTTTAATCCTTGAAGTGATTGTATGATGTGTGTGTATTAATAATTGTTATTCTTATGTACGATTGCTTTGCATCTTATAATTATTTTCATATTTTTATAAATAGTAGATATTAACGTTACAATATTAGTATATGTGTATACATTCAATGTTTTAGAACCTCTATATATTCATATACGTGTGTTTGTTTTTCTTTAGATTCGATATTTTTCAAAGACTACAAAAAGCTCGTTTATTTGCTAATTTTTAACATTTTTATCATTTGAATGTTCTTCGAGAACACCGATTTGTAGAACGGGCGTGGAAAGCATTGCTTGATCGAAATAGTGTAATCGAATACGACGTTCGAACGAAATGTGAACTCTAAATAAATTTAATTTATTTTTTTAAGTGATAATCAATTCGTTTTTATTCAAATGATGTAATGGTGTTGTCTTAAATATCAACTTATTTTATTTACACAAATGTCAATATTCATTTTTATATTCGATTTGCGTTTTCATATATCGATGAAGGAATATGAGAGATAGTCTTCTCGTCGAATGATGAGCAAATATGAATATTTCTTGTCGAATTAAAGGATTTTCCCTAATAAATAATTTGAAGCAAATTAATCAAACTTTAATAAATGAATCACATTCTAACTATATATTTGATTCACAATTTCCATCTTTTACGAGAACATGTAAGCGATTGAGTACCAATTTTAGGCGTTGTGGGGTTGTTAATCCTTCCCCACACGTAATCGACTCTAGGACCCGTTAAATCGAATTTTTGGTAAAAGCAAAAATTTTGTCTTACAAAATGATTTTCTTTAATTGTTTAAAAATGTTTAGGTATTCAACTTACCTATCAAAGGTTGATGGCGACTCCCATTCAAAATTAATTCAAAATCGCACATTTTTCAAACAAAAAGTCATAATTGTTTTTTAACTTAATTGTTTTTCAAAAAAATGGTTATGACAGCTCAGACTCTTCTAGGGATTTTTTAGAGAGTCGAGCTGTAAATCACTTACACATTGTCGTTGTGGTGGAAATTATAAGTTCGAGCCTATAGTTAACTTATGATTCATTATTGAAGTTTTTATTTTTTTCATATTAATTATCATCTATATTTTAATCTTTGTTTTCAGTTGTGTTCAAGTTTCTATTGAGAGTTTTTTTTAGAGTCAAAGGTTTATATATTCCTCCTCACACACATCACGTGCATTTACATGACATAAGCTCTAGACTCGAGCTTCGTTCCAAACAAGTGGGGTGAACGCTTTACTCTCATAAGAATTTATTCTTCGTATGAGTTTTAGAAAATAACCTCTGAGGTACACATACCTTATGACTTCGTAGGAATTTATTCCTCGTTTGGGTATAAGAAAGTGAATCCCCTCGAATTGAACTCGATCCATTAATACATGTAATGGGTTAGGATTGAGGGTTTGGCAGCCCAAGGGGGCATCGATACCAAGGACAAATCGAGTACCCTTACCATGCATATAGTGAACCGTAGAACAGTCACCCTAGGTATAATCATACCAAACCTCTGCCGTCAGTAGGTACCCAAAATAAGTGTACACAAAGGGGGAGCATTTCTAAACTTTTACCTTTTGCTTTAAGTTCGTAGAATATATTTACTCTCTTAGAATAAAAGCATGTGAACTAGATATCATGCGGTTAGGATTATTTTCTTGAAAATAAATCATTTTGGGTAGAAAGCATGTACGAGTAGGATTATTATCTAATGAAAACATGCTCGAGTAGATATCATGATTGGGTAGGTGTTGTATTTTTTATAGCATCTTTTAATTTTATTGTTTATCTTGCCCGTACTAATTTATTTCTTTTGTTTTGTATCATTTTTTTTTCATTGCATTTCATCAACAAACATAATATGAAAGTGTTAATCCGCGGGATATTTAAGAGAAAATTTTCACAATGAGAGATAAAAGTTTTCAATCAAGCAATCGCGTACGTAGACATGTATCGAGGGCTAAACGAAGTTCAGAGGATAGAAGAAGGAGACTTGCTCGAAGATAGTGCAACATTTGAAACTAGAATGATGATCCATTGATCCCGGGAGTAATCCAGTAGATTCTTATTTACGATCATATCATAGCTAGTCATCAAGGAGTGGCACACTGACTTCAGCACCGCAAGGACATTAACCGAGTTAGGTTTCAGAGCATTTGAGGGCATCATTTTCAAGAACGAAGATCCGAGGCGAAGCAGTGATTACTTCAGACTCAACATCTAAACGAAAGCATGTCTATAAAATGGACTTTCTTGTAATGTGAAGGCTTTTATTTCTGGTGAAAATTATTCTATGATATTCACCATTGGGATCAACATTTTTTGCATCTGTATTTGCATCTTTGCATTCTGCATGACATTCATTTAATCATTTTACATGCATTAATCATATCTCGTGGGGGACTATAAGGAAGTATTTCTAAATGTGTAACTTCATTCCTACAGTAATGAGAATGGATGCAAAATTCGAGAAATTGAAGAAAAACTAGAAGAGAATTTGCAAAGGATGCAAATAAGTTGGAAGCTAAAATGGAGCAAACCTAAAAGGTCACTGTGGATCGCATTGCTAAACCAAGACAATCTAATTGACCAAATTATAGCAAAACTGACTGGGCTCAATCAAGAAAGAGGCAAAGAGAATATTTTCTTTACCAGAGAAACCTCTGATTTGTGATGGCACATGCTAATCCACCAATACTCATTTCGCCCGAAACACTTCCAAGCCACCAAGTAGGCTTCTCCACCACTAAAACTCATGCAACTATGTTAGATCATCGTGATAAGCCTATTGATCGCAACATTTCAAATCCTGATAAGATGAAAAGAGCCAAGAATGAGATCCCTGAGAACTTAAAAAAGTAGTGTAGAGAGACATTCAAAGGAATGGGAGGACAAAGCTCTCATATTAAAATGGATGCAAGAGAATTAGTTTTAGTTCCCGACTTGGTGCCTATTGATCGCAACATTCAAATCCTGATAAGATGAAAAGAGCCAAGAATGAGATCCCTGAGAACTTAAAAAAGTAGTGTAGAGAGACATTCAAAGGAATGGGAGACAAAGCTCTCATATAAAATGGATGCAAGAGAATTAGTTTTAGTTCCGACTTGGTTCTCCCGCCCAATTTCAAATGATCGATTTTGAAAAGTACATGGAATCAGTTGCTCTAATGCCCATCTCACGATGTTTATTCGAAAGATGACCGGATACACCAACAATGATCAGATGTTGACTATTACTTTCAAGATAATTTGACTGGACCCGCTTCTAAGTGGTATAATTAATTGACTCGTACTCAAATCCTCTCTTGGAAGGATTTGGCTTGTTTTTTTTGGGTCATACAAACACAAGACTTATATTACCCCTGACGAACAACGCTGCAAAATATGGAGATGAAGAGTGATGAGAGCTTCCGACAATATGCCAAATGATGGAGGGATTTGCATCTCAAGTGCATCCACCAATGATTGAAAGAGAGTTCATCACTTATTCATCAACACATTAAAATCTCATATATTAAACACATGATAGGAGCTGTTACTAAGAGTTTCTCTGACATCATCATGTGTGGAGAAATGATGAAGAGATGTCAAGAATGGCATGATAAGATACACTAGAAGTACTGACATTGAGGAAGGAGATGAGATTAACATAGTGGGATCTTTTCTAGCTAATCAAGGGACCAAACCTCATAAGGTGTTCCGCGAAAGGACTCACATCAATCCAATTCCAATGGCGTATGAAGAATTGCTCCCAACGCTGGTTGAAAAATCCTTATTAATCCTATTCAATCCAAGCCAAAATAGTCCCCATATCTTGAGGTCTATGATGTTGATGTCGTATGCAGTTACCACATAGAAAATTTCGGACATTCCGTTGAGAATTGTGGGGCATTGAAGCAAGGTCCATAATCTGATTTATTCAGGGGCATAGACAGTCGAATAATGATGGGGAACTAATGATAACAATAAGAGATCTTTGCTCTACTAGGAAGCATTTTACAATTGCATTAAGAGCATTGCTTTGTTTGAACTCGTTTTTGTTCTATCTTAAATTTTTTTTAAATATTTTAATGATTGAATTTATATTACCTTCTAAGGTTGAATAATTGAACAAGTTTTAATCTTGTAGTTCTTCGAATATTGAATGAATTACAGATTCTTTTAGTTGTTCAAAAATTATAGATTCTTGACATATGGCAGGTTATACATCTTTTATACCATCCAAAACCATAAATAAAGCTCCCAATTCTTTACACGGAATAATTTTAATTACTACCAAAAGACCAAATTTGACATTACCTTTTTTGAGACTTTGAAACATTGTCTTTATCTTTTTTGAGACACAAAACGTCATACATTTACCTTTTGTTAAGCCAATAAGGCCATACCATCGTCTTCTTAGACGCAAAACCAACATTTTTTTTCTACCAATAAAACCTGAAACATTGAGTACAAGATGTTCACTTGAACGTGAACTTTCCTACAAGAAGACACAACGTGGGGCATCTCGCATCAATTTTTCTTAAGATGAGCCTGAATAGTGAGACATGCAGGGAGCAAGAAGAAAAAGGAAATTAATTCAAAATAATTCTATCATGCATTAATTGTATTGTTTCATGTGAATAACATTAATCCTGAATATCTATCCCCCTGAGATACCTCTTCTGCAAAGACTTATGTGTATAAATGATGAACATCTTTTTTTCTTTATCCCTTCACAAAAGAAGAAAATATATATCCCTTGTGTTCTCATTTGAGCATGAATTATATTTTCTTCTGATTCAACCCTAACCAAGTATCACCCTCCACACTGAGGGGCAAGTTAAAAAATATGCTCGCAATGAGTGAGACCATCAATCCATATAAGATACCAAAATGTAACCAAATGCCAAGTACGAAGATCAAATCAAGGTGAGTATAAAAGCAAAGAGAAAAGAAGCAAAAAAACAAAGAAAAAACAAAGGAAAAACAAAGGAAAAAAAGAAAAAATACAATAAGCATATGCAAAGAGTCCCTTGAGTCAACGACGCTTCGAGCATAAAACCATAAGATTGACGAGTACAATCATTCCAAATCAATTCACTAGAAGATCATGGACATCAAGAAAATAAAAGACATACGAACAAACTCAAATCGAGCAAGATAAGATTGAAGGTATCATAATGAATTGATCATTGGTTCAATTACCCTTAAACACTTGTTTGGACCTATTTATTTCTTTCATAACCGTAACCATAGCCTACATTACATGTCTTAATGTCCCTTCTAATCATACATGGATTTCTAAACAGAAGATACTATCTTTAGATCTCATCCTGCCCATCAGGATTAATCTTTTATTACAAAAGGTTTTCTAAATCTTTAATACATGATAGAAAAAATAACAAAGGGGAGCTCAAACGTAAATTTTGAATAATGTCTTGAAACCAAAGGAGGATTCGAGTTGAAAACCTGAAAAGTCAGCTCGAATATAAAGACTGTGCAGATGTTGTATAGAAGGTGATATCACAAATCCCATGACAAGACATCACATAACCCGAATGTGCTTATAAAGTTGAGAACCGGAGAACACTTCCAGTAGATGAGCATAGAAGCTACTCCATCCAATCAGTGAACATTAAAGAAATTAGAATGCCAAACCTTTGACCAAAGACAACAACCTGAGACATTTTGCCCTCTCTTACTTAACCCTACCCCAAAGATATCATTAATCTTGACACTTTCAATAGCTATAATTGTTTTTGAAGGATTAAGAGGGTGATTAATTCTTTGATATCCAATGAACTCTTTTTTATGATTTTGTTCAATGAAACTTAGAAAGTGACATATTTTCAAAATTTTTATTAAAAATTTTTCAAAGTTCTTTAATTGATATTTTTCAAAATTTTAAAAAAAAAAAAGAAAAACATTTTCAACAAGACAATCTCTCTGGAGTAGATCTTTTATTTGACACGTGTCTCTCAGGCACAAAGCTCATGCTTAGAACCAGTGCTGGAGCAAGAAACGATGAATGTTGGGGCATTTTTTGGAGGCCATATCTTTCTGGAGTACAAGATCATTGAATTAAGCAGACAATCATTTTAAATGAGGAAGAAAGGCATGAAGACCAAAATGGAAAAGCAAAGAAAGTGGAGCCCACTATATATAACTGTTTTATCTATTATCACAACATATTGTTGCTTTGTTCTGGTGATTTCCCATGCATTAATGTTGGAAGTCAAAGCATCCCACTTATATTCCTACTGAGTTTTACTATTTAGTGCCCTTGCAACGCTATACAAAAGCCATGAACACCATGCAAAGAGTTTCCCTGGTTGAAAATTTTAAACAGAAGACATATGAAATGATGAATAAGTTGCTGACTATTTGAGGACATCCAAACTCCCTTGAGCTCCACAATTCATTCTTGTTCTATCTGATAAGAGATTTCTGATATTTATGAATCTTACCAGTTTGGCATAGTCACACAGTGTATGGCTTCAACTAGGGTCAATGATCAGCACCTTACAAATTGGCTTTTAAAAATCATGCAAAGCTAGGATGAATTAATTCGATGTTAGTAATTGAGAAAACACCTTTAATTCCAGTTGTTTCTATGGGTCTAACTATCATCCTTGGCATAGATATGTCTCATGGTTTTCTGGGGCAGTCTGATATTCCTCAATTACTGGTTGTTAACTCCAGGTAGTGGTCTTTGATTTCCCGCTACAGAGCAGCTGTGCGTATACAATCTCCAAGCTTTAAATGATATTTTCTCTTTTCAAACTATATGACAGGGATGATGATAGTATCGTGAGTGAAGCTCTGCTGGATTTCAACACAAATTCAGATAGAGAAACCCAATTTTTTTTATCAGGGGAAGCTATGTTGGATTTCTACACAAATTGTCACGAGTCAAGAATTGCAAGATGCACACTAGTGCAAACAAAAGAGAATTAAGATAGAATGAAGACTGCTCATGCAACCATTCCCATCCATATCAAGAAACATGCATCAACCTGCACATACACATCACATGAATTTGCACATTTGCATCATACATTTATCATCTCATTGCAATAAAAAAAAGGGAAATCACAGTTGGATGATGACTAACTTCACACGAAGGAACAATGTCATCTACAGTCGACATCCTGAAGTGAACGATCAGATCTTCTAAAGAATTTCCTAAAGCAGACAGTCTATGAGACTTGAGATTGTGTCTCTCAAAACAAACTTCGTCTCGCTTAAGAAATTTTCCACAAATTTTGAAACAAAATTGATCTCACTTGAGATTACTTTTCTCAAAACAAATTTCGTCTTGCTTAAGACAACTTTCCTTCGAAACACAAATTTGGAAATTGTTTCACTTGAAACAAAATTGATAACCATTGAGATTGTTTCCCTCGAAATAAGTTTTATCTCTCTTGAAACAATTTCTCTTGAAACACAAATCCTTGTGATTGTTTCTCTTGAAATAATTTTTTTCTCTCTTGAGACAGTTCCCCTTCAAACACAAACATTGAGTTTGTTTCCCTTGAAACAAATTTTGTCTCGCTTGAGAATGTTTCTCTTTAAACAAGTTTTATCTCTTGAGACAGTTTTCTCTTGAAACATAAACAATGAGTTTTCCCTTGAAAAAATTGTCTCTCTCGAGACAGTTTCTCGTGAAACAATTATCCCTAATGATGGCCAGACGTCCTCATCACGTAGGAATAATGTCATCCACCGACCAGATCTCCTCATCACGTAGGAGCAGCATCAACATTAGATAACCTGACTTCCTCATCACGTAGGAACCGTGTTGTCTCCCAAATTATCCCTAAATATGGCTAGACATCCTCATAAGGTAGGAACAATGTCATCCACCGACTAGATCTCCCCATCACGTAAGAGCATGTCACCCTTAGATAACCAGATTTACTCATCACGTCGGAACCGTGTTGTCTCCAAATTTACCTAAAAACTGCCAGAACTCTTCATCACGTATGACCAGTGTTGTCCTCAGCAACAAATTATCTCCAGATTTACTTGATTTCCTCAACAAGAATGAACACGTCATCTACAAAAAACATATCAAGTTTCAAAGCCAAATAGAGAACCAGACAAAAACTCATTGTCTAATCGTCTTTGCCCTATTCTTGTTAACACAAATGAGCAAATAGGGGCAGCTGTAGACACCCCGTTTTTTTTGTTCTACTTTTTTATTATTATTATATTATTATTATTATTATTATTATTATTATTATTATTATTATCTTTTAATGAAATTATACATGCCCGAAACCAAGGCCTAGACAAAGAAAAATCAGACCCATTACAAAGGACCCAAGATGATCCAGAAGCCCAACAACCAACTCGACCCAATATCCGGCCCAGGATCCGATCCGTCTTAGGCCTAGAACCCAAACCCACTAGGATTTCTTCACTTCTCTCAGCGTCATCCTAGATTCCAGCCATTGGATAAGATTTGATCCAATGGTCCAAGATGACCCAAATTAGGTTTTAACCCTAAATATCATCCAACTGTCGACAAGGGATCTGGACACTCGACGATGCGCGTGTATCCTTTGACTGCCCAGCTGCGTAAACTACCACCAGAGCTCCCCGCTGCCATTGTCACTCTACTGTTTTCATTCCACATTGACCACGCATGATTTCCATCAGTAAAAAATAAGTCTAAAAAATCCCATTAAAAATATGAAGAAATCCTCATGAAATCCCAAGAAAATCAGGATTCTGTCAAGAAAGATACCCTCTTCCCAGTCATCAACATGCATCGCTATAAATCAAAGGGGATAATTCAGAGAGGGGGAACTGAAGAAGAATAAACGGAAAAACATAAAAAATCAGAGGGGGAGAGAGGAACTAGTTCGAAAAAAGAACAAAAACATAAAAAAAACCAAAAAAAAAAAAAATAACAAAGAAAGAGGAGAAGTTACCTTTTGGGTAATATCTGAGGTTTCTCAGCTTTATCGTGGACGAGTAAACACCCCCAAAGAAAAAATGTTCTATTTTTTTATTCATGGTGAGGATTTAGGTTTAGGGGTTTGATTTTGATCTCAAACCGTTGAATGAGGTTGTTTCGGGACTTAGGGGTATCGGGAGGAGAGGCTCTTTTCCCTCATCAGGGCAACCGATTTGCGGTGGTCGATTGGTTTGTGTGGGTTATATTTCACAATGTGGTGGGTCGTGGGAGAGTTCTCTCCCTTCTGGTCTCTTTAGAGGTTAACTTAAAGGAAAATAGAATAGGGTTTTAGAGAAAACCCTTAAACGGGTTTATCTCAGCTCTGCGACGTCGTATAAGAAAGGGGGTTTTCAGCGTGTTTTCGTGTTTGGGTTAATAGTAGCTGTTATCCTTGTAGCTTTGTAATCTCGCCCATGTTTTTCACTTTTTGGAGGCAATCACAGTTTAGGTCCCTCTAGCTTTGTAATGGATGTAATCAAGTCACTTAATGAAATTCCATTCTTCCATTTTGAGCTCCTTATCTGTTTGTGTTTCATTTTAGCCCTACATTTTGTATTATATCTGTTTAATATTTATATTTTCAGATGTTAATTTACGTAGTTTTCATTTTGGTCATCATTTAATGGTTTCTTTCTGTTCCATTTTGGACTCAATATTGTTTTTTTTTTTGATCATTATTTGTTCATTAATGTGTTTTGAGATAATTACGGTTGTATCTCTTGATTTTTATTATTTTATTCTAGTCACTTTTTTATCTGCCTATAAAATTATTATGTACTTTATGTTTTAGGTTTCAATTGTAGCATCATGTTCATTTTAGTCACTATATTGTGCCTAATGATTGGGACTTATTTCCCATTTAATCCTCACTGTTTTGTTTTTAGTTTTTTTTAAATCCTTGAAGTAATTGTATGATATGTATGTGTATTAATAATTTTTATTCTTATGTACGATTGCTTTGCATCTTATATAATTATTTTCATATTTTTATAAATAGTAGATATTAATGTTACAATATAGATGTGTATACATTCAATGTTTTAGAACCTCTATATATACATATACGTGTATGTTTCGTTTCTTTAGATTCGATATTTTCAAAGACTACAAAAAGCTCGTTTTATTTGCTAATTTTAACATTTGTTATCATTTGAATGTTCTTCGAGAACACTGATTTGTAGAACGGGCGTGGAAAGCACTATTTGATCGAAGTAGTGTAATCCAATACGACGTTCGAATAAAATGTGAACTCTAAATAAATCAAATATATTTTTAAGTGATAGTCAATTCATTTTTATTCAATGATGCAATATGTTGTCTTAAATATCAACTTATTTTATTTTATGCAAATGCCAATATTCATTTTTATATTCAATTTGCGTTTTCATATATCGATGAGAGAATATTCTTTTGGTCAAGAAATATGAGAGATAGCCTTTCCGTCGGAGGATGAGCAAATCTCAATATTTCTTGTCGAATTAAAGGATTTTTCCTAATAAATAATTCGAAGCAAATTAATCAAACTTTAATAAATGAATCACATTCTAACTATATATTTGATTCACAATTTCCGCATTTACGACAACATGTAAGCGATTGAGTACCAATTTTGGGCCTTGTGGGGGTGCTAATCCTTCCCCTCGCGTAATCAATTCTCACAGTTAAACCAAATTTTTGGTAAACGCTGACCAATTGTTGTCTTACAAAACGATTTTTCTTAAAATAATTTAAAATACATTGTTGAGTTAATCGATTGACGGAATCGGCCAAGAGGGGTGAATTGGCAATTAAAATTTTGGTGGAAGCTTTTGCAGAATATTGAAAGTAATTGCACAGCGATTTAGAGTGGTTCGACTTTATCAACCAAAGTCTATGTCCACTACCTTAGCTATCCACACTAAGGATTTTCCAAAATTCACTAATTTGTTCTTTCTTTTGAGGCCAAAGAGATAACCTTACACACCTCAAGAATATACCCCAATTCTTGAGAACACTCTTTCCCAAAGAGAAGATTACAAATTTGCAAACTTACAAGGAAATCCTCACAAGGTAGATTGTTCGCACAATTCTAGAACAAGAAAAGAACACTCCAAATAATTACAAATGAGCACAATGGTGTTCTTGAAAGGAAAATTGGCTTGATTTGCACAAACTTGGTGTTTGATGCTTTCTCTCTTGTTTCTCTATTTTTTCTTGTTGGTCAAAGGCTTCAGAACTTGTTTAAATACACCTTGAATCACTTCTGAACGTTGGGGATGATTAGTGGATAATAGAGCCATTTTAGTGTGAAATCATTTAATAAACAGCTTGGAGCGTGAAGAGAATCGATCCCTAAGTGTAAAATTCAAATATTTCGACCATTGAACAGTAGGGGGAATCAATACCCCTGGGGGAATCGTTCCCTTCGAGCATACTGGAATTCTCGGAGCCAAACCATTCAGGGGGGAATCAGTACCCCCTTGGGGGGCGGTTCCCTCTGAGCAATCTGGAATTTTTTGCTTTGAAATGGTTCGAAATATTTTGTAAAATCGTTTTGAAATTATTTTAAGATTAAAACTTAATTTTACACTTGAGTAAGGATTTAAAATGAACTTTGAAATACTTTGAGTAATATTTTGATATTTGATTTTAATATATCGAATATGCTTAGAAAATCATTTTCAAAATTAAAATTCTTTTAATTTAATTTGTTATATCGAAACATCAAAATGTTTTCAACAATCTCCCCTTTTTGATATAACAAACATTTAAGATTTTCTAATTTCAAATGAATTTTGATTTTGAAAAAAACTACTCCCCCTTACTTTAACACTACTCCTCAAAAACGCTTTTATCTCCCCCTTTTTGTTAAATCAAAAGACTCGTAAAGATTTTAAACAAGGTTTTGAAATCATTTAGCCAATTGATTATAAATATATATAGCTTAAACTGCTAAGAACACAATCAAAAGGTTAGCCATTAGTTTCATAATCCAATATTTATAAACAATGTGAAATGACAAAAATTGGTCATAATGCAACTATATATAAATGATTCAAAATAAACATTAAGCCCAAAATGAAGTGAAAATCAAACCAAATATATAAGCATGTAAGTTCAAATCCAAATATCCAACAAATTCAAACACCCAAAAAAAAATCCATGAACATCAAAATGTTTTACAATTCAAAGTTTTGAGTTCGATAAATCCATTGTCCCCTTTCCTTATCCTTTTTCCATCTTGCTTTCTTCAAGGAAGTAAGATTGATTTGGTTTTGAAGAGGGATAGAATATCTGAAGAGACCCTAAGACCGAGTTTGATAAACAAATTACTAATGACAACCATAACCAAGGTTTCTATATTCTTGGAGGAATAGTGTTTATGAAAACTCACTAAGATGATATGTGGTATTAATCTTCTTTTTATGTTGGATACATTATATCCACCATATATCTATGTTCCTAAGGGAGGAGTACCTACCTCCGAATGGTCTAAACCACCAAGATATAATGAAGAATCTATCACGATAAGTTCTTAGGGTACTCTCACTATCCTTACACTTATATGGAATCCACAGTCTCTTTTTCATTAAACCAGTTATCTAGTCCAAAATGAGTAGCGATTGTGCCGGAGTCAATAAAAATGAATTGTCCTAAAGATAGGATCGAATTCCTATAATTTCATATCGGCGCTCATTTTGTACAAATACTATATTGGAATAGAAAAATACGGACTAATTGATGATAAACCAAAGGTTTGAGTTTAAAGTTTATCAAACTTCTAGGATTTAAGAGTAGGAAGATATTGAAAGTCCATATCTTCTATAGCTTGAATCGAAGGGATACGTTCTTCCCGGATTTTGTATGACTCAAAACAAGTATGGTAACTATGATATAGATTTTGTCTACAACCAAGTACGTGAAACAAGAGTTCAGAATGGTCATATTTGGGTTATTTGGATTGGGTAGAGGAATAAGAGGTCGGTTTTGACTTGAGCGATTAGATAATGTCTTAGGTCATTTAGGATTTGACATGTTTTAAGAATCGGAATAGGTAACCTGCAAATTTAAACACATGTATGAAATATCAAACCCAAAACTCAAATGAGTCCTCGATATTTCAAGGTTCTCTAAATCGAATCCTAAAGGGCAATGTTTTGAAAACTATTGGAAAATAATGTTTGAAAATCATAACGCATAGTTTTTATGAAAACAACATAATTGAATCAAAAACATTAATTAAAACAACAATTCTCGATTTTTTTATTTCGAAATTAAAAAAAATTGAGTGTTTTTGACGAAATTGGTTGTAAAATCATCATATAACCAATGCCCGATGTAATGTTCATCTTAGAACTAATCAAAACTAGTCCTAAGTTCAAAATCAATTAAATAGAGGATTTTGAAATATTACCTTGAAAATTTGGATTTTATGAGAATGCGATGTTTTTGCAAGGATTAGAAGTTGAAGAAAGATCTAATTCCAACTTGTATTTGATGATTTTGGCAAATGGAGATTTAGAGAGAAAAAGAGGATGAACAACGTTTAAGAAAGAAGAGAAGTTTTGAGAGAATGGGTTTTCTGGTCGTGATATATCCAGAACCCGTGGGGGTATCGATTCCCTCAAGGAGGGAATCGGTTCCCATTCAAAGGAGGAATCGGTTCCCTTATGGGGTATCGATTCCCTCTGCCAAATGTTTAAAAATATGTATTTTAAACATCCAATAGTGTTAAATAATTAATCCTAGTGGTATTGACAACTCATATTTCGAAAATTAACTATGTTCAAACAATTGGTATTGGCAACTCATATTTCAAAATTAACTATGTTTAAACAATCAAATTTGTCATTAAAACATCATTTGAACAAACAATTAATTTTCACTAATAATCATAAACTCCCCCTAACTAATAGCAATGAATGCAATCAAAAATTACCATTATAAGCATTTTTTATTTAATCTTAAAAGTGCTAAAAAATATTTTAAACACTAAGTGAAGATAGGTCGTTAAACCTAATTCTCTCCTAAGTGTCCAAAATCTTTCCTTGTCTAAGGTTTTGTAAAGATATCCGCTAATTGGTGCAAAGTATCAACAAATTCTAGAACTACATCTTCCTTAGTGACATGGTCTCTAGTGAAGTGATGTCTAATTTCAATGTGCTTAGTTCTAGAGTGTTGGATTTTTTAGTGACAAATAACACTAGTATTGTCACACTTGATAGGAATAGTACCTACTTCAATTCCATAATCAAAAGTTGTTGTTTATCCATAAAACTTGTGCACAACAACTACCGGCTGAAATGTATTCTTTTTCAGTGGTAGATAATGCAACACAATTTTGTTTCTTTGAAACCAAGAATCATCATATTTCCAAGGAATTGACAAGTACCGGAGGTGATTTCCTATCTAATTTGTATCCTCCATAATCCGCATCAGAAAAGGCATGCAAGCTAAAGCTAGTCTCTAGGATACCAAAGTCCTAAACTAGGAGTGTCCTTAGGGTATCTAAAGATTCTTTTAACAGCTAGTAAATGTGATTCCTTAGGGCATGATTGAAATCTAGCACATAAGCAGAGAACATAAGCAGATACTAAACATAATGTCCGATCTACTTGCAGTTAGATAAAGTAAAGATCCAATCATTGACCTATATAATTTAACATCTACACATTTACCTCCTTCATCTAAGTCAAGGTTTGTTGAAGAGCTCATTGGAGTGTCATGAGGTTTGCCATTTTCCAGTCCAAACTTCTTGAGCATATCTTTGATGTACTTAGCTTGATTGATGAATATCATCTTTTCTTTGCTTGATTTGGAGTCCTAAGAAAAATGAGAGCTCCCCATCATGCTCATTTCGAATTCACTTTGCATTAGCTTAGAAATTCTTGGCAAAGAACATCATTAGTAAACCAAATATTATATCATCAACATAAATGAACTACTAATAAATCTTTACCTTTATGCTTTAAAAACAATGTAGTGTCAACCTTCTCTTTGAAAAACCTTTTTCAATTAAAAAATTTGACAATCTTTCATACTAAGCTCTTGGAGCTTGTTTTAAACCATAAAGTGCTTTTGTCAATTTAAGAACATGATCCGGAAATTTTGAATCTTCAAAACCTGGAGGTTGTTCCACATACACTTATTCTTTTATAAAACCATTTAAAAATGAACTTTTAACATCCATTTGATGTAGTTTAATTCATGAAAACATGCAAATGCAATAACATTCTAATTGCTTCCATCCTAGCTACGGGAGCGTATGTTTCATCATAGTCTATGCCCTCTTCTTGAGTATACCCTTGAGCAACAAGTCTAGCCTTGTTTCTCACTATATTACCACTCTCATCAAGCTTATTCCTAAATACCCATCTAGTACCTACAGTAGATTTATTACTATGCCTTTCAACTAATGTCCATACTTTACTTCTCTCAAATTGATTTAACTCTTCTTGCATCATAATCCAATTCATCATTTAATGCTTCTTTAATATCTTAGGCTCTATGCATGAAATAAATGCAACATAATTACAAATATTTCTAAGAGAAGATCGAGTTGTTACCCCTTTGGATGAATCACCTATAATTTCACCATCCTTGACATAGTTGTACTCTATTGGATAAGATACTTCCCTTTCTTCAATAGTTGGATTCTCAAGAGGATCATGAGTTTCCTCATCTTTCGTTTCTTCCTTTGATGATGATTTTCCAACGTCATGTCTAACATCATTTGTATTTATAATACCTATATAATCATTCAAACAAGAATCCTTCCTCGGAAGGAGATTATCATCGAAACAACATGTATAGACTCTTCTACAAC
The DNA here is from genome assembly GCF_006381635.1 of Hibiscus syriacus. NCBI lineage: Eukaryota > Viridiplantae > Streptophyta > Magnoliopsida > Malvales > Malvaceae > Hibiscus > Hibiscus syriacus. Next base: position 307,140 of record NW_024062822.1, on the reverse strand, counting down.
CAAAGTCTTTTATTAAATACTCGATAAGCTTTAGAATTTAAGGAATAACCAGAAAAATTCCTTCATCACTTTTAGCATCAAATTTGCCAATGTTTTCTTTACCGTTGTTTAAAACAAACATTTACATCCAAAAGGATGAAATAGCTAATGTTAGTCTTTTTATTTTTGAAAAAGTCATATGGAGTTTTCTTTAAAATTGGCCTAATCATTACTCGATTTACAATATAACACGGTATTTGTGGCTTCCGTCCAAAAATATTTTGGCAAATTATTTTCACAAAGCATGGTTCTAGCCATTTCTTCTAAAGTTCGATTTTTCCTCTCAACAACTCCATTTTGTTGAGGGGTTCTAGGTGCTGAAAAATTATGGCTAATACCATTAGAATTACAAAACTCAGTAAATTCAAGATTTTCAAGTCAGTTCCATGATCACTCCTAACACTAGTTATAGAGTAACCTTTTTAATTTGGATTACTTTTGAAAACGTGATTAATATTTCTAATGCTTCATCTTTAGTACTTAAAAATAGAACCCCAAGTATCTAGAATAGTGATCTACCAAGACAAATGCATATTGTTTTCCACCCAAGCTAGTAGTCCTAGTTGGCCCAAAAAGATCTATATGGATCAATTGTAAACTCTACTAGTTGATACGTTATTAATGGATTTAAAAGAAACTTGCTTTTGTTTTTCCTTAGCACAAGCTTAAAAATTTTATCATTATCAAATTTTAGTTTAGGAAGCCCTCGAACCAATTCTCCCTTGAACTAATCGTTGCAAAACACTCATACTAGCATGTCCTAGTCTCCTATGCCATAACAAATCATCATGCTCATCCCTAGCAACTAGGCACAAAATAGTCATATTAATAAAATCTAAATGCATCATGTATATATCCATATTTTATGACCACAAGCATAATCGAAAATAGATACAATGTCAATCAATTTTGCAATCATTTAAAATAAAACATTGTATCTTTTATCAAATTTTTTTCAATAGATTATGCTTTTAACTCATTCACATATAAAACATTATGCAATGTTGATTATAGAGATTAAGAGCACATGCATAAGTTTTTGAAAATGTTATGCATTAAAACTTTATAATATTTAAACAAAAATCTATGCATAAACATTAGAAAAATTTCAGGTCAAATTGTGCAAAACCAAAGTTCTTGAAAAATCGATATCAATTGTTAAAGAGATATCAATTACTTTTTAAAAAAATTTTGACCAAAAATTAATATGATGAACTAGAGTTTATAAAACATTACAAAAAATACCATGTTCATCATACAATTTTTTCAACATACATGAGATAAAACATAATTCAACATTTTAAAACCTCATGCATGCATAAACTAAATGAGCAACCAAATAATAAACATTAAGTTTAGAGGTTACTCATTCCCTTTTTATGTGTGGCTAGAGCATCTTGAATATCATCATCTTTATCACCATTGCTCTCACACGCCCATTCCCTTTTATGTGTGGCTAGAGCATCTTGACTCATCAGCTTTATCACCATTGCTCTCACACACCTACAAGAGACATTTAAGTAGATTTTGGTATCCAAATTGCTTTGGATCCTTGAACATTAGTTTCAACCTCTTGTTCCTTTTGGAACCCATACTTGTCTAATTTTTTAATCGTTTCCTTTCTTTAAAGGATAAGTATGTTCCTTATGACCATGATAATGACATGTGAACATATTGTCATTATTGAACTAGATGAATTATTTAGAATGATCTCTTTTTCTCTTGTTAACATTCAAGCTTATCTTTCAAATTGAAATTTCATTTTTCAATACTTTCAAATTTCATTTTTGAGAGTCTAAATCCTTTTTCAAGATTTCATTTGATTTTCAAAATCCATTTTCATTTCTAGAAGAAGTTTGTTTAATTTGAAAATTTCTTTTTCAAAGTTTTAGATTTTATTTTTGAAAGCTCTAACTCCTTTCTCAACATTTCATTTTGATTTCCAAGTCTGTTTAGCTTTCAAAAGAAGATCATTTTTAGCAATAAATTTAGAAATCAATTTATTGTATTTGGAGTTCATGGTCTCAAACTCCGAAAATAATTTATCATAAGCTCTTGTAACTCATTAAAAGATTTTGAGTTTGATATATTTGAGTTAGAAGATACCTTTGGCTCTGTGAGAGCTAATAGAGACATCACTTTTATTTGGTTCTTCTTCTTCCTTTCTCTATAGATCTCCTCAAGCTTATCCCACATTTCCTTGGCACTGAACAAGAAGAAACTCCTTTATATACATTAGGATCATTGCACAACACACATGTGCATAGCCTTTGAGTTTTGTTGAGCTTCCTTTCGTTCTTGAACACTCCACTTATTTGCCTTCTTAGTAGGAGAAGAATATCCTTTCTTGATTATCATCCAAGCTTCCATATCAAATGCTTTGATGAATATCATCATACACCTCTTCCAATGATGATAATTTGTTCCATTAAAGTGTGGAGGTACGTCATAGGTCTGGATTCTTCCATGGAGAATGATCGAAAGTAGACGCCATCTTTATCGATTTAACTCTTCCCGGATCAACTCGAGGCGATTAAACCTTCAGATGAGTGAGGCTTTGATGCCAATTGTTGAATTAATCGATTGATGGAATCGGCCAAGAGGGGGGTGAATTGGCAATTAAAATTTTGGTGGAAGCTTTTGCAGAAAATTGAAAGTAATTGCACAGCGATTTAGAGTGTTCGACTTTATCAACCAAAGTCTACGTCCACTACCTTAGCTATCCACATTAAGGATTTTCCAACAAATTCACTAATTTTTTATTTCTTTTGAGGCCAAAGAGATAACCTTACAACAACCCTCAGAATATACCCCAATTCTTGAGAACCTCTTTCCCAAAGAGAATATTACAAATTTGCAAACTTACAAGGAAATCCTCACAAGGTAGATTGTTTGCACAATTCTAGAACAAGAAAAGAACAATCCAAAATAATTACAAATGAGCACTAATGGTGTTCTTGAAAGCAAAATGAATATTGAAAGGAAAATTGGCTTGATTTGCACAAACTTGGTGTTTGATGCTTTCTCTCTTGTTTCTCTATATTTTCTTGTTGATCAAAGGCTTCAGAACTTGTTTAAATACACCTTGAATCACTTTTGAACGTTGGGGATGATTAGTGGAGATAATAGAGCCATTTAGTGTGAAATCATTTAATAAACAGCTTGGAGCGGGGGGAATCGGTACCCCTCATGGGGAATCGGCTCCCTAAGTGTAAATTCAAATATTTCGACCGTTGAACAGTAGGGGGAATCGGTTCCCTCCGAGCATACTGGAATTCTCGGAGCCAAAATATTCAGGGGGAATCGATACCCCCTTAGGGGAGAATCGGTTTCCTCTGAGCAATCTGGATTTTTGGCTTGAAATGGTTCGAAATATTTTGTAAAATCGTTTTGAAATTATTTTAAGATTAAAACTTTGAAATACTTTGAAAAATGAACTTTGAAATACTTTGAGTAATATTTTGATATTCGATTTAATATATCGATATGCTTAGAAAAATCATTTTCAAAATTAAAATTCTTTTAATTTAATTTGTTATATCGAACATTAAAATATTTTCAACATACGTTTTTTAGATATTCGACCTATCTATCAGAGGTCGATGACAACTCTCATTCAAATTTTTTAAATTAATTCAAAATCGTCCATTTTTCAAATAAAGGTCATAATTGTTTTTTTAAAAAATGGTTATAACACTGTAAATCTGTCATCGAGTAAGTGAATGAGGCAAAAAACCATCTCCTTCCAATTTCCGTAGAAATTGTCCTAAACTAACCATCATATTCATAATCCTTTTTTTTATGTTAGGTTATTCACTATCATGGAATATTATAGGCAAAAAGAAAAAAAACAGCACATAATTTGTAGAAACCGATGGTTGCACTGTATTAAAGGCATAATTAGTTAATTAGTACCTGATTGGGAAGACAGTTGGCATCATAAATATTTTTATTAGACGGAATCTTGTGATCTGCCAGTGTACGAGTTGAGGCTGAGCTCAAGTGAAGCTCGAGCGCCGGTGTAGCCATCTTCGGACTGTACCACCCCGAGTGGCGGCTGTCGGGTTTCATGTTGCTACAAAACTCATTGATGTACTCGCCGTGCATGGGGAAGAGAGGTAGGGTTTCGATTCGTGTACCTGTATCAGCTTCTTCTTCTTCATAATAATAATAATATTCTTCATCCTCTTGTCCCTCTTCGTGTATCCCTTTGATAAATCTTTTCGGCTTGAAGAAAGCGTAAGGCGAAGAATATGCTCTTTCTGTGCTGCTACCATATGCTGATACTGAGCAATCCTGGGCATAGATAGTTGATAGTAAAAAAAAGTAGAAATTTCTATATAGGATCCTCTCCAGGTGAATTATTGGGGGGTTAATTACTTAATTTAAATAGAGATTCGTTTTAGCTTGAAGAACAACCTCTAATCTGTTGGCCTTTTTACAAGGAAGCACAACAAAAGGTTGTTTCTTTTTATAGATGTTCAAGGGATCATGGGATGAACATTGGCATGCAGAAATATGTTTAGTTAAATTTCTTACTATTTTAACAGTACTTACCTTAAAACTCTTTCCATTGTTATAGACCCATACCCATAGTTCCTTATTTGCCTTGTAAGCACATCAGTAGAGGAAGACGATGAAGGAGAATAACCTGCAAACGCAACGCACAATATAATTTAATCCCTGTCTACGTTGGAAAGAGGAAATGGAAAGAGAAAAGGGAAGAACCAGGAGTTGGTTGTTATTTGCAAGTGTGATGGGGCATGAATGATGATGAGTTGTGGAAGAGGAGAACCTAGTCTTCTGCCTCTCACGAGCCTTGTGGTTCTGAAACCAATAAAACCATTCTGCATTCGATTTACCGTACTGTCTAAGTGTAGCACAGATCCTCTGAATCTGATCACCACTCGGGGACCTAACTCCATTGTTGTAGTAAAGCTCCTTCAATATTCTCTGCTCAGTGGTGGGACTCCCCGTGTATACTTTGCCTGCACAGAATGCTCCCTTTCCCACTGTCACCGCCACTACCATCTTGATCATTTGAACCTTGTTGGTTTTGCTGCTGCTGCTGCTGTTGTTGATGGGTTCCATGATGGAAAAGAATCAAAGAGAAGCAAACAAAGATGAGTCAAGAGAAGAATCAGAGAATGTTAATTAATCAAGTAAAAGTGTAAAACTGCATGAAATGGAGGGATGAAGAGAGGATATCAGAGATAATATCTCAGAGAGGACTGATTGACAGAGAGATGTTCATAAAAAAGGAAGGACAAAGAGGGCATGGAAAGGAGGATCAGTGAAAATTGCTTGGATGAAAAGGCACGATGAGTATTATCATGATTAAACCAGCCTTTCTGATGAAAAAGAAGGTCATAAATTTTAAGAGTCCCAGAACCAGATGACAAAGATACTTGTTACAATGCTTTTCTCTCTAGCATTCTTGGCTATGACTTATAGTGCTTTGATTACCCTATCAACCGCTCATTTGCTTTTTTTGTTTTTGTTGTTGTTGTTGTTGGGATTTCAGGGATTTTGCTTTGATTACCCTATCAACCACTGCTGATGTGCTTAGTTTTCTGCTATATGAAATATGCTTTTAAGTGGAACACAGGATATACCTAGGTCTAGCAAAGTTCAGTTCTTGAATTGAATTTTATCATATGAGATGTAAATACTTAGCTGTGGTCCATGAAATAAATGCATATATGTGTGTGGCATTAGAATATTCACATGAAAATGAGAGAAATACAAAATGATTTAGATGTGGGGAATTAATGAAGATAACAGTTTCTTGTGATTTGGGCATTGAGGAAATAGCAAAGTAACTTCACCTTTCTCATTTGAGCATGTATTCTCATTATGTCTAAATCATCTTAATATGAAACTCACATGATGAATGGTGGTTATGAAAAAGTAACCCTAAGGAAATCATAAATTCCATTTGGAATGTTTGATACAAAAGATTGCTGGACTTATTACATATGACATTTATAAATTTGAGACCTGACATACTGATTTTCATGATTTTTATCTTTTAGAAACACCCATCCTTGCTTCTAAGCTATATAGTCCTACCTTATATTTAGCTAATATTTCAGCCCACTTTTGTCTTTTCAGTCTCAAATTGCAGAGATACGATTATCTTTAATCACCTTGTTTTTACTTTGCAGCCATCTCTGAATTTCTTGTGTTGCAAAATGTTATAATGTCCATCAATTCAACATGTCAATAGTCTTTATCCCCTTTTTCTACAAATTCAGACTGCTGCTGCAATCCCCTTTTATTTATTTTCCTTCTTTCAAACTTTTTCAGATTGTGTTTAGTGGATGATTATGACATTACCATCATGATGAGATTGCCGCTCCTTATCATGCACGGGTTTTCTAGCTCCACCCAAACACTCTTTTAAAACCCTTTTTAGCCATGATTTGCCACTGAAAAAGGTTTTTCTACGGGTAATCATATCCCTCGTGCTGTTATTTTCTTCTCCCATATCTCTAAACATAACATCACAATATCTCACCTCTCTCTATCTGTTTGTTCTCTCATCAATCCTTCTGCCAATGAGCATGGTCTAAGGCAAACCCTAGCAGCCACAATCTCGCTTTAATAACGGCAGTTGCTCATAAATACATTTAGAGCTTCAACAAAACCTACTTATAATGGATGATTGACACTGAAGTTCTGATAACAGACAGTGTCTTAATATACTTATAGTTTACAGGATCCTAGTGTGGACCGAATTGTGACGTAATTAGGGTTTGGACCACCATTTTTGGTCTAATTATTTATTTATTTATGTTTGTAATATTTGTATTTTTAAGTCCAAAAATTTCGGCTCTAGTACAAATACGGATGTTCCATCTACACGTTATTTCATACATATTTGGATTTGGTTAGAGGTGAGATGCAGTGGCCTGGAAGCTCAAGCTTTCATTCCCAATGATTTTCGATGGCTAAAGCTGCAACCCTCAATATTATTCATCCTTATCATCATGAACCGATACGATATCTCAGTTTGAAATTTTTAGTGCAGATTAATAATGCCATGTTTGATCATAAAATCAAATATTAAATTCTAAAACAAACTGATTTAGCTAATGAGAAATTACTTCTCAACATCGTAAAGGAAAACAAGTACATGCAACCATGGACCGAGGAAAGATCTAATGTTAAATGGTACAAAATTATTTTATATTAAAAGAATAATGATTTTATAATATTTAAATTTAAAATTGAGAGAACTAAAAATATTGTTTAACTAACATTTAAATTAAAAAAAACTAAAAGGTTATTATACCAAAATTTTGACAGAAATATCTCAGCCCCTTTTCAAATTCCTCTTTTCCTAAGTTGAAACTCCCACAAACCCTTGTCAAAGGAGGTTAAGCCGAAGCCAACTATATGTCCGAACTCCGACGCCGGAGATTAATGTCTCTAAAGTTGCATATGTGTCTATTATCATGAGTGTAAGTGTTTAATGTCAAATGATTGAAAGTTGTCTTTAAATAGATATTACTGTACTTGTTTAATTTAATAAAAATATATAGTTGGTGGAGGCAAAATGATCCGTCCCTAAAAGTTTAAATTTTTGTTTTTTAAATATTTATTTTATTAAAATTGTGTTTTACTCTTTAAATTTATAATTTTTTTTTACTTAAATTTTTTTAAATTTATCTCTAATTATAAATTATATTTTTTTTCTTTTGGGAAGATGCAATCGTCTTCTTGATAAATATTACAATACAATTGTCGGGCACGCAAGTAGGAGGAAGTGCATGCCAGCCGATCAGCCTTCTAATGATCACCTTAAAGAGATGCGTATAGGATCTACAATAAAATGTTAAAGGACTAATAAAACAAAAAAAATCAATTTGTTTTTAAACAATGATAATTAGATTTCATTACTAAAAATAAAGAAATAAATTAGAATTATAATACATTTAAACATAGAGATAAAATGAGGACAATAATCTCCAAAAAAAATCATACAAAAGAATTAAATTTAAATACACAAAAAAATGAATTTCCCTATGAGAATGACGTCTAATATCAAAAGAATTCAATGACCTTTTTAAAACTCCTTATCACTCTTGAATGAACGCTTTACGAAATAATAAATGAGTGATGAGCGAACCAAATTATTTGGCAGGTTATTTCGCTACGCATTATGATTATATCGACAAATAATCTTTTACCAAAGAGATGATCTAACTATACTGACCATAGACAAATCAGTCAAAAAATAATATCGTAAGCCTTTGTGCTAGCACTAAAACGACTGCAAAGGTGTGTGAAAAAGTTTCAAAAACCATAAGGATCTTGCCACATAAGCAGATAAACAGCTACAAGCTTAAAGAAAAATATGTCTTAAAAACATTATTCTTATTCAAATTTGAAAAGAAAAAAAAAGGACATGATATAAAAAAAATAAGAAACTAATATCCTTGTGAATGGGCATGGGACCCGAACCCGATGGGTTTTCAAATGTGATGTTTGGGTCGGGTCGAATTCGGGTTTAGAGTGAAAATACCCGACCTGACCCAACCTGTAAAAATATATTTTACCTTGTATATTTAGAATAATTATAATAATACCCCATCTATATATTATTTTTTTTAATTAAATCACCGTTTTTATTGAATAAAATAATATTTTTTATTTCAGGCCAGGTCAGATCGGGTTCGGATTTTATATCAAATAATCGGTCGGGTTGAGTCAGGTTGCGGATATATATATTTTCGGGTCGAGTCGAGTCGGGTGAAAGATGTAAAATTTTTGGGTCTGGTCAGGTCGGCCGAAACCCAAACCAAACCCGACCCAATGCCATCCCTAATAAACCAACATTGAAATTGATTCCACCACCACTAAATAAAAAGAAAAAAGATAAGATGACATAAATAATAAAAGAAAACCTAACTAAAAAATTGTCATTACTCCTATTAATTTGAATTATAAAAAGAGGAATCAAATATAATAAAGAATTTTATTTTTAAAATCAAGTATAATTAATTGTTATTAGTCACAATCCTGATAACGATACCACCAGGTCTGTTATTCGTTCTCTGTTTTTATTTGAATTTCAATCTGGGTTTATTTATATATGGTTGTTATTTGAATACATCATTGATAATTTATTGATTTTGCTTTGTATTTTATGTATTTTGCTAGGTTTTCTATCCATATATTTGCTTAAATGTAGGCCTAGTATATGTTACATTGTGCGATACAAAGGTCTCGTAGTTGTTTAGCTATTGAATGTAAACAAAAGACATTTCTTTAGCTAAAGGATTCTGATTTCAATTTCTTATATGCAATGCACGTTCCAATGATAGTTTTTGTTTAACCCTTGGAAGGAAGTGGATGATGATGGTTTTGGTGAGAGGTTTGGATTAATACTGTTACCTTAATGACATTTTGGGGTATACTCTGGACAGGATCAAGCTCCCATCAGGTGCCAAGAAGATTGTTCCAAGTGGTTGTCGAGCCATGATCAGCCAGGTTGCAGGTGGTTGAGGACTGAGAAACCTCTTCTTAAGGCTGGTAATGCTACCATAAGTATAGAGTAAAGAGGAACTGCTGGCCTAAGGTCGTGGTGGGCTATGAACCCAGTGGAGCATCCCCATGGAGGTGTGGTAACCATCACACATTGGCCATGCTAGTACCGTTAGGCGGGATGCTCCTCCCAGACAGAAGGTTGGTCTTATCGCTGCTAGGAGGACTGGTAGGCTCAGAGGGCAAGCAGCCGCTACTGCTGCCAAGGCCGATAAGGCTCAAGTCTTGTGACATTTCTTGTGTTCTAGTTTTTTCAGCTCTTATTGCATGCAAGTGTATTAAGCACATTTATGCTGAAAATTTTGTTTGCATTTTGGGAAGTGGTAATTGTTTGGACTTGTTTTTTGGAGATTGTTTTCAATTGAGATTTTTACTCAAGTACTCGATGTATCCTTGTTATGCTTTCCTTACTACTTTTCCACAGTACTTCTCTTTGGTTGGAGTTAGAGTTTGACTTTTTATTCGTATCTGGACCCTGAATTCTTAAGTCCTATGTTGCTTGATTCATTTATACTCTGCAGTTAAGTTTGTCTTGATATGAGAAAAACTACAAAATTTACAAATTACAATTGCCTTACTTGCAATGCAATAGAAAAAATTACTCACTGAACTGTGTTCATAACTCTTTTGAAATAACTGTTAGTGAACTATTCATATCAGGCACAAATAAACATCGATCTTGGTGAAGAAAGAATATGACCAATTATTTACAGACTAGATCAAAAATGTTAGTCTGATTATGTGACAGTAGAAGTGAAGTTTGATTCACAGTTTACCTCTTTGCTCCGAAGATAAGCTTCGTTTTGCAGTCAATTTGAAGCGTACACTGCAAATGGCTAGATCGAAGAGGTCAGGTCCTTGGAAGCTATTCTCTTGCACAGTGTGTCGTAATTGCTGAGGACCTCAGTTAATCTTCCTTTAAGCTCCCCAAGCTCCACTTGCAATGTATGAACTACATGAATTATACAAGACAGTTAACAGATAGTTTAATCAGATTCCACAAAATGTTTAGCCACATTCTATATGTACTAAACTATCATTCAGGATTGGATTACCCCCCGATAGATGTTGTGAAGTCGTCTTCATTGTGGAAACCGAGTAGTTGAGGCTGTGGAGAAGTTTAATTGCCAAAGCATTTGCAACTTCTATTTTGTCTTCTATCTCCTCCTGCAATGATTTGTCCAAAGGACTATGTATAACATAATTGTTATAAACTGAACCAATAACAAATTCTTAATCGGATCTTATGTTAATTGCGGAGTGATGGAAAAATAAGAACTTGATATCGAGTACACATACCCACCGCAGAAATCCACCCCCAAGCCACTTCAACACCGTCCTTGAACTCACAAAAGTTATTAACTGGATGACATACCTGGTTCTTGCAGATCATTGTGCCTTCTCCTCTTGCCAATCACCATACGTTGAGAACAGCTCCAGCAGCACTCTGGATTACTGTAGTTATTTTATAGTCCAAAAAGAAACAGTTGAATCGGTTCAAAAAAGCATAACATCACAGAACAAAATTATATTTTTTAAACAATCACAGAACAAAATTATGATATATTGGCACTTCAAGATCAATATTAACCATTTATAGCCGAAATTACTACGATTTCTTTCTATAGTTAATGTACCAATTCCTCTCTCTCTATTTTAGTTTGCTTTATTTTGTTCAGTTTCAGTAAGCTTTACCGTATAAGAGGTGTATTTCCTATAATCTAGAGTTCTTTCCATAAAGTAAAAAGGCTTTATCTTTCTGGGTTATCACTAGTAATTCTAATATATGCTATAAAGCAATCAAAAGCTCACAAAATTTCCCAAACAACTATGAGAGAAAATCCCCTTTTCACTAATGAAACATTCAGTTGTCATAATTTCTCAGTTATTTTCAGTGGTTATTCGGAGGATTTTCTTTAAAAAAAAGGTTTAAAAAGATTCGGGTTTACCTTGAGCTGAAGATGAGAACGGTTTTCGCACTAGAATATCCGTTAAGCTACCCTCCGTCGGCGGTGTCGTGAGTATAGGAGATGTCATAGTTCGGGGGGAAAAAAGGGAAAGAAAATCTTTAAATTTCTAATTTTATGGGTGGGGATATTAGAAACAATTTTCAAAATGAATCTTACAATTCTAAGGGATTTGAGCTTCTGTAAAACGGGATCGACTGTATCCGATCGCTGAGAATAGTGGTGATTCGATCGGCTGAACTCTTCATTGCCACAATCAAGGTTAATTCAACAATTACGAAATGATTAACAGAATCCTCTCGTGAGCTTGCAAATGTATAGAGAAATCGGAAACTTACAGGTGAAGAAGCTGAGAGAACAGATTCAGAGACGCCCATTGCTGGAAGCTTCAGAAACGACAAAAAGAGTACATTTTTTTTTGGATTAAAAATTTGTTTGTACTTTTATAGAAGTCAGGTTAACGGGGCAAGACGACCCGAAAAAAATCTTAATATTAAAATAATTATCCAAAATATACCCTTTTTTTTAATATGTGACTAAATTATTTTTTAACTTATCTATGTGTTTAACGTTACAAACGTTAAAAATATTAAAAATATTAAAATAACTTTTATGATGATTTTAATATTTATTTTTTAAAATATTAAAAATATTATGATATTTATAAAAAAACTAACTTTTATTATATTATAAAATAACCTCAAAATCTTAAATCCTAAACTTAATCTGTCGTTGCCGTCTTTTCGGGCCACGACCACTGCCACTGACATAGTTTCTGTCATCCTCTTACTCATACGTTGTCGTAATTTCCGTCGATTGGTCGTCGGAATCGTGTGGGATCGCGATTTTCATCCTAAGATTATGGGTATAAAACGTTGATTCATCGTCGATCAGTTACGATTTCATAGGAGTTTTGGTCGGTAGGGGAGGAGAGGTCGGGTGGAGCTTCATCGATGACAAATGGCGGTGACTGATTTGGATTTAGGGGTTGAAATGAAGGATTTTAAAGTTTGGATTTATTTCAAAATTTGTGTTTATTTCAAAGTTTGGATTTATTTCAAAATTTGTGTCTTGTTTTTAAATATATATATATATATATATATAATTTATTTTTATTTTTTAAAAGTTAAATAAAAATTTAAAGTTACTAGGTGACACGTGTCCTTAACAAAAGAATTAACATCATGAATGTCCGGACACGTAAATGGGTAATGTTTGTAATGTTAGGCACCGGGATGAGTAAAAAAAGTTTAGACGCCTATTGAGGGGAAAAGGTATAGGATTTGAGCATTTATTTTTGGTATAAGCAAAAAAAAAAAACATTTTGCTAAATTATTCTTTAGATAAATTACCTAGGCGTCGCCCATTATTAGGTTTCAAAATTTATAAAATTTTAAATTTCATCACTAACACCTTTTATATGTTTATTTTGATTACTCTCTATTAAATTATTGACGAAAATAATAATATCACCCCCTTTAATGGAGAAGACATATTTAGTTAAATTTGTAGAAATGATTTTAAAAATGAATTGATATATAGAATTAGAATTATCTAAATTATCATTTTATTTGTTATAAAATTTTATTTATTTCAAAAAGCATACTTAATGTTCATTTTTTGTTTTATTTTAGGATCACGTCGTTAAAAACTTAACGAAGTGTTGTACATGACATTTTATGGATAAATTACTCATTTATCGCTCAACTATCTTCTCACTTTTTTGGTCATTAAGTTTAAAATCTTCAATTTAACTACTTAACTTTCAAATTGCTCATATTTTAATCAATCTATTTATTTTATTAATACTTTTTATGACATTACAATTTTATTATTATTATTTTCTTAATATATAATTAAAATATCAAAATTAAATTTAAAAGTTAGAGTAATTAAATTATGAGTAATTTGAAAGTTAAGTAATTAAATTAAAAAATAAACTTAAGTGACCAAAATAGGAGTGAGAAGATAATTGAATGATAAATTATATAATTACCGTAAAATGTCATGTTGTAACAGTTCAAATAAGTTTTTAGCTCCATATTATTTTGAAATAAATGAAAGTTTAGAATTAATACAAATTAAAACTAATAATTTAGATACTAAACATACATTTTACCTAAAAATAATAATAAGTTACTTATTTTTATTATTTCCACAATAATTATTTTTGCAATGAAAAGATATAATGATAAATTTAATTTTTTAACGTTTACATATTTTGTTAATTTAATGGTAGATTTTTAACTAATTTAACGATTAATTTTATTTTTATCAACATACTCTGATATGACAATATTGATATGCCAATTTTACGATAAGCTATGTATAACTCTTTATTGATGGTCTTTATCTTTATTTTAGTTGTGAGAACTAACATTATAGAATATTATTTATAAAATTTTTTAAAAACATTCTTTATTTGTTGATATATTATGTTACACATATAATAAAATAAGCGTCGAACATATTATCATATATTTTTATAGAATTCACCAGTATTACTAAAAAAGAGATATCTCAAATTACAATAAAGATTTCTAATCATAATCTTAAATTAAGCACGTAATTAGGATTTTTCTTAAAATCATTGACACAAAATCGTACAATGATTGATACAAACAGATCTGATCACATCGATAAATGTTAGTTGAGTCAGTAACAGTTTGTAGACTGTTAGTTGTTAGCTGATCAGTTAGTTTGTTAGTGGTTGTTGGCTTGTTCATGTTGACAGTAACTGCTTCTTAGCAGTGTATAAATACCTTGTAAACATGTGGCTTGAAGATGCATCTTGATCATTGAATATACTTGAGTTTTCTTGAAACTGATACATCTCGTTATGGTATCAGTCGCTGGTGGTTCTGGGTGAGTTCGAGGAATTCCTTTCTCTCCGCTGCTCGTGAATATCTTTGTGTCTCATTCGTGATATGGAACTTCAGCTTGGGTGTGCGAAGAACTTCTCGAACAGAAGGTCAACATCGTCTTGATGAGACCAATTTCTTGCTCTGGAAGCAGCAGGTTCTCTTAACCATCAGAAGCCATCGCCTTAAACGACTCTTAACTGGAGCGTTACTGCCTCCACCAGAAACTGTAGTTGATGAGAATGGTGAGGAACGTGTTAATGACAGTTATGAAGAGTTCGTTGCTCAGGACAGTGCTGTTGCTTCTTGGCTTCTATCAACCATCAATCCCCAGCTTCTTCCTCAATTTGTAGGAGCAGAAACTGCTGCAGCAGTTTGGCAAACGGTGTTACAGTTCTTTGCAAACAGGTCCACAACAGCATTAATGAACCTCCATTATAAACTCCACTCGTTGAAGAAAGGTGGCGACAGTATGCGCACGTACCTCACACGAGTCAAAGAGGTGTGCGATGCCCTTGCTTCTTGTGGGAGTGCTATCTCCCATGTCGAACACATTGTTACGATCTTGAAAGGCTTGCCACGCGAATACCAGCCATTCATGGCCATCATAACGACAATGAAAGAAACGTTGTCCCTTGACAACATCTGCACTATGTTGATGGATGCCGAATCTCAGTTGGCAGGATTTGATGAGCAAGTTGAGCTACTTCCTGCCAGTGCAAATGTAGCTCAGGGCAGTATCAGTCGTGGGCCCTTCAATTCTTCTAATCATCAAGATTCCAGGACAAATCGCTCTGCTAATGGATCTAATGTGAGAAATCAAGGCAGGGGGCGTGGGCGAACCAAGTTGCAGTGCCAACTCTGTGGCAAGCTTGGTCACTTGGTTGATCGATGCTGGCACAGATATGATGAAGAGTTTACATGTGTAACAACCGAAAGTTATGGATCAGCAAAAGACGATTCAGGGAATGCACGTTATGCCTCTGGGAAAGCTAACTCAAGCTGTGAATGTTGTTCTAAAGGATGCTTGGGTGCACCCTCTTCTAGCATGCAACCACAAGCCAATGTTGTCACTGCCACTGCTGATCGATGGGTAGTGGACTCAGGGGCCACTCACCATGTTATCCCCGATGCCTCCAACATGGTTACTCAAACCGACTTCCTTGGACCAGGTAAGCTTACGGTAGGTAATGGAGTAACTCTTGACATTGATAAGATTGGCAAAGCTATTATTCCTTCTACTACTCGTGTGTTATTATTGAATAATCTGTTACATGTTCCCCAAATAACCAAAAATCTCCTCTCGGTCTCCAAGCTTGCTAGAGATAACGGTGTCTTTCTTGAGTTCCATGCCAAGAAATGCTTTCTACGTGATGAAGCAACTAAACAAATTTTGTTGAGTGGAGAAGAAATAGATGGCTTGTACTCTTTTCAGAAAACTAGTGCAGCAGTAAGAGGAGATATTAACGTAGCGTCAAAGCCTTTGCAAGATGAAGAGTTATGGCATAGGCGATTGGGCCATCCCTCCTTTGAAACGTTGAACAAAGTAGCAAAGCTAATTGATGTAAAGCTCTCCTTTGATGTAAACAAAGTTTGCTCTGCCTGTCATGTGGGCAAGAGTCACAAACAACCGTTTGCTCAATCCAATACAGAATAAGTTTTCCATTTCAGCTTGTTCACACTGATTTATGGGGGCCTCCTCATGTTGCTTCAAATGGATTTAGATATTACATATCCTTTGTTGATGCCTTTACACGCTATACGTGGATTTATTTGCTTCGTACAAAGTCACAAACAACTATGGCTTTTCAACTGTTTCAGAAAATGGTCCATACACAATTTGGAATGACTATCAAGGCAGTCCAAAGTGACTGGGGTGGGGAATTTCAACCTTTTGTTGACATCCTGGCGAGTGATGGTATTACTCACAGGTTAACCTGCCCTCATTCGTCCGAACAAAACGGCAAGGTTGAAAGAAGACATCGCCACCTAGTTGAATTGGCATTGGTTCTACTATCCCAAGCCTCGATGCCTGTAACATTCTGGGCTTATGCCATTGTCACAGCGGTTGGTCTCGTGAACAAGCTCCCAACAAAAGTGCTGCAAGGAATTTCTCCCTTTGAAAAACTCTATGGCATGCAACCAGACTGGAAGTTGCTCAAAGTCTTTGGATGTCTTTGCTTCCCCATCTTCGACCATTCCAAGACATAAACTAGACTTCGGTCTCAGCCCTGCACGTTTTTGGGTGTTAGTCCATAACACAAAGGCTTTCAGTGCTTAGCTCGGGATGGGTGAGTTTATATCTCCAGGCACGTGGTGTTCAATGAAGGCTTCCCTTTAAAGAAAGGCTCGATGACTCGAATTCCATTGCTCAACGCTCATACTACCCTCAGGAACTCGACATTGTGTCCAATGTCAAACAATTGGTGAACATACAAGGTGACAAGATAAAAGTCTGCATGGATCATTTAGTGGTGAATCACAACCACATGAAGATAATAGCAATGTGCATGTTGATGAGGCACACACTGGTACAGACTTAGGAACTCATGATGATGATAATGGTGAACCTGATGAGAACGTACAAACAGTCTTGAGCAACATATAAGTAACAACGGCCATAGGACTCACAGTTAAGTCAATCTGATCAGCACTCGGTACAGCTAAACAGTGAAGAGCATGTTGATGAGGCACACACTGGTACAAACTTAGGAACTCATGATGATAGTGGTTGTAGACAAGAAGTTGCAGAACAGTCTGCACCACGACAAATACAGAACGCACATCCTATGCTGACAAGGAGTAAGTGTGGAATCTTTAAACCAAAGCTTTCTCTAGTTTTTTGATGATGTTGTTCCCACAAGTATTCAGGAGGCACTCCAATCTTCATAATGGAAGTGTGTTGTTCAAGCAGAAATTGAGGCGTTGGAAGAAATGAGACATGGTCTCTAGTTAAACTGCCACCTGGGAGAACGGCAGTTGGCTGCAAATGGCTCTTTAGGTTAAACGTAACCCCGACGGCTCTGTTCATCGTTACAAAGCTCGTTTAGTGGCCAAGGCTTCACTCAGTACTGGTCACGACTTTTGTGAAACTTTTAGCCAGTGGCCAGGTTCTCCAGGTTAATGTCATCCTTACCTTGACAGTTTCCAATGACTGGGAGCTGAGGCATATAGACATAAATAATGCGTTCCTTAATGGTGATCTTAAAGAGGATGTCTTCATGCAGCAACCTCCAGGATTCGAGTAGCTAGCTGATGATGGCTCGACCTTGGTTTGCAAGTTACAAAAGGCATTATACAGATTAAAACAAGCACCCCGAAACTGGCATTCCAAGCTGAAGGAAGCCTTGTTGGAAATTGGCTTTCAAGTTTCCCGAGCGGATCCATCCTTGTTTTTTAAAGACAGTGGCAGTAGTCGTGTGTATCTGCTAGTGTATGTGGACGACATATAATCACGTGAGGGTCTTCTCATGGCATTAAAGCTGTTGTTGACATGCTGCAAGGGAGTTCTCTCTTAAGACTTGGGAGTACTAAGTTACTTCCTGGGAATTGAAGTATTAAGGAGTAGCAGGTCTCTTGTCCTTAGCCAAAAGAAATTTGCCTTAGAGTTGCTAGAAAGGCTGGTATGAAAACTGCGGCTATGTGTTCCACACCCATGACTTCAGCATGCAAATTGTCACGCGAAGAAGGAGAGCTGCTTGAGAATGCAAGCGAGTACAGAAGCATTGTGGATCACTGCTTATCTTTGTCACACTCGACTGACTTGTCGTGAGTGTAGGAAAAGTTGCGCAATTCATGCATGACCCCGAGTGACACATTTTGCTGCTGTAAAGAGAATTCTTAGGTACCTGGCAGGTACGGTGAACTATGGGTACTATTTTCACCATCTGACAACAAAGAATTGGTCTCAGCCTTTGCTGATGCAGACTGGGGTGCCAATCTGGATGATCGAAGATCAGTATCGGGCTATGGAGTATTCATTGGCAAGTGCTTGTTGCGTGGAGTTCTAAGAAGCAACGATCGGTGTCAAGGTCACCATGGAGGCTGAATATAAGAGTGTTGATGCTGCAGCTGAAGTCACATGGATTAACACCTGTTAACTGATCTTGGTGTTCAACAGCAAGGTAAGTCGGTAATTTGGTGTGACAACACGAGTGCAGTGGCCATGAGTGCCAACCCAATTTATCACGCACAGTCCAAGCATGTTGAATTGGATGTGCATTTTGTTAGGGAAAAGGTTGCTGCTGGGCATATTTGTGTTAATTACGTGCCTGCTGCACACCAAGTGGCGGATAGCCTCACTAAACCGCTGTCAAAAGAAGCATTTGAGGAGTTTCGAGACAAAGTTTGTGTTGTGCTGCGATGAAGGAAGTAAGGTGAAGATGCAGGGAGAATGTTAGCTGAGTCAGTAACAGTTTGTAGACGTTAGTTGTTAGCTGATCAGTTAGTTGTTAGTGGTTGTTGGCTTTTCATGTTGACAGTAACTGCTTCTTAGCAGTGTATAAATACCTTGTAAACATGTGGCTTGAAGATGCATCTTGATCATTGAATATACTTGAGTTTTCTTGAAACTGATACATCTCGTTAATAAAACGAACCGTAAAAATGGATCAATTATCAAACTACCGAAAGACCACCGATAAATCCGTAAATCAGAGTCGAGCAAAGTGAAAAAACTATCCACAAACGCAAATTGAGTATCCAAATTCAATCCGAGGGTTCAAAGTAAGAAATATCAACATGATAACATATAAGTATCATCTTGATCAGTTGTGACGATGTCAAATCAACCCTTAAAAAAGATAATAAAAAAATGGCCAATGATCTAAAACGTGTCAAAGCAAGAAAAATGTTTATAAAGATAAACTTATTAAAAATTAAAACAAGAGAAAATAAAATGTGATAAAAAAATAAAATGATAATAAAAATTATGAGTAATCGACAATCAATATCGAGGTTGGTGTCGCCGTCAATCAACAAAGATGAAAAGAATAAGTAAATAACAAATACGGTCAATTTAATAAAAATCAATATTAGAAATTAAATTTATATTTACCAAACTAAAGTATCTGTGTAGAATTATTCAAGTTTAAACCAAGACATATATTACTTTACTAAAACTTCATATGATTCTTGACAGGAACAACAAACTCGATTGATATGGATTTGCTTCCATGATTTGAAGGACCAGCTAAGGGATCAACCGTATTTTCTTTTTTAACATGATGAAAAGTCAATGAGATCACCATAGTTTCATCTCCAAAGAAGATTATTACATAGGCCATGCCTATATTGTCAATCCATACATCATTGACGAAGAACCTGTTCTGTCATTTCAAGCTCAAAATGCGTTTTATTCTGGTTTTGCATGAAAAAAGTTGTCTGGTTTTGCTTTATCAGTGTGCTATGATTAAGCATCATTGTTCTCCAAAAGTTAATTAATTATCTCCTAATTATAATTAAGCCATGAGCATTTAGTCAAAGGGAAACATATACCCATAAAGACAACTTCTTAGGCATGCTCCAATAGGAGCCACGTTGCCCACGCATGCTAGACAGACCATGGCCCCACTAATCCTACACCAGATTTTCTTAGTTTTTGGATTGGGGTTTTGTTTAATGGAGATTCCATCATTCCAGTGTTCTTATATTTTGTTTGGTTCCCGAGAAAATCAAGTTAAAGATGAGAGCAAAAAATATTGGGTTTTTATTTCCCAACTGCTGATTTAAGCTACTTTAGAGAGAATTTCATCACTCATTTCACAACCATTTTTTTTCTCACAAAAATACGTCTCATTATGAATAAAATGTTTATAATTAATTAATACTTAAGCGATAAGATATCTTCATCGTCTCCCTTCATTTATCAAACATGCATATCACAATCTGAACTTGAAGAACTCAATAGCTCCCTCAACGTGTTCCCTTCTTCTAGGCTCTGCAACAACAGCGACCATGTCTGAGTTACTACAATTATTGGCATCAAAGCTTGAGATGGAGGCTCCTTGTTGATTATTATATCTATCTTCATGACTCAGTTGTGAAGCGACAAACTTATCAAGGGCTCTCCAGTCAGTCACTTTCTTGGTGTTGTTGAAAATTCTTTCTGATTTTCTTCTCTTTTTCGTAGTTATATTTTTATTCTCTGATACGAGATATGGAGCTTGGCTTGTTCATTAATGGCAGCGATGGGCTCTCTAGCTGGGGAAGCTCTATAAACTGATCAGAGTAAACAAAGTTGTTCAAATTATCTGCCTCCCTCGTCTCTTGCTTACGCAAAGGTGAAAAACTCTGTGATTGCCTGGACATGTATTCCATTGGATCTACACCGAGCTGAGACTACTTGGTCATCATAGAAGTAGCTCGACTCCCACCCACCGCCTATGCTCTTGGCTTGACGCGGTGGTTTTTTCTTAAAAGCACGGCAGACCACCCATCCTTCCTCCTGCAAACTTAAGTTATTGTATTGTTATTGT
Source organism: Hibiscus syriacus (assembly GCF_006381635.1). Classification (NCBI taxonomy): domain Eukaryota; kingdom Viridiplantae; phylum Streptophyta; class Magnoliopsida; order Malvales; family Malvaceae; genus Hibiscus; species Hibiscus syriacus. The sequence continues at coordinate 286,245 of NW_024062822.1, read as the reverse complement.
TGGTACAAAAGATTAATATAATAATCTCGAATATAAATTATATAACATAGAAGATAGAAGAACATGAAGGCTGATATTGGTATAAATAATTTACCCTATTTTTTATAATAAAAAAGTATACTAATGCCTTTTTTCGAATTTATTTTTGGGAAGTCTTCTTCCTAGACATTTAAGTTGACATATTAGTAAAACGGTCTTTCTATGGATAGAAAAGGAATGATTCTTTCAATCTTTCATCGTATAATTTTATATAGTGGGCCGTATTCAACTTTAGTTATATAAGTTTACATTTGATATTATGATAATGATATACTTTAATGAGCTGAATGCTTTGTACTATAGTATGTAAATATAAACTCTAAAGGTACGTAATTAATTATGGTGAGCAAGGACATTTGACCAGTTATCAAGCTGTTTATCTTTATTCATAATAAGTCATGAGTTTTAGGCGAACTATCTATTTCTTGCTTGACTAAAAGTTCAATTTCAATAGACAAAATCTATAGTGTACTAGTCAGAGCTATCGCTTTAGTCTTCGAGTTCGATCTTGAAAAATTCTTCACCCTTTCGGTAAAAGGTTCGGTTCCCAAATACTACGTTTTATTTCTTGGCTTTCTTATAGTAATGGAAGCCTAACCCTTTCATTTCATTATTAGGTCAAGAAAGCCTTTCAAAACTACTCAGAATGTTGGACGACCATCATGCACGATAATTAATAATACCTTTTTCATTTTAATTAAATAACTTGTGTTGACAAAAGAGGGACGGCATACAAAGCAATAAACTGATAATTGAAGGGGTGAAAAAAGTGAATAAAATATATAATTATAAATGTGCTTGCCTGAGGAGGTCCTTGTCGTCGGTTTCAAGCTGTATTCATGCATGATCCAGTCACTTTTCTGCCCATTCGGAGCTCTTCTTTATAGAAAACCAGTGTCCTCATGCCGATGAGCTTCGATTTTTATCATACACCGCCTTGTCCCGCCCTGTCGCTTTCCAAAAACCCGCCTGGTTGCCCGGTTAGTCCTCGTCCCCGTCGGATACTTCTTATCCTTGTGGCTGAAGAAATACCACTCCTTTTGCTCCTCGTATCCGATCCTGCATCTATCTGCTCGTCGTCGCCAATATTCAGTTCACACGCATACAAATACATAAGTTTAGAGGAAACATGCATCCGTTTCTAGGGTTAAATTAAACCGCAAACCCTAACTATGGATCGATCAAAAGAAAAAGGAAAAGAACCTTGAAGATCCCAGGGTTCGATCCTGTAGAGATCAATGTCTCTGATAACATCGAGATCGATCTTTTGTGAAGCGACCTTCCTCAGATAATAGCCAACAAGCTCCTCATCGGTGGGGTGAAACCGGAATCCTGGTGGGACGGTACTTGACTCCATCATAACTACTGCATCAAATTCACCACTCTTTATAACTGGCATCATCTCTAAATCATAACCAATATATAATTAAATACCTTAGAGAAGAAAGAAAACAAAGGTAAAACGTTAAAGGGAAAAACAAGGTTGAAGAAAGTGTTGAACTCTCCATTAGAAAGGTGACGAGGGTTATCATAATCATGTAGCTAGAGTTTGATAAAAACGAAGAGAGAACTTGTAACTATTCCTCTCTCTCTCGATTCGTTCTGTAAGGTAGATCTAAAACGGACAGGTAGAGGTTTGAGATAATGATGTTGTCTAGTGTTGGGTGAATGGTGGAAATGATAGCTTCTAGAACGGGGTTTCCATGACTAAATTATTAACATTAGTAAAACTAAGTTCTAGCGTATAAGAATCATGGAAGAAGGTTTTACTAAAAGGTTTGCTTATAATTTTATAATTTTTAATAAATAAAATATAATATATTAGATAAATTTAATGATAAACTTTATAATATATAGTACAGTGAATTGAAGATATATGGGCAAAAGAAAAAGGTGTATGACGTTGCTATAACAATTAAGCACGCGTTATTTGAAAATCAAACAAACAGAAAAGTTTCGTTGATCGGATCTATAAAGAGAAAAGAAAAGCAGTTTTGAATTGGAAGCAGTACTTGCAGAGTCTTTGTCTCATTGCAAACGAAAATGGACTCTGTCAACTTTGTCTGTTTGTCGAGAATTTCCATAGCATTTCTCACGCATGGACTGGTGATATATCAGAAAAAGACAAAAATTGCAGGGTTTGGCTCTCAATTCTTGGAATAGTTAGACTTTTAGTTTCAAAACGTTCATAATCAACAACAAATGACCTATTAACTTATTCAGATTAGGTAAAGCTTATACTTGCAGAGGTGGAGATTCTTGTATATTCGAACTCTGGGTTAGGTTCAATGACAAAGAAATATGAAAAAACAAGCAGCCGGTGTGAAACTTGTGCAAGAAGGTGACTGAGTCATACTCGACAGTGCTAGAACAGTACATAAAGAAGAATGGTGAAACTTAAAGTTGATTTTCCATGAAAATTCAAAAGCTTACCTGGAGTAACCATTCTCGTGTAGCTAAATTATTCGTTTTTGAGAATTAGAATGAAGAAATGAAGACGACAAAGGAGGAGGAAGAAGAAGAAGATGTGAGGAAGAGGCAGAGACAGATGAGAAAGAGAGATAGAAGAGAATATAAAAGGGGGGAGGGGGTGGCAGGACCGCTCGATTGCGCATGGTTGATGGCTGTCCCAGGTACAATCGTCTTTGCTATCTTCTACACAAATCACTAATTCCCTTTATTTTTTCAAAATAATCCTAATTATTTTTTACTAAAAAAGAATATATATATATATACACATACAAAATTTACATGAATTTCATATGATATTCACAAATTTGAAAGAAATAGGGTGATATACATTGTATAGATATTTATGGTTTTTAATAGTAGTATTATAAATTATAAACGAAAATAATATATAAATAGAACCCTGAACTCATCTTGGCGTGACTAATCCCGAAGATTAGTTAGCATTATAATATATATGTTGTTTTGTTATAAAGTTTCCAACTTTAACGTGTCGTAACATTCTCGTGATAATTACTGTAATTTATCCTCTCCTTTTCCGTTTAAACTTTTTGACATACAAGCCACGTTGGCACACCACCACAATCCACGCTGTCCTTCTTTCCATCCGCCGTTGTTGGTTCTCACGCCTCTCGCTTTCTTCAAATTTACCAAAAAAGCCCCTTGGGAATTTCAAACTCAAAACTCGAGTGAAAAGATAAACTGTGAACTGAGGTTCGTGATTGATAGGGATATTACAGTCATTTCATGTGGTATTACGGCCTTCAAATGATTTCGCGACATATTATGGAGAAGGATAAAATATGATATAAAAAACAAAAGTTGAACATTGGAATCCAGGTGGCGGATAGGGGTTGGTTGATTGACAATGTTCTTTACGTAGAAAACAAAGGGAAAGACAAAACTCAATTACCGAAGGACCCTCACATCCACTTCTGATTTCAGTTTCAGCTTATTATTCTCATGTTTAATAATCAATTACTAATTAAACATTCTCTTCCCGGTATCAAATTGGTTTCAGGCAGTTAATCCGATAGAATTCTCTCTCTCTCTCTCTCTTTATTATATATATATATATATATATATTATTCTATATTTTTAATATTTAAAAATTTAATTTCAATTGAAACAATAATTATAAAATCTGCTAAATTAAATTATGTCATTAGTTTATATTGTTTGTTGTTTTGTTTTTTAATTTGATAATTCTAACTCGTATAATTTTTTATATTATTTCTATATATTTGAGTTAAAATTAAATTCTAAATTCTAAAAATAACATGGATTAGAATATACCAATCTTTTTATTTGAAAGGGTAATAGCAAAGCAAATAATTTTGGTCAGTTAATTAAGTTGTTCATTTTTTTATATAATCTTAAATCATGAGTTTTAGATACACTAGGAACACCCTCTTCCTTTCTTTAGAGTCCTCCTTCTCCCCTTCAAGATTGGATTAAGAATATATTTAGAATTTATAAAATAAAATGTAATAATATTTTTTATTAAGAAAAGAAAGAATATATTATGCCTTAAACAGTAAGTTGATAACTTTAACAATAGTTGATGGGTATTTAAAGTCGACAATCACTAGTCGGGATTCCACGACTCATCTTGATCAATGCCTTCTCGATTTCGTAATAGCAATCTTTAGTATAATATAACCGTAAATAGAACGAGATGGATGGTGAAATAAAGTGTATAAATTGTGAAGTAACGGCGGAGGGAAACTTTTACTTACCATATTCCGTTGCCATCCCTTGTTCCAAAGAAATTATTAGATTGTTTTGACTTATCATGTTATCTATAGTCTCAACCAATAAGATCTATCTGTAACTTCAAATAACTACACACTCCTTTTTACATGTAGGAAAGAGGTGAAGATTCACATTGGAAAAAAATGAGGTGGATGATCTTATTGGTTGGGACCACAGATGGCGTGGTGAGTCGAGTCCATCTAATAATTTTTCCTTATTCGGTAATAAGATATCTCTTACTAACCGAAAAAATAAATGGGTTAACTACACCGATGATCACTTATGTTTGTATTTTATCCACTTTTGGTCACTGATTTCAAAATACACAAGATATTGTCACATTCTTTTTTATTTAATTAATATATGATCACTTTTGTTTTCATTTATTTAAGATGTCATCACCACGGGTTAACTTCCTTTAACAGTTAACAGATTAAGTGATGTGATATTTTAGTATAACCATATATTTGATCCCTATTATTTACATATTCTCTCAATTTATTAATACTTTTAGTAAATTAAAATAAATCACTACAGCAAAATAGAATTTTAGTGGCGCTTTTTTAGTCTTATAGCGGCGTTTTAAGCGCCGCTAAAAGTATTTGCGGCGATAGGAAAAACGCCGCAAGAAGCGCCAGCAATACCAACGCTGCTAAAGTTAGCGGCGTTTGAGAACAAAAAACGCCACAATAGGTCAATATATATTACGGCGTTTTTTGAACAAACGCCGCAAAAGGTCGATATCTATAGCGGCGTTTTTGGAACAAACGCCGCAAAAAGTTATGATATATAGCGGCGTTTCTAGAAAAAACGCCGCAAAAGGTCAGATCTATAGCGGCGTTTTTGGATACAAACGCCGCAAAAGAGCAGACCTATACTGGCGTTTTTAGAACAAACGCCGCAAAAGGTCAGACCTATAGCGGCGTTTTTGGACACAAACGCTGCAAAAGGTCAGACCTATAACGGCGTTTTTAAACACAAACGCCGCAAAAAGTCAGACCTATAGCGGCGTTTTTGGATACAAACGCTAATTACCTTTCTTTAGCTAATATAATTGATTTTGCATATTTCATTTCTGCTATACATCACCTAAATTTATATCTAGCTTTATCTAATTAACAACAACCATATTTTAATTAAGACAAAAAACATAAAGAAAAATACTTAACAACAAAATAAATTAAAGTTTTTTTTATGGAGAGAGAACCTTAAAAGACATTAAAGTACAAATGAGTTACAACTGAACCTCAAAGTGTAGATATACATGGATTGTTGTTCGATACATCCTCAATTTCACTAGCGTCATCATCATAACCTCCAGATATGCCTTCTAAAGCTACTTTGTTTCCCACTTCATTGGAATTTGTCATATTCATCGTCTTGATCTTATTTGAAAGTATCATTTGACAGTGAATGATCTCTCCTCAATAGATTAAAAACAAATGGGAAACGTTGTGCCAGTCTATTGAAGAAGCCGCTTTTTTTTGAAGTTTGTTCTTTAAGATTACTGCAATTACAATAATTTAGATGAGACTAAGAAGAGAAGGAAACAACCAGCAGAACTTGCATTCATAACCTACATGTGAGTGATTGAGAAATGAAAAAAAGATGTTGCAACAAACAAAAAACAGGAAGTCAGGAACCATGAAAGCTTTATCTGCTTATAGTGAATGTTGAACCCAGAAAAAGAACGGCATAGGTCAGCTATATCTAAAATGACAAACTATTATTACTGAATACACTACATATGAGTACAGTTTTTACATATTCTACAACAACATTATCATGTAGTGATGTCTGTAAAAGTAAAACTGGAGACGATGGCGTACAAAGCATTTCCAGTAAAAAGAAAAGTTTGGCTCCCAAATGTTCTAAATAATCTAATTGGGAGATGACTTTAACATAACATTGAAAATAAGAATAAAAGTTACCTGCCATGTGCTTTTCATATTTTGTGACAATGCCTAGATCTTTTTGATATTCAGCTGCAGAAATGAGGATCTTCAATTATGCGCTATTGTTTCTCAGATCCTAATTTGGAGATTGTAAAATTTTGTATTCTTGATCCCCCATTGTCAGTCAGGAGGATTCCACAAGCTTCACCAACATAGCCTTATTCATATATCTTCTTTTTCTTCAGAAGGGTAGGAAATATGGAGACCATCCGATAAGGAAAAGCACGGACAAGGTCTTGAAATCATAGAGGTCCTTAACAGACCTGAGATCCCCAAGTGCGAGGCCAGCCTGAAGAAGATACAATGGTGGTCTTAAATCAGATAAGTTATCTGAATATATATATGGCTACCATCTTTTTCTATCATTTGACTTGCATACAACACCAACGGATTGAAATGAATTAAGTCTCAACACAAAGTTAGAGACTCAATTCCATGATCCATTAGATGTTGACAAATAAATATACCCAAATGACATCCATTGAACCCAACCTGACATTAGGAAAATGTATCCAGGGAAATTCAATAATATATGAAGTAAGAACCCTATTACAATAAGAACCGGGTCTTTATCAACAAGCACCTACTTCAAACTTTTATTTATAGAAATCTCCCTAGTTAGTCTCTATGGTTGAACAACTCAATATTTGGCTAAAAGTAGAAAACTGATGTAGATGGATATGTATAGTGATCTTGTAGAAACTTTTCTTATTCCAAATTGTTAAGAATACACATCAATATAAAACCTTCACAAACAAGGCATAGCAATAAATTGGATATGACACAAGCATCTGTTTTCTTTCAACGGACATTTTCAGGCGACAATACCAACAGTAACAGAAAAGAAGATAGGGTAAAACAAGTGAAAGATGCTAAATTAAGAGGGAAAACACGAACGAACGAATAGTTCTAAAGACAGTCACAAGAGGAAAAATGAAGGTACCTCAGCTTGAAAAAACCTTAATTTATCAGGCCACAAACAACTGACCAAAGGTCTGCCAATCAGCTTTGATAGAAAAAAGCAGGAGCATGCTCCAACTGTGGCATTGAAGACAACCAAGAAAAGGACTTTAACACCAAAGAGAGCTCCAGCTAGCAAAGACATGAAAATCGTTCCAGGAATCATAAAAGTTTGCATGAAGATATAAGTTGAGCAGTAACCCAAAATGAATTGTGTTGGGTAATCCTTTGCATATGTTGCAATATTATCTTTGAAAAAGAACAGAAAAACAAGGACTTCAGTAAAATAAGTTGCAGCTAAAACATCACAGAAAGAAGTTTCACGACAAAGTAGAAGCACCCGGCAACAAGAAAGTAGTAAATAAACAAGTAAACTAAAGTACATGATAGAAATAAATTAGGAATGGTAATTTCAGCAACATTGCATTGTTAGTACATAGCTGGATATACTCGGTATGCAATATTCTCCCTACAATTTGCATTATTCGATGCCCTCACATGATCCACACATGAACTAACTCATCATTAGTCATAGATTGCTTTTAAACTCCCTAGTGCTACACATTAAGGACAAAACAAATCAAAGGATTCATTCCGGGCAGAATATAAATGATAAGAGTTCTCATCCACAACTATCTTCACCTACAATATAACAAGAAAAAGGAGGCATATTTCAATTTAAAAAAAAAATTAACTACAATTATAAGCTAAAATATTCCCAATAGTTCTCTCTAGCTCAAAATCCTATATAAACCACAAGAAATCTAAAATGGGCATTTCCAAAATCAACAGCAATGATCAAATCCAAGGATTTGGCACACAAATTAAGCTTATTTCTTCATTAATTGAGAGAGAGAACACCAGTTTTTATATAAAGGGGGGGGGGAATCCTACTTGAGCAATCGTAGATCAGAGATGGAATGAGGGATCTTGAGTTTCCCGTACTCGGTAGCGGGCATGGTCAGGTAGATGCAGAACAAGCCGGTAGAAAAAATCAAGAAAACCCCGAAAAAGGCAGCCAATTCCCACCTTGAAACGGGGAACCTCTCCGATTTTAACCTCTTCCCCGACGGAGAATCGTCATCTTCCTTGCTGCTGATGCTCAACAATGCCGCCGCAGCACTCTCATCGTCCCTCAACACATTCCTCGGAGCCGCCATTTTAGAACATCGACAAGATGAAAGTGCACAGAAACAAAGCTGTTGGGGGAACTTAGGATCCCAAAAGAATATAATGACGTTAATAAATGGAAACAAAAGGTTGCTGAAGAATTAAAGAATCGTTTATGTGGGAATAGAATGGGGTGTTATGATGAACCCTATTTTGAAGAGAAATTTTTTTGAATTGGATGTGCGAGACCCCAGAGACCTTTAAAGCAATGCTTTGTTTTCGATGCCCAGACTGAATCTATGGAATTAGGGTTTTATTTCGATATGTTAAAGTAGTGTTCAGTAGCAATATTTTTTTACGTAAACGCCACTAGGTAATATGACAATTGTGGCGTTTGGTATTAAAACGCCACTAAAGTACGAGTCTATAGCGGCGTTTGGTTTAAAACGCCACAAAAGTACGTGTCTATAGCGGCGTTTGTGTAAAAAATGCCACTAAAGTACGAATCTATAGCGGCGTTTGGTATTAAAACGCCACAAAAGTACATGTCTATAGCGGCGTTTGTGTAAAAATGCCACTAAAGTACGAGTCTATAGCGGCGTTTGGTATTAAAACGCCACAAAAGTATGTGTCTATAGCGGCGTTTGAATAAAAACGCCACTAAAATACTAGTTTATAGCGGCGTTTGTATAAAAACGCCACTACATTACGATTCTTTAGCGGCGTTTTTATACAAACGTCACTAAAGTATAGTATTTTGCGGCGTTTGTTCAAAAACGCCACTATATGTAAACAATTACCGGCGTTTTCAGTAAAAACGCTGCTACATCCGCCGTTAAAAACCATTTTTGCTGTAGTGAATTTAATCCTCAAATCGAATGATGTCACATGTCACTGGTGCAATGTGTCGTGCCATACGTAACCAATTGGTTGGAGGACTAACTTTATTTTAATTTAATATATTAATTTTCCACAAATTTGTTTTGCTTTGTTAAATTAAAATAAAGTTAACATTTCAACCGAATGGTGGCACATGACACGACACTTGATACAAATGACATGTGACATCATTCGATTGGAGGATTAAATTCATTTTAGTTTATTAAAAGTATGACTACATTGAGAGAATATGTAAATAACATGGACTAAATGTGTGATTATACCAAAATATTTAACGGCAATTAACCCGTGATAACCACATCTTAAATAAATAAAAATAAAAGTGATCATATCTTAATTAAATAAAAACGAAGATGATCATATCTTATGTATTTTGAAACCAGTGATCAAAAGTGGACAAAACCCAAACATAAGTGATCATCCGTGTAGTTAACCCAAAATAAATATTCATATTAAACCCAATAAAATTTAACAAAAATATTACAATCAGATAAATGTCTAAATAAATAGATAATCATTCATCGTTTAATGTTAGAAAGTTAGTTCTTTTCCATACATAACTTGTATTCATAAGTTAGTCGAAAACTAGAACTTGAATACCAAAACAATGAAGCAACAGAAGCAATCCGGAATGCAAGAGGCTAGACATGCCAGCAGAATGGCCAAGCTAGCGGTCCTGCTTGACTATTGATACTATGTTGTTATCACGAAAAGAGTTAACGGTCCCAAGCTAATTACTAGAAAGTTAAGTCATGAAAAACAAATGATCCAAGTTTACCGCATGGCAGGGGTGATATCCAAGTTTACCGCATGGCAGGGGTGATGTAGGTTGATTGTTTTAAACGCTTAATCCATCAACATTTGGGTACGTTTGGTTCACAAAATATAAGATTACATTTGAGAATAAGATTATCAGAATGTAACAGTACTCTAGGAATGTTGTATTACCCTGTTTGGTTTGCTTAGCAGGAATGTAAGATTACATTGTTTGGTTGGCGGAATATATATTATTATAATATATATATATATATATATATCTATATATATATATATATATATATATATATATTAAAAAGTAAAACTTTAATATTAAATTATAAACATTTGAATGCAAATTTATAAAAATATTTTAATTATTACAGTATCTAAGTTTAAAGAAAAAAACATTAACAATTAATATAATTAGTATATCAAATTTATAATTTTAAATAATTCTCATAAGTATTATATTTATTTTATAAAATATAATATGATGAAAAATAATATTGTGATCTCGAGTTGACAAATATATAATTTTAATGAATAAAATCTATTTTAATAACTCAAATTAAATATTATTTTAAATAATTAAATTTTACAATAATAATATTACACCTCATAAAATTATAAAATATTAATATACTAAATATTAACAATATAAAATAATTTAACTACTCAAATTTATTAATATTTTATTTAATTCAACTATTAGTATATTATTATTAAGTTTATAATTTTGAGTAAACCACGATAAATAACAATTGATAATGATTCATATGAAAAAAATTTATTATTTCAAATGTATTACGTCCAAAGTGATGGAAATTGTTTATTATTTAAAAATTTGAAGGTAATGACATTCCTACTATTTTAACCCAAAATGTTACTATTGATAATAAGTTATTACATGGTGATAATCTTTTTCGTGAACCAAACAAATAATACAATTTCAAAAAAGTCATTAATGCACTATCCAAACCCCCCGGGTTATATACATTTAAAATTTGGTTAAACTTTACAAAACAATTCTTGAGTATCCGGAATCATACATGTTGAACTGATATATCTAATGCAATAATTAGTAAAATTAATGTGGTTGGAAGAGTTAGCGTAAGCAGCAAAAGAAGATCCTTGAATCCCTTTTGGAAATCGACCACCCTCCAAACTCCTTTCTCTCTCTTTCCTTTTTGTCTATCTCAATCCAAGAAGTACACCTTACCCGCCTTCCAAGCTTTTGTTTGTTAATTGTTATAAGATATTTTGCTTTTGAAACTTCAAAAACATGTTTAAGCATATAGAAATATTATGTATTCTTATAAACCTAATAAATTCAGTCCACTCCAAAACTCATTTTCAATAAAATTGAAAAGGGAAAGAAAAGAAAGAATCAATGGTTTTAACCTAACACTTGAACTACACTCATATAACCCAATGCTCTCCTTTCTTTTCTCCACTCTATTCTAAGGTGTGAAACTCAAGCTTTATCTCAAGAGGCATCCACTATGATTGCCTTCCACCACTTTCTCATATATACATATATATATATATGAAATGAGACTATGATTGATAATGGAAACTATTATACCCAAGTATAACCAGGGTTCTGATGTTAGAATCACTGTGAAGGAAGGATCTATGGTGGAAGATCTGGATTGGTGGTAATGTTGAAGTTTTGAACTGCATATTTCATTTAGGGTTTCACAGGCACAAGTTGAACCTTTCGTTATTTGTCAGATGTTCATTAGTCAGTCGCATGTAATTCCTTTCCAAATGGACACGTTTCCCAAAACAAGAAGAACTCTAACACATGGGGCCATTGGCTTGGGGAAGAAAATAGAAGGCATGATGGTTTCAAGGGGTCCTGGAAGCAGATGGTGTGGTTTCACAATGCGATTTGGCCACTGCTTCTGGGGTTGAAGTCTTTTTTTTGGGGGGGGGGGGGGGGTCCAATACGCATCGATTGCAACGCGCATGAATTGACACTTGTTGCTCTTTCCGTGTATTTCGCTTTTCGTACACGAACAAAACTGGTTTTTGGTTCCTCATTTTACTGCATATTTGGCCTTTGATTGCATAAACTTTTGTCAAAAAAGTCCATTTCCTGTTGCCTAACCCCTTTATTCCATTTTAGCAAGCGTGATAAGACCCCCAACTACAGCGATTTTTGGAGAACTGTCGGTACGAGTGAAAGGGTTACTTGCAACGTTTTAGCAAAGAATTTTGATCATTGCTTTATTTGAATGTACGATCTGAGTCCACAAAGCATTGATAATCAATGTCTTGCAATTGAATTCTTAGAGATGAAAATCATAAAACACAATTATGATGTGACAAAAGGGTTTTGGATCGATCCCACAATGAAATTAAAAGCACGGGTAAATATATACTAAATAGGCAATATATAGCAAAACGGGTTCATAACAAAAGGCTTGTGGATAGCAATAATAAAATGATTAAACTCGGATGGTTTGTCAACTTTACTCATTAGCCATAATTATTTAACCACTGATGAAATTCTTTGGGAAAATACATGATTTCCCATCAGAGTGAACGTGTGGCTCCTCCATGGATTGTGCTCGAAAATGAGTTGCATTCTCGCTCAAAGTAAGTTGAGTTTGATCATCCTCGGGTCAACTTCATTATAACGATTTGTTCTATGAGTACGATCGATGAATCTAAGTGCTCAAAATTGAAAACCTTTTTGTTTTGTGTTTGTGATCAACAAGATTTGCTGAATATATAATGATGAAAGTTGATAGAATCATCCATCACTTTCCTATGAGGTATGTATAATCCAATTTTACTTCTTTACTAAATGCATTAATATTATTTTTATAGAAGACACTAATTTTATTAAAATCGACAAATATTCCAAATTATAATGAAGATTTACAATCATAGTCGTAAATTAAGCACATAATTAAAACAATTTCCTATAATTATTAACACAAAAACTAGCAACTTAAGATCACATAAGGACCATGCAAGGAAATATTAAAAATCTAATCGAGAAACTTGAATAAATATAGATACAAACAGATCTGATACATTAACAAATGAACTACAAAATAAGATGAAGTTATTGAAAGGCCACGATGAATTGTAAATTAGATTTGAGCGATGTAAGCGTATAAAAGTACTATATTTTCTACCTTTTACCCATAATTATTGCTAGATTTAGGATCAGTCTAGTTGCATTATTAGTTATCCATGCATGATTTCATAGTTTCCTTCACAATTAAGTTTGATATTGCATTTTGGTTGGTTTTTGTGGAAAAGACACTGTTGGTGTGTGTTAATTTGTGCAGGATAATGCTGATTGGAAAAATTCACCTCATTAAGATAATCACATCAAATAAAATGAGAGCCCTAAAAAGTTGGAATTCCACGCATAGTTTTAAGGAGATAAGGAAGTCAAATTTGCAAGGAGTTTTAGGATAAATATAAAAGAGATTTATTCTCTCTTTTATTCCAACTAAAATTCATCCTCATCAACAACCAATTTAACTTAATCTTCTCATATAAATCAAGAACCAAACGCACAAGAAAAGGAGGCGGCTAGAGAGAGAAAAGTTGAGCGCAATCTTCTTGTTTATTTCCTTTTCTTTTTGATTCATGTTGTCAGAATCTTTATCTTGTATTTCTTTTGCACCCAACCATGAACTAAATTTAATTGGCTTGGGTTATTGGGTTTTGTGGTTGCGAAAACTATTGGATTAGTTTAAGTTCTTGATTGCGGTTTGAATTCAAAGTTTGTTTATTCTTGGTTCTTTAATTGATTTCTAGTGAATTGGGAGAGGATCTCGAGAAGTATCTATTTATATAATCTCGGGAGAGTTAGATTCAAGAAAAGAATGATCATGATCTTCATTTGAATGAACATTGATGAAGGTTAATTTATCTTAGGGATAATATTCAGATTTCACATGTTAAAAAGAGCGTAAGATCAGTTGTTGTCACCTATGGTTAAACAGGATGTATACCAACGCATGCACAATTAACCAGTCCTTTGGGTTAGGGATAACAAGAAGGCATTGAAGACACTCTACCGAGCTTGAAGGAGGAAACCTAGTTGCTACAACAATTGAATAATTTTCAGTTGTCAAGGAAATAGAGTTGCCTCGACAATCAATTACCCAGACTATCTAAATAGTTATCACACTGAACTCATAATAACTCAGCCTGCTTATCACTTGATATAACTCTACTTTTATTTACTTGCTCATTAGTTATTTGTTTATTCACACTCATACTATTACCAATTTATTTCTTTTTACAGTGCAAGAAGTTAGAAAACAGTTGTTCACCAATCCCTGTGGAAACAATATCTTTCTATACTATACTTGCGACGTGTACACTTGCATAATTGCGAAGCACTTAATCATAAAATAAGTTTTTAACGCTGTTGTCGGGGATTGACAATATCAACTTGATTTTTATTTCTTGTACCTCAATATTAATATTATTTTTTGTAATATCCTCAATACCGGGTTAGTGGACTAATTGTAAATTTTAGAATTTGGGGATAAACGTAGAATAGTTGAATAGTTCAATGATTTATGTGGAGATATTTCCTGAAAGTTATTAGTAAATATTAAAGGAGTCAAGGGCAAATGAGTCATTGAACGGAAAATAATTAAATAATAATTAAGGGGTATTATAATACCCATGTGGAGCATGATTGAAGAGATAAGTTTTCCAGGCAATTCTCTTCTTCATCTTTTCTCTTCTCCACGTGAAAGCTCAAGCAAAAGGTAAGATTCTTTGTGTTGATTATTAGCTGAAATTTAAGTGGATTATGATCATAGATGATAATTAAGCTTAAGGAAAGCTTAATTGTTCTAAAACAACAAGATGAAAGGTATATGAGAGATTAAAGATTTGAGTTCTTAAATGAAATCTTGGAATAGAGTTCATAATTAGAAGTGAAAGTTAAATTTGACTTGTCATAAGTGAAATTAAGAAGTATGAAGTGTTAGAATTGAATTTAGAACATGGAAAATTGGTATGATTCTAATTTTAAGATCATAATGAGATATGGAAGATAAGATGGTTTATATGGATATAAGTTGGTTAAATAATGGTAGTTGAGTTTAATGGTATGATAGGGGTTTAAAATAGAAGAATTGAGTGAAGAGTTGATGATTTTGGGTTTTAACAATAATTTAGGTAAATTTACATATTAGGGTATTTGTACCCCCTAAAGGAAAAATTGAATTTTGGTTCATTAAACTAGCTTAAGTTATTACATCAAGTTTAAGGTTTATGTTCTGATAATTGTTTTAAAAATTATATTTATGTATATTGAGCCTAAACAAGTTCCGGAACAATCAAAGATTAGGATCGAATTAAAGCAAGGCTAAGGTGAGGCAATTAATTTATCTTATGTTATTGAAGAACATTGGCTTGCGATGAGCCAGTGACAGAGTTACTATGGTAAGAAGTAACTCTAAAATGTTATTGTATGTGACATGATTTCATGATTACATATGTAATATGAATGACATGAAATGTATGCATGCTTAATATTTGAGTGAATATGTTCTTGTAAGTGTTAGTGGCTTATGTAAATAAATAGAAAGGTGAAATAAAATAAGTAGTATTTACTGATAAGGTAAAAGGGGATTATGTGACAAAAAGCTGTATGAGGTGAATGATATAATAAGAAGCTATGTGATAAGAAGATATGGGTTTATGCGATATAAAAGTGTATATGTGAAATGACATGATAGGTGATAAAACCGTAAGCCTATATGAATATGTGATATGAATGTGATATATGTGATGTATGTGAAGCATATGAGAACAAGAGATGACAATGATTTATATGTCATATGAACACAAAAGAAGTGTTATAAGCTAAGTGACATATGATTATGAAATCATATGAAAAGTGAAATGTACATGTGAATATGTGAAGTGATATGAATATAATGCCCATGTTATGTGATATGAGAGCTAGTGGTATAGTTGGCATGCCAAGAGTAAAGGGTTTACCTATGTTCTACAGAATATATGGACAGAATTACCTATGTCTTTCGGGACATATGGACAATATACCTATGTTCTAAGGAACATAGGGACAATTTACCTAGGTTCTTCGGGACCTATGGATATTTTGCCGAGGTTCTGTATGACCTCTGGTTAGGTCATTTGGGACATTTATACGAGCTGTGGTAACAGCATAGTGGTGCACAAGCTCAATGTACTCACATACCTTAAGTTCTCAAAAGTATACATGGGCTAATACATGATCTTTAAAGATAATAAATAACTTGATATGATACTATGTGTGCTCTGTTGTTAAATGACATGGATGCCCAATGGTGATATAAAAGGAATTAATGATAGTAATAGATACTGATAAGTATGTTAATGATATATGTATATGTGTGCATTGGTTATACAATGATATATGCTTTTATATGATATGATAGATTAATTGTTATGCATTGATATGAGTAGAGTAATATCATGTTTTCATGCCTCACTAAGTCAACGACTTAGCGGTGATTGTTTCACGCGTAGGTTCCAAGAAGAGGAAGATTGGTAAAAGTTATGCAAGACATGCCAGTTTATCCTTTCCAAAGATCAGATCGAAAATTGAATAATATGTATTTTGTAAAATCATATGATTGAATTTTGTAATGTTTTAAATGTATATTTGTACATGGAAATTTTATACGAATGAAAGATTAGTATTTTATGAGTTTTATACATATTTTGCCGAGGTACTGTAGCAGGGAATCGGTTCCCTGTAGCAGGGGAATCGATACCCCTGAAGCAATCTGGAAAAATTATAACATTAGGTACTGTTCATGATACTATTCATTACTGTTCACGGTATTGTTCATACCATATTTTATTGTTCATAAAAACATATATTTTCTTAAATTGGTTATAACAAACATGATTCAACAATATATTATCATATTTTCTTAATATAAGTTCAAATATTTTGCTATCTTACAAGAATACGGTTTCAAAAAGTCAATGTGACATCTCAGACTTATATTCAGATCAGATACGGGTTGGAGTGTTACATTTAATGGTATCAGAGCTACGATTTAGCCGATTCTAGGCTAAAAATGAAGTCAAAAGTGTTTTAAAAAGTATACATGCCAACACAAATTGGAAAATTTTCTGATCTGATAGGGTAAGGAGTGTGATGTCTTGTTAATAGAGTTAAGTTGTTGTTGTTGAGTTAATCGATCGATGGAATCGGCCAAGAGGGGGTGAATTGGCAATTAAAATTTTGGTGGAAGCTTTTGCAGAAAATTGAAAGTAATTGCACAACGATTTAGAGTGGTTCGACTTTCTCAACCAAAGTCTACGTCCACTACCTTAGCTATCCACACTAAGGATTTTCCAAAATTCACTAATTTGTCTTTCTTTTGAGGACAAAGAGTAACCTTACAAATCCCTCAAGAATTATACCCCAAATTCTTGAAAACACTCTCTCCCAAAGAGAAAAATACAAATTTTGCAAACTTACAAGAAAATCCTCACAAGGCAAGATGTTTGCACAATTCTAGAACAAAGAAAGAACACTCAAGAATAATGCAATTAAGCACAATAAGTTTTCTTGAAAGCAAAAATGAATATTGAATGAAATAGGCTTGAAAATACTCAAACTTGAGGTTTGATACTTTCTCTTTGATTCTCTCTTGATTCTTGTTGATTTTTGTTTCTTGTTATTGATCAATGGCTTCTAAGCTTGTTAAATACACCTTCAAATGATTCTGAATGTTGGGGATGATTGGAGTCAATAGAGCCGTTTTAGTGTGAAATCAATTAATAAAACAACTTGGAGCGTGGGGGGAATCGGTACCCCCTCATGGGGAATCGATTCCCTAAGTGTAAAATTCAAATCTTTCGATCGTTGAACAAGGGGAATCGGTACCCCCTTGGGGGGAATCGGTTCTCTCCGAGCATTCTGTTTTCTCGGATCCAAACCATTCAGGGGGGAATCGGTACCCCTTTGGGGGGGGGGGGAATCGGTTCCCTCTGAGCAATCTGGAATTTTTGGCTTTGAAATGGTTCGAAATATCTTGTAATTGTTTTGAAATTATTTTAAGTTTAAAACTTAATTTTACAATTGAGTAAGGATTAAAAATGAAATTTGAAAGATTTGGAGTAATATTTTGATATTCGAATAATTATATCGAATATACTTAGAAAATCTTTTAGAAAATCTTAAAATTCATTTATCTTAATTTGTTATATCGAAATATCAAAATATTTTTAACAATCTCCCCATTTTTTTATATAACAAAACATTTTAGTAATTTTAAGATTTTGAAATCAAGTTTTGAAATTATTCCCCCTTACTCTAACACTTCCCCCTTTAAACACTTTAACATATCTCCCCCTTTTTGTTAAATCAAAAAGTCTTTTAAAAGATTTTAAACAAGGTTTTGAAATCATTTAGCCAATTGATGATAAATATTTATAGCTTAAGCTGCTAAGATCACAATCAAGAGAAACGTTAGCCATTAGTTTCATAATCAATATTCATAAACAATGGCAAAATTGGTCATATATCTAACATGATGTAAATGATGCAATAATTAATAAATTTAACCAAACCAAATATATATAAGTTCAAACATCCATAATCCAAAGTCACATCACGTTATGATCTAAATAAAGCTAAGCAAGAACAAGGCCTAATCGTCCATCGGCGCATTAGGAGGAGATAAATGTGTCCAAATATTGGTCACATCACGTGAAAGTGCATCGACCCTTTCGTCCAACGAATCGAAGCGACGATTCATCGTTTCGGCGGTAGCGTTCAGATTTGAATCGATGGATGCAAGCCTCAAATTAATGTTCTCCATAAATGATCGGAAGTATGGAGGCACTTGATCTTCTTACTGTACTTGTTCCTCGTGCTGCTCCGGTTCATCGTCAGAGTTGTCTTCTTCCGGAGGTTGTTCAGTAGAACCCAAGACCAGTTTTCTTCATTGATCTTCCATCCCGATTTAGTTAAACAGAATAGATTGATTGGTTTTTGAGGGGAAAGGAAGCATCAAGACCAACTCTAAGCCCAACATTCGAAATGATTTTTTCCTTAAAGGTGAAAAAGTGAGATTTTGAAAACCACATTAATTCTTAATTATCCTCTTTTTAATTTAAAAACAAATGCGATTTAAAAGACCTCTCGTTTCAAAAAATTGTAGAGTTCCTTTACGATAAAAAAAAATACGGTTCGAAGAGTCGCCACCAATATTTGATTAGGGTGTGATTGGGCACCCAAAAATGTTTTGTCATTTTAAATGAAAATTAATTTTAATTAAAATAACAAATTGAGTTATGCGTTACCAAAAAAATGAGTTCGGGAGTCGGTTACGTGTGGGGAAGTATTAGCACCCCCACAACGCCCTAAATCGGTACCTAGTCTCGCCACCAATATTTGATTAGGGTTGATTGGGCACCCAAAAATGTTTTGTCATTTTAAATGAAAATTAATTTAATTAAAATAACAATTGAGTTATGCGTTACCAAAAAAATGAGTTCGGGAGTCGGTTACGTGTGGGGAGTATTAGCACCCCACAACGCCCTAAATCGGTACCTAGTCGATTAATTAATGTCTTTGAAATGAACTTTAAAATTCGAACTTAATTTGACTTTTGATCCCATAAAACAAAAATGTAAATTTAAAAAATATTCAAAGCACTCAAATAAATTAAATTAAATACCGAGTCATTTAGAAAGATAAAGAATGTTCGATTTTATAAATATCGAGACCAGATCTTAAAAGTTATAACAACCTTTTCTCGATAAATTTAAATAGCCGAACATTTCTTTTTCTTCCATTCCTAAATTTTAAAGTGATGGAACAATTTTTAGGCGTCACTAATGGGATACACTTTTATTTTAAAATCATTAAAAGCGGACCTCAAATGCATTATGACAACCCACTTAAAACAATTTTAAATTAAAAGTGTATTACCCTTAATCCAATTACGTAATATGTTGAGTTATGCACATGAGGATATCATACAAATATATTAAAAGTAATAATTATCTAATTAATAACCACCTATGTGTACATGCATACATATCATCATCATTCAAAATGAAACATACATTCGAAAACAACCCTAACTAACTATATATGCATACGCATAAAAACTTAAACATGAACTAAAATGTAAAAAAAACTAACTTAAGGTTAAAACATAATGACGTAAACATATACTATTGTAAAAATGATAAAAATTAAAGAACTTAAAGAACATGTGACCAAATTATATGGGAATGTAAATCTGATGCTAAAATAACAAATTGTACAAGCATTGAATCATGATACAAAAGTAATAACATTCCAGGCACCAGGTTATAATTTTTCCATAACAAACAGGATTAAAGTGTAAAAATAACTAAATAGGAGGAGCGTGAGCAGAATATACCGAAATAATAAACGGGAAACTAATCTGGAAATACAATATTTGGACAAAAGGAATCCTGAATTCGAAAAGTAGTCCCACAAGTGACCAAAGTAAAAAAAAGCTAAACCTATGAGGACTAAATACTAATTTACCCAAAAAGTTAATATGAAACCTAAATGAAAACTAACCTACATGGCTACACTAACTCACGCAGAACCCCATCCGCCTCACACTTCACTCTTCACTCTCCCCTCTCTTCCACTCCACATGGTCAAAAGTAAGGCTTTTCGAGCCTAATAAACTCCAGCCGGCCACCATATTTTGGTGTCCACTCCTCACTTCGATCACTCCCAACGACGACCCGAGGTAAGTTCTCTTTTCCTTTTATTCTATTTTAAATCTCAAGACCTCACTTCTACTCTACGAATGGTGGACATACCCCACAGAAACCGTTGACGCCGACGCCAAGCTAACTGCCCTAACGTATCTCCGATACAGGTAAAAAACGAGACCAAGCAAGGTATGAACTAATTCATCTTCTCTATCACTTCTTAGAAATAAAACATTCATGGAAATTGCTAGCAATTAAATTAAAGATAGGAAATACCAAGAAAATTGCTCCTTGCTTAATATTGCTTTCCTGAAAAATGAGTCTGTTACACTACTTGATCTCTTTCTCCCTATATGTTTTCTATTATTTTCTTAGAATGGTCTCTGGTTCTTCTTTCTTTCTGCTGATCCTCTCCGATGGTTCCTAACTCCCCCGTTCTCTCAGTTAATTTTTTATTATTGTTGTCATCCACATTTCCAGTGGTTAATCAAAAATTAAAACCCCCCACTCTCTACAAATTGTTCCCTCTCTTTTCTTGCTCAAAACTGTTTGTCTTAGTGGCTTAATCCAACTGAGCACAGGTTGGGTTAAATATTATATTGGGCTCGATTCGACTTGTCTAATATGCTATAAGCCCGGACAAAACGAGCATCTACAGCTGCCTCTTTGCTCATTGTCGTGCAATGAGATAGAGGAAAGATCAATAGATGATCAGTTTGTCCGACCATTAGAACTTCAAAAGATAATCCGCCTTTCTGCTACTCCAAGATAATCGAGACTTGAAAAATCTTCAAATGACGGGTCTGCTCCCTATTCTTCCAGGGAGTATAAGACTCGAACAATCTTCGGCAAACATGTCTTCTCCCTATTCATTCAGGGAGTATAAGACTCGAACAATCTTCAATAAACGGATCCGCTCCCTATCCGTTCAGGGAGTATAGAACTCGAACAATCTTCATAAAACGGGTCCGCTCTCTATTCCTTCAGAGAGTATAAACTTGAACATCTTCAACAAATGGGTGCTCTCTATTCCTTCAGAGTATAGAACTCGAACAATCTTCATAAAATGGGTCCGCTCTCTATTCCTCCAGAGAGTATAGAACTCGAACAATCTTCATAAAACGGGTCCGCTCTCTATTCCTTTAGAGAGTATATAACTCGAACAATCTTCATAAAACAAGTCCGCTCTCTATTCCTTCAGAGAGTATAGAACTCGAACAATCTTCATAAAATGGGTCCGCTCTCTATTCCTTCAGAGAGTAAGAACTCGAACAATCACAACATGTCTGCTCTCTATTCCTTCAGAGAGTACATGACTCAATCTTCAACAAACGAGTTTGCTTTACTACTCTTTTGTGAAGGCTTATAAATGATTTGCTTCACTACTCTTCCGTGAAGGCTTAACTTTGAATCGCTTCACTACTCTTCCGTGAAGGCTTAAGTTTGAATTACTTCACCGCTCTTTCGTGAAGGTTTAAGATTAACTTGTTTCGAAGGCCAAACCTGAAAATCAAACATTACCAATCATTAATGTATGTTTGAAAAATATTATACACAAAAATTTAGAATTTGAGAAAATTTCTAAAAATCCATCTCCATCGTGAAAACTTGTCTGGAAGCCATTGGATACGTGAATCTACTTTGGCTCAGTTGTCGTCTAAACACCATCTTTTCAAGATTTCAAAACTAGTTATCCTTATCTTGATGCTTTTATATCTTCAATCTTTAACTATCCTTGGGAAACCTGTAGATATTTAAGCCATCATGCAATTATGAATGCCATGATCATACTCATACCTAAAATGTATGCAATTATGCAATTTAATGCATTTTCTTCTTCGAATGAACACCATCTCTCTTGATCTCAATGGAACCTGGTTTCATCTTGGGCACAGAACATTTGACCAGTTCACCCCAGCTAACAATCTCAATTCCATATCTCTCGGTTTAACAGGACCTTGACTTCTTTCTTTCTTGAAACCCACTAGTACCCATGACCAACTTCTTAATAAATGACAATCTCCTTGGGACATCTTTTAATGGCTGAGATTTTCTATGAACTCCAAGGTTTTAGTTTCCCGTAGCCACACAAGCTTACATGTTAAAACCATCATCAGCTTCAGAATACCTGCATTTTCTAAAACCTTTTGCACAATAATACAAAATGATATCATGTACTTCAAGTTAAGTTATATGTTTTAACCTTTCAAAATAAGATGCTTACAAAAGGGAAACTAACAAGAAAAGACATCTCTTTATTTATAAAAATGCAGAGAATTTTTAGGTAACTACATGGCAAACTTTTAACTGGGAAAAGCAAAAGAACAAAAGAGTAGCATATTCAAATATCAATAATGCAAATGCTTTTGAACTGGTACACCGTTAGAATGACTCGAGTGTAGCTTCTGTCGAAAGGATCTCCAAAATTGTGATGATGCTTAAGAGTGTGAAGCTACTTCTAAACTCCCAAATCTCTATCATTGGATGCCCTAAACCAATATTGAATCTCATGTGCATTCAATTTCTCTCTTGGTTATTTCAATCGAGACTCATTAATCTTTAGTCTCAACCCTGATCACCAACTTTCATTGTTACTATCCATATCAGGAGCTCTTTCTACTTCTAGAATCAATTCAGAACCTCCACCATGCATGAATTCTGAATTTAAACAAAACTCAAGTCGCCCTTTGCGGGTTTTCAACTTGAGACTTCCTCTGGTTTCAAGACGCCCTTTGTAGATTTTCATCTTGAACCCCCTTTTTATTTTTCTCTATTTTTTCATTTTTCATTTTTCATTTTTCTCTTTCTTCTTTTTTCATTTTTTCATTTTTCATTTTTTATTTTCATTTTATTTTCATTTTTTAATTTTTTTTTCATTTATTCTTTAAGCGAAATATCTTTTAACAGCGTCGGAATTCACTGGATAGGGTAATTTCGAATCGTCCATTTCGGTTAAAACTAGAGCTCCCCCAGAAAATGCTTTCTTGAAAAAATACGGTCATTCCCTATTGGGCATCCACTTTCCTCGGAAATCTTTCTGACTAGGCAACATCCTTTTAAGGACCAAATCTCCCTCATGGAATTCTCGAAGGCGAACTTTCTTACCATCTGCCTGTATCATACGTTTTTGGTACATCTGACCGTGATAAATAGCTTTCAATCTCTTTTCTTCAATCAAGTTCAACTGGTCATACCTAGCCTGTACCCATTCTACCTCATTGAGCTTCACGTCTGACAAAATCCGAAGTGAGGGAATTTCCACCTCAATAGGTAAGACACCTTCCATCCCATATATACCAGAAAAAATGGAGTTGCCCCAGTTGACGTCCGTACTGCAGTTCAATAGGCAAACAGAGCAAATGACAACTTCTCATGCCAATCCTTGTAGGTCTCAGTTATCTTCTCTATGAGCCTTTGATGTTCTTATTAGCAGCCTCTATTGCCCCATTCATCTTTGGGCGATAAGTGGTGGAATTATGATGCTTTATTTTGAACTGCTTACAGACCGAATCCATCATCTTATTGTTTAAATTCAACGCATTATCGGAGATAATCCTCTCTGGCAAACCATATCTATAAATAACCTCTTTCTTTAAGAATTTGCATATTGTCAACTGGGTAACATTTGCATAAGAAGCTGCTTCTTCCCACTTGGTGAAGTAATCTATGGCTACCAGGATGAAGCGATGACCATTTGAAGCTTTGGGCGAAATTTATCCAATAACATTCATGCCCCACATTGAGCACGACGCTGTCATTACATGCAACGGATGAGGAGGAGGATGTATCTTATCTCCATAAATCTGACATTGTGACATTTCGGGCATAATTGATACAGTTTGTTCCATAGTTGACAATAATACCCAAATATCATAATGCCTAGCCATAGCATGCCCATTAGCATGGGTACCACATATTCCCTCATACACTTCTTCAAGAATCAACTTGGCTTCTTTCGTGTTAACACACCTTAACAAGACATGATCCAGACATTTCTTGTATAGAGTCTCACTATCAAGCACATACCCTGATGCAATTCTTCTAATGGTTCTTTTATCATTCCCAGTGGCTTGTTCTGGATAACTCTGATACCTTATATTGCAAGATATCATAATACTAGGGGTTTCCATTCTTCCTCTTCAAATAAAATAATGGACTGGATACTCATAAGCCTTCATTTTAATGGCATCATATTGAATGCTCGTTCATCTAAATGCCGCTGGCAGTGTGGCCAAGGCATCTGCCATTTGATTCTCTTCTCTGGGGAGATAATTGAAAGTTACTTCTTTAAATTCTTCAACAAGTTCCATAACCAACTTATGGTATTCTACAAGCTTAGGATCGTTTATCTCCTATTCTCCTTTGAGCTGGTAAATTACCAAAGTTGAATCCCCATACACCTTGAGCAATTTTACTTTGCGTTGAACGGCAGCTTTAAGACCCATAACACAAGCTTCATACTCGACCATATTGTTTGTACACTCAAAATTAAGTCGACTGGTGAAAGGATAATGTTCTCCCTCTGGTGAGACCAAAATTGCCCCGATTCCATGTCCCATGGCATTTGAAGCACCATCGAAGTTAAACTTCCAATATTTACTAGTGGATGCCACTGCTTCTTCTACCGAAATAGACATTAAATCCTCATCTGGGAAATCAAAGATCAACGACTCATATTCTTACGAAGCCCTGCTTGCAATGAATTTCGCTATAACACTTCCTTTAATTGTTGTCTGGTTTACATACTGGATGTCAATTCGACAATAGGATCAACCAAAGAGCTAATCTTCCAATAATGAAGGCACCCTTAGATATTTCAAGGGATCAAGCTTGGATATAAGCCAAGTAGTATGATACAACATATATTGCCTAATCCTTCGGGTAGCCCATACTAAAGCGGAGCACAACTTTTCAATGTGTGAGTATCTAGTCTCACATTCAGTGAACTTCTTGCTGAGATAATAGATAGCCCTTTCTTTCTTCTCAGTTTGGTCACGTTTCCCCAGCACACACCCCATTGAATTTTCATAAACCGACAAATATATAATCAATGGTTTGCCTGAGATGGGTGGCGCCAAGATTGGAGTACTCGAAAAATATCTTTTCACTGCTTCAAAAGCTCTTTGACAATCCTCACTCCATTCTCCTGAGTTATTCTTGCGAAAAAGGCGGAATATGGGATCACACTTTTCCGTCAGCTGTGAAATAAACCGAGCTATATAATTCAATATCCCGAAAAATTTTCTGACTTCTTTTAATACTCATGGGGCTGGCAAGTCTTGAATAGCTTTTACTTTATCTGGTCTATTTCAATTCCTTTGGCTTACTACGAATCCCAACAGCTTCCCAGATGCCACCCCAAAAGTACATTTATTTTGGGTTGAGTTTTAGCTGGCATCTTCTTAGTCTTTTAAAAAGTTTTCTCAAATTCCCAATATGTTCTTCCTCTGTCTTAGCTTTGACAATAATATCATCGACATAAACTTCTATTTCTTTATGCATCATGTCGTGAAATAACGTCATCATGGCCCTTTGATATGTTGCCCCTGCGTTTTTCAATCCAAACGGCATTACTTTATAACAAAATGTTTCCCACATGGTAACGAACGTCATTTTTTCCATATCTTCAGGGTTTATCTTAATTTGATTGTAGCCAGAGAAACCATCCATAAAAGAGAACAAAGAATTTCCAGCAGTATTATCCACTAGAGTGTCTATATGTGGCAAAGGAAAATTATCTTTTGGACTAGCTCGGTTAAGATCTCTGTAGTCGATACACATTCGAACCTTCCCATCCTTCTTCGGTACTGGGACGATATTTACCACCCACTCAGGATATTTAGCCACTTTAAGAAACCCAGCATCAAATTGTTTCTTCACTTCCTCTTTAATATTGAGCAGCATCTCGGGTCTCATTCTTCTCAGTTTTTGTTGTACCGGCTTACATTCTGGCTTTATTGGTAGTTTTTGAACAACCAACTATGTATCTAAACCCGAAATATCTTCATATGACCAAGCAAACACATCATTGTATTCTCGAAGCAATTCTAACAAATCTTGTCGTACTCCAACTGACAGAGTGGTACCAATCTTTACTTTTCTCTTATCATCATCTGTCCCCAAATTCAAAATCTCAATAGACTCTTTATGAGACATAATCTGCTTATCTTCATTCTCCACCATTTTCAGTAATTCAGAAGGTAGTTCACATCCCTCATCATCATCACAATCCTTGATTTCCCCTTGACATATAGACTTCTCGAAATCAATATTCAGGTCAGAGTCATTAGCATTCATATTATTGATATCTGAGTTCCTGAAAGAAAAATGAAAGAGGATATATATATATATATATATATATATATGGGAGGATCTTTTCCCATATAAATAAATAGAAAGGAATAAATACATACATATATACAACAAAGAATGAATGAAAAAAATGCATGGGAGAATGTTTGCCATTTGGAACTAACAGAATGCATCTTTTATTGAAAGTGAGTGAAAACAAACAGCTTAACCCTTTACATAAAATCACCTATTGCCCCAGTGTATGAACAACAGGGAGAAAGTTCCAGTGCATTACTCTGTAACAGATTTGTAAACTACAGGTAGTTCTTCCGCGGTCCAATTGTTCAATACGAAGCCCAGCGGTACAGGATAAATGCCCATAACTCTCATTTCCTCAAACTCACCATCAATTATAACATTAATGCCTAAATCTTCTAAGGCCTTCTCAACCATCACTTCATTATTCCTTGAATTCCCTTGAAATATATGCCCCCTAGATATGAAAATGCTGCTCAACGGCATGAAGGTCATGGGTTCCCAGCTAAGGTCTTCACCAGTCAATCTGGCTTTTCTCATTTCCTGACCCTTCTTAATTCCTATCCCTTGAAGTTGGCTGGTACCCCAAACCAAATCGATCTCTTTTAGTAATAGGGCATATTGGATTCCTCGGTCCTTGCAACTGTCAACCTAACCCCTTTCTAACTTTCGCTCCTCTTTCAAGAGTCAATTTAAGCCCCATCTTGGTACAGTTTGATAATCGAGGCTTTGGTATCTTCCTGCATTCAACCATAAACATAGCATTGACAAACTCCAACGATCTGAAAGAACACTCGACCGCTTGCTCATCAACTTCAATATACAGAGCAGTAGTAGAAACAGAAGCAATAATGTCCTCTTCAGCGTGAATACATACCAAACTTTCATCAATCACAAATTTCAATCTCTGGTGCAATGTGGACGGAACTGCACCAGCCTGATGAATCCAAGGCCTTCCCAACAAACAATTGTACGTAGGCATAATGTCCATTACGAGAAATTCCACTTCATAAGTTGCTAGACCAATAGTCAGAAGAACATCAATCTTGCCCAACACTTCTCTTTTAGTCCCATCAAAAGCTCGAACCATATTTTAGCAGGTTCTCATAAGTGTACTATCTAATGTAAGCTTCTCCAGAGTCACTAAGGGCATCACATTCGAAACCGAACCATTATCAACCAAAACCCAGGACAACACTTGCCCTTTACACTTAACTATGATATGAAAAGCCTTCTGACTACCAATCATCCCATAAGGGATCTCATCCTCAGAAAAAGATAAAAAAATATCAGCTTATATATTGGAAACTAACCGGTCCAACTTTTCAATGGGCAACTCTTTCAGAAAAAAAGTCTAGTTCAAAACCTTTAACAGAGCATTCCTATGGGCCTCTGAACTCAAAAGTAATGATAAAACAAAAATACGGGCAGGTAACTTGTGTAACTGTTCAACAACACTGTACTCACTGTGCTTCAGAAACTTCAAAAATTCCATTCCTTCACTCTCAGTTACAGGTTCGTTGATAACAAGCTTATCGTTTTCTATCTGCACATCAACCTTTTTCCCCTTGTCAACCGCAACCTTATTCTCAAACTCTTTAGGTGGATTAAGAGAATAACACCTACCACTTTTGGTAATGTGTCCCACCTCATGTACTTCCTTATCATCTTTTGTTATATTTCCCATCTGGCAATCATATTTCCAAGGCACTTGTTTATTATCCCGATATGGGAATAGAGATGGAGGTGTAATAACCATTTTCGGAGCTACCTTTTCAGGCAATCGATTCTTGGGAGTAATGATTAGGGGACAACTAGCATTGTATACCCCTTTAGACGATCCTTCTGAAGCATAAACTTCCGCTTCCTCTTCTTCAGGAACCTCTTTAAAGAAGTCAATTTCTTTATTGTCCATCATGTCTTTTACCAAAGATAGGAAGTCAGGACATTGTTGAATACTGTATCCTTCACTGTTATTATACTGGCATACCTCTCCACTGTTAAATTGTTCACCCATCAAACTGGGCTTCAACAATCCTACCTTAACCATCTGGCACCACACCCAACTCATGGGTTATACCACCTCACTAACCTTCCTTATAATTATCTTTCTTTTTTCTTCAGTAATTACGTTAACTCCTGCCCCTGCATGGCTTGGCAATTCATCGTTCTCAAAGCTTGGATAACCTTCTTAAATGCAGTATAATTCTCAATGGAATGCCCGAGATTCCCCGCATGGTACTCACACTGAGCACTAGCATCATACCATTTAAGATAAAGAGGTTGCATTAGTGTCACGTGATACGGTGAAACCACATGCCGATCATACAAAATCTGAAACAATTCCTTATAAGTCATCGGGATGGGGTCAAATTGAGGCTCCTCTCTCCTTTGGTCCCTTTCCCCTTGTCTATTGTCATTTTGTGTTGATGACCCTACTCCTTGAGGACGTGAAATAGTGATATTATTATAATCATATTGCCTCACATTACTGACTTCATTTTCCTTTTTCCTCATTGGTGGCCTCTTACTAGACTCTCCTCCCTCGAGCTTTCCACCGCCATTTCAATCATTTCTCCCGCCGTAACTACATCAACAAAACTTCGATAAGGATTACCGATAAGATACGAGAAAAAAAGAGCCCTTAAGGTATTGACAGAAAGCATATTTGTTTCATCCTCTTCTAATGGTGGATAGACTTGCATCGCTACATCTCTCCATCTTTGAGCATATTGTCTAAAACTCTCGTTAGACTTCTTTTCCATTCCTTGCAACATCATCCTGTTGGGCCTAACATCTTTTACATGTTTGTATTGCTCAAGAAAGGACTTAGCCAAGTCTTTCCAGGATTTAATATTAGCTCTACTCATCTGGTTATACCACCGGATTACCGAACCAGTTAAGATTTTCTAAAAGTAGTGTATCAACAATTGATCATCCTCTATATATCCAGTCATCTTCCTACAAAACATCGTGATATGCGCAGAGGGACACCTAGTACCATCAAACTTCTCAAAGTCAGGAACCTTAAACTTTGGAGGCAAAACAAAATCAGGAACTAGACTTAATTCCTCTGCGTCGAATCCATAGACACTGGTATCTTCCTTCATGGCTCTGAGTTCTCTTTCTAACTATTTCCATTTATCTTCCAGCGAATTGTTTTGGTCCTTATTGGCTTCTTCATCAAGGTCTGAAACTTGATGATATTGATGTTCTTCTTGATACAAACTAGATCCAGGCTGTACATTAACAGAAGCACCGACTGGATTAATATGCACCTTCCCGACATGAACAAGAGTCACTTGAATGTTCTGAGACTGTTCTGGGGTGAACCCTGGAGGATAAAGAGGGTCCTCAGTTACTGCTCCCGGCATAGGGACTTTCCCATGTTCCGGATTTCTTCATTCCAACATACTCATAAACTTGGCAAACATCTCCTTTTGGGCATTCATCATATCTTCTTGCATTTTCTTTATATTTTCTTGTAACTCCAGCTGAGTTTTCTCATGTTGAACAATTTTATCATCCATGACCTTCTTCCGGGTATTATAGGGATGCTTAGAAGTTCCTAGTATTACTCTGTCATACAGTTCTTTTGTTAACGTTGATGTTTATTAATGAATATGAAATATATGATTATGAATAAATAAAATGCGATGCAAAAATTTAAATGCATTAAAAATGTATATGCAAAATGCAGGGTTTTGATCCTGGAACGACTCCTTAGAACAACTCTTTATATTAGAACGACGTTCAATTACAAAGTTGGAACATATCACAAATAAATTTGCATCATCTCTCCTATTTGTTGTACATGTGCTAGCAACTCCACAATCTTCTGGTTTTCTTCAGCCTCGAGATCCAGTTCATCAGTCACATCAGCAACTTCCTCAGATAAAATGACCAAATATTGAGTTATTCTCCGTGCGTGTCCTAGGTAACAAGCAATAAGTTCCTCTATTTGCTTAACTCATGCCTGAGCTCGCTCCCATCGAAAACGCCACTGTACATCCCCCTCATAAGGAATTATCGATAGCTCACTTGCTTACCTCTAAAAATCTTGAACCATGGCTTCAAGCTCACTCACTTGTTTTTTCAAACTCTCAACCTCCCCATGGCTCGAGCTACCTTCTCTGCTTCGATATCGTCGTAATGCAGTCTCTAAACTGGAAATCTTCCCCTTCAACTTCTCATTCTGGGTCTGACTCTCTTTTAACCACTGCTATAAAGAATCCTTTTCTTTCGATAAAATCTTCACTTGGTGTCTGCTTTGCTTGAGCTCTTCTTGACTCTCTCCGGCTACTCTTTTGAGGCTCGCCACTTCTTGCCTCCATTAAACAGATGACTTACTCGAGCTAGAAGTTGTGTGAGCTTTTACCATTCGCTGATAAGTTGACTGAAGATCGTCAAAGTCTAATCGAAGTTGCTTCTCCACTTTTTCAATTTGATCTGCTCTACTCTTCTGAATGTCAATCTCCAATCCCTGTTGATATACTTCATCTTCTAGCTTCTACAAAGTCATTCTCCATTGTCTCCGTTCTGCTTCGAAATCGCGCTTAGCTAACTCTAATGGAGATGACACCATTCTCAACTGTTCTTCTACAGGCTGAATGTTTTCAGGATTCACCATCGGGATGTTGTCATTTACTCGACCGCTTCTCCACTGCTCGTACTCTTGAGATAACTCGAGATCATAAGTGAACAGATTCACACGACGAGTTTGCTTCCAGGCCTCAGCAACCCCTTTAACTTTACCCTTATATTGATCTTCTTTGAATGCAAAATCTGACCCTACCAAGTCCCATATGGTTGGAATGAACTGTCTTGACCCATACTGTCTAGAAACTAGTAACAGTGCATATCCAACAGAACCCCATATACCTGGCAAAGGAACCCAATCTCGCTCTCCACATCGATAAAGTATATCCGAAAATACATTCCACGAAGCTCGCCACAAAATATCACCATCTCTGATATCCTTGAAGATGACCATCCATTTTTCTTTGGTGAAGCCCTCAGGTCATTCTTTAGAAAGAAAATCCTTCAAAGGTGAAAATCCATCTAGAAACACTCATCCTAGTTCCCTTTCAACATGTTTGAAATGACTAAGAATCCATACTAACAACAAAGGCACACATCCTATAAAGCGTCCTTATCCCTCGCGCCTACAAGAAATCAAAGACCGGAACGTCTCAGCTATAATGGTTGGAACAGGATCCACGTGCTTTTCTAATCTTTCAAACAGGTCAACGACTGATACGTCTACATATCTTAGCACCTTTGGAAAAATAACGAGCCCATAAATCCCTAAAGTAAACAAGTCAAGCTTCTTTCTCTTATCAGGGTGATGATCAATTACTTCTTTCAAAGCATCCTAAGAGATGCACTCACTGTCTCCCTTCTTCTTAATGTTTCTGACTACCCAATCTTCACTCATTCTGGTCATCAATAGTAGTTTCTTCTTAAATGAAGGAGTGATTGGCAGCTTGGTATATACTCTATCCAATCACATGCTTTAGGGGATCGAGTTCAATTTCAAGGGAACACATCTCCTTATGTCCATGCGGAGGTGAATACCATCACGAGGACCATAAGGCGTGAGCTCCAGGAGCGATTCACTATCCCATGCGGAGGTGAAAACCACA
The DNA here is from genome assembly GCF_006381635.1 of Hibiscus syriacus. Lineage (NCBI taxonomy): Eukaryota > Viridiplantae > Streptophyta > Magnoliopsida > Malvales > Malvaceae > Hibiscus > Hibiscus syriacus. Next base: position 253,601 of record NW_024062822.1, on the reverse strand, counting down.
CGGGGGCATAGTCTCTCAGTCCTACTTAATTTGGACGGAGCGGGGTTTTAGCTCATATCATGAAAATGCAGCTGTGCAGTGTGTGAGGAAAAGCGAAAACACACACAATAAAAACACTCAAAATCAATTCCTAAAACAAACTATTATTCTTAAACCATTAGCAAACATATTAGTACAACTATTTAATTGTCAATCGAATTAAATTAAAGAAATCAAAATACAAACAAAACTTATTAAAAACCAAACAAGGGATCAAAAACCAATTAAAACAAATTTGTAATTTTCAATTGCAAAGACAATTAATTAATCGACTATTGGCCTAACTCTCTAAAAAAAGTCCCTAGTAAAGTCGCCAAGCCGTCGAAACGATTTTTACCTTAAAGGTGGAAAAGTGAGATTTTGAAAACCATATTAATTCTTAATTATCTTCTTTTTAATTTAAAAACAAATGCGATTAAAAAGACCTCTCGTTTCGAAAAATTTTAGAGTTCCTTTACAATAAAAAAAATACGGTTCGAAGAGTCGCCATCAATCTTTGATTAGGGTGTGATTGGGCACCCAAAAATGTTTTGTCATTTTAAATAAAAATTAATTTTAATTAAAACAACAAATTGAGGTATGCGTCACCAAAAAAATGAGTTCGGGAGTCGGTTACGTGTGGGGAAGGATTAACACCCCCACAACGCCCTAAATCGGTACCTAGTCGATTAATTAATGTCTTTGAAATGAACTTTAGAAATTCGAACTTAATTTGACTTTTGATCCCATAAAACAAAAATGTAAATTTGAAAACATTCAAAAGTACTCAAATAAATTAAATTAAAATTACCGAGTCGTTTTAGAAAGATAAAGAATGTTCGATTATTTATAAATATCGAGACCAGATCTTAAAAACTATAACAACCTTTTCTCGATAAATTTAAATAACCAAAAATTTCTTTTTCTTCCATTCCCAAATTTTAAAGTGATGGATCAATTTTTAGGCGTCACTAATGGGATACACTTTTATTTTAAAATCATTAAAAGCGGACCTCAAGTGCATTATGACAACCCACTTAAAACAATTTTAAATTAAAAGTGTATTACCCTTAATCCAATTATGTAATATGTCGAATTATGCACATGAGGATATCATACAAATTAATATATAAAAATAATAATTATCTAATTAATAAACCACCTATGTGTATATGCATACATATCATCATAATTAAAACATATGAAACATACATTCGAAAACAACCCTAACTAACTATATATACATACGCATAAAAACTTAAACATGAACTAAAAATGTAAAAAAAAACTAATTTAAGGTTAAAACATAAATGACGTAAACAATATACTATTGTAAAAATGATAAAAAAAATTAAAAGAACTTAAAGACATGTGACCAAATTATAATGGGAATGTAAATCTGATGCTAAAATAACAAACTGTACAAGCATTGAGTCATGATACAAAAGTAATAACATTTCAGGCACCAAGGTTATAATTTTTCCATTAACAAACAGAGGATTAAAACGTAAAATTAACTAAATAGGAGGAGCGTGAGCAGAATATACCGAAATAATAAACAGGGAAACTAATCTGGAAAATAACAATATTTGGACAAAAGGAATCCTGAATTCGAAAGCAGTCCCATAAGTGACCAAAGTGAAAATAAAAGCTAAACCTATGAGGACTAAATACTAATTTACCCAAAAAATTAATATGAAACCTAAATGAAAACTAACCTACACTCTTCCACTCCACATGGTCAAAAGCAAGGCTTTTCGAGCCTAATAAACTCCAGTCGGCCACCATATTTTGGTGGCCACTCCTCACTCCGATCACTCCCAACGACGACCCGAGGTAAGTTCTCTTTTCCCTTTTATTCTATTTTTAAATCTCTCAAGACCTCACTTCTACTCTTACGAATGGTGGACATACCCCACGGAAACCGTTGACCGCCGACGCCAAGCTAACTGCCCTAACGTATCTCCGATACAGGTAAAAAACGAGACCGAGCAAGGTATATGAACTAACTCATCTTCTCTATCACTGCTTAGAAATAAAAACATTCATGGAAATTGCTAGCAATTAAATTAAAGATAGGAAATACCAAGAAAATTGATCCTTGCTTAATATTGCTTTCCTGAAAAATGAGTCTGTTACACTGCTTGATCTCTTTCTCCCTATATGTTTTATGTTGTTTTTTTTTAAAAATGGTCTCTGGTTCTTCTTTCTTTCTACTGATCCTCTCCGATGGTTCCTAACTCCCCCGTTCTCTCAGTTAATTTTTTATTATTTTTGTCATCCACGTTTCCAGTGGTTAATCAAAAATTAAAAACCCCCCACTCTCTACAAATTGTTCTCTCTCTCTTTTCTTGCTCAAAACTGTTTGTCTTAGTGTCTTAATCCAACTGAGCACGGGTTGGGTTAAATATCATATTGGGCTCGATTCGACTTGTCTAATATGCTATAAGCCCGGACAAAACAAGCATCTACAACACCTTCTTAAACAGATTACTAAGAACACAACCGTAAACTAAAGAAGAACATAATTTTTTATTGGGAACAAGATTTACAGTTTCGACAAGTTCAGAAAAGATAATATGTTGAAGGTTGATTTTGAGATTATTTTGGACACAATGTAGCCAAAATAAATCTAAGGCTCGAAGAGTAGAGTAACGACCTCCAGATGGTCGAAACCACCAAGAGATCATAAGGTGGAGCAAACGGTCGTGAAGATCTAAAACACTCGCAATATCCCTTCGTTTATACTGAGATCCTACCGTTAGTTTTTCGTTATCTAACCCGTCATGATCTAATCCTAATATGGTGGCAATGTCTTCTGAGTAAAGATGAAGAAATCGTCCTAGAAGATAGGATTGGATCCCTATGGTTAAGGTTTTCTCTCAGTTTTTAATGCAATTGGTTCAAGCTCGAAGAGTTTGTCTAATTTCCACTCTTGAAGAGTAGGAAGATGACGAAAATTTATGTCTAACATGGCTTAAAGAGATGGGATTCGTTCTTCCCGGATTTTGTAGGACTCAAAGTATTGACAAAACCTAAAGTAGAGATTTTGTTTTCGACCGGGTTCATTAAAACAAGAATTGTGAAAGGTCATGTTTGGATCATCGGGATTAAGATTAGGAATTTGTTGGATAGGTGAAGGATTTAGAGATGAGTTTGAAGGTTGGCTATAACGACTAGAGGAAGCTCTAGAACGTTTATGAGACATGATTTAAGATAATTGGAATGGAAAGAATAACCTGCAATTTTAAAACACATGTATGCAAAATAATCAATCCCAAAACTCAATTGAGTCCTCAATATTTCAAGGTTCTCTATACCAATCCTAATGGACAAAGTGTTTGAAAACTATTGAAAAATAAGGTTTTGAGAATCAATATACATATAGTTTTCATAATAACAACATAATTAAATCAAAACACAACAATTTGAAAATATAATTTTTTTTAAATTTCGAAAATTTTCAAAATCTTTGAATATTCTTGTGTTTTTAATGAAATTAGTTGTAGAATCTAGTTTCTAATCACTAAACAATCAATGCCCGATCTAAAGTTCAACCTATAACTAATTAAAACTAGTTCTATGTTCAAAAATTGATGAAATATAAGTTTTAGAAAAATACCTTGAAGAATTTCGAATTTGAGTGAGATTAGATGAAGTTTGCACGTTTTTGATGATTCCAACAGGTTTAGGAGATGATATTTGAAGAGAATTCCAATTAAAAATGTTGTTTTGAGGCAAAGTGGAGATTTAAGAGATGAAGAGAGTGATATGCGGCAAAGGAAGAAGAAGAAGAAGATGGTTTGAGCAAGAAAGGGGTTCTGCCCATGTTAAAAACAGAACCTCCAGGGGGTATCTATTCCCCTACAGGGGGAATCGATTCCCCTACAGGGGGAATCGATTCCCATTCAAGGGGGTATCGATTCCCTTTGCACCAAAACTGATAAAATCTGATTTTAAACACTCAAAATGCTAAATTAATTTTTTCTAGTGGTATTGGCAACTCATATATTGAAAATTAATCATGTTCAATCAATTAAATTTATTATTAAAACTTATTTGAACATAAAGTTAATTTTCACCAAGAATCATAAACTCCCCCTAACTAAAAGCAATGAATGCAATAAAAAATTAATATTATATGCATTTTTCATTTATTCTTAAAAGTGCTAAATTTATTTTAAGCACTAAGTGAAGATAGGTTAGTTAAAACTAATTCTCTCCTAAGTGTCCAAAAACGTTCCTTGTCTAAAGGCTTTGTAAAGATATCCGCTAATTGATGCAAAGTATCAACAAATTCTAGAATTACATCTTCCTTAGTGACATGGTCTCTAATGAAGTGATGTCTTATTTCAATGTGCTTAGTTCTAGAGTGTTGGATGGGATTTTTAGTGAGACAAATAGCACTAGTATTGTCATACTTAATAGGAATGGTACCTACTTCAATTCCATAATCAAAAAGTTGTTGTTTCATCCATAAAACTTGTACACAACAACTACCAGCTGAAATGTATTCGGCTTCAGTGGTAGATAATGCAACACAATTTTGTTTCTTTGAAAACCAAGAAATCAGCATATTTCCAAGGAATTGGTAAGTACCGGAGGTGCTTTTCCTATCTTAATTTGCATTCTCCATAATCCGCATCAGAAAAGGCATGCAAGCTAAAGCTAGAGTCTCTAGGATACCAAAGTCCTAAACTAGGAGTGTCCTTAAGGTATCTAAAGATTCTCTTAACAGCTAGTAAATGTGTTTCCTTAGGGCATGATTGAAATCTAGCACATAAGGAAACACTGAACATAATGTCCGGTCTAATTGCAGTTAGATAGAGCAAAGAACCAATCATTGACCTATATAATTTAACATCCACACATTTACCTCCTTCATCCAAGTCAAGCTTTGTAGAAGAGCTCATTGGAGTGTCATGAGGTTTCCCATTTTTCAGTCCAAACTTTTTGAGCATATCTTTGACGTATTTAGCTTGATTGATGAAGATACCATATTTTCTTTGCTTGATTTGGAGTCCCAAGAAAAATGAGAGCTCCCCCATCATGCTCATCTCGAATTCGCTTTGCATTAGCTTAGAAAATTCTTGGCAAAGAACATCATTAGTAGAACCAAATATTATATCATCAACATAAATTTGAATTACTAATAAATCTTTACCTTTATGCTTTAAAAACAATGCAGTGTTAACCTTCCATTTCGAAAAACCTTTTTCAATTAAAAAAGTTTGATAATATTTCATACCAAGCTCTAGGAGCTTGTTTTAAACCATAAAGTGCTTTTGTCAATTTAAGAACACGATCCAGAAATTTTGAATCTTCAAAACCTGGAGGTTGTTCCACATACACTTCTTCTTTAATAAAACCATTTAAAAATGCACTTTTAACATCCATTTGATATAATTTAAACTCATGAAAACATGCAAATGGTAATAACATTCTAATTGCTTCCATCCTAGCTACGGGAGCGTATGTTTCGTCATAGTCTATGCCCTCTTCTTGAGTATACCCTTAAGCAACAAGTCTAGCCTTGTTTCTCACTATATTACCACTCTCATCAAGCTTATTCCTAAATACCCATCTAGTACCTATAGTAGATTTATTACTAGGCCTTTCAACTAATGTCCATACTTTACTTCTCTCAAATTGATTTAACTCTTCTTGCATAGCCATAATCCAATGTTCATCATTTAATTCTTCTTTAATATTCTTAAGCTCTATTCATGAGATAAATGCAACATAATTACAAATATTTATAAGAGAAGATCGAGTTGTTACCCCTTTGGATGGATCACCTATGATTTCACCATCCTTGACATAGTTGTACTCTCTTGGGTAAGATACTTCCCTTTCTTCAATGATTGGATTCTCAAGAGGATCATGAGTTTCCTCATCTTTCATTTCTTCCTTTGATGATGGTTCTCCAACGTCATGTCTAACGTCATTTGTATTTATAATACCTACATCATCATTAAAAGAAGAATCCTTCCTCAGAAGGAGATTATCATAGAAAACAACATGTATAGACTCTTCTACAACTAAAGTTCTTTTATTAAATACTCGATAAGCTTTAGAACTTAAGGAGTAACCCAGAAAAATTCCTTCATCGCTTTTAGCATCAAATTTGCCAAGATTGTCTTTACCGTTGTTTAAAACAAAACATTTACATCCGAAAGGATGAAAATAGCTAATGTTAGGCTTTTTATTTTTAAAAAGTTCGTCTGGAGTTTTCTTCAAAATAGGCCTAATCATTACTCGATTAATAACATAACAAGCAGTATTTGTGGCTTCTGCCCAAAAATATTTTGGCAAATTATTTTTACAAAGCATGGTTCTAGCCATTTCTTCTAAAGTTCGATTTTTCCTTTCAACAACTCCATTTTGTTGAGGGGTTCTAGGTGCTGAAAAATTATGACTAATACCATTAGAATTACAAAATTCAGTAAATCCAGGATTTTCAAATTCAGTTCCATGATCACTCCTAACACTAGTTATAGAGTAATCTTTTTCGTTTTGGATTACTTTTGAAAACGTGATGAATTTTTCTAATGCTTCATCTTTAGTACTTAAGAATAGAACCCAAGTATATCTAGAATAGTCATATACCAAGACAAATGCATATTGTTTTCCACCCAAGCTAGTAGTTCTAGATGGCCCAAAAAGATCTAAATGGATCAATTGCAATACTCTACTAGTTGATACATCATTAATGGATTTAAAAGAAACTCGCTTTTTTTTTTCCTTTAGCACAAGCATCACAGATTTTATCATTATCAAATTTTAGTTTAGGCAGCCCTCGAACCAAATCTCCTTGAATTAACCGTTGCAAGACACTCATACTAGCATGTCCTAGTCTCCTATGCCATAACCAACTATCATGTTTATCCTTAGCATCTAGGCATACATTAGTCATATCTATAAAGTCTAAATGCACCATGTATATGTTTCCTATTCTATGACCAACAAGCATAATCCGATTAGATGCAATGCCAATAACTTTACAACCATTAGTTTCAAATATGACATTGAATCCTTTATCACAAAATTGACTAATGCTCAAAATATTATGCTTTAATCCATTCACATATAAAACATTTCTAATTTGTATGGAAGAGGTATTACCTATTGTACCTATACCTTCGATGTAACCTTTTGAATTATCACCAAAAGTCACTTCTCCTCCATTTTTGGCGTTAAGCTCTATGAACCGGCTTTTGTCTCCGGTCATATGTCTTGAGCATCCACTATCAAGGTACCATGAGTTTGAATTTGTTTCTCGTGCCTTGTAGCAATGTTCCTTTTCCTACAAACATAGATTAATTTCTAATTTTTGGTACCCAAATTCTCTTGGGTCATATTCATTAGTTTCCAAAATCCTAGTCCCCTTAGGTATCCATTTGTGTAGGATATCCTTATCTTTAGTAGTAATGAGCTCTTTAGGAACCCATATACTTATAATTATTTTTCAATTAGAGGTTCTTTGGGGACCTCTATGATTGTAGTTTTTAAAACTTTTTCTAACAAAGTTGGATTTTGAAATTTTCTCCATTTTCAAAATGTTTTGTTCCAACTTTATCAAAAGAAGTTTTAAGATCATCAATTTTCTTTTGATGATCATCATTGACCTTTAAAAGTAAATTTTGTAAATCCAAAATTTTCTTTTCAAACTCTTCTAGTTTGATTTGCAAATCTTTGATTTTACTTTTAAGATCGTTATTGGTTTTGAATATGAGTTTATTTTTCATTTTTTTTTTGAAACATCATTTTATATTTTAAAAACAATTTCTCATAATCCGAATCCAACCCATTATATTTCTTTAATAGCTCATCATAAGATAAATAATCAAAATCAGATGAATTAAGAGGTTACCTTAGAATCTTCCCCGAATGCCATTAAGCACAAGTTTGCTACTTCTTGTTCCTCTTCATCGGAACCTTCTTCATCGCTCCATGTAGCCACATGAGCCTTGTGCTTATTCTTTGATTGAACCTTTCTCTTCAATTGTGGGTAATCATATTTGACATGCTTCGGCTTTTTGCATTCATAGAAAATGATCGGGTCCTTCTCTTTTGGTTTATTTTTTAAACCTTCATTTTGTTTGAATTTTCTTCCTCGGTAAGGTATCATCATTTTTCTGAACCGTTTGGAAAACAATGTCATTTCCTCGTCATTGTCATCTTCATACGAATCACTCTCATCTTTTGTGGATTTGAGAGCAATTCCAATGTTTTTCTTCTTCTACTTCTCTTTTGGTGTCTCGTCAATCTTATCGAGGTCCACCTCATCTTCAAGCATCATTTCATGAGTGAGGAGAGAACCGATTAGCTCTTTAAGAGTTAAGGACTTTAGGTTCTTAGCCTCGATGATTTCCGTCTTCTTGGATTGCCATGATTTTGGAAGTGAGTAAACTAACTTCCTCACAAGCTTTTTGTTTGGAATGATCACTTCGTATGATTTGAGACCATTGACAATCGTTGAGAATCTATCCATCATAGCTTTGATATCTTCATTTTGTTTCATCCTAAAATTTTCATAGATATGTGTTAGAAGACTAATTTTAGATTCTTTTACCTCGTCGGTGCCTTCATGAGTGACTTGTAGTTTATCCCATATTTCTTTGGCGGTTGCACAAGATGAAACTCTTCCATATTCATCTGGTCTAAGAGCACAAAATATGATATGGATGGCTTTAGAGTTGAGCTGGAACATTCTTGTCTCTCTTTCACTCCACAATCTTGGATGAGTGAGAGGCTTGATATATCCGTCTTCTACAACATTCCATGCTTCCATGTCACTGGCTTGAATGAAATACATCATCTTATTCTTCCAATAGGCATAGTTAGCTCCATTGAAGAAAGGAGTCTTGTTGACGGGCATCGAATTGAGACCGGAGTCGACGTTTGAAGTGGAGGCCATTGATGACTTTGATTATCGATGTAACTCTTCCCGAATCGACTCAAGAGGTGATTAAACCTTCAAATGAGTTAGGCTATGAAGCTAATTATTGAGTTAATCGATCGATGGAATCGGCCAAGACGGGGTGAATTGGCAATTAAAATTTTGGTGGAAGCTTTTGCAGAAAATTGAAAGTAATTGCACAGCAATTTAGAGTGGTTTGATTTTCTCAACCAAAGTCTACGTCCACTACCTTAGCTATCCACACTAAGGATTTTCCACAAATTCACTAATTTGTATTTCTTTTGAGGACAAAGAGTAACCTTACAAATTCCTCAAGAATTATACCCCAAATTCTTGAGAACCTCTCTCCCAAAGAGAAGAATACAAATTTTGCAAACTTACAAGAAAATCCTTAAAAGGCAAGATGTTTGCACAATTCTAGAATAACGAAAGAACACTCAAGAATAATCCAATAGAGCACAATAAGTGTTCTTGAAAGCAAAAATGAATATTGAATGAAATAGGCTTGAAAATGCTCAAACTTGAGGTTTGATGCTCTCTCTTTGATTCTCTCTTGATTCTTGTTGATTTTTGTTTCTTGTTATTGATCAATAGCTTCTAAGCTTGTTTAAATACACATTCAAATGATTCTGAATGTTGGGGATGATTAGTGGGAGTCAATAGAGCAGTTTTAGTGTGAAATCAATTAAGAAAACAACTTAAAGCGTGGGGGGAATCGGTACCCCCTCATGGGGAATCGATTCCCTAAGTGTAAAATTCAAATATTTTGACCGCTGAACAGGGGGGAATCGGTACCCCCTTGGGGAGGAATCGGTTTCCTCCGAGCATTTTTTTTTCTCGGAGCCAAATCATTCAGGGGGAATCGGTACCCCTTTGGGGAAGAATCAATTCCCTCTGAGCAATCTGGAATTTTTGGCTTTGAAATTGTTTAAAATATCTTGTAATTGTTTTGAAATTATTTTAAGTTTAAAACTTAATTTTACACTTGAGTAAGGATTAAAAATGACATTTGAAAGATTTGGAGTAATATTTTGATATTTGAATAATTATATCGAATATACTTAGAAAATCTTTTGGAAAATCTTAAAATTCATTTATCTTAATTTGTTATATCGAAATATCAAAATGTTTTCAACAGTTGTTATATAAGATAAGTGAATACCTGAGAATGATTTATAAGATATATATGTTTATATGATATGATAGATAATATGTGAACATATGAAAATGATATATGTTATATGATATGAATTGGATGATCATATGCACACGTGATATGTGATAGAAGAAATGATAAGAGTACATGAATATATGAGAGCTTCCAAAGTGAAGCGGAAGGCGATAGACCTGAAGGTAATAGCAATTCACCTGCCCTGGCCAGGCAAGGGAGAAGAGCGAACACCTCAAGGAGTGCCTGTATAAGATTAGAGAATGATTCATGATGTTGAATGATATTCCGATGTGTTTTCAATTGTATACTTTGTTTTCTAATAGAATGAATGTATCAAAATAGTTAAAAGAGTTATGAGCACCCGAGCTCAAGGGTGAATTTGAGGAAGGTTCTGTTGTTACAAACCTTTGGATAAATGATATGAAGATAATGCTAGAAGGTGTTTATTTCTCCAAAGTGGAGAAATTAAATTGAGAAGTTCGTTATTACGTGGATAAGATAGAATATGGTGAACAAATGTCACCATAAGAACGTTAAAAGATCAAATGATGTGGTTAGAATTTTGTAAATACATTTATAAGATGCGATGAAGATCGATAATCAGTGATAAGTATAAATGAGATGAAAAGAGTATGAAAACACTGGTAGAAGATATGACCTTTGTATAAGGAGATTTTTATTTTGAATGATGATGGAATAAGAGTTTGGTTATTGTTATAAAATTGATGTTATTGTCTACGTGATGAGTAAAATTATATGAATTTTAGAAAGATGAAAGGAAAATGCAAAATCGAATTAGAGAAAAACAAAAATGGATGAGGTTATTGGTTACTATTTATATGATAAACGACAGTAGATGAATGTATAAGAGAACAAGTTAGTGGGAGAACCAAAGGAAGGAAAGATTAAATAAAGGAAACAACGTGAGAGTATTAAAATATATGTTCTTGCCAAAGTGTGCAATGAAAATTTGAGGACGAATTTTCTTAAAAGGAGGGGAGATTTGTAACATCCTCAATACTGGGTTAGTGACTAAATTATAAAATTTCAGAATTTGGGGATAAAAGTATAATAGTTGAATAATTCAATGATTTATGTGGTGATATTTCCTGAAAGTTGTTAGTAAATATTAAAGGAGTCAAAGGGCAAATGAGTCATTGAACAAGGAAAATAAGTAAATAATAATTAATGGGTATTATAATACCCATGTGGAGCATGATTGAATAGATAAGTTTCCAAGCAATTCTCTTCTTCATCTTCTTCTCTTCTACACGTGAAAGCTCAAGCAAAATGTAAGATTTCTTTGTTGTTGATTATTAGCTGAAATCTAAGTTAGGTTATGATCATTAGATGATAATTAAGCTTAAGGAAAACTTAATTTGTTCTAAAACAACAAGATGAAAGGTATATGAGAGATTAAAGATTTTGAGTTATTGAATGAAATCTTGGAATAGAGTTCATAATTAGAAGTGAAAGTCAAATTTGACTTGTCATAAGTGAAATTAAGAAGTATGAAGTGTTAGAATTGAATTTAGAACATGTGGAAAATTTGGTATGATTCTTAATTTTAAGAATCATAATGAGATATGGAAGATAAAGATGGTTTATATTGATATAAGTTGGTTTAAGTAATGGTAGTTGAGTTTAATGGTATGATAGGGGCTTAAAATAGAATAATTGAGTGAAGAGTTGATGATTTTCGGGTTTAAACAGTAATTCATGGGTAAAATTTACAGATTATGTAGAGGGTATAGATACCCTATGGGGGGTATCGATACCCCCTAAAGGAAAAATGGAATTTTGGTTCATTAAACTAGCTTAAGTTATTAACATCAAGTTTAAGGTTTAGGCTTCTGATAATTGTTTTGAAAATTATATTTATGTAGATATTGAGCCTAAACAAGTTCTGGAACAATAAAAGAATTAGGATCGAATCAAAACAAGGCTAAGGTGAGTGCAATTTAATTTATGCTTATGTTATAGAAGAACATTGGCTTGCAATGAGCCAATGATGGAGTTACTATGGTAAGAAGTAACTCTTAAAATGTTATTGTATGTGACATGATTTACATGATTACACGTATATGTAATATGAATGACATGAAATGTATGTATGCTTGATTATTTGAGTGAATATGTTCTTGTAATTGCAATGTGACTTATGTAAATAAATAGAAAGGTGAAATAAAATAAGTAGTATTTACTGATAAGGTAAAAGGAGATTATGTGACAATAAGTTATATGAGGTGAATGATATAATAAGAAGCTATGTGATAATAAGATATGGGTTTATGCGATATAAAAGTGTATATGTGAAATGACATGATAGGTGATAAAACCGTAAGCATATATGAATATGTGATATGAATGTGATATATGTGATGTATGTGAAGCATATGAGAACAAGAGATGACAATGATTTATATGTCATATGAACACAAGAGAAGTGTTATAAGCTAAGTGACATATGATTATGAAATCATATGAAAAGTGAAATATACATGTGAATATGTGAAGTGATATGAATATAATGCCCATGTTATGTGATATGAGAGCTAGTGGTATAGTTGGCATGCCAAGAGTAGAGGGTTTACCTATGTTCTACGGAATATATGGACAGAATTACCTATGTCTTTCGGGACATATGGACAGTATACCTATTTAAGGAACATAGGGACAATTTACCTAGGTTCTTCGGGACCTATGGATATTTTGTCGAGGTTCTGTATGACCTCTGGATAGGTCCTTTGGGACATTTATACGAGATGTGGTGACAGCATAGTGGTGCACAACCTCAATGTACTAAAATACCTTAAGTTCTCAAAAGTATACATGGGCTAATACATGATCTTTAAAGATAATAAATAACTTGATATGATATATGTGTGCACTATTATGAAATGACATGGATGCCTGATGGTGAGTATAAAAGGAATTAATGATATAATATGAGTACTGATAAGTATGTAATGATATATGTATATATGTGCATTGGTTATACAATGGGAGATATGCTTTTATATGATATGATAGTATTAATTGTTATGCATTGATATGAGTAGAGTAATATCATATGTTTTCATGCCTCACTAAGTCAACGACTTAGCGTGTGATTGTTTCAAGCGAAGGTTCCGAGAAGAGGAAGATTGGTAAAAGTAATGCAAGACAGGTTAGTTTTTGCTTTCCAAAGATCAGATTAGAAAAGAATTGAATAGTATGTATTTTGTAATAATAATAGTGGTTGGCATGTAAATAAAGATTTGAATCCGATATGCTCTAATCAGTTTTGTAAAATCATATGATTGAATTTTTTAATGTTTTAAATGTGTATTTGTACATGGAAATTTTATACGAATGAAAGATTAGTATTTTATGAGTTTTATACATATTTTGCCGAGGTAATGTATCAGTACTGTAGCAGGGAATCGGTTCCATGTAGCAGGGGAATCGATACCCCTGAAGCAATTTGGAAAAATTTTAACATTCGGTATTGTTCATGATATTGTTCATTATTATTCATGGTACTGTTCATACCGTATTTTACTATTCATAAAAGCGTATATTTTCTTAAATTGGTTATAACAAACATGATTCAACAATATATTATCATATTTTCTTAATATAAGTTCAAATGTTTTGCTATCTTACAAGAATATGGTTTTAAAAATTCAATGTGACATCTCGGACTTGTATTCGGGTCGGATACGGGTTGGGGTGTTACATTTTTTCTTTTTGTTTTTCTTTCTTTTCTGATTCAAAGAGCTTGTAAAATTTGGTTTTGCATCTGTGTATGACCAGCTCGAGACCAACATCACTAGAATATCCATTTGAACTCTAAATCGAGTGAGCTTTTCATAGAAGAAGAAGAATGTAACACGTAACAATGAGAGACCAGCTCGTTGACCCAATTGGTAACCCTAATACTATCGCCAATAAGATAGCCAAAAAAAGGGGAGGAGCTCTAGTCGAGCAACCTTTTTAAGCGAGGAACAGACCCATTTGAGACTACTTAGAAGAAGATCTCAACGATCTAAATCCAAGAGTTATTACACCTGAAATAGAAACCACCTACTTCAAATTAAAACCAGTAATGTTCAATATGATCAACACAATTGGTCAACTTAGTGGATCGACAACAGAAGATGTCAGACAACATCTCAAATCATTCTTGGAAATTTACAACTTATTCAAGCAATAAGGAGTCCATGAGGATGTCTTAAGGCAGAAATTATTCCCCTATTCACTAAGGGTAGGCAAAATGTGGAGGAATAGTATCCAATCCGGATCTCTAGAATCTTGGGTGGATTTATGTCGTGATTTCCTCACTAGATTTAGTTTACAAATATCACTAATGAATTGTGTAACGATATTACTTCTTTTCGGTAGACAGATGATGAATCAATGTATGAGGCTAGAGAGCGATATAGGGAGCTTTTACGCAAATGTCTCATGCACGAATTCTCAGTATGGACACAAGTGTCAATGTTCTACAACTCAGTGGATACACCGACAAGGATGATGCTAGATGCTTCAGTAAATGGTATACTCCTCGACAAGTCACCAGAGAAAGCAATGGAGATTCTGAACCGTCTTGCCAAGAATGATTATCAGTTTCCAACTACTAGAATAGGAGTAGTCTAATGTAACGCCACGATAAATGAGCTTCATTCAACATACATTATCTTCGCACACTTGTCTACCTTAACTAACTTGGTTAAGAATATGTAGCGACCTAGCAATCCACAAGCAATCAAGATAGTAATTTTTTTTGTGATTTATGTAACGGTAACCATGGTTCTTTTGAGTGTCCACAGAACCCATAATATAACTTCTATATTGGAAACTATAACCTGAACAACAATGTGATGTCCAACACATACATACCAGCCTCGAGGGAGCACCCTAATTTCTCATGAAGCAACCCAAACAATGCTATCAATAGAACAATCAGAATTCACAAGCATCGGGATTCCAACAGAACATGCAAAGGCAACAGATGCAACATCAATAACACCATCTAGTACTTTGGAAAATATTCTCAAATTGTTTATGTTAAAAAATTGAATCTTACATGGTTGAGAATAGTATTTTCATGAAAAAGATTGATGCTTTCATTAACAGGATTGAGATGAGACTACAGAACCAAAATGTAACTTTAAAATCCATGTAGACACAAAATAAACAACTTACCCAAAATTTAAACACCAGACCACTAGGTGGTTTATCCAGGCTATACTAAAGTCATAGAGGGAGTAGGTCACGAGAAGTGTAAGGTAATCACCACCCAGAGTAGACGAAAGCTAATTGAAACCCCTACACAACCCACAATGAGAACTCAACCAGCAATACAGATCCTTGTCCAAGAAGATACATCCAACAACATTCCCCAATTGATATTGATAAATCGAAAGATGCCGAACATTTCTATCGCCTCAGTAAGTTCAGATACATGGACAAGTTCATCAATCAAATTTCAAACAGATAGGGAAAATGAGGAATTATGAATTCCACTACCGTTTTCTCAAAGGCTGAAAAGACAAAAACAAGAATGTCATTTCAAGAAATTCTTAGAGATCTTGAAGCAAGTTCACATTAACTTGCCATTGGTTGAGGCGATCAAGCAAATACCAATTCTATGCTAATTTTCTTAAAGACATTGTCTCTAAGAGAACAAGGATAGAAGGGTTTGAAACAGTTGTTGTGATAAAGGGATGCATGGCCATGTTGCACAACTGAATGCCACCCAAACTAAAAGATCTCAGTAGCTTCACAATACCATGTATAATCGAAAATCGCTACGTCAGAAAGGAATTATGCAATCTTGGAGCGACTATAAAACTTATGCCTAAATTTGTGTTCCGAAGATTGGGTATCGGGAAGGTAAAACCTACGACAGTTATGTTGCAGCTTGTAGATAGATCATGTGTCCAACTAGAGGGAAAAATTGAAGATATACTAGTAAAAGTTGATAAATTTATTTTTCCCAATGACTTTATTGTTCTGGATTGTGAAATAGATGAGTTCGCACCTATTATCCTTGGAAGAATATTCCTAGCAACATGAAGAACTCACTATGAGAGTGAGTGACCATCAAGTCAAACTGAATGTTTTTTCCAAACATAAAGCACGTTGATGATTTCAAAAGAATGTCAACTCATTCACACCACCATCGAATTCAGTTTTGAAGTAGAGGAGAATTCCATGGCAATTATATTGCCAAACCAGAGGAAATTGAAGAACCGAATGATGGAGAGCAAGATGAAGCTCACTGGATGTTAAATTGACCGGGTAAATATTTCAAACCATTAGACTACTCAGGTAAGGAATATAAACTAAAAAAATCTTCTATTGAGCAGCCTCTTATGTTAGAATTGAAATTATTGCCAGGTCAATTAGTATTTCCTTTTAATTCACAGTTAAAACTTATCCTGGGAAAATTGAAATCGAGATGGTCTGGGTCGTTCGAGGTAGTAAAACCTTTCTCCCATGGTGCCAAGTCCACCATTGACAGACATGAGTTTAAAGTTAATGGATAACGATTTAATCACTACATCAGTTCCTATATTGAGCGTGACAATGAGGTGATTACGCTTGGAGAAGCATGAATATGTTCTCCTTCAGTATTTTTATTGTTGAATTGTTTCCCTTTTATTTTTTTTATTTTTATTTTAGTCTTTATTTATTTAATTTAGTTTCTATTGTTATTTAATAGTTATCTTTTTGTTTTTCTTGAATTTTGGATACAATAACCCATAGCTACGAAATCTAAAAGCATGATTCACCCGAGTGATGAGGTTAAGACAGAGGATTCTGAGCGCACCACCAGCAACACGTTCCCAACCACCACAAGTAGCAAATAAAATCAAAAAAATAACTCAAAGGACAATTATCATTCAAGGTGATGACCTTTCTGACTAACCTATTTGTTTTGCATACATTGAGGGCAATGCTCCTCTTAAGTTTGGAGGGGTTGTTATTAGTCTTTTCATATTGCATGTGTTATGTCATACTTTGTCGTTTTGCATTGTTTGTGTTGTTTAATCAAACTTTCCATGATATTTACTTTAATTAGTAGCATTCATTTAATCATCTAATTTAGTTGCATCTCGAGTTTGGGGGTTGTTATTAATCTTGTCATATTACATGTGTTATGTCATACTTTATCGTTTTGCATTGTTTGTGTTGTTCAATCAAGCTTTCCATGACACTTACCTTTTCATGAAATTTAGATAGATAAACGATTTTTGATTCTTTGTACTTACCTATGATGAGATAATTTTCGATAACATTTTAATGTCGAGAATTTTATGACTTAGAGATAATTTGAGATTGCCTTTATGATTCTTGTGATGTTGTAACTGTTTATCGAATGCCGTGGTTGGTTGACTAGCGGGTATTTTGGAAAATACTTAATTATCATGTATTTTTGTTTAAATTATATTTCAATTTCTAGATGTGCCCAATTGGCTCTGGCCGAATAAATTGCCACAAAATGTTTTTAGCTCTAGAACACTTAGCTACTAAAGCAAATTTGGTATGCTTAGTGAATACTAAGTAGGAAAGATTGTTGTGAATAGCATGAGTGAATGAAAGTATTCACGGGATGACTCTACCTAAAAGGCCAGGGGGTTTGTTGATTACTACTTCTTACTACTCAAGTACTTGTAGGTAGTTGTTATAAGCTGATGCTCTAGTTAAGCTAATTAATTGATGTGACATCTTTTTCCTTATTAATTAATTTGATAATTCTATTATTATATATAAATACACATGGTGGTAAACCTTCTCGATTAATATCACACACTTACACGAGCATCACATGTTGAATTTAGTTAATTTCTTGTTGTCTTAAGGTTTGAATATGATTGGTAGAAAATTGCTAAGGTTTTGAGGTAATAGGTGCAAAGCGAGGGTAAACAGTGATGTTGTCTAATTGCTATTAAAAAATTGTCATGCATTTCTTGAGAACAAGTAATAGTTTGAGTTTGGGGGTGTGTTAAGCATATTAAAGTATTATATTTTCTACCCTTTTACCCATAATTATTGCTAGATTTAGGTTCAGCCTAGTTGAATTATTAGTTATTCATGCATGATTTTATAGTTTCCTTCACAGTTAAGTTTGATATTGCATTTTGTTTGATTTTTGTGGAAAAGAAACTACTGGTATGTGTTAATTTGTGCAGAATAATGGTAATTCGATAAATTCACCTCATCAAGATAATCATGTCAAGTAAAAGGAAATCCCTAAAATTTTAGAATTCCACGTAGAGTTTTAAGGAGATAAGGAAGTCAAATTTGCAAGGAGTTTTAGGATAAAGATAAAAGATATTTATTCTCTCTTTTATTCCAACTAAAACTCATCCTCATCAACAACCAATTTGACATAATCTTCTCATATAAATCAAGAACCAAATGCACAAGAAAAATAGGTGGCTAGAGAGAAAAGTTGAGCGCAATCTTCTTCTTTATTTCTTTTTCTTTTCGATTCATGTTGTCAGTGAATCGTTATCTTGTATTTCTTTTGCACCCAGCCATGAACTAAATTTAATTGACTTGAGATATTGGGTTTTTGTGGTTGTGAAAACTCTGGATTTGTTTAAGTTCTTGATTGCGGTTTGAATTCAAAGTTTGTTTATTCTTGATTCTTTAATTGATTTTGAGTGAATTGGGATATGATCTCAAGAATTATCCATTTATCTAATATCAGGAGAGTTAGATTTAAGAAATGAATGAGCATGATCTTCATTTGAACTAACGTTGGTGAAGGCTAATCCATCTTAGGGATAAGATTCAAATTTCAACGGCTAAAAGGAACGCAAGATCAGTTGTTGTTCACCCATGGTTAACGCAAGGATGTATCACCAAGGCATGCACAATTGACCAGTCCTTCGTGTTATGGATAACAATAAGACATTGAAGAACGCTCTACCGAGCTTTGAAGGAGGAAACCTAGTTGCTACGACAATTGAATCATTTTCAGTTGTCAAGGCAATCGAGTTGCCTCGACAATTAATTACCCAGACTATCCAAACAATTGTCACACTACACTTCAAGATAACCCGACCTGCTCTCTCACTTGATATCATTCTACTTTTATTTACTTGCTTGTTTATTTTATTTGTTTATTCACACTCATAATATTACCAATTTATTTATTTTTATAGTGCAAGAAGTTATAACATAGAGTTTCACCAATCCCTATGGAGATGATATCTTTTCTATACTATAACTTGTGTCGTGTACACTTGCAACAATTGCAAAGCACTTAAATCACGTAACAAGCGACGTGTAAATACTATCCAGGAACACAAATCAGGTATCCAAATCAATATAATGGTCCAAAGTAGGAAAGATCAACATCATAACAAATAAGTGTTATCTTTATCAGTCTTGACGATGTCAAATCAACCTTTAAAAAGATAAATAAAAAAGGTCAAACAACCAAAAACATGTCAAAAGACAGAAGAAAATGTGTCGTAAATGTATACGAAAACGTGTCATACAAGTTCTAAAAAAGAAAATAAAGAAAGATTAATATTTAATGCATGGATTATGTATAATTTCATGGTTTTTTTTTAACATGAAATGTTGGCATTTTATTCCACAAGAAAAATAAAGTAACAGGTGAGAAAACCAAAGGCCCACAACAGTCTAGGAAAACAAAACAAACAATAAAGAAGCTAAAGGGTTCCAACAACAAGCGACTAAAGCAAAATAAAAAAGAGAAAAGAGAGCCCTCTCACAGAGGGCAAGCAAACGGCCGACGTTTCACTCTCCTATAAATTATGAAAGATGAAGCGATGAAAGTTTTGCGCATGAAGAGAAAAGAAGAAAATAATCAACACGGAAAGGGATTAAGGGGGTCTAGCCATCGACGGTCCTCCGCGGCAAACATCTCTGCTCCCCTAGGTGCTTCCTCAATCCAGAACTGATCAGCATCTCCAAGTGAAGCCTCCGACGCTAGAAAGTGCGCCACCCGGTTACCATCTCTAGGTATGAAACTGAAGGAACAAAAATGCAAACTCCTTGCTTGACCTCGAATCTCAGTAATGATCACCCTATTTCTGAAAAATCCGATGACTCGAAGGAAAACTTCTTGATGACAGTCTTGGAGTCTCCTTTAATCAGCACTCGACATAAGCCCATATCCTGAGCAAAATCAATGGCATGCAACACAGCCGTGGCTTCATAATTTCATGGTTTTGTTAATAAATTTGATGATGACATATCATATAATATTAAAATTAAATTTATTTAAATTCATTTTTATGATGTACTATGATTTTATTCATTGATAATACATAAAATTAAATACCATTAATGTATATTGCTATATATATATATATATATATATCGTTAATGTATCAAACTCCCACCTTTATTAAATCACGTCAGTTGAATTTTGGTATAAAACATTAATTCTAAGTTTATAATAATTATGAATGAAAAAATTAGATAAATAATTTCATTGTTTTAATAATCCAGTGATATAGCACATTTTATTTAAAGCTCGAATCCTACTCTTTTCTAAGTTATAAAAAAATCAAGAGTGAATTATTACTTCATGTTTTAATTCATAAATAAGTACACGGCAAGAGGATATTTTATTTACAATTCTGAATAATATCATTACAGGGACAGAGTCATGATTAAATATTATCAAGACTTAAAATATTGGATTTGCAGAGATTTATTCGGTATTTAAACCCAAAATTCAGATACAGTGTCTAATTTATCTAATATTTAAACTTACAATAACCTAAATTGTTATTAGACTAAAAAATTGAGAATATGAGATTATACTTATTTAGTTCAACCCTACTTAATTAAATATTTAATAAATTCTTATATCATTTTAAAATTTTTAATACTTATTTTTAAATGAAATAAAATAATATTAAATCAAAATTTATCGAATATATAAAATTTTTAAAGAAGTCGGGCCCTTTGAGCCTCAATAAGACTTCGTCCCTGTATTATTGGTTGATGTTGTTAAAATGACTAGGATTTAATAATTGACTAAAGTGGATATAAAGAATAGAGCAATAGTTTTAGTATTATTTTGAATTGAAGTTAAATGCAATACATTCCATTAGCCCACTTATAACTATTGGGTTTATATAACCCAAACCATAACCAACTATTAATAAATTTAATTAAATATAATGAACTAATTATAGTTGAACCAATCTTATACTTTAAAATTCACTCACTTCTTCAATTTTTTCTTCTTCTTTTGACTTCTACCTCCTTAGTGACATGACATTATAAGCTAATTGACTAATAAGATTAAACTATTGATGTCAACAAAACATCATTATTCTTCATTTCCATTCACTCACCTTTATTCTAATATATATTTTCTTTCCTTCTCTTTTTTTTCTTCTTCAACACTTATTCAAGATTTTTTTTTTTTGTGGAAGTAAGACGTCAAGCTACAAACTCTTGGGTACAATCTGAAAACTCTTTATGTAAGAAGACACCCTATTTTCTCTGATTAATGAAGAGTTAGGTTGTTCAACACTGTACTCTTCTCAGAGTTTTTCTCCTTTAGAGTGGATATTTGACTGTTAAGCATCAAGTTCCATGTTAATTTGTGGAGGAAAATAGATAGTGTAAGAAGACTTTCAAAACATCTTCTCTTGAGTGAAGAACCAACACAATTTTATTTTTAGCCTCAACAATCAAACATGAACACCAACTAGATTAAGAAATCAACATTGATACGATCCAAGCAAAACCTCATTTGATGTCCACAGGCGGATGGATGTACATCCTAGGGTGGGCACGTGCCCACTCTAGAATCTAAATTTTTTTATTCTAGTTGTTCATTTTACTAAATGTGTTCACCCTAAAATTTTATTGTGCCCATCATAGAATTCGAATTTGTTTATATTAGTTGTTCATTTTACTGAAGTGTCCACCCAAAAATTTTATTTGTATTTGCCCCCATACGAATTTTTTTATTATTAATACATATGTGACCACCCTAAAAAAAATTTATGGATCCACTACTGTAGATGTCAAACTTAAAATATGAACGAATAACACGAACAGTAGTGAACCAAAGCAATCAAATATAAACTAAAATAACTGTAAAAAAATTGATACCCGCAGCAAATTATATTGATAACCACTAACAAAATTAATCCTCAACCAAAGCACTAAAGAGAAACACAAGACTAGTTCAATCCACATACAGTAGCCACATTCATCCGATAGCCCCCAACAAGTTCAAGCGTAATCGAACCACAATCAAGAAGAGATGTTGTTGTAAAGAACGGACATGACTAAGGCCACACCTACCTCCACTCCAATGATTGTTGCATCAAAGCTAACTGAGCAAACCGGTGCAATGCTTTCTAATGCTCATGAATATCGCAACATCGTTGGCGCCTTTATGTTTGTCACATTACACCAGACGTGGAATTTTGTGTTAACAAGGTATCACAGTTTATGCATGCCCACGCGAGGTTCATCTTATGGCAATGAAGAGGATTTTACGCTATCTAGCTGGAACACTGAATTACGGCTTGGTATTTTCTACATCTGGCACTAGATTGAACGTAAGTGCATTCTCTGACGCAGACTGGGATGGTGATGTTGATGACCGCTATCCATGTTTAGTCATGGCATGTGTGTGGGTGACTATCTTGTTGTCTGGAACTCAAGGAAGCAGAAATTCGTATCACAACCAACAATGTAGGCTGGTTATAGAAGCATAGTTGATGTTGCAGCTGAGGTAACATGGGTTAGTGCTCTGTTGACTGATTTAGAAGTGACACAACGAGATGAGCCAGTTATCTGTGGGCGATTTTACTGAAATATTACCCGTACATAAATAATTACCTGTCAGACATCCTTTCTCCTAATATTACCGATCTATCACCTTTCTGACAAGACGCGATACCATCCGTGCCTTCACGGGGTTTTGTCCGAGTTGATGCCACGTAAGGAAATGTGCGAATCGTCATCCAAACCTTAGTTGAACCTCTGACATATATAGAAAACACGATCATAAAGTGCGCCTTCCATAGGTCCACATCATCACTAAAAGTATTTTAAAAAAATATGCTTTAAAAAGAAAAAAATAAAACTATAGGGACTAATATCATAATTTAATATATATTAGTTACATGAGTTGAAGAGCTTAATGGGGTTGACTTATATAGGCATATTGGAGTGTTTATGTTATGTTTCCTGACAATGTGTGATAAAAAGTTAAAAGATGTATTTCTTGACAATGTGTTTAGGTTATATTTCCATGAGATGTCTTCGATCGTTTTCATTACGTTTTTATTTCAATTATATACATATAAATGTAATAAGAAGTTGATAAATTATTATTTGTTTAATTTTTAAGTTACCTTACATCAACCCAAAAAATAAAAGTGAAAAAATAATTGATTAATTACTTAGTATTAGATCATGTTACTACTATATCATCAACGTACATTGTATCATGAAAAATTAATGGTGTGACCGCATGTTAGAGCAAAGCGAATCCAAGTACGATCTTAAAATGAGAGAAAACCTTTAGCAGCTTCAATCTAATCATTAACAACATCAAGACAACAATTAGCAAACCGGCAGTAGCACTTCATTAGATGATTTTGTACAAATTAAGGGAAAGGGAATGAAGACAGTGTGATTTAAGGAGATTAATCTAAGGAAAGCAATCAAGGATTTTGTTTTTAATTTTTAAAGGGTCTGATTACACAAAGAAAGAGAGGAGACCAGGAACAGTTCTTTCTTTCTTCCAATTTCCTTTTTCGAATGATGGCTGCCATTCTGGCAAGAAATTGATTTTCAATGGATCAAGTTGTCAAACGAAGCTTGGACGATGAAGCTGTCACACCTTGGCAAATGAACACGCGAAGTGGGATTCTTCATCCATTGCTTCTTTGTGTTCTTTACTTTCTCTAACTTTGTTAAGTCAATATAACTGCATGTTATTTTTACACTTTGTTGTTTGAGTGAGTCCTTGAGTCTTGTCTTTATTTGTCGAGCGATTGATATTTGAAGTTGCTAAAGGTTTTAAGATTATACTTGAATTCGTTTGCTCTAACATGCGGTCACACCACTAATTTTTTATGATACAATTTACGTTGATGATATAGTAGTAACATGATCTAATACTAAGTAATTAATCAATTATTTTTTTCACTTCTATTTTTTGGGTTGATGTAAGATAACTTAAAAATTAAACAAATAATAATTTATCAACTTATTAGTACATTTATATGTATATAATTGAAATAAAAATGTAATGAAAACGATCGAAGGCAACTCATGGAAACATAACCTAAACACATTGTCAAGAAATACAAAATTTTAACTTTTATCCCACATTGTCAAGAAACATAACATAAACACTCCAATATGTCTATAAAAGCTAACCCCATTAAACTCTTCAATTCATTGAACTAATATGTATTAAATTATGATGTTAGTTCTTATAGTTTTATTTTTTTAATTTTTTAAATCATATTTTTTAAAATGCTTTTAGGGATGATGTGGACCTATGGAAGGTGTGCTTCATGATCCTTGCCTTCCGTATATGTCAGAGGTTCGCTAAGGAGTGGATGGTGATCTGTGCTTTGTCAAAAAAGTACTAGATCGAAAATATTAGGACAAAGGGTGTCTGACAGGTAATTATTACCTTGCGTACTATTACTTAGTCACATATGGTTAATGCACATAAAATTAATTAATTATGCTCCATTACTAATGAATTCACATATCAACCAAATATTAAAGATTATTTAATTATTTAAAAAAAACATTTCATATCACCAGTTTAATGATAGTAGCCAAGGATATTATCGATTTACACTTACAACACTACAAAGTAAAAGGATTAAATATTAAGATTCAGCATAATAAAGGGGCTAAAATCATAATTAGATCTTAATTTCTGTGTTCAATGTTAAATTGGGCCCAAAACATGTAAGTTCAAAACAATGTCTAGCGGAATGTTTTAAAATAAAAAACTGCAGTTTACACTATTTTCAAAAGTCGTTGGAGTTTCCAGACAAGATCCACTTGCATTATGCTAACAACATACTCAGAAAACTCAATCGAAGTCTGTAAACAATAACATATATATATGAAACAAATCAATGGGGATAGTCTAAACGCCTATTAGATAGACAATACAATGCGTTTCAAGCTATAGTTTCTCTTGCTTGGTTGTTGTGCTGATGTAAAGTTGAGTCCAAACATTTCCTTAATAGTCTTCTCTGGGTCTACGGACCCAACCAGCTTTGCGACAACCGTAGCACTCTCGGCAATGTGATCCATGTCTTTACAGTCTGTACACAAGCAGTAAGCCAACTGCAACCTCCTGTGTTTCATGTTCAACCCGATGCCCCATTTAAAGAAGATATCTCTCTTTCTTAACCGGTAAGTCTCTTGGCATATGCCTTTCACGATGGAGAGCCTTCACGCTGTTAACGAGATATTCATAGAGATAATTGTCTTCGATTAAAAAGGGTGTTTATCACCAACTTTAACTTTCACGATGTAAAGTTGCTAAGGTTTTCTCTCGGTTTTAAAATCATACTTGAATTCGCTTTGCTCTAACATGCGATCACACCACTAATTTTCATGATACAATGTACGTTGATGATATAGTAGTAACATGATCTAATACTAAGTAATTAATCAATTATTTTTTCACTTCTATTTTTTGGGTTGATGTAAGGTAACTTAAAAATTAAACAAATAATAATTTATCAACTTATTATTACATTTATATGTATATAATTGAAATAAAAATGTAATGAAAACGATCGAAGCCAACTCATGGAAACATAACCTAAACACATTGTCAAGAAATACAAAATTTTAACTTTTATCCCACATTGTCAAGAAACATAACATAAACACTCCAATATGTCTATATAAGCTAACCCCATTAAGCTCTTCAATTCATTGAACTAATATGTACTAAAATATGATGTTAGTCCCTATAGTTTTTATTTTTTTTAATTTTTTAAAGCACATTTTTTAAAATGTTTTTAGGGATGATGTGGACCTATGGAAGGTGTACTTCATTATCCTTGTCTTTCGTATATGTCAGAGGTTCAGCTAAGGAGTGGATGATGATCCACACCTTCCCTTACGTGGTGCCAACTTGGACAAAACCCCGCGAAGGCGCAAATGGTGATCCGTGCTTTGTCAAAAAAGGTGTTAGATCGAAAATATTAGGAGAAAGAGTGTCTGACAGGTAATTATTACCTCTACGTACTAGTACTTAGTACATACGGTTAATGCACATAAAAATTTAATTAATTATGTTCCATTACTAATGAATTCACATATCAACCAAATATTAAAGATTATTTAAAAAACATTTCATATCACCACTTTAATGATAGTAGCTAAGGATATTATCGATTTGCACTTACAACACTACAAAGTAAAAGGATTAAATATTAAGATTCAGCATAATAAAGGGGCTAAAATCATAATTAGAGCTTAATTTCTGTATTCAATGTTAACTTGGGCCCAACAGAGAGATCATTGTCCGAGTAACACCCAATAATAATAGAAAGCCCATTAAAAATTATCTTATTCCAACCAATTCTAATAGGTCCCAAAACATGTAAGTTCAAAACAATGTCTAGCGGAATGTTTTAAAATAAAAAAACTGCAGTTTACACTATTTTCAAAAGTTGTCGTAGATTCCAGACAATATCCACTTGCATTAAGCTAGCACCAAACTCAAACTCAAAATCGAAGTCTGTAAACAGTAACATATATATATATATGAAACAAATCAATGGGGATAGTCTAAACACCAATAAGATAGACAATACAATGTGTTTCTTGTTTGGTTGTTGTGCTGATGTAAAGTCTCTTGCGCTCATGTAAAGTATCTTGCGCTCATGTAAAGTATCTTGCGCATCTCCTGACTCAGCATATGCCTTCCACGACGAAGAGTCTTCACGCTGTTAACAACATATTCATAGAGATAATTAAGTTGTCTTCGATTAAAATGGGTGTTTATCACCAATTTTACAAAAGCTAATGAGAATAAATCATATATAACTTGAAGCGGGGTTAATAACTTGTCCATTTTCCATCATTTTATTATCATGGGACGATACACTCGTAAGAAATAATAGCCTCCTATGTTACACCTCCATGTATATATAATCTTTTGGATCTCCCTTAAATAGCAGAGAAGTAGGTCCTGTGGACCAATGACACATTGCAAGCATGCCATAGTTCGATGATCTCTCTTTGAAGCCTCTTAAATTCCGAATGTCATGCCGAATGACTTCCATAGTTGTCTGGTATCGGGTCCAAGCCGACATCTTTAACATCCTTTCCATGTACAATGGGCTCTGTGACCTGGACCTGTAATGCATTCATGATCAATATCATATTTAGAAGGCAATTCTAAAGCATATAAACAATGGCATATGCAGCATGGATCTCCTGTTTTGATCGTGTAATTAACAAAAGACATGAAAAACTCACCGCATGATCAGCAAGTTGCTTTGTAGACATTTCTTCTGCTCCTCCCATTGAAGTAGAGAAAGCTGTATTATTCTGATCCTCTGGAGTTGGGACATATGCTCGATGCAAGGAGCACTCGTCAAATTACTTTGAGAATCGTTTTCTTTCTATCATGGCGCCGTTCAATTCATACTCGGTAGCAGTAGTTGAAGAACTTTGAGATCCTTCGTTTGGATGATCATACATCAATGCAGAAAGTTTTTTTCCGGAAATTATCTGGTCTTCCAGGGAAATCTTCCTCATTCCCCATGGGAGTGTGCTCTCATCCTTTTCTAGCCTTTCAATCCATTCTGAGTTCAAACCAGTTATGAGACTCGCTTTACAACTTATACTCCTAGTACTTATTTCAAGCTTCTACGGCTAGACATGGTTTTTCAGGGGATGGGAAAGCAATATCTGGATGGTTGCTGCTGTTTTTCAAGTGGAGTGACACGGATTCTCACTTCGATCTATCTTCATTGCCAATATCCATCAATCCTGAAACATCTGTTCTTTCTCTTGGAGATGACATTATAATTATGGTACTTCTTTGGGCTAGATTCCGACACATTTGAGTCCGAATACCTATTCATACTCGACCTTCCCGAGTCAATGCAACGAACTTCTTTGCAGGGCGCCTCTGAATTTTCATCAACAAGTTCACCATTCTTGTCCTGGCGCAGATTACTTCCATTGAGATTAGGAATTTTAGGAGACAGCTGCGGGGAGGAACTGGAATGTGGCATATTCAGTTTGAAATCAGGAAGCTCTCTTCAAAACTGCAGCTTTGACTATCTGAAGGAGTGAAGGACCTATCACCGACATCCATAACGGGTGTAACAATGCTTGAATGTCTGAAGTCCCATGAATTTTGCACTCGGAGTTTGGGGTACTGAGGATCTGGAGCTGCCTGGTGAAGGAGAGATAGAAGTTAAACTTTGGATGGCGAAGTGAACTTAAAAGAGGCACCAAATGATTTAATTATTTATTACCCATATTTTCTCCGGTTTTTCATCTCCGGGACTTTCATCCTTTACCGGTTGTCACAGCACCTCAACCTCAGACATAACAAGTTCTCTTTGTTGTACCAGTGTGTTTACCTCCTCCTTTAGCTGCAAGAAGCATGTAGGAAAAGTGAAATATTCACGGATCAAGCAAACAACTTGACAATATTTTATCTAAATTATTCAATTTAGTGATGCAAGAGTGAGAGGTGGAACACAAATTGAACCTTTTCGATCTCGAGGTCTTTCTGTCTCAGCAATGCAGCAGAATCAGAGGAAACAGACGTCTTTCGTGCATTTCTCTGCTCGTTCTCTAGTCTAGTCAATTCTCTTTGCAATTGCTTCATCAAGGCTTTATCAGACACAACCACATTGACTTGTGCATTGGTAGTCACTTCTTTAGCACAACTAGCAAAAAACAGGTTGTTTCTCGATTGTTCTACATGAGTTCGTGCCGGACTCAGGGTACAATTGACAGCAGTTCTAGCATTGCCTCCTAGGGAAGACTGGAGAATACGGGTCAGCTTTGAATCTCTGAAAGGAATGTGCCGATTTCTCCCCTTGCTGCAGTCAATTATATATTTATAAGACAATACGGTAATAATTACTCGTTTATGCTTGAGGTTCAGTACATATTATAAGCATTGCGGACGGTAACAACGAGGAAAGGTGAATCAGAATCAGGATTCACCAACAGCAGGCACATGAATGCCAAGGGAAAAAGAAAAGAAAGCTCGTGATAATTGTTTTTGTAAGTTCTATGGTAGTAGATGATATTTGGACAATACTTAAGGACATTAAAGCAATAAAATTTACTGGTTTTCCAAAAAAGAGATCTTCATTTGTCAAAAAGAAAAAGATTCTCAAAGTGATGCAAACATCAGAACATGATTCTAAGAAGAACCTAGCCTCAGCTAACGGATAACAGTTCCGAGTGTTAATAAACTGCGATTTATATGTCTGAGATGCACGCTCACTTTCCGCAAGATCGACAAAATTCTAGACAAAGGAAGAATAAAAACATCAGTTTCTTTTCCAATATCTGTTGTCCAATCAAAATTTTTACTCACAAGTACATATTGTATTGTACCACAGTGCTGCAAGGGTACTTGATTTGCCATTGCCTAAAAATTCTAGTGCAAACTTTCATTCGTCTGATGAGTGACACAGCCACGTGAATACAAAAAAGATCAATCAGTAAAATAGAATATCATATCATATCATAGTCTAGTGAACAATCTAAAAGGTTTTTACATGCAAATACCACTCTCAATATTTGATGGGACCTAGAGTTTGTCTCATTCAGAGAAGTCTCCTATTTGTCTTTGAGCTGCCAATATGCTTTGAGACATGCTTAAAAACACTGTCATGGTCATGAGCGAGTTAAAGGGAGACTTGTTGAGGCACATTGTTACCTTCACACACTGATATAAGCTCTTTAAAATGATTCCATCTCTGCAGTGTTTCTTCTGTGAGTTTCTCAACAACTGTCCCTCTCTATCGAATCAGCTATTCGTTAGCAAGATAGTCTGTAAAATAACTATTTCCAAATAAAAATAATGTGACATTGTAACTCACTTCCGGATCATCAAGAAGTCTAAGGGGTGTACTGTCTGCACTAAGGAGGTCTCTGACAGATTCATTGTAAATCTCCAGAGCCAAGAACTTGAGGATAAACTATCGTTCTTCGCGCTACAGAAAAAATACAGTATGTTTTTAGCCCAAGAGAGGAATACAATCGAATAGTATAACCACAAGTGAGCGGCAAAATGTTGCATCCTCATTACCCTTTGTATGTAGTCATATATATCGGTCATGGCATGCTCGGTGATTCCAGTCATTGTATATGCCTTCCCGCTGCTTGTTTGTCCGTATGCAAAAACACTTGCTGAAAAATATTTGAAAATGGAGACCAGGAAGTTTTTGGGAATAAAAAAAGAGCCTTATAGGAGGTCTCCAAAAGGAATGGAAAAAGATGCACTCACCTTTTATACCATTAACAACTGAAAGCGCAACTTCCTTTGCTCCTGCTTCATACACTTGCTGGTTTGGGCAATCAGAGCTGAAAACTCAGTCTGAAATCAGCAGCACACCCGCGAATCGGAAAGAATGAAAAATCAATTAGAAACTATTGATGTCAACTTCACGCATGATAAAATGCCAATAAATTTTAATAACAAGAATCAAGGCCTTGGTAGTGACAAACTCCCAATTCACCTTAGGCAAGCAACATTCTGTGCCCAAGATTAAGACCGATATAGTCCGAAAAGTGGCGATAAAATCATCACGGTAGACTGGTAGTTTGTGACAAAAAGAACTTTAAAATACTACTATGGACAGCAAAGGTGAGGAGAGACTGAGGACAGCAATCAAATAAATATAAACCGAAATCCGAACTCTTACCAAATGTGTAGGCAGTTGGGTACATGGATCTCTCGGAAACTGAAAGGCTGTTCCGGTATATGATAGTGTTATCATTGATGCATTCCCATTCCGATACATCGTGCCGAGCAATTTCTTTCCCATTGAGAGGGCACAAACGAACCGAAACGAAAATCCTCTCCTCACAGCTTGCTGGCTCTTGCATTTGCTCATCTCCACCGTCCATTCCCATCTCCGAGCTTCCTTCTCCAAAAGCAAATTGCTAGAAACAATACCATGAAATATTAACAATTGCTTCCGTATCACAGCTCCCCTACCATTTATTCTTCTCCTTTCAAATGGTTTGACAATGAAGCTTCTATTGGCATAAGGACCGCCAAACTTTTAGGAACTAGCAATCATTGCCTGCAATCAACAAACTAATCATGGTTTCGTGCTAAATCCATCCAACATTTTTTTCTTCAGTAAATTGTCTCGACCCAGAAACAAAACTTCCCCATTGTTGGAAATGAAACACTCACACAAACAACTTTTATTGAAACTCAAACAAATATTACAACACTCTCACTTAAAAACAAGATACTACAACTCACTCTTATAAGACTTTTGCTTCTTCACTCAGTTTTCTTAATGCTTAAACTAAAATGGGAGAGGTATTTATACTACTTAAGAACAATCCTACTCCACACAAATAAACTAATTTAAACCATTAAAAAATGAGACATATACCTAATTCTCACCTAACTAATTTGATATAAGCAATGACATCTTCACCTAACAAATTGATGTAAGCAATGACATCAAATTATTTTGGGTGTGGGTTTAGGCTCCCATAATGGATCAAGTTTATGATTCAACACCCCCTTAAACTTGATCTTGTGACCCCTAGTAAGTTCCTTAATCTTATGAAGTCTTCGCTTGTTAGTGGCTTGGTAAAAATATCGACAACTTGATTTTGTGACTTCACGTATTCAACTTTCACATCGTTTCTTGCAACACACTCCCTTATATAGTGGTAGTGAATATCAATGTGCTTGCTTCGATCATGGAATACTGGATTCTTTGCTAAGGCAATGGCTACTTGTTGTCGACACAAACCTTGGTAGGCTCTTCTTGTATCAAACATATCTCCTTCAATAGATTTCTAAGCCAAATTGCATGACAAATGCATGAGGTAGCAGCAACATATTCCGCTTCACAAGTGGACAATGTGACAATCGGTTGTTTCTTTGACATCCATGTGAAAACAATATCTCCCATGAAAAATACGAATCCAGTAGTGCTCGTTCGATTATCTATGTCTCCACCCCAATTACTATCGCTATATCCAACAAGATTGTAATCATTAGAAACTGAATAGAACAAGCCAAATTCAATTGTACCTTTCAGATAACAAAGAATTCTCTTTGCGTCTTTAAAATGGGTGGTTGTTGGAGATTCTATGTAGTGACTAACCAATCCAACTGCGTGAAGAATATCAGGCCTCGTGCAAGTTAGATAGAGTATACCTCTCACTAAACTTTTGAAGACTATTGGATATACACTTTCGCCTTCTTCATGTTTGGACATCTTGATCCCGTATTTGTCGGTGTGTTTATTGGCTTACAGTTCTCCATCTTGAACTTCTTCAGTATTTCCTTTGCATAGCTTTCCTATGAAATGAAAATTTCATCCTTTTGTTGCTTAACTTCAATGCCAAGGTAGTACACCATGAGCCCCATGTCTATCATCTTAAATTCTTTCATCATCACATCCTTGAATTCATTAAACATGCTTAGGTTGCTTTCGATGAAGATCAAATCGTCCACGTAGAGGCACACGATCAAAATATCTTCATCTTTGATCTTGATATACAGAGTGTGCTCGTAGGGACATTTCTTGAAGCCATTCTCTTAGAAGTACTTGTTGATTCGGCTATTCATGCCCTTGGTGCTTGTTTTAGCCCGTAAAGAGCCTTCTTCAACTTCAACACCTTGTCTTTGTGCCCTTTGACTTCGTAGACTGATGGTTGTTAATGTAAACTTCCTCTTCAAGAACTCCATTTAAGAAGGCAGACTTTACATCCATTTGTTGTATCTTCCACTTGTTTTGAGCCGCCAAAGAAATGATTAGTCTGATAGTCTCCAATCGAGCAACAGGAGCAAATACCTCATCATAGTCAATTTCTCCTTTGGCGTTTTGCATTGTTTTGTACACCCATTTGACACCTATCGCCTTATGCCCCTTGGGAAGTGAGGTAAGTTCCCATGTGTCATTCTTCTCAATGGCCTTGATTTCTTTGTCCATCGCATCTTTTCACTTCTTTTCTTGTACTGCTTCTTGAAAGCTCACTGGTTCACAATCGACAAACAACAAAATAATGTAAGATTATCTTGTCGTTCAGTTACCTCATAGAGATCTCTAAGGCTTCTTGTACGTTGCACAACTCTTTCACTTTGACTCCACTTGACGATGATGAAGGTGATGAGTCTCCTTGAGTGGTTGATGTTGGTGAAGTAGGTGGAGTTTCAAGCTCTTTTTGAGGTTCACCTAGTTGTTCCTTTATTGTCTGCTCATCTTCTTCAAACTAAGGAAAGAAATTTAATTTATCTGCATGAGAGTTAAAATATTTTTCTCCTTCTTCGTTGAAGACCACATCTCGACTAATCACAATCTTCTAATTGTCTGGATTGTACAGCTTGTAGCCTTTCGAATTAGCATCATAGTCAATGAAGATAAAACTGTCGCTTTTATCATCAAGCTTTGTTCTTCTCTCGTATGCTACGTGAACATAGGTTATACTTCCAAAGATTCTCAAGTGGAAATGATAGGCTTTTTCCACTCCATGCCTCTTGCAGTGTCTTTCCCCCATACACTTCTTGTTGGAGATCAATTTGACAAGTAAACTGCACACGCTACTGATTCCGTCCAAAATTCCTTGGGTAGTTTCTTGCTTTTCAGCATGCTTCATGTGTCGATGATTTTTCTGTTCTTTCTTTCTTCCACACCATTTTGCTGGGGGATCTAGGAACTGTCATTGGTCAACAAATTCCATTTGCTTCACAAAACTCTTGAAACTCCCTGGAAGTAAATTCTCCACCTCGGTCGGATCTCATGGCTTTGATCTTTCTACTACTTTCTCTCTCCACTACTGCTTTGAACTTCTTAAAGACTTCGAAAACTTATGGCTTCTGTTTCAAGAAATATACCTAGGTTTTTCTTGAAAAATCATCAATGAAGAGAAGAAAATAGTTATTGTTACTGAGAGAGCTTGGCTTGATCGGTCTACACACATCGGTATGGATGAGCTCAAGTGGCTTCTTGGCTCTGACTCCTTTGGAAAGTTTTTCCTGAATTGTTTCCCGACTAGACACCCTTCACAAAGCTGGTTAGGATGGTTGATGCGAGGTAGTCCCTTCACCATCTCC
The DNA here is from genome assembly GCF_006381635.1 of Hibiscus syriacus. Taxonomy (NCBI): domain Eukaryota; kingdom Viridiplantae; phylum Streptophyta; class Magnoliopsida; order Malvales; family Malvaceae; genus Hibiscus; species Hibiscus syriacus. Next base: position 219,188 of record NW_024062822.1, on the reverse strand, counting down.
TTCTTAGATAGCAGCTCTAGACCTCTAAAATTGAGATGCTCAAATCGAAGATGCCAAAGCCATGATGCATCTTTGTAGAAAGCTTTCAGGCACTTTACAATCTCATTTTGTATGTTGATCAAGAACATTCTATTCTTTGACATCGACACTTTAGCAATGAAGTTATTTTTATCATCTTTTATAGAAAGATTATAATTATTCGTATGAATATCATAACCTTTCTCTACCAGTTGCCCTAAACTTAAGATGTTACTTTTCATATTGGGTACATAGTAGACATTTGAAATAAATTGATGTCTCCCATCTTTCAAACGGACAAGAATGTTACCTCTCACTTTCACTACTATTGTGTAATTATCTCGAAATGAAATATTTCCGCTTACTAACTCGTCTAGCTCTACGAACATTCTTTCCTTCCACACATGTGATTACTTGCACCACTGTCAAAATACCAGGAATTTGCTTGGTCACCATCAGTTTCGTTTCGTGCTAGAAGAAGAGTTTCTTTTTCATCTGTCTTTTCCTCTACATAGTTGGTATTCTCCTCAATTTTTTTGTTGGGAGCTTTATATTCTGAAACATAATGCCCAAACTTCTGACAATTATAACATCGAACTTGAGATTTGTCATACTTTAAGTTCGGATTGATTTTTCCACAGCCTCGTGTTAATCTTTCTCCTTTCTCATAGTTGTTGTTGGAATTGTTATTGTTGTAATTCCAGCCTCGTCCACGACCTTGACTTCCACCTCGTCCATGGCCTCTACCTCTGCCTAGGCCACGTTGGTTTCTATCATTGCGTTGGCTTTCATGCATATCCTTGAGTTGCAGGTTGAGGAGTTGCTCAGTAAACCCATGCTTTTCTTATGCTTCTCTTCGTATGCTTGCAATGATCCTTGGAGTTGCTCGATCGTCATTTCTTCTAAGTCTTTAGTTTCTTCAATCGTCACGACGATGTGCTCAAATTTGGGATCCAACAAATGGAATATCTTCTCTATTATCCTCACATCTTATAACTTTTCACCGTTTCTTTTTAATTGATTAGAAACAACTACTACTCTTGAGAAATAATCTAAAATAGACTCATATGCTTTCATGTGTAAAGATTTGAATTCGCCTCTTAATGTTTGGAGACAACCTTCTTCACTTGCTTGGATTCTTTGTAAGAGGTTTGTAGCTTCTCCCACGCTTCCTTGCTAGAGCTTGCACTTGAAATATTTTTAAAATCATCATCATCTAATGGTTGATAGATAAGGTAAAGAGTCTTCTTGTATCTCTTTCTTGAATCTTTCAAAGTTATCTTTTGATTTGGTGTAAAAGTAGCAAAATCATCATTATCTGCAGGCTCATTATAGTCTTTTTCTATGATATCCCACACATCTTCTGATCTAAGAAGTGCCTTCATTTTGATACTCCAGTTATCGTAGTTGTTGTTGTTGAGTGTCAGAACTTGGAATGGTGCCATACCATTTGCTATATCTCTCAATATAACGAGAATTTGCAAAATTTGATTGCACGGATGAATCTGGAACGCCGAAAAACCTTGAGAGGGACTTGGACGACTCGATCAAGGGGCTCCAACTCGGCTGACTCGGCTCAACTCAGTGAGTCAACTCAATTTTTTGGCAGCAGTCTTCCGGTGGTGCGTGGCGGCGCATTAGAACTCAAATTAGAAAGATTCTGATGGCGTCGGATTCCTCTCGTCGAGACCTTTGATCTTTCTAACTCACTCTGATACCAATTTGTTAGAAATGAAACACTCACACAAACAACTTTTATTAAAACTCAAACAAATATTACAAGAACACTCTCACTCAAAAACAAGATACTACAACTCACTCTTATAAGACTTTTGCTTCTTCACTCACTTAGAAGCTCTTAATTTTTCTTAATGCTTAAACTAAAATGGGGAGAGGTATTTATACTACTTAAGAACAATCTTACACCACACAAATAAACTAATTTAAACCATTAAAAAATGAGACATATACCTAACTCTTGCCTAACTAATTTGATATAAGCAATGACATATTCACCTAACAAATTGATGTAAGCAATGACATCAAATTAGTTTGGGTGTGGGTTTAGGCTCCCATAATGGATCAAGTTTATGATTCAACACCCATGTCTTTATGTGGAATATGTATTCAGAAATGGCCAAAGGAAACAAATATCGTGTCCTTTGTCACCAGTTACAATAATTCTCTACGTCAACAAGCATACGGCGAGACTATTTAATATGAGTTTTAATTAATTCAAGGTTTTGGACTATTCTAAGATGGTCTTCCATTTACAGAATGTCAAAGTCGGATTCTAACACTATTTAAAAAATAGAATCTTTTTTGAATAATCATTTAAAAAGTGAAATAACAATTAAGATAGTTTGAGATTGAAGGGCATTCTTCAAGGAATGTTTCGATGTTTCCCCCAGATTTGGGTTCGGAACATCTGCAAATATCAACTTTGTTGTTCTGATTGTATCTAAATTTAAACCTTAAAGAAAACAAAAAAACCGATATGAATTTAAACCCAAATTCCAAATGCAGAGCACCGATTAACAAAATTGAATTGTAGCCTCAAACTTCAAATTCTTCAACCTTCAAACCTAAAACTTGAACTCCTACCAGAGTGTATTTTCATGCAAGTAAAACACTTTTTTTAAAATAAAGCAAATTGAAGGAGACATAGAAGACAATAGAAGAAAATCTTTGATCTTTAATTCTCTTGAGTGGGAAGTTGGGATCTTTTAATGCAACGAAGCTAAGTGGGATATTGATGTGGTTATGATGTCTACTTCCTTGCTTGATTGTTAGTTGATTTGGAAGCTGCCATTAAAGTGAAAAATATAAACCTTTAATTGAAAAAAATGAGATAAGTTTTTTGATAATAGAAGTTGATTAGATTACAGTTAAAGATGTACCAAAGTTTCTTAGCAACCAAGCCTTGCTAGCCCTTGCATTGCTCAAGTGTTCCAGATAAAACTAGTTCTCCACCCCCACCCCACCACAAAAAAAAGTGAATTGAACTAGATTTCCATCTTTTGGAGGGTGCTACAATCTATGATTGATCATGTTTCATGGTAGGGTTTTTACCTTTTTCTTCTTTCAGCATTTAACACTTTCCTTAAAAGAATTATCATGCATGTCAGTTAAAATGCAAAGGGATAAAGCATAATCTAGCCTCTGAACTTTATTTTTTTTCTTCTAATTATTCATAATCTAGCATATGGATCTAGGAATGCTGCTAGTTATCCAGTTTTTGGAAAAGTTGAGATGTTTGAGGCTCTTAAGCTTGCCTATAGTCGCAGGCAAACCACTAGAGAAATTGTTTGCATGAAGATCAAGCCTTGTCAGCCAAACCAACTTCGCTAATGTTACTGGAATTAATTGATGGAATTGATTTCCTGAAAGATTGAATTGGGTGAGTTTTGTTAATGATCTAAGTTAGATGAATGTATACTACCAAAAAGACGGTTGTTATCGAGATAATTCTTTTTCGGGCAAGATAAGCGCTTGAATTTCATCGGTATTGACCCTGTAAGTTGGTTCGTATAGAGGAAAAGAATAGTGAGACGCCTTAACTTGCCAAATTCAGGCAGTATCGGTCCATTCAAGTTTTTGAGATTGCCAAGATCAAGAACTCGAAGAAATGACAGATTCCCAAGAGTAGGAGGCATAGTTCCATTCATAAACTTATCGATATAGTTGTCGTCAAACGAGATGAGGCCGGAACGCGTAACACTGACTGCCCTCCTCCGGGAATCGCAAGCCACCCCTTTCCACTGTTGGAAAATTAAACGAGTAATTTCCCTATAACCAAATTAGTGAGAATGCGAAATAAAAGTAGAAAATAATACCCAAAATTGATAACAGAGTTCGGCCAAATTATGCCTACGTCTCCAACTACTGCAGATCTTTTACTAAAGAGAGAAAATTTACAGGTGTTTACAAAACACTCTCAACTCACAAGAAAACTCTCTAAACTCTTTAGTATTGAGAGAAAGAAATGCTTTGGGATGATTTTGAAGCTAAATGGGTTAGGGTATTTATAGTTGAAGCTTAAAGACTAATCTTGTAAATACCCTAAAGTATATGGACTAAATTTATAATTTTCCATACTATTTTTGCAATAAAAATCAGCTGCCCAAATTGTTTAATCATCTTTAGCCGCCTGCTACCATTCATCAATTTTGACTGACTTTTCAACAATCTCCTACTTGAAGACTGATTTTAATTTGTCTTCACACCTCGATCAATGCATCAGTATTTCTAGTCTTGTTATTCTAGCATGCCAACTGAAGCTGAACACAACTTCAGTTTGTCCGTAGTCACCGTCTTTGTCAACATGTCTGCCGAATTTTGAGCTCCACTAATCTTTTCAAGTTTTAAAATCCCATCTTCCAAAAGAGATCGGATAAAATGATATCTCAATTGTATGTGCTTCATCATGGAATAAAAGACGGATTCTTTGCTAGATGGATAGCACTTTGACTATCGCAATACAAGACATTGTTTTCTTGTTTCTTGCCTAACTCTTCCAAGAAACTTTGGAGCCAAACCATCTCATTGATGGCTTCCGTAACAGCATCATATTCTGCTTTAGTTGTGGAGAGAGCAAATATTTCTATAGTTGAGAAACCCAACTCACTGTAGTACCTCCTAAAGTATAGACATACCATGTAGTGATTTTTCTGATGTCAACATTTCTGGCTAAGTCAACATCTACACAGCCTGTCAGTATCGTATCTCCACCTTTGAAACAAACTGCTTTGTTTGTGGTACCCCGTAGATATCTGAGGATCCATTTGACTGCTTCCCAGTGTACCTTCCCGGATTATTGATGTACATGCTAACAACTCCCACTGCTTGAGCAATATCTGGTCTAGTACAAACCATGGCATACATCAGACTTCCAATTGTTGAGGTATACAACACCTTCACCATGTGTGCGTGTTCTTCTTCCATCTTTGGTGACTGTTCTTTGGAGAGTCTAAAATGAACACCTAAAGGTGTAGTTACTGGTTTAGCATCTTGCATGTTGAACCTGGACAATACTTTGTTGATGTACTCAGCATGTGATAACATCAAAGTCCCCGACTTTATGTCTCTCTTAATCCTCATCCCAAGAATATACTTTGCATTGCCCAGATCTTTCATTGCAAACAGCTTCGACAATTTTTGATTCAAGTTTATAATCTCTTGCATGTATGAGCCTGTAATGAGCCTGTAATCAATGTACAACAATAAAATTATGAAGTTGTTGTCGAACTTCTTGATATAGAAACAATGATCTGCTTGGCATCTGGTAAAACCATTGCTACCCATGAAGCTATCAAACTTCTTGTACCACTGTCTAGGAGCTTGTTTTAAACCATACAAGCTCTTCTTCAACTTGCATACCAGGTTTTTCTTGTCTGCCTCTATGAAGCCTTCTTGTTTCCTCATATAGATTTCTTCCTCCAAATCACCATGAAGGAAAGTTGTCTTCATGTCTAACTGCTCAAGATGTAGATTCTCTACAGTTACAATTTTTAACACCAGTCTGATTGTAGAGAGTTTCACGACTAGAGAGAAAATTTCATTGTAGTCAATACATTCTTTATGTTGAAAATCATTGACAACCAAATTTTCTTTGTAGCGTTTGCTCCCATCGTGCTCATATTTGATCCTGTAAACTCATTTGTTATTGAGTGCTTTCTTGCCTGGTGGTAATTCAGCTAATTCCCACATCTGATTTGACATAAGCAAGTACATCTCATCTTTCATGGAAGACTCCCACTTGACTGAATCCTCCACCTGCATTACTTCATCATAGCACTCTGGTTCACCATTTTCAGTTAGCAACAAGTTGTACAAAGAAGGCGAATAACGATGGGTTGGTTTAGGAATTCTGGAGGAGCATCTCAGTTATAGTGTGTCTGGTTCTTCTTGAACTGCTTCAGAACTGATTTGAACATCATTTCCAGAAATCTCCTCAAACTCAACAAATTCCTTTGTTTCAGCTTCGGTATTGGAGCTACTTGATTCTATGTGTTGAGTTAATCGATTGATGGAAATGGCCAATAGGGGTGAATTGGCAATTAAAATTTTGGTGGAAGCTTTTGCAGAAAATTGAAAATATTTGCACAACGATTTAGAGTTGTTCGACTTTCTCAACCAAAGTCTACGTCCACTACCTTAGCTATCCACACTAAGGATTTTCCAACAAATTCACTAATTTGTTTTTTCTTTTGAGGACAAAGAGTAACCTTACAACTCCCTCAAGAATTATACCCCAAATTCTTGAGCACACTCTTTTTCAAAGAGAAATACATAATTTGCAAAATTACAAGGAAAACCTCACAAGGTAAGATGTTTTCACAATTCTAGAACAAGAAAAGAACACTAAAAAATAATTACAAATGAACACAAATGGTGTTCTTTAAAGGAAAATTGGCTTGATTTGCACAAACTTGGTGTTTGATGCTTTCTCTCTTGTTTTTCTATGATTTCTTGTTGATCAAAGGCTTCAGAACTTGTTTAAATACTCCCTCAATTGATTCTGAACGTTGGGGGTGATTAGTGGAGTCAATGGAGTCGTTTAAGTGTGAAACCATTAATAAAACAGCTTGAGCGTGGGAGGAATCGGTACCCCCTTATAGGGAATCGGTTCCCTAAGTGTAAAATTCAAATATTTTGACCGTTGAACAGGGGGGATTGGGGGGAATCGGTTCCCTCCGAGCATTCTGTTTTTCTTAGAGCCAAACCATTCAAGGGGAATCGGTACCCCCTTGGGGGGAATCGGTTCCCTCTGGACAATCTGGAATTTTTGGCTTTGAAACGGTTCGAAATACTTTGTAAAATTGTTTTGAAATTATTTTAAGATTAAAACTTAATTTTACACTTGAGTAAGGATTAAAAATGAAATTTGAAAGATTTGGAGTAATATTTTGATACTCGAATAATTATATCGAATATACTCGGAAAATCTTTTGAAAAACTTAAAATTCATTTAACTTAATTTGTTATAGGAAATATCAAAATGTTTTCAACAATCTCCCCATTTTTGATATAACAAAACATTTTAGTAATTTTAAGATTTTGAAATCAAGTTTTGAAATTACTCACTCTTACTCTAACACTTCTCCCCTTTAAAAACACAAACACTTTAATATTTCTCCCCTTTTTGTTAAATCAAAAAGACCTTTAAAAGATTTTAAACAAGGTTTTGAAAAAATAAACATTAAGCTCAAAATGAAAGTTAAAACCAAACCAAATATATAAGCATGTAAGTTCAAATATCCAGTTATCCAACAAATTCAAACATCCAAAATAAAACAATCCATGAACATCAAAATGTTTCACAATTCAAAGTTATGAGTTCGGGGTGATAAATCCATTGGCCTGTTTCCTTATCCTTTTTCCATCTTGCTTTCTTCAAGAAAGTAAGATTGATTTGGTTTTGAAGAGGGATAGAATATCAGAAGAGACCCTAAGACCGAGTTTGATAAACAAATTACTAAGGAGACAACCAAAAACCAAGGTTTCTATATTCTTGGAAGGAATAGTGTTTATGAAACTCACTAAAGATGATCTATGGCAGATTAATCTTCTTTTTATGTTGGATACATCATATCCACCATATATTTATGTTTCTAAGGGAGGAGTACCTACCTCCGGATGGTCTAAACCACCAAGAGATCATATAATGAAAGAATCTATCACGATAAGTTCTTAGGGTTCTCTCACTATCCTTAGACTTATAGGGTGAATCCACAGTCTCTTTTTCATTAAACCTGAGTTATCTAGTCCAAAATGGGCAGCGATTGTGTCGGAGTCAATAAAAATGAATTATCCTAAAAGATAGGTTCGAATTCCTATAATTTCATCGGCGCTCGTTTTGGACACATACACATTGGAATAGAAAAATGCAGACTAATTGATGATATACCAAAGGTTTGAGTTTAAAGAGTTTATCAAACTTCTAGGATTTAAGAGTAGGAAGATATTGGAAGTCCATATCTTCTATAGCTTGGATCGAAGGGATACATTCTTCCCGGATTTTGTATGACTCAAAACAAGTATGGTACCTATGATATAGATCTTGTCTACGACCAGGTACATGAAACAAGAGTTCAGAATGGTCATATTTGGGTTATTTGGATTGGGTGGAGGAAAAAGAGGTCGGTTTTGACTTGAGCGACTAGACAATGTCCTAGATCGTTTAGAATTTGAATGGTTTAAGAATTGGAATAGAATATGTAACTTGCAAATTTAAACACATGTATGCAATATAATCAAACCCAAAACTCAAATGAGTCCTCAATATTTCAAGTTTCTCTAAACCGAATCCTAAAGGGCAATGTTTTGAAAAACTATTTGGAAAATAATGTTTGAAAATCATAATACGTATAGTTTTATGAAAACAACATAATTGAATCAAAAACATCAATTAAAACAACAATTATTGATTTTTTTATTTCGAAATTAAAAGATAATTTTGAAAAATTGAGTGTTTTTGACGAAATTGGTTGTAAAATCATCATATAACCAATACCGATGTAATGTTCATCTTAGAACTAATCAAATCTAGTCCTAAGTTCAAAAATCAATGAAATAGAGGATTTTGAAATATTACCTTGAAAATTTGGATTTTATGATAATGTGATGTTGTTTGCAAGGATTAGAAGTTGAAGAAAGATCTAATTCCGATTGTATTTGATGATTTTGGCAAAAATGGAGATTTAGAGAGAAAGAGAGAATGAACGACGTTTAAGATAGAAGAGAGGGTTTTAAGAGAAAATGTTTTTCTGGGCATTTAATAACCAGAACTCGTGGGGGTATCGATTCCCTAAATAAGGGAATTGGTTCCCATTCAAAGGGGGAATCAGTTCCCCTTCAAGAGGGGTATCGATTCGCTCTGCACTAAAACTGATAAAATCTGATTTTAAATACTCAAAATGCTAAATTAATTTTCTCTAGTGGTATTGGCAACTAATATATTGAAAATTAATCATTTTTAATCCATCAAATTAATCTTTAAATTACATTTGAACATAAAGTTAATTTTCACCAAGAATCATAAACTTCCCCTAACTAAAAGAAATGAATGCAATCAAAAATTATTATTATAAGTATTTTTCATTTATACTTAAAAGTGCTAAAATTATTTTAAGCACTAAGTGAAGATAGGTCAGTTAAACCTAATTCTCTCCAAGTGTCCAAAAATATTCCTTGTCTAAAGGCTTTGTAAAGATATCCGCTAATTGATACAAAGTATCAACAAATTCTAGAACTACATCTTCCTTAGTGACATGGTCTCTAAAGAAGTGATGTCTTATTTCAATGTTCTTAGTTCTAGAGTGTTGGATGGGATTTTTAGTGAGACAAATAGCACTAGTATTGTCACACTTGATAGGAATGGTACCTACTTCAATTCCATAATCAAAAAGTTGTTGTTTCATCCATAAAACTTGTGACAACAACTACCAGCTGAAATGTATTCGGCTTCACTGGTAGATAATGCAACACAATTTTGTTTCTTTGAAAACCAAGAAATCAACATATTTCCAAGGAATTGGCAAGTACCGAAGGTGCTTTTCCTATCTAATTTGCATCCTCCATTATCCGCATCAAGAAGGCATGCAAGCTAAAGCTAGAGTCTCTAGGATACCAAAGTCCTAAAGTAGGAGTGTCCCTAAGGTATCTAAAGATTTTCTTAACAGCTAGTAAATGTGATTCTTTAGGGCATGATTGAAATCTAGCACATAAGAAAACACTAAACATAATGTCCGGTCTACTTGCAGTTAGATAAAGCAAAGAGTCAATCATTGACCTATATAATTTAACATCCACACATTTACCTCCTTAATCTATGTCAAGCTTTGTTGATGAGCTTATTAGAGTGTCATAAGGTTTCCCATTTTCCAGTCCAAACTTCTTGAGCATATCTTTAACGTAATTAGCTTGATTGATCAAGATGCCATCTTTTTATTGCTTGATTTGGAGTCCCAAGAAAAATGAGAGCTCCCCCATCATACTCATCTCAAATTCACTTTGCATTAGCTTAGAAAATTCTTGGCAAAGAACGTCATTAGTAGAACCAAATATTATATCTTCAACATAAATTTGAACTACTAACAAATCTTTACCTTTATGCTTTAAAAACAATGTAGTGTCAACCTTCCCTTTTGAAAAACCTTTTTCAATTAAAAAGTTTGACAATCTTTCATACCAAGCTCTAGGAGCTTATTTTAAACCATAAAATGCTTTTGTCAATTTAAGAACATGATTTGGAAATTTTAAATCTTCAAAACCTGGAGGTTATTCCACATACACTTCTTCTTTTATAAAACCATTTAAGAATGCACTTTTAACATCCATTTGATATAATTTAAATTCATGAAAACAAGCAAATGCTAATAACATTCTAATTACTTCCATCCTAGCTACGGGAGTATATGTTTCATCATAGTCTATGCCCTTTTTGAGTATACCCTTGAGCAACAAGTCTAGCCTTGTTTCTCACTATATTACCACTTTCATCAAGCTTATTCCTAAATACCCATCTAGTACCTACAGTAGATTTATTACTAGGCCTTTCAACTAATGTCCAAACTTTACTCCTCTAAATTGATTTAACTCTTCTTGCATAGCCATAATCCAATGTTCATCATTTAATGCTTCTTTAATATTCTTAGGCTCTATGCATGAGATAAATGCAACATAATTAAAAAAATTCTAAGAGAGGATCGAGTTGTTACCCTTTTGGATGGATCACCTATTATTTCACCATCCTTGACATAGTTGTATTCCCTTGGGTAAGAGACTTCCCTTTCTTCAATGGTTGGATTCTCGAGAGGATCTTGAGTTTCCTCATCTTTCATTTCTTCCTTTGATGATGGTTCTCCAACGTCATTTATATTTATAATGCCTACATCATCATTCACACAAGAATCCTTCCTCGGAAGGGGATTATCATCGAAAAAACATGTATAGACTCTTCTATAACTAAAGTTCTTTTATTAAATACTCGCTAAGCTTTAGAATTCAAGGAATAACCCAAAAAAATTCCTTCATCACTTTTAGCTTCAAATTTGCCAAGATTTTCTTTACCGTTGTTTAAAAAAACATTTACATCCAAAAGGATAAAAATAACTAATATTAGGCTTTTTATTTTACAAAGGTCATATGGAGTTTTCTTCAAAATAGGCCTAATCATTACTCGATTAATAACATAACAAGCAGTATTTGTGGCTTCCGCCCAAAAATATTTTGGCAAATTGTTTTCACAAAGTATAGTTCTAGCCATTTCTTCTAAAGTTCAATTTTTCCTCTCAACAACTCCATTTTGTTGAGGGGTTCTAGATGCTGAAAAATTATGGCTAATACCATTAGAATTACAAAATTCAATAAATCCAAGATTTTCAAATTCAGTTCCATGATCACTCCTAACACTAGTTATAGAGTAACCTTTTCATTTTGGATTACTTTTGAAAACGTGATGAATTTTTCTAATGCTTCATCTTTAGCACTTAAGAATATAACCCAAGTATATCTAGAATAATCATCTACCAAGACAAATGCATATTGTTTTCCACCCAAGCTAGTAGTCCTAGATGGCCCAAAAAGATCTATATTGATCAATTGTAATACTATACTAGTTGATACATCATTAATGGACTTAAAGGAAGCTTTTCTATGTTTTCCTTTAGCACAAGCATCACAGATTTTATCGTTATCAAATTTTAGATTTGACAACCCTCTAACTAAATCTCCTTGAATCAATTGTTGCAAAACACTCATACGCATGTCCTAGTATCCTATGCCATAACCAACTATCATGCTCATCCTTAGCAACTAGGCATAAATTAGTCATATTGATAGAATCTAAATGCACTATGTAAATGTTTCCTATTCTATACCAACAAGCATAATCAAAGTAGATGGAATGTCAATCAATTTTGCAAACACGTAATTTAAAAATAAGACATTGTATCTTTTGTCAAATTCATCTAATTGGATTATGCTTTAATCCATTCACATACAAAACATTATGCAATGTTTATTATCGAGATTAAAAGTACATGCATAAAGTTTTTGAAAACGTTATGCATTAAAACAAAAAAAATGCATAAACATTAAGAAAAATTTAAGGTCAAAATTTTGCAAAAACCAAAGTTCTTGAAAAAATATTGATATCAATTGTTAAAGATATATAAAAACAATTTTGACCAAAAATTAATATGATGAATTAGAGTTTATAAAACATTACCAAAAATTACTATGTTCATCATATAATATTTTTCAACATACATGAGATAAAATAATCATTTAGAATTATTCAACATTTAAAACCTCATACTTGCATAAACTAAATGAGCAACCAAATAAAATAAAAACATTAAGTTTAAAGGTTACCCATTCCTTTTTCATGTGTGGCTATAGCATCTTGAATATCATCATCTTCATCACCATTGCTCCTACACACCTACAAGAGACATTTAAGTAGATTTTGGTATCCAAATTACTTTGGATCCTTGAACATTAGTTTCAATGCCTCTTGTTCCTTTTGGAACTCATACTTGTCTAATTTTAAATCGTTTTCCTTTCTTTAAAGGACAAGTATGTTCCTTATGACCATGATAATGACAATGTGAATATATTGTCAATATTGAACTAGATGAATTATTTAAAATGATATATTTTTCTTTTGTTAAACATTCAAGCTTAACTTTCAAATCGAAATTTTCTTTTTCATTACTTTCAAATTTCATTTTTGAAAGCTCTAAATCCTTCTTCAAGATTTCATTTTGATTTTCAAAATCCATTTTCGTTTCTAGAAGAAGTTTGTTTAATTTGAAAATTTCTTTTTCAAAGTTTTCAGATTTTATTTTTGAAAGCTCTAACTCCTTTCTCAACATTTCATTTTGATTTTTCAAGTCTGTTTTAGCTTTCAAAAGAAGATCATTTTTATCAATAAATTTAGAAATCAATTTATTGTATTTGGAGTTCATGGTCTCAAACTCCAAAAATAATTCATCATAAGCATCTTGTAACTCATTAAAAGATTTTGAATTTAATCTATTTGAGTTAGAAGATACCTTTGGCTCTGTGAGAGCTAATAGAGACATCACCTTTATTGGTTCTTCTTCTTCCTTGTCTCCATAGATCTCCTCAAGCTTATCCCACATATCCTTGGCATTTGAACAAGAAGAAACTCCATTATATACATTATGATCAATTGCACAACACAACATGTGCATAGCTTTTGTATTTTGTTGAGCTTTCTTCCGTTCTTGATCACTCCACTTCTTTGCCTTCTTTGTAGGAGAAGAATATCCTTTCTCGATCATTATCCAAGCTTCCATATCAAATGCTTAGATAAATATCATCATAAGCTTCTTCCAACGACGATAATTTGTTATATTGAAGTGTGGAGGCACGCCAATTGGTCTGGATTCTTCCATGGAGAATGAACCGGAAGTGGACGCCATCTTTATCGATTTAACTCTTCCTGGATCTACTCAAGAGGCGGTTAAACCTTAAAATGAGTCAAGCTCTGATATCAATTGTTGAGTTAATCAATTGATGGAAATGGCCAAGAGGGGGTGAATTGGCAATTAAAATTTTGGTGGAAGCTTTTGCAGAAAATTGAAAATATTTGCACAACGATTTAGAGTGGTTCGACTTTCTCAACCAAAGTCTACGTCCACTACCTTAGTTATCCACACTAAGGATTTTCCAACAAATTCACTAATTTGTTCTTTCTTTTGAGGTCAAAGAGTAACCTTACAACTCCCTCAAGAATTATACCCCAAATTCTTGAGCACACTCATTTTCAAAGAGAAATACACAAATTTGCAAACTTACAAGGAAAATCTCACAAGGTAAGATGTTTGCATAATTCTAGAACAAGAAAAGAACACTAAAAAACAATTACAAATGAGCACAAATGGTGTTCTTGAAAGCAAAAATGAATATTGAAAGGAAAATTGGCTTGATTTGCACAAACTTGGTGTTTGATGCTTTCTCTCTTGTTTCTCTATGATTTCTTGTTGATCAAAGGCTTCAGAACTTGTTTAAATACTCTCTCAATTGATTCTTAATGTTAGGGATGATTAGTGGAGTCAATGGAGCCGTTTAAGTGTGAAAACCATTAATAAAACAGCTTGGAGCATAGGAGGAATCGGTTCCCTAAGTGTAAAATTCAAATATTTTGACCGTTGAACAGGGGGAATCGTTCCATCTGGACAATCTGGAATTTTTGGCTTTGAAACGGTTCGAAATACTTTGTAAAATTGTTTTGAAATTATTTTAAGATTAAAACTTAATTTTACACTTGAGTAAGGATTAAAAATGACATTTGAAATATTTGGAGTAATATTTTGATATTCGAATAATTATATCGAATATACTCGGAAAATCTTTTGGAAAATCTTAAAATTCTTTTAACTTAATTTGTTATATCGAAATATCAAAATGTTTTCAACACTATGATTGACCTGTCTTTGTACATCACATTTTCATTGAAAATGACATCTCTTCTTCTGATGATCTTTCGATTTTCATAGTCCCAAAACGGTATCCAAACTCATCACCACCATAACCAACAAAGACACATTTGTTGGACTTAGCATCAAGTTTACTTCTTTCAGCAGAATTTATGTATACATAAGAAATACAACCAAACACTCTTAAGTCTGAAAGGTTTATTTCTTTCTTTCTCCAAACTTCCTCTGGTATTCCACCATCCAAGTGAATTAAGGGCCCAGGTTGACCAGTAAGCTGCAGTGTTGATAGCTTCAGCCCATAGCAATTTGGAGCCAGCATGTATCCTCATGTTTCTAGCACGTTCATTCAGAATTTTGTTCATGCGCTCTGCTTCGCCATTATGTTGTAGTGTCATGAGAACTGTTGTCTCTATCTTGATCCCATTGTTTGCGTAAAATTCTCTTAATCTATTATTTATGTATTATCCTCCATTATCAGACCTCAACCGCTTGACTTTCAAACCAGTCTCATTGTCCACCATGGCCTTCCATTTTTTGAAGATATCAAAGACTACTGATTTTTTCTTCAGAAAATAAAGCCACACCTTCCTTGTAGAATCATCGATGAAGGTGACATAATATAGTGAGCCTGCAAGAGATGGAACTGGAGATGGTTCCCATATATTAGTATGAACCAACTCTAACTTTCAGCCTTGGGTGTCTGCCAATCTTTGCGAAACTGACTTTCTTTTGTTTTCCAAAGATGCAATCCTCACATAGTCCGACATCTATACTCTTTAGATCTGGTAGCTTCTATTTTAACAAAAATGTCTCCATCGCTTTCTCGTTCATATGGCCAAGCCTTTGGTTCCATAGGTTTGATTTTCCATCAGCATCTGCTACTGCAATGGTATTCTCCAGGTTTGAGGTTACATAGAGAGTACCAGTCTTCTTACTACGAGCAATGACGAGTGCTCTTTGGTAATCTTCTATTCACAGCCTGAAAATGTTGTACAATATCCTTCTCCATCAAGTTGTCCTACAGAAATTAAATTCCTTTTGAGGCCAGGAATATGTCTCACTTCTTTTAGCTTCTAGGTGGTCTGGTTTGGAAACTTTAATTCTGATGTCTCCTTTTCCGACGATCTTCAAGGTTTCATCATCAGCTAGATGATCCTTCCCAAAATCACCACTGACATAATTCTCCATGATTTCTTGGCATAGGTGGAGTGGAAAGATGTCCCTGAATCCAAGATCCATGATTCAATCGGACTGTTGACACTTAAAATCATGGCATCACCTATTTCCTCTGTCACGTTGGCAGATTCCTGTATGCCGGTATCTTTCTTCAGTGCTCGACAATCTCTTTTAAAGTGATCCTTCTTGCGCAATTATAACAGTTAAAATCTTTCTTTCTCGTTCTTGATTTTCCCCTTCTAGATTTCGATCTGCCACGATTTGGATTTTTCTCTGAAGTTCTCCCTCTAGACTCCGTGTGTAAGGCTGAGGAGCTTGATACTTACCCGATTCTCTCTGTCGAATTTCTTCACTCATACCAGATCTCGAGCATCGTTGAATTTCAATGTATTGTTTCCCAACTAGCTGTTGAATGTTGTAACAGTAGTATTCCAACTGTCTGGTATAGATGATAAGAGGCCGATGGCTTCTCAAACATACCGGAGAGAGCCGCCATAAGACCCGCTGTGGTCTTTTCCTTTGCAATGTTGAAAGCAACATTGCGAGATAACATTAATCGGATAACTCTGAGGGATTATCTGTCGAGAAGAGCCCAGTCTTTATCCTTCATGTCCTCTGGTTGCTTTCCTGAGAGAGGTTGATATAGCTTTTTCTTGTACATAAAATCGTTAATCTGCATCTTCCAAAAGCCAAAGTCTGCACCGTCGAACTTCTCAATTTTCACCTTCCATTTGTCTGCGGCCATCGCTCCCACTCCAATCTGGCTTCTTTTGGATCGTTTATGACAATTTCTGCTAACCATCGTGTATTAGAACACCTCCGTCGACAAACTCGTATCGGCGACCAAATTTTACTATTCACTAAATTCACTATTTACGTGAATATTAATCTCGCAAAAAAATGACAAAATTCACAACCAAAAGCTCTGATATCAGTTGTTGGGAAATTAAACGAGTAATTTCCCTATAACCAGATTAGTGAGAATGCAAAATAAAAGCGGAAAAATAATACCCGAAATTGATAATGGAGTTCGACCAAATTATGTCTACGTCTCCAGACTGCTGCAGATCTTTTACTAAAGAGATAATATTTACAGGTGTTTACAAAACACTCTCAACTCACAAGAAAACTCTCTAAACTCTTTATTGTTAGGAGAAAGAAATGATTTGGGATGATTTTCAAGCTAAATGGGTTAGGGTATTTATAGTTGAAGCTTAAGGACTAATCTTGTAAATATCCTAAAGTGCAAGGACTAAATTTGCAATTTTACCATGCCATTTTTTCAACAAAAATTAGCTGCCTAAATTGTTGAATCATCTTCAGTCGTCGGCTGCCATGCATCAATTTTGACTGACTTTTCAACATCCACGATGTGCAGCAATCGGATGAAGGTGTCCATGATTGCAACAGGCGTGAAGGGTTAGCCGTGATGCTACGCTTGAATCCCAGTAATGCTTCCATGTCCACTGGATTGCAAGTCTCAATTGCAGGTGATGAGAAAGATAGTGATGGTGTCCCTTATTCCCATATGTAGTGGGGTAAGGGGAAGGTAAGATAGTAAGCTGCCCCCAACACCAGGTTGAGAGCACTTCTGTAGAAGACTTCCGAATTATGAAATGTCCTCCGTGATGAGAAAGATAATAGTAACAGCAAAAGAAGTAGAGAAAACAGATTGATATGAACAGAAATCTCCATTGATGGCTTTGGAGTCATAAACCTGAAGGTCCAAGCCAATTGTGATACAAATTAACCCTTTAAAAATTACTTTCAAATTAATTCCTGTACATTGTCCACCTTGGAAGACGCGGCTTGTTTAATCATTTATAAGCAGAAGCTGTGATGCATGATTATTGACAAATTAATAGAGAAGGTTAACTCTATTACGCTAAAATTGTTTTGGTTGGGGCTTTAAACCAGGGATGTAAACGGATGAGTCAAATTCAAGTATGGTTGAATTTGACTCTATTCTAAAATTTTAAAGTTGAGTTCGGCTCAACTCAAAAGCTAACGAGTTTAAAATTATCAAGTTCGACTGGAATTCGAAATAAAAAATTAAAGATAAACTCAATCTCAACAAAACTTAAACTCGAAATATTTTCAGACTTAACTCGATTAAAGCTCAAACTAGAACTCAAACATAAATTTTAAGAACATGAAAACCTTTTATTATATTTTTATTAAAAACATAAGTATTAATATTATCAATAATTTAATTTAAAAAATAAAAAAAATTAATATATTATTTTTCTGAGTTGCTCGCGATCTTTTTGAATCAAGTATTAAGTAGTTCAATTGGAATTGTTAAGAACTCAAGTCGAATTGTCTATTCAAATCGAGTAATGACCAAACTTTGTCAAACTTAAATAACTTACAATTTGTCTCACCTCATTTACGGCTATACTTCAAACCCATATCAAGATAATTCTTACAAATTCATAATGTTTTTTGTTAAAACCAATTGATTTGTATAATTAACTTAATAATTGATGTTCAATACACAAGCACTTAGTTATCCTAGGAGAAACGGGCTGCTAATTTCAGCTCATTAATGTTGGAGGACTCTGAAATTATTATTAGCAAATATAATAATGAGAAAAATTGTCCGAAACCTCCAAATTAGCCACCAATAACTAATCATGCAAGCGAAGATCATTTGAATCAAACTTTCCCCCACGGTGAAGAACAAGATAAGGATGGTGGTTTTGGTACAGCCGAAGATCATATAGGCTTGAGGTTCCATGTGCTGGTTCATTGTTATACCCTTTATTAGTAATGCTCAATTCCACATAAAGTGAGAAATATATTGGGATTAGGTATTCAAGGCTTTCATTCTTCACTCTCTTGTTGAGTTATAGAGAACAATGGGGGCTTCTCGTGCACCGCCGTTGTCCCCATCCGTCTCGGCTCGTGACAATAGGTTCAATAACAAATGAAAAAATGTGAAAGAATTTGTATTTATAGGAGTAACAGTTGTTTAATTAGTTGTATTGAAATTTAAACAGACAGTTTCCTAAAATTAATCTATAAACGTTAAAATGAACTTGGCCAATTTTTCGTACGAGAGTTACAGAAGTAACTGCAGGAATTACGTCTGTGAGTTATACAATTTACCGTTAACTTTACCAACACCCTTCACCTTCAACTATTCCATCATGATGTTCCAGTTTTGTCTCCTTAATTACCGTTGAAAACATTGAGAGGAAAAAAACAAGAACACTCACCGTTAAGATCTTACAATTCTTTGGACTATTGTGTATAGCCAATGGAGGTCTTGAAAGTAGTATCAAGTTCAATCCGAATTTCTTACCAAATTGAGGACAAGATTTGCATGTCTTTGCTCCAAGTTCCTCACCTTCTTGTGTGTGTCGGTTTGCGTTTTAATGACATGATACTGCGGAAATCAACTGATACTGCGTTTTAATGTCTTTGCTCCAAGTTTCATCATTTTAGATTCGTAGAAACACACAAACGCCTTTCTGTTAATCAGATTCTTCAAAGAGATAATATATTTAACATATTCGAGATTCAAATTCAAAGAACTAACTACTCCTCCCATTAAACCAATATATCAGCTTGTAGTCGGTAAACCCTAACTTTTCTTTTGCAATGAAAGAAACCAAAAGCCAAGATGGCACTTTTTGTAAAGCAAAAATACCAATGCTTTCAAACCTTTCTTTCACGTATAGCCACCAAAGAAGAATTCATCTTAGCCTCAAGTGCTTGCAGTTCCTTAATGTTAAGATCATCCAGATCTCCACCCATCCTCTGCCTGCCAAAACCATTTACCAATCAAATATTTTACTTCATAAAACCTTTAAGAAAAATAGACTTCTATTGTCAAAATAACCCTAGCCTTGGTATATATGTCAATAACCACTATTGCCTTTCACCTGAAATCTCTTCTTAGTTTCTTGTTGATCTCCTTCAGCCTTCTGTAGTTTTCTTGCATTTTCTGGCAAAGCAAACAAAGCATATATACGACTAAAATCTAAAAGGAAAATCTCAAAAAGCTGATAGATATTACAGAAACGGACTAATAATAATCAATAACCTCATAGTGGGAGCTCCAGAGATCAGTGCCTGTAGTCTTCTCATAAATATCAAAAAATTCCGTTGTCCTAATTCACATCAAGATCAACAACAAAAAACATGTACGTCTTTCCATATAGAGGAAAAAGGGAAATATGGGGTTGTTGGAAATAAAACACTCACACAAACAACTTTTATTTAAACTCAAACAAATATTACAAGAGCACTCTCACTCAAAAACAAGAACTACAACTCACTCTTATAAGACTTTGCTTCTTCACTCACTTAGAAGCTCTTAATTTTTCTTGATGCTTAAAACTAAAATGGGAAGGGGTATTTATACTACTCAAGAACAATCCTACACCACACAAATAAACTAATTTAAACCATTACAAATTCAACAAATATCTAACTCTCACCTAACTAAATTGATGTAAGCAATGACATCATTACTTAAATGATGTAAGCAATGACATCTTTAATTAAATGATGTAAGTAATGACATCAATTTAGTTTGGGTTTGGGTTTAGGCTCCCATAATGGATCAAGTTTATGATCCAACACCCCCCTTAAACTTGATCTCGTGACCCCTAGTAGGTTATTTAATCTTAAGAAGTCTTCGTTGGTCAGTGGCTTGGTAAAAATATCAGCAACTTGATCTTGTGACTTCACGTATTCAACTTCCACATCTTTTCTTGCAACACACTCCCTTATATAGTGGTAGCGAATATCAATGTGCTTGCTTCGATCATGGAATACTGGATTCTTCGCTAAGGCAATGGCTGACTTGTTGTCGACACAAACCTTGGTAGGCTCTTCTTGTATCAAACCAATCTCCTTCAATAGATTTCTAAGCCAAATTGCATGACAAACACATGAGGTAGCAGCAACATATTCCGCTTCACAAGTGGACAATGTGACAATCGGTTGTTTCTTTGACATCCATGTGAACGCAATATCTCCCATGAAAAATACAAGTAGTGCTCCTTCGATTATCTATGTCTCCACCCCAATCACTGTCGCTATATCCACAAGCTTGTATCATTAGAAACTGAATAGAACAAGCCAAAGTCAATTGTACCTTTCAGATAGCAAGAATTCTCTTTGCGGCTTTAAAATGGGTGGTTGTTGGAGATTCCATGTAGCGACTAACCAATCCAACTGCGTGAAGAATATCGGGTCTCGTGCAAGTTAGATAGCGTAGACTTCCTACCAAACTTTTAAAGAATGTTGGATCTACACTTTCGCCTTCTTCATGTTTGGTCATCTTGATCCCGTATTCTGCCGGTGTGCTTATTGGCTTACAGTTCTCCATCTTGAACTTCTTCAGTATCTCCTTTGCATAGCTTTCCTGTGAAATGAAAATTCCATCATTTTGTTGCTTAACTTCAATGCCAAGGTAGTACGCCATGAGCCCCATGTCTGTCATCTCGAATTCTTTCATCATCACATCCTTGAATTCATTAAACATGCTTGGGTTACTTCCAGTGAAGATCAAATCGTCCACGTAGAGGCACACGATCAAAATATCTCCATCTTTGATCTTGATATATAGAGCATGCTCGTAGGGACATTTGTTGAAGCCATTCTCTTGGAAGTACTTGTCGATTCGGCTATTCCATGCCCTTGGTGCTTGTTTTAGCCCGTAAAGAGCTTTCTTCAACACCAACACCTTGTCTTCGTGCCCTTTGACTTCATAGCCTGATGGTTACTGAATGTAAACTTCCTCTTCAAGAACTCCATTTAGGAAGGCAGACTTTACATCCATCTGTTGTATCTTTCACTTGTTTTGAGCTGCCAAAGAAATGATTAGTCTGATAGTCTCCAATCGAGCAACAGGAGCAAATACCTCATCATAGTCAATTCCAGCCTTTTGACTATAGCCTTTAGTAACTAGCCTCACCTTGTGCCTTTCAATCTCTCCTTTGGCGTTTTGCTTTGTTTTGTACACCCATTTGACACCTATCGCCTTATGTCCCTTGGGAAGTGAGGTAAGTTCCCATGTGTCATTCTTCTCGATGGCCTTGATTTCTTCGTCCATCGCATCTCTCCATTTATTTTCTTGTACAGCTTCTTGAAAGCTCACTGGTTCACAATCGGCAAACAGACAAAATAATGTAAGATTATCTTGTCGTTCAGTTACCTCATAGAGATCTCTAAGGCTTCTTGTGCGTTGCACAACTCTTTCACTTTGACTCCCACTTGACGATGATGAAGGTGATGAGTCTCCTTGAGTGGTTGATGTTGGTGAAGTGGGTGGAGTTGCAAGCTCTTGTTGAGATTCATCTAGTTGCTCCCTCATTTTCTGCTCATCTTCTTCAAACTGAGAAAGAAATTGAAGTCATCTGTATGAGAGTTAAAATCCCATTCTCCTTCTTCGTTGAAGACCACATCTCGACTAATCTCAAACTTCTTATTGTCTGGATTGTACAACTTGTAGCCCTTCGAATTAGCATCATAGCCGATGAAGATAAAACTCTCGCTTTTATCATCAAGCTTCGTTCTTCTCTCGTCCGGTACGTGAACATGGGCTATACTTCCAAAGATTCTCAAGTGAGAAATGCCAGGCTTTCTTCCACTCCATGCCTCTTGTGGTTTCTTTCCCCATACACTTCTTGTTGGAGATCGGTTTGACAAGTAGACTGCACACGCTACTGCTTCCGCCCAAAATTCTTTGGGTAGTTTCTTGCTTTTGAACATGCTTCGTGCCATGTCGAGGATTGTTCTATTATTTCTTTCTGCCACACCATTTTGCTGGGGGGATCTAGGAACTGTCATTGGTCGACGAATTCCATTTGCTTCACAAAACTCTTGAAACTCCTTGGAAGTAAATTCTCCACCTCGGTCGGATCTCATGGCTTTGATCTTTCTACCGCTTTCTCTTTCCACTGCTGCTTTGAACTTCTTGAAAACTTCGAAAACTTCTGAATTCTGTTTCAAGAAATATACCCAGGTTTTTCTTGAAAAATCATCAATAAAGAGAAGAAAATAGTTACTGTTACCGAGAGAGCTCGGCTTGATCGGTCCACACACATCGGTATGGATGAGCTCAAGTGGCTTCTTGGCTCTTGTCTCTGACTCCTTTGGAAAGCTTTTCCTGAATTGTTTCCCAGCTAGACATCCTTCACAAAGCTGATCAGGATGGTTGATGCGAGGTAGTCCCTTCACCATCTCCTTCTTAGATAGCAGCTCTAGACCTCCAAAATTGAGATTCCTAAATCGAAGATGCCAAAGCCATGATGCATCTTTATAGCAAGCTTTCAGGCACTTTGCAACATCATTTTGTATGTTGATCAAGAACATTATATTCTTTGACATCGGCACTTTAGCAATGAAGTTATTCTTATCATCTTTTATAGAAAGATTATAATTATTCATATGAATATCATAACCTTTCTCTACCAGTTGCCCTAAACTTAAGATGTTACTTTTCATATTGGGCACATAGTAGACATTTGAAATAAATTGATGTCTTCCATCTTTCAAACGGATAAGAATGTTACCTCTCCCTTTCACTGCTATTGTGGAATCATCTCCAAACGAAACATTTCCGGTTACTGACTCGTCTATCTCCACGAACATGTCTTTCCTTCCACACATGTGATTACTTGCACCACTGTCAAGATACCAGGAATTTGCTTGGCCACCATCAGTTTCCTTTCGTGCTAGAAGAAGAGTTTCTTTGCCATCTGTCTTTTCCTCCACGTAGTTAGCCTTCTCCTCAATTTTGTTGTTGGGAGCTCTACATTCTGAAGCATAATGCCCAAACTTTTGACAATTATAACATCGAACTTGAGATTTGTCACGCATTGAGTTCGGATTGATTCTTCCACGGCCTCGTGTTGAGCTTTCTCCTTTCTCATAGTTGTTGTTGGAATTATTGTTGTTGTAATTCAAGCCTCGTCCATGACCTCGACTTCCACCTCGTCCATGGCCTCTACCTCTGCCTTGGCCACGTTGGTTTCTATCATTGCGTTGGCTTTCATGCATATCTTTGAGTTGCAGCTTGAGGAGTTGCTCAGTAAACTCATGCTTCTCTTCGTATGCTTGCAATGATCCTTGGAGTTGCTCGATCGTCATTTCTTCCAAGTCTTTAGTTTCTTCAATCGTCACGACGATGTGCTCAAATTTGGGATCCAACGAACGGAGTGTCTTCTCTATTATCCTTACATCTTCTAACTTTTCACCATTTCTTTTTAATTGATTAGAAACAGCTACTACTCTTGAGAAATAATCTAAAATAGACTCGGATGCTTTCATGTGTAAGGATTCGAATTCACCTCTTAATGTTTGGAGACGAACCTTCTTCACTTGTTCGGATCCTTTGTAAGAGGTTTGCAGCTTCTCCCACGCTTCCTTGCTAGAGCTTGCACTCGAAATCTTTTCAAAATCATCATCATCTAATGCTTGATAGATGAGGTAGAGAGCCTTCTTGTCTCTCTTTCTTGAATCCTTCAAATTTGTCTTTTGATCTTGTGTAAGAGTAGCAAAAACATCATCTGCAATCTCATTATAGCCTTTCTCTATGATATCCCACACATCTTGTGATCCAAGAAGTGCCTTCATTTTGATACTCCAATTGTCGTAGTTGTTGTTGTTGAGTGTCGGAACTTGGAATGGTGTCATACCATTTACCATATCTCTCAATATAATGAGATTTTATAAAATCCGATTGCACGGATGAATCTGGAACGATGAAAAAAAACTTTGGAGGGACTTGGACAACTCGGTCAAGGGCTCCAACTCGGCTGACTCGGCTCAACTCGGTGACTCAACTCGATTTTCTGGCAGCAGTCTTCCGGCGGTGCGTGGCGGTGCGTCAGAACTCAGATTGAGAAAATTCTGGCGGCGGCGGATTCCTCTCGTCGAGACCTTCGATCTTTCCAACTCTCTCTGATGCCACTTTATTGGAAA
Organism: Hibiscus syriacus; assembly: GCF_006381635.1. Classification (NCBI taxonomy): domain Eukaryota; kingdom Viridiplantae; phylum Streptophyta; class Magnoliopsida; order Malvales; family Malvaceae; genus Hibiscus; species Hibiscus syriacus. The sequence continues at coordinate 194,580 of NW_024062822.1, read as the reverse complement.
TAAAACACTCACATATACAACTTTTATTTAAACTCAAACAAATATTACAAGAGCACTCTCACTCAAAAACAAGAACTATAACTCACTCTTATAAGACTTTGCTTCTTCACTCACTTAGAAGCTCTTAATTTTTCTTGATGCTTAAAACTAAAATGGGAAGGGGTATTTATACTACTCAAGAACAATCCTACACCACACAAATAAACTAATTTAAACCATTACAAATTCAACAAATATCTAACTCTCACCTAACTAAATTGATGTAAGTAATGACATCATTACTTAAATGATGTAAGCAATGACATCTTTAATTAAATGATGTAAATAATGACATCAATTTAGTTTGGGTTTGGGTTTAGGCTCCCATAATGGATCAAGTTTATGATCCAACAGGGGTTTGGGTACGTACGAGATATTAGGGCTGAGGAATTCATGTAGTTTTGAAGAGCTGGAAAACATGATGAGTGAAACCTTAGCATCACAGAGAACAGTGAGCTCTTGTGCTTTCTTGAAAATACCATTCCTTCGCTTGGAATAGGTCACTTGCCTGTTAGTAGCGTTTTCAATCTTCTTGATCTCGATCTTCCCACGACCCATTTTTCTTTTCCAAGTACACGTAGAACTCAGAAGCTACCTATGCTGAGAGCTTTAGTACAAGTAGACTATCTTACAAGTTCAACAGAGATGAAGAGGGGAAGAAGAATATGTAAAAGATAAACAAAGGCTAAGGATGATGAAGAGGAAGGGGGGACAGGGTGGAATCCATATCGGGAAAGGGGCATGAAAAGTGTTATGTTTTGTAACTACAAATGTTGGTTTTCATTAAGTGAGTTCTGATCAAAACAACAGGGACAGGCATCTTGAATCTAGGGGACTGATAACGTGTGAGATTGAGTTTTCTTTCATTCTTTTTTTTTAAAAATTTGATTATGACAGAACATGAATGTAGTTGACAGTGCTACTTTTCCTTAACATCTTTGTTGAGAGATTTAGTTCAAGTGTTGGGATCCAGTTTAGTGGTAAGTTGTCTTGTACTTAATTTCATCATATTGCAACTTCTTTATCTCTTTCTTGTTTACTTGAATTGTTTTGTAACTTCTGTTTTAGGTTTCTCTCCTCCTCCTCAAATGGCATTGGGATTCCTCTGCCTTTTGGACCACCAAGATAGTATATCAAATTTCTTTTAGTCTCATATTTTTTCCACCGATGAACATTTAGGCCCATGCATATATATTTAGTATCAAAATGGTAAAATATTATATTGAAATATAGCAATAGTTACTAAGGAGAAGATTATTATAAGTTGGTATTAGAAATTAGGGTTCGAATATTATGTAACTCGTTCGTTAGTAAAATTTATAATAAATAATATATATAGTTTAATTTGAAAAATACCTTTGAAATACAACATTAAATCCATCGTAAATAGCAATAGTTGGAGTCATGACAATGGCATTGCAGCCAAATGACTCGTGGTTTTTTTCCAGACTAAAGAAGAGCACAAGTGCAGGTACATGTAGAATATTAACGTAGCTTCTAGTTGCACCCAGGAGGCAATGACATGAATGATTTTTAGAGTTCGATGATATTAATGTTTGTGTTAGGGTATTAGCCACCTAGCTAGCATCAGGTTCTGCCATGACAGCACGGTTCTTCACACATCTCGTCATGCATGTTCCACCTTCAAATAGCTAATGGCTATGTCCAAGTTTTAGGTCAAAGAGCATCAGTGTGCCATGGAATTTACAACACGGCCCTTATTGTCATTGAGCTCTACTTGCAAGTTGCAATGGCATGCCCTACCTTTTTCAATGTCTTTAACTTGACCCAATTATCAGGCACTTTCTTACTAACTTTTTGGTGAATGAGATAAGATACTCATTCATCAAATCGATGTATTTTATGCGAGATGTCTCAGCAAGATCTTTGGATATGACTGTATGATGATGGGTTTTGGACAAAGTGAAGGACTGTCCATTATGCATGGGCAAAATGAGTGAAATAATTGAGACGGATAATTTATTTAGTTTAATAATGCAATCCAAAGTTTATTTTGTGATATACGATATTATGAAGAACAAATTATTCATGTAGAGGTGACGGATTTTAAAAAAAATATTTTTATACAAACTCGTCACGTTGATGTAATCAATTCTGAAAAATATATTTTTATTAGAATTTATCACATCAAGTAACAAATTTCAATAAAAAAATATTTTATTAAAATTTATCATGCCCACAATATGAGTTCAAAGTCATTATAATAAACGTTGTAGATTGTTAATTAATTTTTGAGTTGCCTAGAAACCTAAATAATTATTGCGCTAGGATTATTGGCCTAATTTTACTTTAAGCATGTTGAAGTCCTGACGAGCAAGTAAAAATTTTATTTTTTGCTTTTTATTTGATTTTTTTCAATAGAGTTGAGTTATTTGATTTTTTTAATTTAATTATAATTATTTGTAATATTATGAAAAAATATAGATATTTTTTTCTAATCATGCAAAGTGATAAAATTAAATATTAATTAAAATTATAAAATATATTTAAATATTATTTTTAAAGAAATTATTTTGAGAACAAAATATTAATGAGAGTATAAACCAATCAAAGAATTGATGGGATGAAATAATTTATAATAGAAAATTATAGTAAAAGAATCAAATTGAATAAAATGTAAAAGTAAGGAATTAAAATTAAAAAATAGAAATTTTGTTACTAAAAATAGGAGTTGAAGTTACGTAGATATTTTATAAAGGTAAAGGATCATATTGTTCAAATTTGGATGAAAATGAAAATAAAATAAGTGAGGAAACCATGTAAAGTTGAGGGATTAAATTGCAAAAAAAAAAAAAATTTAATTTCAAAAAGATGAATCGATGAAGTTACATATATACCCTATTGTGGTTTAGAATCACCTGGTTAAAATTGATCAAAATAAAAGAGAAGTTGAAGAAATATGATAATCGAAGACTTGATCTCAAAATAGGCGAGGCAAATTAATTAACTATAAAACAAAACATCATTTTAAAATTTATTTTTTTAATTGATAAAATTTAAACTAAACTCAAACCTAAAAATCTACTCACTACTTTTAATTGATTTAAATAACTTATAATCTTTAAAAACTACTTTTTTAAATGGAATTAAATTTTATTCATTCAATCAATTCCAATCATCACCTAGAATACATATTAAGTTTAGACCCAACTTTTTTATAGGCTTATATTATAAATAAGTATCTAAAGTATATATTTTCTTTATCTAAGTACTTAAATTTTTTATCAAAATAAATACCTAATTTATCTTCCTGGTCAAAATAGGTACCTAAAATATTCAATTTTTTCATCTAAATTCTAAAAAAAATTGATATGTGATATAAATTAAAGAATGCTTTAGGTACTCAGATGAAAAAAATTAAATATTTTAGGTACCTAGTTTGACCAAAAGGATAAGTTTAAATATTTATTTTGATTGAAAAATACTATAAGTACCTAAATAAAAAATGATATAATGATATAAACCTTTTTCATATTTAGATAAATTGGAAGACGTAGAAGCATAGACAAGAAAGCACAGGAGCTAAAGGAGTTTCATATTTTTGGTCCAGAGTTGCTCCCAACATAATTAAGGTTCTAAAATCAGGTAATCGGACAGGTTTCAGTTAGATCTTGGCAGGTCAGGTAAAATCGGGTATAGGTCAACTTAGGTTGATTTGACACCAGATCGGGTTCAGGTCAGGTCAAATCAGTTCAAAGTTATTTTTAGGTTGATTTGACATCAGATCCATATCGGGTTCAGGTCAGGTCATTTTCAGTTCGGATCGATGTCAGTTTAGGTCCGAATCAGATAAAGACCAGGTTAATTCAGGTTCGGGTGGACTTCAGTCGGATCTCGTTCAGATCGGGTCACATCATTGACAGATAAAATTCAGGTCGGATGTTTATCGGATACGGATTGAGTTCAGATCAGGTTGTTTTTTTTATTAATTATTTTGTCATCTTTCGTGATTGTTGAATTGCAAGCTGTAATTGTATATGATTTCGAGTAAATTAAGAGAAAAATAAATATCCATGGATTAATTTTGTAAAAAATATAAATTTAAGGACAAAATTGAAGAAATGTAAAATTACAAATAAAATCTTAAAATATAAATTAAACAACACATATAGGTAAGAGACTAAATCAAAATAAATTTAAAATGTGAGGTTTAATTAATATAAAAAAGGACTAAATTAAACATATTTAAAAATTATGGGCCAGTTAAAAAAATATAAATAAATAACAACTAACAATGGAAGATGCAAATATAAATTTAAGGACTAAATTGAATACATATAAAAGTAAAGACTTAAAATTGAAATAAATTAAAAAACACAAAAGGATTAAATCGAAATAAATGTAAAATGTGAAGAAATAATGAAAAATATAGACATTGCATTCATTTAAAAATTGAAAAAATATAATATATATATATATATAATATAAGTTTATATATAAACTATATTTATATTATAAACTATATAATTATTATAAGCTATGTATATAAATTATGTTTATGTGAACTATATATATAAACTATGTATATAAACTATATTTATATTATAAACTATATAATTATTATAAGCTATATATATAAATTATGTTTATGTAAACTATATATAAACTATGTATATAAACTACATATGTATAAACTATAAAAAGTATATAGTTTATAAAATATTATTTATATTAATATAGTGTATATATATATATGTATATAAACTATATATGTATAAACTATATAAAATATATAGTTTATATATTATAATTTATATTAATATAGTATATATATGTATGTATAACTAATATAAGTAATATATAGAATATATATATATATATATATATATATTAAAGAAATATTATGCATAAACTATATAAAGTAATAAATTATATAGTTTATAAAAATTCTAAACCCTAAACCCTAAATCCTAAATTTATAAACTATATATGTATAGACACATTTGATAATTCATATATAGTTAATATATGTAACTTATAGTATATGTATACATGTAAACTATATATGTAACTTATAGTACATGTATGTATAAACTATGTATAGTATGTATATATATAAACCATATAAAGTAAATTACTTATACAGTTTATAGAAACAATATGCATAAACTATGTAAATTAATGAAGTATATAGTTTATATAAAAAACCTAAACCCTAAACTTTAAACTTTAAACCCTAAACCTTAAACTCAAAACTATAAACCCTAAACCCTAAACTCTATACATAAACAACAGTTAATATATGTAATGTAACCTATAATATATGTATACATGTCAACTATATATGTAACTTATAGTACATATATGTATAAACTATGTATAGTATATATAAACTATGTATATATATAACCTATAGTATTTGTATATATACAATCTATTTATATTTTATATAAACTATATATGTAACCTATAATTTATAATCAATAGTTTATATTAGTGTACTATATAGTTTATACTTTATAACATATAGTATATAATTTATAAACCATAGTTTATATTAATGTACTATATAGTTTATATTAATGTTAATTATCTTAACTATAATTTATATTAATATAGTATATAGTTTATAAACTATATTATATTAATATTAATTATATTAACTATAGTTTATAAACTATACTATATAATTTATAACATATAGTTTATATTAATATTAATGTTATAGACTATATTTTATATTAATATTAATTATAAACTATAAACTATATTATATTAATCTAAGTTAATATTAATATTAATTATATTAATATTAATTATAATATATAATTATTATAAATATTAATTATAAATAGTTAATTAATTAAAATTATATAGGGATGAAATTGAAATAATTTAAAATATAACGATTAAATTGAATCATTAATGTTGGACTAAATTGAATAAAATAAAAAAAGGGGACATCGCTACAATACGAAAGGATATTAAAAACACGCGGATCCAAAAAATCTGACTCAAACGGATCGCTATATAAGGTCAAGATTTTTGTTTTTTTTCCTAATTTTCACTTTCCTATTCATTTCTCTCATTTTATTATCTCTCTCTAGCTCTCCGTTTCTCTCAAATTCTCTGTCTTCTCTTTAGAAGTTCATCCGTGTTCTTCATTTTTCTTTGAAAAAAACTTATTTTGGTCTTCAAAAACACCAAATCCAAAAAAATCTATTTTTTTATCAAACACTCGAAATTTCATCCTTGTTCATACGAAAACCCTCATTTGATCTTCATAAACATCAAAACCCATACGTTTTCTTGTTTTTTCGATCAAACACCCAAACTTTTCTCCCTTGTTCATCCGTAGTCATCCCAGTTCATATTTGTTCTTCTCAAAAACCCTCCGTTGATCTTCACAAACACTAAAACACATACCACTTCATATTTTTTAGATCAAACCGCTCGTTGATCCTTACAGACACCTAAACCCTTAAATCATTTTGTTTTCTTCGATCAAACCCAAACCTATTCATTTTTTGTCACCCAACCCGAACCGAACCCGAACCCGAACCCAAACCCAAAACACAAATCCAAACCCGAACCGACCATCTTCACTTGTTGTCTCTGTTGATATTCGAATCCTTTTTTAAGGGTTTCATGGACAGCTTTTCTTACGAGTTGAATGGTCCAGGTATGTTTAGTATTGTATTCTTTTGTTTTTGATTTTAATATTGTTTATTAATATATTATTCAATTCTTTTATAGGAGAAAACCCAACAAATCAAAATGAAGTGCATTCTAAAAGAGGTAAATAAACTGTTTAATTTTTAGCTACTGTTGATTTGTTTCGACTGTTGATTTGTTTGTATTGTTGGTTGTTCATTCGGATTGTTTTTATAAGGTTGTTAGATTCCTTTATTTACAGTTTAAATAAACTGTTTAATTTGTAGCTACTGTTGATTTGTTTGTGTTGTTGGTTGTTCATTCGAATTCCTTTTATAAGGCTGTTAACTGCCTTTATTTACAGTTTAAATAAACTGTTTAATTTGTAGCTACTATTGATTTATTTGTGTTGTTAGTTGTTCATTCGGATTGCTTTTATAAGGCTGTTAGATGTCTTTATTTACAGTTTAAATAAATTGTTTAATTGGTAGCTACTGTTGATTTGTTTGTGCTGGTTGTTCATTTGGATTGCTTTTATAAGGTTGTTAGCTGCCTTTATTTACAGTTTAAATAAACTATTTAATTTGTAGCTACTATTGGTTGTTCATTCGGATTGCTTTTATAAGGTTGGTTGATAACCCTATTTTTTTTTTTTTGAAAGGGATGTAAATAATGTATTATCTGAAGCAGTTGATTTAAATAAATCATCTAAGAGGAAGTCCACTGGTTCATTCGAATTTGGGAGAAGAACCTCTGCTGTTTGGGACCATTATACATTCACCAAAGCTGATGATGGTTATGTTTATGTCGAGTGTAAGTATTGCAAATTGAAAAGGTATAAAGTTGATTCTTATATTGATACATATAACCCTAGAAGGCATACTGAGAAATGTTAAGCATATAAGGATTTTCTTGCTGAAAATTCAGATAGTGTAGCTTCTTTTGATCAAAACAAATACTGTGAATTGTTTGTTGAGGCTATTTTGTGTCATGGTTATGCATATAGTATAGTTGAGCATGACAAACTTAGGGATTTACATCATTACCTTAATTCTTCTGTTAAGGATATATCTAGGTATATTGTTACTAAGTATTGCATGTTGGAGCATAAAAAGCTTAAAAAATTATTGCTTGATTCAATGCATTCTGTCTCAAGTCGTGTTTGTTTTATATGTGATGCTTGGTCTGCCTGCACTTCAGGTTTTTATTTTTCCCTTATTGCTCATTATGTTGATAATAACTGGAAACTTCAGTCTAAAATACTTAATTTTCGTCGTTTTCCACCTCCTCATGATGTTGAGTATATCTTTAAGTTTGTTAAAAAGATCATATGTGAATGGGGTCTTGAAAAAAACATTTATCATTACACTTGATAATGCTTCTGCAAATGATAGAATGGTTAAGAGACTTAAAGATGATTTGAATATCATTTCTCCTCTTCCCTACAATGGTAAGTACTTCCATATAAGATGTGTTGCCCACACTTTGAACTTGATAGTTCAAAAAGGTTTGAAAGTAATTGATCTTCTATTAATAAATTACGTCATATTGTTAAGTTTATTGATTCTTCCGACTCTCGACTTTGTGCCTTTGAATTAGCTGTTAAAGACTGTGATTCTTTTTTCTCTGGTAAGTTAGTATTGGATGTTCCTACTCGTTGGAATTCGACTTACTTGATGATTCATAGGGAACTTGAGGCTAGATTAGAAATTAACTTGTTTGTTAATAGGGAAAATGAGTTGGATATCATTACTAATTATGAATGGGAAACAGTTCAAACAATCTATGATTTTCTTGAGCCTTTTTATGAAATTACTACTCTGGTTCTAAGTATCCCACTTCTAACTTGTATTTGGCTAGCGTTGTTGCAATTGAGAAATTGTTGTGTGATGCTCATAATGATCCTTGTGAAGGTATTTCTGCAATGGCAGGACCATTTATGATGATGAGGTTCAACGGAGGGTAAGTCTCATTTATGATGATTTTCTTGAGTTATATGTATTTTATTCAAAAAAAAATGCACTTTGTGTTTCTGCTTCTTCTTCTTTTGTCCAAAGTAACACATCCTTGGACAGAAGTGATCAAGTTCCAATCGGCCTCGAACATTTAGAAAAGCATATTTATTTCAGGTTAGTTAATATAATTTCTAGTTGAATTTTAACTTATTTATTTCTTGTTTTTATTTACTAATTTATTGTCTTTTGTTTTTCAGAATTTTGATGTCAATTTAGCTGCTTCAAGGAGTGGACGATCTGATGTTGACTCGTACATCAGTTTGCCCCTTGTCCCTCGTACTGGAGAATCGGACTTTGATATTTTGGAGTATTGGAAAAATCAACGTGTTTCATATCTTGTACTTTCTCGCATAGTGAGAGATATATTGGCTATTCCAATTACTTCAATTACATCTGAATCGTCCTTTAGTATGGGGGTAGAATTTTGACCAAATTAAAAGCTTCACTCTTACAATAAAATGTTGAGATTTTTGTTACAACCCGTAATTGGTTGTATGGGTTTGAGCCGGAGGATAAGGATAAAGACTACTTTACTGTTGTTAATTAATCTGCTATGTAAAGATATAATATAATTGCTTTATATTTTATTTTAATCTCAATATTTCAAATTGTTTATTAATTATTTTAATTTTAATTTTTTAGGGTGTTAACGTTAAGTGGAACCATTGGAATTTATGATTCAGTCTTGTTTCTTCCGTTTAAAGTAACTTTTACTTATTAATTACTTATTGTATTTATTATGTTTAAATGTATCTAAAACAAATTTTAATTGATTCTTTTTTTTTTTTTTTTGTAGGATGCTTCTATCCAAAGTAACACATTTTGATTTTACTTGATATTAATTTTATTTTCATAAACAATGTTGAATGTTTGATTATGTAAGGGTTTGGTAAAGTCATAAATGTTTGGCACTGTTGGCCATCGTATTCCCTTTGGCTTTACCGCTGATTAAATGTGTCTTTAATGCATAAAATATAACTACTGTTGCTGTTGCTACCTGCTGCCTACTGTTGCCTTGTATTTTATTTTATTGGTCTGACTTAAATAGATTTTTGAAACTGTCATTTTTTTCGAAATAGTTACTCATGTTAAATTATGTTGGTAGCTTTAAAAGTTGCCCGTAATTTAACAATGTTGTCAGCTATTTCGATATAAAAGCTCGATGAAGAAATTTCTGGTAGTAAAGTTAGGCTTTTAGCCTTATAACATTTTTGTTATAAGATCTGAGAGCTTAAAATTTTTAAAAATTTTTTCATTTTATTGTATTCAACTTGAATTGACTCAAATGTTATTCAAATTTTATATTAAATGTTATGTAAATTATCATTATCAATTAAATTTATATTTTATATTATTTTTCATTTATGTTATAATTGTTAGATAATTTTTTGTACAAAAATTAAACGGTATAGTTTATATTTATATTTTAGAGAATTAATCACGTTCAATATTAATATTCATTTATTATCAAATTAATTATCATTATATTACCAAACTTATTTATATTAATAATTAAATCATTAATTTATATTACATAATAAATATTTTTATTATTAATATTATTTTTTCTTTTTATAAATTAAACTATATAATTTGTATAAATTAAACTATATTAATTTTCCTTTGCATTATTTAATATGTTTTATCTAATTTACATTTAAATAATTTTATTAATTTTATTAAATAATTTTAAATAATAGTTATATTTATTAATTTAATTATCACAATAAATATTTTTTTATAATATTTAAAAAGTAATTATAATTACATCATAAGTTAAAAAACTCATAATTTTATTAAAATCTTATAATTTCGTCCATAGTAATATATAAGTCAGATAAATATCATATCATATCATTAACAAGTCGGATCATTTACAGGTCAGGTTAAAAACAGGTCAGGTTGAAAATAGGTCGGGTAATACCAGTTATTTACCAGGTCAATCTCGGGTTTGGGTTCATATCAGTCGGATGCAGTTCGGATATCATATTTTTAGTTCAATTCGGGTTTAGGTTGGATGCAGGTCGGGTTCGGATCCATAATTTCCATGTCCAAAGCGGGTTCAGGTTAACACCAGTTCCGACTCAAGTCGGTTTTGGATCGCCACAATGCATATCAAAAACAGTTTTAACTCGAGTCGATTTCAGTCAATTTTACAGGTCGGATCAGCTTTTACATCCCTAAACATAATGCCATTTAAAAATGTATGTTGTTTCCGATACCCTGAGGCAGATTTTAGGACATAGTGTATGCCTTCGTGGCTAACTTTTTAAGAGGTTAGACATCATTAAACTGCAGTTAAATGATAATTTTTAATCATTAAATTCTTAAATTTTATTAAATAAGTACCCCATAATTTATTATAATATTATAAAAATATTTTTATGATAATTTGATAAATTTAATATTTATTTTAAAATTTTAGTTATCTAAACAATTATTTTAGTATATTTCAGTCACCTTATATGTAATTTATCCATGAGCTTTTCACAGCCCCCTCTCTCTATATAAGAAAGCTTTAGTTAACATCCACCAAACCTGTTCCATTAAGAAGCTAATATTATATTTATAGAGAAATAAAATGGAGACCCTAAAACAAAGATGGTATAGGACAGAAATGTTGAGGAAAAAAAAAAGTTAAATTACATCGATCGATGAATTTAATATTTATATCAAATTCATAGTCTTTTTTTAAAATATTGTAAATTAAAAGATATTTTTAATTTGAATATCAATAGGATAGTTATTTTTTGATTATGTTAATTTTAAAAAGGTATTTATTATCTTTTTAACTTTGAATATTAAAAACAATTATATACTTTTAAATATTTCAAATTAAAATAATATATATTTAAGTTTGAATAGTAAAAGGTGTCTACATCTTTTTAATATTTCAAATTAAGAGATATTATTATATGATTACATTTGAATATTAAAAGATATTTGATTGGATTAAATCTCTCTCGGAAATCCCCTATAAATATTGAGCAAACTTGCTAGGTTATACATATCTCAAATTTTAAGAATTTATCTTTCCTTGAAAAAGTATTTTCTCTCCTTCTTAGTTTTTCGGTGATAGACAAAGACAATGATAGTTTGTGATCTCTGCAATTGTGTTATTGTAGTTAATCATCTAGTTATTGTGTTTTAGAGACAGACAACCAATGAACTCGAGCACCAAATGAGTGATCGAAAATTTGTCTTAAGGAAATTGTGTAACAAAAGGCGTTTACTATTTTAGATCAATAGATCAATAAAAAAGAATATTTTTATTTTTATTTCTATTTATTTTTTATTTGATTTTAAGAAGTTTAACTTCTTTGCTTTATTTTCTCAAGTTTGATTTCGTCTCAAAATCTTATTTTGTGTAACAATCTCAAGATAGAGTAAATTTGTTCTTTTTCTTTGACTTATAATGATATTTAATCATCATTATTTTATATATTATTATCTGATTAACACGAATTTTCTAACAATCTTAATACATATTTGATGTTCTTATTTTTTTCGAGATAATATATAATTCGTTTGAGTTTAATCCTTGTTGTGCACGAAAAAAGTGCCAAAAATTTCTGCAAAAACAAATATTGGGAAAATCAAGAGGAACTTATGCTAACGATAAGTTTTCTTCAATTTTGAATTTATGAATTTCAAATTCTTCAAGGATTATTTTTTGAGCTGAATTTTTAATTTGAGACACGATTCCATTAATTTCTGTGTGGGGATTCAAATAATTGGATTCCAAAATCTTTGCAAGATCTTTGTGGTTGCGCACTTTGTGAGGGCATACCTTAAATCTTGATGGCTTAAGTTTTGATTAACAACGGTGAAGTTAAACAAGAATTCAAGTTTTGATTGACAACGATGAAGTCAATTAGGTAGGTGAAATTTGAATATTTCTCTTTAATATGAAACGATCAGAACTCTTTCTTCTATCTTTCTTTAATTTGAAACAATTCAAATATTATGGGAAAAACGAGATAGCGAATAAATTTATTTCAGGATTTATCATGTCATCTTAATAGGTTTGCTAAAATCTCAAAGTGGACCAATTTGTTTAACAGAAATTGTCATTGAAGTAACATTGATTACTGATTTTGTTTTAGAATTTTGATTCTTTCCGATAACAACTTTGAAAAAAAATGAGAATTAATTTTCTATTTATTTAAATCTTTGATTACGTATTTTGAAATCAGTTGGCATTTTTAATTCTATCGTGTAACGAAATTGTTAGAATTCTATTTATAATAGAAATCGTTGGAAAGTACCAATTTTGTTACTGATTTGTTTCAGGATTTTGTTCATGACTAAATTCTGTTGATAGAATAAATCAAAATTTAATTTTGATTTATTGTTGGAATTATTATTAATTCTAATTTTTTGTGTTGAACAAAGTCATGATTGTCGGTAGTCATGAGCCACAATGAGAAGCTTGTAAAATTCTATGGATACAATTTCAAGATATGACAACATAAGATGTTTTATTTGACCATGATAAATTTTATCAAATATAGAATGATCCTCCTATTATTAGAGAGGATAAGGTAAATATTATTACCTCATTCACTATTTTTTGAAAGTATTATGACTTTCTGTATTGGAAATACATCTTGAATGTATTGTCGGATACATTATATAAGGTGTATAGTATCTATAAAATAGATAAAAGAATTATGGATAACATTGGGCCATAGATATAAAATGGAAGATGTTGGTACTAATGAATTGTTAGTGACCAAATTCTTAAAAATTTGTAATAATGGCACAAGCGAATGAGAATAAATATTTTATTACCTCCATTTATGATAGGAAAAGTATTGCTCTTTGTATTTGTTAAAAGAGCAAAAGTGATGTTATAGAAAAATTTATTTTCTATAGACATAAAATTAAAAACCAACTTAATGAATAGATTAAGATGGTGAATATGTTAAACCATTGTGCACAACAAAATATTATTTATGAAGTGACATCGCTTTATTTTCCTAGAATAAATGGAGCAGCAAAACTGAAGGATTAAAACTTAAAGGAAATAATGAACGCAATGCTAAGAAGTTTTGAGTTATCACAAAATATGTAAGGGAGAGAGAAGTTGTTATGTCAACTAATTACCTTTTAAATAAAGGTTCACAAGAAAGAAAAATTACAAGGCACTATATGAGTTATGAAAAGGTTGAAAATATGTGTCATACAAACACTTTAAAAGGTGGAAGTGTCTTGAGAAGGTAATGGTCACATTACCAAAACAAATTAAAATAGGTCATAAATGATGGATTATATTTTCTTTGACTATCCTACTATCTTAAAAGGATATAATGATGCTAGTTGAAATTTGATATTCAAGATATCAACGACACGAGTGAATATTTTTCATATTATAATGAGAAATTATGTTATGAAAATCCTTAAGACACTTATAACCAAATTCATTATGCAATCTGAGTTTGTAAGTTTAGATAAGTCTAGAGAATAAGTTGAATGGCTTTATAATTTCTTGAAAGATATTCTCGAATGGCTAAAACATGTGCCCACAGTAGGCATATACTGTGACCAGTACAGAATTCCATGTATAATGGTAAATCAAGACATATGTCGTCGACATAATATCATAGACAACTAATCTCAAATGAAGTTATCTCTACTGATTTTGTAAGATCAAATGATAACATTAAGGGTTCGCTAACCAAAGAGTTAAATTGAGATCAAGTTGAAAAATCATCTAAAGGAATGAGACTAAGGCCCATGAAGTTAAAAGGCTTTATGTGAAGGAAATGACTGGAGATCGCAAGATCTAAGTTCAAAAGGAAAACCTAATTACATAAACAGTGTAGGGTCATTGTGGGGTTTTTTTATCCCAAGTCAGTTCCTACGATGTAAACAGTGATCAAATTGACATAAGCTTTTAACAACCATTGTGTAACACGGTGAATCGAGCAACATAATCCCCTTATGTGAAAGTGAGGTGGAGCTGCTTCAAAGAGAATAATGGACATAGTTTTTTTATACTCTTGTAGAGCCAAGCGATGTCCATGGCTTTAAAAACATACTCATGAGAACTAAATTATTGCTAGAGAGATTGTAACACCCCTAACCCGTACTCGACCCGAATACGAGTCTGAGGTGTCACATTGACTTTTCAAACTTTGACTCTTGACAAAATTCAAAGAAAATTTAAAACTTTCATTAAAATAAAAACGGTTTATACATAATTGACCAAAATAACCAAAATCTATCAGAGCATATTCAACTCAATCAATTAGTATATGCCAACTATATTCAAAATAACCAAACACATTTAAATCATTATTTTCTGATCTGAAACTTTGTAAGGGAGATGCTGACCTGTCTTGCTCTTCTTCACTTCTATTCTCGCTTTTGTAACCTACGTGTGAAACAATATCACGCTAAGTCTATAACTTAGTGAGGCAATAAACATATAATGTAAACTATAACTTGTAATCATGCATGAACAATTACTGCTATCACATCATACCCAATCATATATCCATTCATATATATATATCAAATACACACATGCATATAATTATCTTTTTTCCTATAATTATCATATTATCACCATTCATATTTCTATTCTCTTGTTTATACGATCCATTATGTTCATATCCTATATCTTATAACATTTACAATAATCACTCATACACACATATCATATCATATAATTCATATCACAAAACACATATATGCATCACATACATTATATTCAATGTTATCTCTTATTAGCCCATGTACACCTGTGAGAACTGTAGATATGTAAATCTATTGAGGTTATGCACTATACTGTCACCACAGCTCGTAAGGGGTCCCACTAGGGGCTATAAAATTTTGTCCCGAATGACCTATGAAATATCCCGAATGATCACTGTATGTCCCGAAGGACCACGTAGACCCTCGACTCTTGGCATGCCAATTATACCTATAGCTCTCGTATCATATAACATGGGCATTTTCACTTTATAATTTCACATGTCATATAAGCTCATAGCTTCTTTCACATATACATGTAGCCACATAGCTTCTTTTCATATTCTCATAGGATCACATAGCTCATACTTCCCATATCATTACATTCAAAAGCATGTTAACACATATAATCAAGCATACATACAATTCATGTCATTCATATATGTATAATCATATATTCATGCATTCTAACATAGGAAATAAACTTGTCACAAGTCTTGTTTCCATTTAGCACCATAAACTAACTAATATGCACTCACCTTGGCCTTACTAAGTTCCAATCCCCTTTTATGATTTCTTTTCTTTCGATCGAATCTTAACTTGATAATCGTTCCGTAACTTGTTCGTGCTCGATATCTACACAATCATGTATTTATACTATCAATATCCAATAGATATACTATAATCTATCATTTCATAGACTGAATAACGATTTATTCAATTTCCCATTGAAGTGCATCGGTACATATTACAGTGCATCGATGCATTCTTTAACATGCACATCGATGCACTACCCATGCATCGGTACATAATTTACATTCGATGTTTAAATCTTAAGGGGGTGCATCGATGCACTAAGGGCATTCGATGTTTATTTATTTGAGAGTGCACTTGAGAGTGCATCGGTGCACATTCATCGATGCACACAGCCTAGAAATTACATCTTGAACACGAAAATGTCTTGTTTTGACCCTAAATTCTACTTATTAATCCCTCCTTGTACCTTAAAACTTATCCATACATATTAAAACCTTCTTATAATACTATAACACTTCACCATATCTTATAATTCACCATAATTCTTGAATCAAAGAATTTCATCAATTTTTCATGTGTTTTAAATTCAATTCTATCACCTCTAACTTCTTAATTAATCCTTTGACAAGTCAAATCCATCCTTAGAACTTCAAAAACCTCTTTATATCAAGAATTCATTTCTCAACCCTTAATCAAATTTCCTTTCAAATTTTCTCTACTTAATGTTTTAAGCTTATATAAGCTTACCTTAAGCTTATATAATACCCAAATACTCCATCCCAACTTATAAATTCAAGAAATTAATCAACTGAAGCAAACTTACCTTATAGACTTGAGCTTGAACCCACGAGAAGAATAAAGCAAGAAGAAGAAAGAAAGCTTCCAGATATCTCTATTCCCACGTGTTATCTCCTTAAATAAGGGAGATAAAATATCTTTCAAGCTAAATTACCATAATACCCTTATAATCCTTTCATATTTACCCTTTAATCCAATACTGAAATATCCTTATTAAATCCTTAAACTTTTTAATTTTCCTAAATTTATCCCTAAATTTTAAAAATTATCATTGTAGTCACTAACCCAGATTTGGGATGTTACAAATCTCTCATCCTTTAAAAAAAAATTTGTCCTCGAATTTTTAGTATACACATTGATAATATCATATCTGCTAATGTTCTCATGTTGCTCCCTCCACTTTAATCCTTACGCAATTGAAATTAATGATTTGCCTTCACTTTCCAAATAACTCAATCCATTTCGATCTTTTCTCTTCTTTAATTATACACTTACTTTTTGCCTCTCTTCTCTTCACTTTATATCATAAATACATCTATTTTTTCATTAATCTATAATTACCTTATAACAATAACCCAAACTTTTATTCCATCATCATTTGACCAAAACACAACCTTAACTCTTCTTCCAATTTGGTTAAACATACATTTTACATAATCGAACAATCTTTTCACATCACCTTGCACATTTCTCTTACTTCTATATCAAACTTATCGTCTACACTTCCATATAACCTTTATTGTATCTGATTCTTTAATTCAATCCCTTTCATTTCTTTATTCCATTATTCCTTTATTTATTCCTTATACACAAATCATATCTTTCCTTTCATGTTCACATACTCTTGTCTTATCATCTATACTCATCTCTATGTACCAATCTTCATTACATCCTCATAACTTTGATAACCCATTTCTTATACAGAACTTCATTCTTTATCATTTATTATACTTGTATTTTCCTTCCTTAAGGTTCCATGCAAATACTTATCTCTGTTTCTACATCATAGTTATCTGATCAGAATACACAACTATATTCAGATTCACATCATAATTGATTGACTCAACTTTATCTTTTCCTCCAATCTTATAACTCTATCACTTTTACTCTGATATCTAGTCAATAACATCTGTTCAATCTAGAGCACAAGCCCTAGTCAACCAACCATATACATCCTTTCCAATCGAAATTATCTCAAAATTCGTTTACTTAACTTGTCAATTTCACCTCTATTCTCATACATCCTGAAATTTCCACTGTTCAACTCAACATTATGACTTCCTTTGTCTTATAAACTAATTATCTATATACACATTCTCAAACTCTTCTTATCAATCCTTAGCTTTACTCAAATATACAACTGTATCCAGATCCATTTCATATTTGGTTATCATATCATGACAATATCTTACTCAACTTTTAGAACTCTTACTCTTACTCATACACAATACTACTCCTTTGTTCCAAACTTAAACGTTATAACTTCAAGTACATTCCCATCACATATTCTTGTTAGCCAACGCTAACTTTTTCCTTCTAAAATGCAATCTCTTATCATATCCACACTTTTTCTTATGTACAATACTATTCTTTGTTTCAACTCATAAACTCTGGCTTTCTATATCTTATACTCTTGTCACTGATGCACTTATTCTTGAGCTCTTCTACCAATTTTCACTACATCATTTGATCTTTTAACGCTCTTATGGTGACACTTGTTCATCATATTCTATCTTATCCACATACTAACAAAACGAATTCATATAGCTTTTCCGATTCAAAACAATAAAGATCTTCTATCACTATTCTAATATGATTTCAACTTTCTGAAATCAACCTTTAATCTTATAAGACACCTTCTGAGGTTTATGCTCTTCATCCTGCCTGGCCAGGGCAGGGGAATTGCCATCACCATCATATTTGTCAGCTATCTATTTACTTTACTTTGACAAATTCTATAATCAATTCCTACTATATCATACAAATCTTATTCTATTAGCAAGACAACATACTCCTTACACTATCAGAACAGAAATTTTTCACTGTTAGTTGGCATGTACACATTTTTAAACCTTATTTGACTTCGGTTTAAGCCTAGAATCGGCTAAACATTAGCTCTAATACCATTAATTGTAACACCCCCAACCCGTACCCGACCCGAATACGAGTCTGAGGTGTCACATTGACTTTTCAAACTTTGACTCTTGACAAAATTCAAAGAAAATTTAAAACTTTCATTAAAATAAAAACGGTTTATACATAATTGACCAAAATAACCAAAATCTATCAGAGCATATTCAACTCAATCAATTAGAACATGCCAACTATATTCAAAATAACCAAACACATTTAAATCATCTATTTTCTAATCTGAAATTTTGTAAGGGAGATGTTAACCTGTCTTGCCCTTCTTCACTTCTATTCTCGCTTCTGTAACTTACGTGTGAAACAATCACACGCTAAGCCTATGACTTAGTGAGGTAATAAATATATAATGTAAACTATAACTTGTAATCATGCATGAACAATTATTGTTATCACATCATACCCAATCATATATTCATTCATATATATATATATATATATCAAATACACACATGCATATAATTATCTTTTTTCCTATCATTATCATATTATCACCATTCATATTTATATTCTCTTGTTTATATGATCCATTATGTTCATATCTTATATCTTATAACATTTACAATAATCACTCATACACACATATCATATCATATAATTCATATCACAAAACACATATATACATCACATACATTATTCAATGTTATCTCTTATTAGCCCATGTACACCTGTGAGAATTGTAGATATGTGAGTCTATTGAGGTTGTGCATTATGCTGTCACTATAACTCATAAGGGGTCCCACTAGGGGCTATGAAATTTTATCTCGAATGACCTATGAAATATCCTGAAGGATCACTGTATGTCCCGAAGGACCGCGTAGACCCTCAACTCTTGGCATGCCAACTATACCTATAGCTCTCGTATCATATAGCATGGGCATTTTCACTTTATCATTTCACATGTCATATAAGCTCATAGCTTCTTTCACATATACATGTAGTCACATAGCTTCTTTTCATATTCTCATAGGATCACATAGCTCATACTTCTCATATCATTACATTCAAAAGCATGTTAACACATATAATCAAGCATACATACAATTCATGTCATTCATATATGTATAATCATATATTCATGCATTCTAACATAGGAAATAAACTTGTCACAAGTCTTGTTTCCATTTAGCACCATAAACTAACTAATTTGCACTCACCTTGGCCTCACTAAGTTCCAATCCCCTTTTATGATTTCTTTTCTTTCGATCGAATCTTAACTTGATAATCGTTCCGTAACTTGTTCGTGCTCGATATCTACATAATCATGTATTTATACTATCAGTATCCAATAGATATACTATAATCTATCATTTCATAGATGAATAACGATTTATTCTATTTCCCATTGAAGTGCATCGGTACATATTACAGTGCATCGATGCATTCTTTAACATGTGCATCGATGCACTACCCATGCATCGGTACATAATTTACATTTGATGTTTAAATCTTAAGGGGGTGCATCGATGCACTCCTTATGCATTGCATTCGATGTTTATTTATTTGAGAGTGCATCGGTGCACATTGAATGTGCATCGATGCACACAGCCCATAAATTACATCTTGAACACGAAAATGTCTTATTTTGACCCCAAATTCTTCTTATTAATCCCTCCTTATACCTTAAAACTTATCCATACATATTAAAACCTTCTTATAATACTATAACACTTCACCATATCTTATAATTCACTATAATTCTTGAATCAAAGAATTTCATCAATTTTTTCATGTGTTTTAAATTCAATTCTATCACCTCTAACTTCTTAATTAATCCTTTGACAAGTCAAATCCATCCTTAGAACTTCAAAAACCTCTTTATATCAAGAATTCATTTCTCAACCCTTAATCAAATTTCCTTTCAAATTTTCTCTACTTAATGTTTTAAGCTTATATAATCTTACCTTAAGCTTATATAATACCCAAATACTCCATCCCAACTTATAAATTCAAGAAATTAATCAACTGAAACAAACTTACCTTATAGACTTGAGCTTGAACCCATGAGAAGAAGAAAGCAATAAGAAGAAAGAAAGCTTTCAGATATCTCTATTCCCACATGTTATCTCTTTAAATAACGGAGATAAAATATCTTTCAAGCTAAATTATCATAATACCCTTATAATCCTTTCATATTTACCCTTTAATCCAATACTGAAATATCCTTATTAAATCCTTAAACTTTTCAATTTTCCTAAGTTGATCCCCAAATTTTAAAAATTCTCATTTTAGTCACTAACCCAGATTTGGGATGTTACAGAGATAGTTGTGTGAAGTGTGTCATCATTTACACAAACGACATAACAATTCAATGACATCACGTCTACTGTTTAGCTAGTAAAATAAATATACTGTTACAAGGGATGATTCAAAGGAGGACACCTACCTATCATATACAACTATCAATCGTAGATGCTATCACCACATCGTGTCAACATATTTTTTTTTGTTAAATCATTAATTTCATTCATGTGGGAGATTGTTGGAAAAAATGATGAATTACATTGATAAATTTAATATTTATATTAAATTCATAGTCATTTTAAATATTACAAATTAAAAGATATTTTAATTAAAATATTAGTATGATAATTACTCTTTGAATATGTCAATTTAAAAAAGTATTATTATCTTTTTAACTTTGAATATCAAAGATAATTATATATTTTTTAATATTTCCAAATTAAAATATATTTGTTTAAGTTTGAAAAGTAAAAGGAGTCTATATTTTTGAATATTTTAAATTAAAAGATATTATTATATGTTTACATTTGAATATTAAAATATAACTAGTTGAATTAAATATCTCTTGAAAATCCCCTATAAATACTGAGCAAACCTATTAGGTTTTACATATCTAAGATTAAGAACTTTTCTTTTCTTGAAAAAAAAGATTTTCTCTCATTTTTAGTTTTTTGGTGATAGACGAAAACACGAATAGTTCGTGATCTTTGCAGCTGTGCTACTATAGTTGATCATCTAGTTGTATTTTGGGAAACAGGCGACCAACTGTTTTCGATCGATAGATTAATAAAAATGAGTATTTTATTTCTTTTATTTTTATTTTTATTTGATTTTAAGAAGATTAACTTCTTTGTTTTATTTTGTCAGATTCGATTTTGTCTCAAATATTAATTTGCATAACAATCTTGGACAAAATAAATTCGTTAGTTCTCTTTTATTTATAATAATATTTAATCATTATTATTTTCTATTTAGTTCTCGGACTAACGCAAATTTCTAAAAGGGCACTTGTCACTTCCACTATATGCTCTTTCAAATGCAAGACAATCTTTTTGATTAAAAGGTAGTCCAAGTTTAATTGCAGGTCATCCCCAATTTCCAAAAAAGTATTTTTCATCTTCTAGATTCATAAAGATTGTTTTAGTAACAATATAGTCTTAATACTTTAATGGAGGACTAAACCTACATGTTATAGCTTGAATACTTGTGAAACACAACTATTTATTGACCTGCAGCTATACTTGCAAGAAACATCCATACAGAGAAAAAAAAATTGGATGTATTCACTGCTGGAAACAAAGTTAGTTTCAGCTTTTTATTAATGGTGTACAGCAAGATGAAGTTGAACCAATTTGCAGTATTAACAGTATTCCTTTTTCTCTTTCATTTTCCCTTAGGTTAAAAAGAAGAATAAGACTGTCCCAATACCAATGACTGCCTCCTTCTTCACAAGCACAGTAGGGTTTTCTTCTTTTTTCCCGCCTAACAGCAAGTTGAGTAAATTAAAGCAAAGTACCAAAGCTTTTGGATGAGCAGAGATGAGACACTCAATAACAGAAAAGCCAGTTTTTGGGACCACAGCCATTGATGGATGCCCTACAGAGCCAAATCTACTCCACTGTTGTTTCCTGCACAAGATTTATCTCGGTTTTCTGCTGCTTCACAGTCACAGGCACAGTGGCCACACCCTAGGTACTATGTACCTGCCGATATAGACACATGCTTCCACTAATGCCATAACAAATCCCAATGGTCCTAAATGTCATTTTATTTTGGTTTTTCGTTTCAAGGGAACAACTGTTGTGTGCTTAGTCATTCATTGTTCTTCTTTCTTTGCTTGTTGTTACTTCCTGTATATATTAGCGAGCATACTGTGTTTTCACTACATTTGATTCGCATGCATGGCAAGCACAGTTGGAACTTGGAGCTTGTCAAGGACATCTCACATGCATATTTTTTTGCTTTTTACACTCTATATTTGTAAACCATAATATGTTTTTGATCGAATTGTTTACAGTTTCCATGTTGTCTGATGTTTGTATTAATTCAAGGGAATTTCCCTACTGTAAAACCAAGAAACACAGATGTTCTATCACATCGTCTTCCCTGAAAAGACTTGACAAAGGCAACGATGATGTGAAATGATCTCTTTCCCAATGCAAAAAGTACCAGTTTAATGCATTCTTTCATTGGTTAGTCGGAAATCTCATTTCCGATAATGTTTTATTATCAATAGTAGATTTTTTGGGTATATTACCGGGAATATCATTACCCCTTCCTTTAAGTATTTTTGGATTACCGACGTTTTGGGCTAAAATACCCTTAAAAAATTCAAAAATATTATTCTTTGTCATTGAATAATAAAAATTCTACGAAGTTTAAATTATAAATTTATCCTTAAACAAAAACAAATCTATAATTAAAATTTTATATAAAGTTAAGGAGTTAAAATAAAATTTTATAAAATAAAATTTTACCATTTCATTAAACCTTTTTATATTTTCAATTTTGTAAAAACAATTATATAAATTTTATGAATTTAAATTTTTTAAAAAAATATATAAATATTTTTCAATTTGTTAAAAAACAAATATATAATAAGAACAATTTCGTTAAATATGCATTTCAATAATCTTTTATTCTTTTAACCAAACACGGTAATATTGCATTCCTGCTAAACCAACCAAACACAAAATACAACATTATCAGTAATCTTATTCTCTGATAATTTTTTATTCCCAATAGTAATCTTACATTTCATGAACCAAACGCACCCTTAAATTTTTTTTTTTGGGATTCTCTCGTCAACTGTAGCTCAATCAATGAATGGGATACCTAAAAGGTTAAAGACTCCATTTAGGTAGACAGCATATAAGAGACATACATATTAAGTTGTAAACAATTTCTACTATTTAATAGATTTAATCAAGAAATTCCGACCATTGACAATATATTTCTACCATAAGAAAACAATAAGCATTAAAAGGACCAAAATAAGCCAGGATTAACCACTTTGTTTCTAAAATTCATGGAAAACAATGAAAGATGGTCTGTAACCTAACACAAGTGCAATCTAAGTTTTGACAGACCTTGAACTTAGCAATAAAACAATGCAGCTGGAATTAGGTACAAGCATTAATTGAAACATTAATGCAATATAATTAAGCATATCCTGGAAAGCATGCAATTAAGAAGGGGAAAAGACAATACTCTCGTAGAGAGATGCCTTTCCTCTCTCTCTCTCTATATATATATATATATATATAATATTTAAAATATTTTTTTAATAATCTAAGATAATTATAAAGTAATATAAGTTTAGAAACGAAAATGTTCAAGTTTAGAATTTTAAAAAAACAACTCTTTCTAACGCTAAATTCATTATGAGTTCATAATATTTAGAATATCTAAATTCTGGATCCTTTAAATTTAAATATAATGTATATTTAAGTAAGGTTCGGTGAGGATATAGAGAAACGGAAGCAGTTCAACCAATAAGAAGAATGCAGGGAATGAATATATACCACTGCAATATGCACTAATAATAACAGGTTTGTTGCAGGAAAAAGGCATTAAAACAAGGAGCAAATGATAAGAAATATTTCCCACTTTATCAAATTAAGTCACATCAATGCAATACGTTAAGATGATCACATCAATCTGTATAGATAATAAAAATACATAGAGAGGGAGAGGAACGATGGGTTTGTTTAATGTTTCACTTTTTGAACATGAAAGCTATCTAGCTGAGTTCGCTCAAGAGTCATGCATGGCTGGAACGCCCACACCGTGATAGGTGAAAAATAGGTAGTCATTGCAGTTTGTCCAACCAAAGAAGAAACCAGTATTTGTCATCGTTTTGTAAACCAGAAACCATACGGAAAACAGGGAAAGAATAATTTATATTGATGATTTGAAACAAAAGCATTCAATTTACCTCAAGAAATAAATGAACACATCTCCGCCATCTCTCTCTCTAGTCCTTTTCTTAAGATCTTGGATTTGGGAAAAACTGCGTACAGCCATGAAAACGTTGAGTGGAGTTGCATATAGAGATGAAGGCTCTAAAACTGCGATGGTGGCTGCTGAAGTAGAAGAAGCAGCTTTTACACTACCGGCACTGGCATTAGCTGCAAAGGTAGCCGCGCTGGTGGTGGCACAACTCTCACCAGGTGCTGCTGCTTCTGTTGTTGCCGCCATGTTGTTGTGGTCGCTATCCGACTCAGGGCCTTGATCGTAAAGAATTCCCTTGAAAATATGCCCTCCGATGCTCACTGCCGTTTGATAAGCATACTTTTCGTCGGCATCGTCAATGCTACTCACTGTCACGCATCGAAACACTGCGTGAGAGCTCACTTCTTGCGGAAAAGTCCCCAGTTGATCTAACCCTAAAATACAACAAAAATAACCATGGCCAGCAACAAAGTCAAACCCTTCGTTAGATTTGATAAGTAAAGCAAAAAAGAGGGTTTTCTTTATATCGAAGGTTAGCTTAATTTTAGTGGAAAGCAAAGGGAAGAGAGCGAAGTGGAAGCAAAGGAAGAGGCAAAAAATAGTTTCTTCCCTGTCCATTACTACAAAACGTAAAAGGAAAACAATGAAAAGAAAAGCTGCTGCAGGGTTTACTGTGGATGTCGAATACAACACGCAATTCAATCGATATATCTCTTTGTAGAAAATTTTCCTTCTAAATGCATAAAAAAGAACCAATCTTTGAGACTGTAAGTGATTCACTGAGAGAGTATACTAGATATAGTTTACATCAAATACATATATATATCACCAATAACATCACTGCACCTGACATGTGTGTTGGTAAACGAATGCAGGCAAGGGAAGAAGGTGTTCGATTCTCTAGTTGTCTTTTGGAATTCTCTCCACGATGCTGCTGCTGCTGCAAAGCAGGAAGATTTTGTTGCCTTTCACGGCGCTTACAAGCTGGAACCCAAGTGCTTTTAACATGGGTCTGGCAATCAAATCCTCGGCTCTTACAACAAGTTCTACACCTCATGTGAAGGCAATCTTTTTTGGCTGTATTCCCACAATCTTGGCAATTACTACTTCTCCCCGTCATGAACTCCGATCTCGAGCTCGAGGAATCATCGAGACGTTGATTGAGCTCCTGCTCGGTCCAACACCTAAACCAGCTGCCGATGAACAAAGACCTCGCTGCTGCTGCTGCTGGCATAGCTCGAAACCCTTGTAAGAAATGTCCTCATTTTTGTACCAAAACCAGTTCTCGGGTTGAATTTCTCCACTGTTAATTTCTCTTCCTCCTAGTGAGAAAAAACCGGCCATTGTTGTATCTTCTCGAAGTGATTATCCATATCAGAAACTCACTTCTCTGTTTTGATGTTTTTACAACCCGATTTTTCCAAATGGGTGCACATTGCAGTCCTTGTTTTCCCCCGAGCAACCGCCAATTCTCTCTCTATCTATCTCGAACGTGTTTACACTTTATGTCATTACCTAACTATTACTCTTAAACCCACTGAAAGTGTCTAATACCAGTTTTTTTTTTTGTATCGTTTATTGTCCGTGAAGCTGGTTCTGTTGGAGGTGCTTCAAAATTTCCAATACTTATCTAAATCTCTTTTCAATCTTCCACATCTGATGAACAAATCAAAACCCAGAAAGTGAAAAAGAATGAGAAATTTGACTTAAACATTTGCAGTTGCTGTTTTTTTCCCCTTATTTATTTCACTAAAATCCAGGATGTTTTCTTCGTTTGGCTTAGGGATTGTTTTAAAAAAAATCCATCGATCAGCTGTTGTCAGGCCCCGTTTCCATTCCTGTCTAACGGTCAGATCATCGCCACGTGTAATCCCACCAGCTTTGTTCCCGTAAAATCCGCTGCGTTTCCTTTTTAGGGTTGCTCGAGTATTTCTGCTTTCAATGAACAAAATCAGTTTTCTTTTCCATAAAAAATTAATTATTAATATATGATTTCATTGATATTTAAATGATTAATTAAACACACATGTTAACATATGTAATTAATAACTTATCTTTTCTAGGGGTGTAAATACTTTGACGATATGTTAATCTATATCCTCTTACCTACCACACATGGCCTTTGTGATGCTCAAAAACATAATACAATAGAAATTAGAGAAAAAAAAGACAGCCTTTTTAAGATGTTTTCAGTTTTTATTCTTTATAGATATATTTTATCAACTATTGTAGTTTACAAAAAAAACATGTTTTATACAAATAAAAACAATTAATTTTATTGAGAAAAAAGAAAGACATCCGGAATTATGACACAAGTCTACAACCATAAATATAAACTAAACATTTAATTATGATATATTTCTATAATCATTAACATAATAAACTAGTCACTTAAAATCAGGGACGGGCATAGGATTTTATGATGAGGGGTGAACTTAAACTTAAGGAAGATGAATTAAAATTCTAAGGGCGAAACACATTTTCAAGAGGAAATGCATAGAAAAAAAATATATGGTAATTTTAAATTTTTATGAGGGCAATTGTCCCCACCCGCCCCCTCGATGCAACCCTGCTTAAAATCGTGCAATGATCTTTTAAGGAAAAGGTTAATAATTTATCCAAAAAACAACGAACATAATATAGATATGAAATGATCTGACTGTATTGATAAACAAATTATAACAAGGAATTAAATTATTGAAAGGTTGTCGACAATAGTAAATCAAAGTCAAACATCATTAAAAAATTATCTTTGAATGCTAACCATATCTAAATTTAATTTGAAGACTCAAAGCATGAAAACTCATGAAGATAACAAATAAGCAACTTCTTGTTATTTAATGCAATAATTATATTTTAATAAACTAATATAATACCGTTATTTTTAATATTTAATGTGATATCTACATTTTGATAAATTTTTCAAATTATCACGAATACTTTGATAAATCATCCAATGTAATACTTCAATTTTGTTAAAAATGCCAAATATGGTACTTGAACTATAATTTGTGTATATACTGGTACGCAGACTAACATTTTAAGTGAATTTATATATAAATTATCATTTAATATGTTTATTGTAGTACTTGGGTTAACAATGTTAATAAGTGCCAAATCAGTTAGAAAAAATTCCAAGTACTGTAATAAAATACAAGTAATATTCGAATATCTTTTTGGATATTTTATCAAAATATATGTATTACATTAGATATTTTCAAAGTATATGTATTAAGTTAAATATTTGTTAAAATATAATATGGTATTAGACGAATAAAAAATCATATATTTAATACATTACCGAATTACATGTATCAAATGTAACACGATCACTATTCAAAATAACTTTTGAAGGTTGGTTCATATGTCACAGTATTTGCTCATTGGGAATGGCCCTTTTCTTCTAACATTTTCGAGTACACTACGAAAACCAGTTTTGTCCCAGCATAGCTTTAAAGTAAACTTTGGTGACGGATCAGCCTACTTTGCCTTCACAAAAATAGCACTTAGATTTAATGGATATACATACTACATATGCACTCAAAATATCTCAAAGCACTTGACTAATTGTTATAAATTGTTTTATCTTAATAAAAATATTAAGTTTGAATTATTAAGAAAATATCAATAATAAATATCTGAAGAAAAATTATTATTATTATCATATATCATCATCATCATCTTATCTAACTCAATGAACTTAATTTTCATTTAAAACATTCAACAACAAAAAAAACAGAGATTCATTATATATTAAGGTTTAATACTAAAATAAGTACCTAAACTATATCGTTTTCCCAAATAGGTGCCTAAACTATTTTTTGACTCATCCAGTGCCTAACATTATAAATTTTACCCAATTAGATGCATGGACTGTCAATGGCGTTAATTTCCACTGTTAAGTGACGTCACAATCTGATGATTTTGAAACTTATTTTTTAAAATATTAAAAATATTATATTTATAAGAAAACCCATAATTTATATTAAATTATAAAATAATCCTCAAATCCTAAACTTTACCAGCCGTCGTCTCCCTTTTCGGCCATAACAACCGTCGCTGGCGTAGCCCATGCCATCCTCATAGTAATACACCATCATATTTTCATCGATTGGCCATCGAAATCGCGTGAGATCATGATTTTCAACCTACGGTTTGTAGAGTACAAAACGTCAATTCGTCATCGATCAGTCACGATTTCATAAGGGTTTTGGTCGCCGAGGGGAAGGGAGGTCGGGTGGAGCTTCGTCGAAGGAAAAAGGCGGTGGCATGCGTAGGTTTAAGGGTTGAAATAAAGGTTTTCAAAGTTTTGGGTTTATTTCAAAATTTGTGTTTTCTTTTTTTAAAATATATATATTTTTATTTTTAAATAAAAATTTTAAATTTACTAGCATGTGACACATGTTATTAAACGAAAAAATTAACACCGTTTACTGCCTGAGCACCTAAATGAGTAACGTTTGTAACGTTAGACACCTAGATGAATAAAAAATAATTTAGACACCTATTTGGTGAAAAATGTATATATTTGTACTTATTTTAATATTAAGCCTATATGTAAACCTAAAAAAAGTATGAATCTTAATATTTTATAGATTTATCTAAAAATATATTTGTGGCTAGGAAGAAAAAGGACATTTTTACTAAAAAGCATCCAAAGAATCAATAATTACTTATTAGACACCTATTGATCAAATGTCATCGATCTAACACACATTTGCTAACATGGACGGAAGGCACGGATCACCAAACGCACTTTCTCTGGGTTTTCATCCGAGTTGGCGCCATACGGGCAAAGTGTGGATCACCATCCACGCCTTCGTGGTAAAGCTGACACACGATAGAAGGAACAGATCATCATTCGCGCCTTCCATTATTCACCTTGAATTATTGGGTACTTCATTATTACTCGAGCCTTAAAGTTCGACGACTCACGCATCCCCATCCCCAATAAAAACCCACAAATGCAAACATCAAACCACACCAAAATTACTTTCACAATTTTCCTTCTTCAATTCCTTCTATAAAGCTAAGTAGATTTTGTTATAGTTCTTATAAGGTAAAATTATTTTTTATTATATTATATTTATTTTATATTTAATTATTTGACCAAATTTTTTGTACTAACTATTTCATATTATTTTTTGCAGTTGTAAAATGGAAGACGAGATCAAATCTCGAGACATTTTGCCGATACAGTAATGATATTAAATTGTGTTATTTAATTTAATGTGAAAATTAAAGTCTTGATGGGTATAAGAGCAAGCTGCTATGACATGGGAGTATGGATACTTCAGAGCTTGAAAAAATACACTGTCACACCACTTGTCTTGTAGATTAACTCTGAACAAGTTAGCTTCAATCCCTTGAAGAGGTCTTGGCATTTCTGTGACACAAAATAATTCATGGGTTTGAGAGAAATTTGTTACAAACATTCCATTTGAAGCAGCAATTCTTTTTTGTAGACTGCAGCTAATCTTGGGTGATAAACATGATCGTTTTGCATCCAAGTTTTAGCTTGTCCCCCGAGCTTGGCAAAAAGCATACCAAACAAAAATACATCATTTTAACCAAAGCTGTTACTGGTAAATTACGCCCCCTTTAAGGTCGAATTGATAGCCTCAACCAAGTTGGTTGTCATGTGTCCATATCGATATCCACCATCATATGCATTTGTCTATATTTCTTTGTTGACGAGGCTAATGTAATTGTGTCCTTACTCATTTTTTACTCGTAATCTTGAAAATGGACTCAAAAGTTTGAGGAAGTAGTTCGTAACCTGAGCATCAAATGTAGTAATTAATGTCAAGTTCTCATAAAAAATTAAAATGATGAAGAAATGAAATTAGGAATTGTGACATATCCATGCGTATAAGTAATTGGTGTTGATCATTCTTCTTGAACTTTCTATGATAGTTTGTTGTAATATGTTGGATACATTACCGATGTTGGGCATAGGGTGGTTGCCACATTAGACCTAAAGACTCCATTACTGCTTTGATCCCAGCTTTGTGATATGAAATGACATAGATTTTTCCCTTGTGACAACATGTAAACA
The DNA here is from genome assembly GCF_006381635.1 of Hibiscus syriacus. Taxonomy (NCBI): domain Eukaryota; kingdom Viridiplantae; phylum Streptophyta; class Magnoliopsida; order Malvales; family Malvaceae; genus Hibiscus; species Hibiscus syriacus. The sequence goes on along the minus strand of NW_024062822.1, from coordinate 163,476 downwards.
TAAGTTTTTGAGGAAAAAAGCTAAAACATTTGTATCTTCTCCTTCAACAAGGGTAAAAGTAACTTGAAGAATGTTGTGATTATCATCTTGGACAACTGCCAAGAGTAGAAATTGCTTGTATTTTCTATACAAGAATGTCCCATCAATTTGGACCACAGGCTTGCAGTATTTCACAGCATTAATGCACTATGTGTAAGTCCAAAAAGGCCAGTAGAATTGGCATCGATCGCGAAGCACTCGATCATTTTGGTATGCATGGCAAGTTTCGAAGTCGACTATTATCCCAAGATTCAATCTGCGCACTATGTTGAAAACATTTTTGTATTTCGATATAACAAATTAGTTTAAATAAATTTTAAGATTTTACAAACGATTTTCTAAATATATTCGATTCAATTAATCGAATATCAAATTATTACTCCAAGTCTTTTAAGATTAATTTCAAACCTTACTAAATGTGTAAAATTGTTTTGAACCAAAAATCAAGCCTAAAATCAATTTTTCAGAGTGATGCACCGATGCATCAATGCCATGCATCGATGCACCATGACTATGCACCGATGCACATTTCATGAAACATCGAATGCACCATGCAGCATGCATCGATGCACTCTGGCTATTTTGAAACATCGAATGCACTTGATGCATCGATGCTCTCTTAGTGCACCGATGCACTAAGGGTCCAACGGTCAAAATATTTGAATGGGTATGCATCGATGCACTGACGCTCCCAATTGTTTTTAATTAATTTTTTCACACTTAAACGGCTATATTGACTCCATTAATCATCCCCAACGTTCAGAAGTGATTCAAGGTGTATTTAAGCAAGCTTAGAAGCCATTGATCAATAATAATAAACATCAAGCAACTAGAATCAAGAGAGAATCAAAGAAAAAGCATCAAACCTCAAGTTTGAGCATTTCAAGCCTATTTTTCATTCAATATTCATTTTGCTTTCAAGAACACTTATTGTGCTCAATTGTATTCATTCTTGAGTGTTCTTTTCTTTGTTCTAGAATTGTGCAAACAATTTACCTTGTGAGGATTTCCTTGTAAGTTTGCAAATTTGTATTGTTCTCTTTGGGAGAGAGTGTTCTCAAGAATTTGGGGTATAATTCTTGAGGGTTTGTAAGGTTACTCTTTGTCCTCAAAAGAAAGACAAATTAGTGAATTTGTGGAAAATCCTTAGTGTGGATAACTAAGGTAGTGGACGTAGACTTTGGTTGAGAAAGTCGAACCACTCTAAATCGCTGTGCAAATTTCTTTCAATTTTCTGCAAAAGCTTCCACCAAAAATTTTAATTGCCAATTCACCCCCCTCTTGGCCATATTCATCAATCGATCAACTCAACAATCGGTATCAGAGCCTAACTCATTTGAAGGATTAATCGCCTCTTGAGTCGATTCGGGAAGAGTTACATCGATAATAAAAGTCATCAATGGCCTCCACTTCAAACTTCAACTCCGGTCTCGATTCGATGCCCGTCAACAAGCCTCATTTCTTCAATTGGGCTAATTATGCCTATTGGAAAAATAAGATGATGTACATTCAAGCAAGTGGCATAGGAGCATGGAATGTTGTAGAAGAAGGATACTTCAAGCCTCTCACTCATCCAAGATTATGGAGTGAAAGAGAGACAAAAATGTTCCAGCTCAACTCCAAAGCCATCCATATCATATTTTGTGCTCTTGGACCAGATGAATACGAAGAGTTTCATCTTGTACAACCACCAAAGAAATATGGGACAAACTTCAAGTCACTCATAAAGGTACTGATGAGGTAAGAAATCTAAAATTAGTATTCTAACGCATAGCTGTGAAAATTTAGGATGAAACCAAATGAAGATATCAAAGCTATGACGGATAGATTCTCAACGATTGTCAATGGTCTCAAATCATATGGAGAGATCATTTAAAATGAAAAGCTTGTGAGGAAGTTAGTCTACTCCCTCCCAAAATCGTGGCAATCAAAGAAGAAGGCAATCATCGAGTCTAAGGATCTAACGTCCTTAACTCTAGAAGAGCTAATCGTTCACTCATCACTCATGAAATGATGCTTGAAGATGAGGTGGACCTTGATAAGATTGAAGAGACGCCAAGAGAAGGAGAAGAATAAAAAATTGGAAAATTGAGAGTGATTCGGATGAAGATGACGATGACGAGGAAATGGAATTGTTTGCCAAACGGTTCAGAAAAATGATGAGACCTTACCGAGGAAGAAAATTCAAACGAAATGAAGGCCTCAAAAATGAACCAAAAGAGAAGGTCCCAATCATTTGCTATGAATGCAAAAAGCCGGGGCATGTCAAATATTATTGCCCACAATTGAAGAAAAATGGTCAATCAAAGAATAAGCACAAGGCTCATGTGGCTACATGGAGCAATGAAGAAGGTTTCGATGAAGACGAACAAGAAGTAGCAAACTTGTGCTTGATGGCATTCGGGGAAGATTCTAAGGTAACCTCTAACTCATCTGATTTTTATGATTTATCCTATGATGAGTTATTAGAGGAATATAATGGGTTGGCTTCGAATTATGAGAAATTATTTTTAAAATATAAAAATGATGTTTCAAAACTGAAAAATAAAAATAAACTCATATCCAAAACCAACAACAATCTTGAAAGTAAAATCAAAGATTTGCAAATCAAACTAGAAGAGTTTGAAAAGAAAAATTTGGATTTGCAAAATTTACTTTCAAAGGTCAATGATGATCATCAAAAGAAAATTGATGATCTTATAACTTCTTTTGATAAAGTTGGAACAAAACGTTTTGAAAATGGAGAAAATTCAAAATCCAACTTTGTTAGAAAAGTTTTAAAAACTACAATCATAGAGGTCCCCAAAGAACCTCTAATGGAAAAATCGTTAGAATTATATGGGTTCCTAAAGAGCTCATTACTACTAAAGATAAGGATATCCTACACAAATGGATACCTAAGGGGACTAGGATTTTGGAAACTAATGAATATGGACCCAAAAGATTTTGGGTACCAAAAATTAGAAATTAATCTATGTTTGTAGGAAAATAAGCATTGCTACAAGGCACGGGAAACAAATCCAAACTCATGGTACCTTGATAGTGGATGCTCAAGACACATGACCGGAGATAAAAACCGGTTCAGTGAGTTTAACGCCAAAAATGGAGGAGAAGTGACTTTTGGTGATGATTCAAAAGGTCACATTGAAGGTATTGGTACTATTGGTAATACCTCTTCCATACAAATTAAGAATGTTTTATATGTGAATGGATTAAAGCATAATCTATTAAGTATTAGTCAATTTTGTGATAAGGGATTCAATGTCATGTTTGATATTAATGGTTGTAAAGTCATTGACATTGCATCTAATCAGATTATGCTTGTTGGTCATAGAATAGGAAACATATACATGGTGCATTTAGATTCTATTGATATGAGTAATTTGTGCCTAGTTGTTAAGGATGAAAATGATAGTTGGTTATGGCATATGAGACTAGGACATGCTAGTATGAGTGTTTTGCAACGGCTAATTCAAGGTGATTTAGTTCGAGGGTTGCCTAAGCTTAAATTTGATAATGATAAAATCTGTGATGCTTGTGCTAAAGGAAAACAAAACCGAGTTTCTTTTAAATCCATTAATGACGTATCAACTAGTAGAGTATTACAATTGATCCATATAGATCTTTTTGGGCCAACTAGGACTACTAGCTTGGGTGGAAAACAATATGCATTTGTTTTGGTAGATGACTATTCTAGATATACTTGGGTTCTATTCTTAAGTACTAAAGATGAAGCATTAGAAAATTTCATCACATTTTCAAAACTAATCCAAAACGAAAAAGGTTACTCTATTACTAGTGTTAAAAGTGATCATGGCACTGAATTTGAAAATCTTGGATTTAATGAGCTTTGTAATTCTAATGGTATTAGCCATAATTTTTCAGCACCTAAAACCCCTCAACAAAATGGAGTTGTTGAGAGGAAAAATCGAACTTTAGAAGAAATGGCTATAACCATGCTTTGTGAAAATAATTTGCCAAAATATTTTTGGGCGGAAGCCACAAATACCGCTTGTTATGTTGTAAATCGAGTAATGATTAGGCCAATTTTAAAGAAAACTCCATATGAAATTTTCAAAAATAAAAAGCCTAACATTAGCTATTTTCATCCTTTTGGATGTAAATGTTTTGTTTTAAATAACGGTAAAGAAAACCTTGGCAAATTTGATGCTAAAAGTGATGAAGGAATTTTTCTGGGTTATTCCTTAAATTCTAAAGCTTATCGAGTATTTAATAAAATAACTTTAGTTGTAGAAGAGTCTATACATGTTGTTTTCGATGATAATCCCCTTCCGAGGAAGGATTCTTTTGTGAATGATGATGTAGGTATTATAAATACAAATGAAGTTGAATAAAGATGAGGTAACTCATGATCCTCTTGAGAATCCAACCATTGAATAAAGGGAAGTATCTTATCCAAGAGAGTACAACTATGTCAAGGATGGTGAGATTATAGGTGATCCATCCAAAGGGGTAACAACTCGATCTTCTCTTAGAAATATTTGTAATTATGTTGCATTTATTTCATGCATAGAGCCTAAGAATATTAAAGAAGCATTAAAAGATGAACATTGGATTATGGCTATGCAAGAAGAATTAAATCAATTTGAGAGAAGTAAAGTATGGACATTAGTTGAAAGGCCTAGTAATAAATCTACTGTAGGTACTAGATGGGTATTTAAGAATAAGCTTGATGAGAGTGGTAATATAGTGAGAAACAAGGCTAGACTTGTTGCTCAAGGGTGTACTCAAGAAGAGGGCATAGACTATGAGGAAACATACGCTCCCGTAGCTAGGATGGAAGCAATTAGAATGTTATTAGCATTTGCATGTTTTCATGAATTTAAATTATATCAAATGGATGTTAAAAGTGCATTTTTAAATGGTTTTATAAAAGAAGAAGTGTATGTGGAACAACCTCTAGGTTTTGAAGATTCAAAATTTTCGGATCATGTTCTTAAATTGACAAAAGCACTTTATGGTTTAAAACAAGCTCCAAGAGCTTGGTATGAAAGATTGTCAAACTTTTAAATTGAAAAGGTTTTTCAAAAGGGAAGGTTGACACTACATTGTTTTTAAAGCATAAAGGTAAAGATTTATTAGTAGTTCAAATTTATGTTGATGATATAATATTTGGTTCTACTAATGATGCTCTTTGCCAATAATTTTCTAAGCTAATGCAAAGTGAGTTTGAGATTAGCATGATGGGGGAGCTCTCATTTTTCTTGGGACTCCAAATCAAACAAAGAAAAGATGGCATCTTCATCAATCAAGCTAAATACGTCAAAGATATGCTCAAGAAGTTTGGACTGGAAAATAGCAAACCTCATGACACTCCAATGAGCTCTTCAACAAAGCTTGACTTAGATCAAGGAGGTAAATGTGTAGATGTTAAATTATATAGGTCAATGATTGGATCTCTACTTTATCTAACTGCAAGTAGACTGGACATTATGTTTAGTGTTTGCTTATGTGCTAGATTTCAATCATGCCCTAAGGAATCACATTTACTAGCTGTTAAGAGAATCTTTAGATACCTTAAGGACACTCCTAGTTTAGGACTTTGGTATCCTAGAGACTCTAGCTTTATCTTGCATGCTTTTTCTGATGCAGATTATGGAGGATGCAAATTAGATAGGAAAAGCACCTCTGGTACTTGCCAATTCCTTGGAAATATGTTGATTTCATGGTTCTCAAAGAAAAAAAATTGTGTTGCATTATCTACCACTGAAGCTAAATACATTTCAGCTGGTAGTTGTTGTGCATAAGTTTTATGGATGAAACAACAACTTTTTTATTATGGAATTGAAGTAGGTACCATTCTTATCAAGTGTGACAATACTAGTGCTATTTGTCTCACTAAAAATCCCATCCAACACTCTAGAACTAAGCACATTGAAATAAGACATCACTTCATTAGAGACCATGTCACTAAGGAAGATTTAGTTCTAGAATTTGTTGATACTTTGCACCAATTAGCGGATATCTTTACAAAACCTTTAGACAAGGAAAAATTTTGGACACTTAGGAGAGAATTAGGTTTGACCAACCTATCTTCACTTAGTGTTTAAAATAATTGTAGCACTTTTAAGACTAAATGAAAAATGCTTAATTTTTTATTGCATTCATTGCTATTAGTTATGGGGAGTTTATGATTCTTGATGAAAATTTATTTTATGTTCAAAAGTTGTTTAAGGATTAATTTGATTGATTGAACATTATTAATTTTCAATATATGAGTTACCAATACCACTAGAGCCAATTAATTTAGCATTTAGAGTATTTTAAAATGGATTTTTGTCATTTATGTGCTTAGTGCATCGATGCACTTAATAGTGCATCGATGTATCCCTTTGAATGTGCATCGATTCATCATGTTGATGCATCGATGCACGCCTTGAATGTGTATCGATGCACATGGTCATGCATCGATGCATCCATCGGGTTTTGGGTTAAAATGCCTCATTTTCTTCATTTTCTCAAAACCTAAAATCTATTCTCTCTAAGTCGTTCGTCCCTCTCACTCTAAAATCTCCATTCTTGCTCAAAATCAACGATTTTTCGTCGGAATCTTTTTTCAACTTGCAAACCTACTTCATTAAATCGTGCAAAAACTCCTCATCCCTCTCAATCCGAATTTTCAAGGTATTTTTCTAAAAACCTCTATTTTAAATTTTTGATTTTAGAACTAGTTTTAATTAGTTCTAGGATGAACATTATATCGGGCATTGATTGTTTGTTGGTTCTAAACTAGATTTTACTACCAATTTCGTCAAAAACAAACAATTTTCAAGATTTTTCTTTGAATTTTGAAATTAAAAAAAATCGAAAATTAGTAATATTTTATTTAATTGTGTTGTTTTCATGAAAACTATATTATTATATTATTAAAAAGTTTTCAAACATGCCCATTAGGATATGGTTTAGAGAACCTTGAATTATTGAGGACTCAATTGAGTTTTGGGATTGATTATGCATACATGTGTTTCAATTGCAGGTGACATTCCTTATTCGATTTCCTTTAATCATGTCAAATCCTAACGACCTAGGTCATCTTCGAGTCGATCAAACCAAAACCGTCCCCATTCCTCAACCTCCTAATCTGTTCCTCCTCACCTTCATCTCTATTAGGGTCTTGTTTTAACATGCCTGAGCGTAGAGACGAATTGTACTCTAGTACAGAACTCTTCCAAACTATAGAATTCGTGAAGAGCGTATTCCTTCGCTTCAAGCTATGGTTGACATTTATTTCGAATATCTTCTGATTCTTAAGCTTGGAAGTTTGAAATTGTTTAAGCTTAAACCTATCGTCTATCAACAATTGGTTTGCATTTTCTATTCCAATGCGGTGGTATTCAAAATGAACTCAATGTGGAACTATACCATTAGATCCTATCTTTTAGGCCATATTTAATATTGACCCCGAGACTATAGCTTTTCGATTTGGGTAGATGAATGGTGTATAATGAAAGTGAAAATGTGGAATATCCTAGTTCCAAACTCAAGTGTTAGTACTCTACGATCTCATCACGATCGTTCTCCATTTGATGATCTCTGGTGGTTTAGACCATCCGGAGGTAGTACTCCACACTTTGCTAGGGATTTATGGTGGATATATTGTCTTAAAAATAAAATCAAAAATAAATGTTCCTTCAAACATGTTGAAACATTGATTTATGGATGTCTTCTTAGTAACCTCTTTATCAAACTTGGTCTAGACATTTCTCTTGACAATCCTATCTCACTTCAAAATCAAATCAATCTCACATCCTTGAAGAAAGCGGATTGGAAACAAGATGAGATTATCGGTCAATGGGTTTTTAGACCTGGAAAGCAAACTCCGGGAGCTAGTTCCTCACGAGCTGCTCTTAGCTCCATTCGTGCTCCTCCTCCTCCAGCTCCGACTGATGACGATGATCCTGAATTTCAACAACTTATGCAAGACATCGATGATCATGTACCTGATGATGAGCCTGCACCGGAACCAGCTCCACAAGAAGAACAAATGCCTCCGTATTTTCGTTCGTTTTTGGAGACATTTGATTTACGGTATGTGTCCATAGATTCATGCTTCACATTCATTGAGTCCCAGCTCTCTACCTTGGGAGCTCGACAACAAGATATGAATGATCATTTGGATGCACTCTCGCTTGAGATGAGAGCTCGTTACCCTCCTCCTTCTCCCGATCCTTCAATGGATGAATAGACTTATCTTTCATTGTTTTTGAGTTGAACTTGCATTGTTAAAACATTTTGGATTAACTTTCTTTGATCGTTGGATGACTGTTTGATATTTTATATATATTTTAGTTTATTACAACATATGCATCATTTATTTTTTAGTTGCAATATGACCAATTTACCATTTCACATTTTTATTATGAATATTGATTATGAAACTAATGGCTAACTCTCTTTTGGTTGTGATCTTAGCAGCTTAAGTTATATATATATATATAGATATTTAATCAATTGGCTATGTTTTTCAAAACCTTGTTCAAATCGATTTTAAGTCTTTTTGATTTAACAAAAAGGGGGAGAAATGTCAAGTGTGGGGGAAATGTTATAGTAGGGGGAGTAATTTTCTAAATTGAAATGATTTCAAATTTTTAGAAAATCTTAAAATAACACAATGTTTTGTTATATCAAAAAGGGGGAGATGTTGAAATATTTTTGTATTTCGATATAACAAATTAGTTTAAAATAAATTTTAAGATTTTACAAAAGATTTTCTAAATATCGATTCAATTAATCGACTATCAAATTATTACTCCAAGTCTTTTAAGATCAATTTCAAACCTTACTAAATGTGTAAATGTTTGAACCAAAAAATCAAGCCTAAAATCAATTTTCAGAGTGATGCACCGATGCACCAATCCATGCATCGACGCACCCATGAATAAATTGAACATCGAATGCATTTCATGCATCGATGCCATACCATGCACTGATGCATGAGGATTTTATGAAACATCGAATGCATTTGATGCATCGATGCACTCTTAGTGCACCGATGCACTAAGGGTCCAACGGTCAAAATATTTGAATTTTGCACCGATGCACTAAGGGTCCAACGGTCAAATATTTTGAATTTTACACTGATGCACAATGGGTATGCATCGATGCACTAACGCCCCAATTGTTTTTAATTAATTGTTTTTCACACTTAAACGACTATATTGATTCCACTAATCATCCCCACGTTCAGAAGTGATTCAAGGTGTATTTAAGCAAGTTTAGAAGCATGATCAATAACAAGAAACATCAAGCAACTAGAATCAAGAGAGAATCAAAGAGAAAGCATCAAACCTCAAGTTTTGAGCATTTCAAGCCTATTTTTCATTCATATTCATTTTGCTTTCAAGAACACTTATTGTGCTCAATTGTATTCATTCTGAGTGTTCTTTTCTTTGTTCTAGAATTGTGCAAACAATCTACCTTGTGAGGATTTTCTTGTAAGTTTGCAATTTGTATTGTTCTCTTTGGGAGAGAGTGTTCTCAAGAATTTGGGGTATATTCTTGAGGGTTTGTAAGGTTACTCTTTGTCCTCAAAGAAAGACAAATTAGTGAATTTGTGGAAAATCCTTAGTGTGGATAGCTAAGGTAGTAGACGTAGACTTTGGTTGAGAAAGTCGAACCACTCTAAATCGCTGTGCAAATTTCTTTCAATTTTCTGCAAAAGTTTCCACCAAAAATTTTAATTACCAATTCACCCCTCTGGCCATATTCGTCAATCGATCAACTCAACACACTACCCTAAACCAACTTAGTAGTTCATTGTAGATGATCCCACTCACCATTAAGTTTTTAATGACATTCTGCTCTGTCTTCCATGCTTTCCTGTAGGAGATGATGTACCCATATTGAGAATATATAGCTGAAATCATATCACAATAGCTATAGGGAGTTTGCTTTGACCATGCTATGATGGCTTGACAGATAATGTTGGAGTCCAAGTTGGGATGATCTTGGTTAATCCCTCTAGCACAACATGTATGATGACCTTTATATATTGTGTTACCATATGTTATTTTTTCTCTTCATCTTCGATACGCGAACTATCCAATTGTATCCGTTTCACGTTGGACAATAGCATCATACTTTTTGGTGGTGGATCGGTCGACTCCAGAGTGAACATAATTATGAATGTTGTAATTCTTAATTGCAATCGTCGCTTCTTCTTTCGATGGAAACTCCATTTCGATATATAACTTACCATCATTGACTGATGAGTTAAATCTGTAGTCACCAACATTAGGCATATCAAATTTTGGCCCTACATTGCACCATAGTTCATCATCGGATTCATATTGAACTGCGATGATTCTGACTTAACGAATAGTCCAGTCTCAGCTATCCACACTTGCTCACGAAGAGGTTTTTCTGGTTGAGATGAGTGTTCCTCTGTGATATCGATATTTAGGTCGAACAAGCTGGTAGTTGAATGCCTTCCCCTTAAACTTGAAGGCATCGTGTCATACGATTTTTGAACTGAGTGTTGTGTCGCATGCATCTCGACATTGAGGACAAAGAAGCTCGTAGTTGAATGACTCCCCTGGAACTTAAAGGCGTCGTGTTAAATGAGTATTGAACAGATTGTTGAGTCGAGGGCATCCCTATATTCAAGTCAAATGAATTGGCATATGAATGATTTCTCCTTGAACTGAAAGCATGTTGCTATACAGCTTGTTCGCGGAGTACACCTGATAGAAATCGTAACAAGTTGTTGATGAATGTCTCCCCATTGAACTTGATGGGATGATACTAAGATGTGGATTTCCCATTAACGAGTTAAAATCATTACACATTACTTGAGTTAGGTTGTCATCTTGATCATCTTGTTGAGTCAGCCCATAGTAGGAGCATAATGACATACCACAACAACAGACACTTAATAAATATCGCTACATTTCTGTATCAGGTCTAAATTTTGATTATGAGAATCACCATATAGCAACATCATCATCGTTGGAGAGTTCAAACGCAGAATAAGTTAATGGAAATACTGCGGTTAGAAATCTATACTGAAGTGATGACAATCTTCTAGTACTTCCAACATGAACATCCTTGAAATTTTAGTGGTCAGCTCCTCAATATGATTTTTCTCTTAAAAAGATATTATGACAAATGATTTGATGCGAAGATAACGCCGGTTCATCTTCTCGAATTTCTCCATCATAGTAAATAGTTGAAATACGCCTCATTTTGAGAGTTTAAAAGTTTGAAAGAATGAGTCTTATATATGAAAAAAACAATAGATAAAATACACCTAATTAAATAAATAGTATACGAATTAAAATATAAACTAATGCTAAAAAAATAAAAATAAAAAATCACAGTAAATTAAATAACACAATTTAGTATTGTTACCATATCGATAAAATACCTCGAGATTTGATCACGCCTTCCATTTTACAACCCAAAAAATAATACGAAATAGTTAGTACAAAAAAATTTGGTCAAATAAATAAATAATTTTCCTTCTAAGAACTATAATAAAATCTACTTAGCTTGATAGAAAAAATTGATAGAAGGAAGAATGTGAAAGTAATTTTGGTGTGGTTTAATATTTTCATTCGGGGGTGTTATAGGGGAGGGGATGAGTGAGTCGTCGAACTTTAAGGCTCGGGTAATAATGGAATATCCGATAATTAAAGAGGGATGGGTGATCCACGCCTTCCGTAGCGTATCCGCTTTACCACGAAGGCACAAATAGTGATCCACAATTTGTTCGTATGGTACCTGCTCGGACGAAAAACCCAAAGAATTTACGTTTGATGATCCGCGCCTTCCGCCCATATCAATAAATGGGTGTTTGATCGTAAAATTTGATCAATGGTGCCTGAGAGGTAACTATTAATTCTTTGGGTGCTTTTTTGGTAAAAGCGCTTGGAAAAAAAGAGAGAAATGAACAATCCCAATAATTGTAGGCCTCTGGGTGTGTCATTCCTCATTCTTGAGCCCATGTGTTGGTTATATGGTTGACTGCCATAGCTATTAGCTTTATATTTTTATACAACTACTATTCTTGCTCAGAGATACATAATCCTTTTTAATTGGCACCATCTCCCATTAATTCAACCATTATCATTTTTTTTCCTTTACAATTATTTTCAAGTCCAAACAGGTTCAATTAGGGCTGTTAACGTTAGGAAGACCGATAGCTTTTTTTTGTGTTATGTTTGATTTTCTCATTTAAAATATTTCTCGTCCTAACTTTAAGGCATTGCTTATTTAATTTCAATTCATTTAAACTAATATTATATAAGATTATTGAGTGATTTCAATAATTTAAATTAATTTGTTCATCACACTTTTGATCATCAATTGTTGTGCTACTTCCTGCAACTCTACGATCTTCATTAGAATTTTGATGCTGCCAAATAATTTGTTAATAATGTATAATAGTTTAATTCATGACGCTATCGTGATTTGTCATTATCATGATAAACACCTATCATATTCGTTGTGGATGTTCGGCGTAAAATCGAGTTTACTGTTTTCCTTAAAATATATCTGATAAAGATGTATAATCCCACCGTTTTTAAATTCTAGGATTTCTATTTTCCCAGACGACTGACTATGTATTAATCTTTGTCATCCTTATGCTTGACTCGATCTTTCGCAATCCTTCTGCTGCAATCTCTGTCTTCAATGAGAAGAATAGAACGGCTCGTGGTGGACGTAAATATATGTCCGACATCGGCATTGTTTAACACACTTTGGAACCGGAGATCATAAACGTTGTAGTTCATGCAATTCGCATTGGCTGCTACCAGAGAAGATTTACCAGTCACCGGAGGACCAAACCAAGGTACCCCACATTCCATGCCCTGCCAACGATTTCGAAGAAACCCTTGCATGCCGCAAATTAGTCGAGGTCTTACAGAGTAACATTGTGGTTCTCGAACCTTGCAGGGTGTGGAGTAACCATTGCTGAGAGGGGAAGTGTAGGGTGCAAGGATCGTAGACATGGAAGTGTAGGGGAGAGATTCAGTTGCAAGAGATATAAGATAACTCCTGCAAATGATTATTAAAAACAAAGAGACCCAAAAGTGTTGAGAGACAAAGTGCACGATTAAGATTCAGAAAAGTTCACAAGAGATACGGTTTCCCATTCACGTGCTAGTGCTTACAGTATACCAAACATCTCTCACATGGGTTAAACACCATTAATTGAGAGAGCTTTGTTCGTTACAAGTTGCTAATGCAAGTCTTATCTTTATCTCTCTTACGAAATACCAGCATATATCATTTACAGGAGTTATCAAAGTTCGAAGAATGCATTCTCCTTAACAGTGGGATCTGTTTGTCTAATCTATAATTATTATTAAACTAGTCTGCTTCGGAGATCGACCGTTTGTACAGTTCCTTACATAGCAGTCGTCGTCTTCAGACATTGCCGTGAGACATGACTAATACTATTAAACTTTGTCATCATGGAACCACCACCTGGTCTGCTTCGGAGATCGACCGTTTCTACAGTTCCTTACATAGCGGTCGTTGTTCAGGACATTGCTGTGAGACATGACTAAAACTATTAAAAATGTTTGGTAAATTTAGGCCCAAATAAATAACCGGCAGTGCAGCTTATGCATGACAAACAGATTCTGAACAAGAATGAGAAATGATTCGGTGGAATAATAAGGCACTCAGAAAGTCAATTGAATATGTAATCGAACCTTAACAGTTGCGCTTGATAGCATGGAGAGAATGCTGATACAGATAGACCCAACTGTCATGGCTGGGGACCATGAATCATATAAGATATCTACAAATATGAAAAGGAACAATCATTCATCACACCTGCCATGTCAATAGTTAAGCATAAAGATAGAACATATATGTGGAAATTGAGCAAAATAATTATATGCGCATTGGTGTGTGCGTGAGAGAGAGAGATAGAGGGCATCTGGATTTTAAATATTTGTTACATTTACAAAATCAACTATGCTTTGAATTTGGCAATAAAAATGGTGGAAAGGCACAACAAGTATAAAAAATGTTATCCTTACTCATTTCCCAAGCTATCCCATCTTCCACCTTGTCCAATTAAAAAGCAAATAGAAAAAAATCAATCCAAGACCTTGTGAATGGGCTATGTGCTTCAAGAGAATGCAGCACAGATAACCTAAGATCACCCGTTTCGGTAACAGACAATAGAATAAGAATCACCCCACATCCATGACAAGGAGAAGAAAAGGCTAGATTTAGTTCTCAAACATCATAGCACAAAGAGATCCCCGTCAAGAAATCCGATTTCCGTTGAAATCTTGCAAGTTCATGCTTAATGGAAGGAACCTCTATACCGCTCGAAGCAACCATCTTTAACTTTCTCCCCTCTTTCTTTTACCTATAATTATAGAATAAATCTATGCCACTTAAAGCAACGTCTCTAACGTTCTTTCTCCGTTTTCTTTCCCTATACAGTATTTGAGACAAAATGCATACTTAGGAATTGGAATTCCACCTTTTATGTTCCATATAGTATATTTGGATTAAATGATACGAAGATAGATAAATGATACGGTAATATCCAAATTCACATAAGCATCAACGATCCTTTTAGTAATGTAAGGAAAACATTTTTGAAGGTAACAACAAATTAGCACCCAGGCAAGGGTATCCCCAATACCCAATCATTTTCAAAGGATAAATGGATAAAATTTGAACTGAAAGCAAAAGGTGAAATCAGAGCATGACATGTCTACTGCAACACATATTATTTATAAAAGATCACAAAAAATACATGCAAAACTTGAGAGCATATTAATGGAAACCAAATATCAAAATTCGAACCTAAACAAATATGACCCATTGCTGTAAATATGTGGATGGAGAGGTGCTGGTTGAAGAAATATCACCTACCAAGCAAGAATAACCCAAAAGAGCAGAATTATTAAAGGAAATGAAAACAAAATAAAATACTATAAAAGGGGGGCTTCGAAAAAATATCAAACCTGGGGGGCTTCCATAGGGTAATGTTCAGGGAAATCCCCTGAAGCTGATATGTTTCATTGGCGTACAAAGTTCCCGCAGCTCCATTGACTCATTATCCACCTTTTTAAAGACAAAAATAAGATTAAAAAGTATCAATTTTTTTAATCTAAAGAGAAAAAAATGATAATCAATCTAAAACCTTTGAAGATTATCGGTGACTTTGTGCTTGAAACCGGAGGGAGGGTTGACCTGCCACTCTACCAGCTCTTTTTGCAGGCGATTACAAGCAATCTTACTAAGTGCCTAAACAAACAAAGATCAAATACCCATCAAAACAAAAACAAACCCAATTGAAACAGAATCAAAAGGACTGAAGTGAGAGGGAGGAGGAACCGAGCCTTGCGAGAGAAGCGGATGAGCTGCTCATGCTTATACGGTGTTTTACGGGGTTATGGTAGTTTTGGCCCTCTGCTTTTGTATTTGAGCGTGTTTTGAAATCAAAGAGAAAATAAAATATAATTCAACGATGAATGGAAAAGAAATAGAAGATAGTTTCTTTCGAGAATGGTACAGCCAGAGAGCGACGATTTATGTGGAGAGTATTTGGCCCTCTCTTTGTGTTCGCCACCGTACCTCGCTTTCGCTCTCCCTTGAATCGATGGCTTATATTTGTTTAGCAGTTTTCCATTGTTTCTACAGATGATCATACGACGCCGTTCCTTTCCTATATGACATCGAAACATTTTTTCCTATGAAAATCATGGACAAGGAGAAAGGGTTAGTGTTCCTTAATTCGAGACCTAATTAAAGGTTAAAGTGCATGGGTAGTCGTTGGATTTGTATTGTTCTCAATCCGTAACTTAACTCTGGGGACGTTTGACTCATGAAAAAGATCATCATAAAAAATATGATTTTTTAAAATTATTTTTTTATGTTTGATTTAAAAAATATCATTATTAGATAAAATTTATTATTAATAACATTTTGGATTAAAATGGTAATAATGTCATTACTTCAAAATTCTTAGGTAATGAATAGTTTCCACCATTTTAGACATAAATACTCTTGAAATAATAATTTTTTCCATATGGATCTTTCTCAATTTTTATTCTTCGTGTTTTACTCTAAATTATAACTTAATACTAATAATATACAAAGAGTTCAATTTAATAAAATATTAATAAACTTGAGTAGTAAAAATTTTTTATATTTTTAATATTTAATATATTAATTATTTTATAATTTTATGAGTTGAAAATATTATTATCATAAAAATAAATATTTAAAAATATTTAATTTTGTTTTATTAAAAAATAGATATTATATATTAAAATAATATATTGCCTACTCGAGATCACAATATTATTTTTCATGTTATATTACATTCTATATAAATAAATATGATACCTATGAAAATTATTTAAAATTATAAGTTTGGTATACTAATTATATTAATTATATGTTAAATATATTTATTCCTTAAACTTATATAGTGTAATAATTAAAATATTTGTATAAAGTTTTATTCAAATATTTATAATTTAATATTAAAGTTTTTTTTGTTAAAAAATATATATCACAAAGATAATTTGGTAAAACATGCATCCAAATAATCTTATATTCCTCCAACCAAACACTGTAATTTTGCATTTCTGTTAAGTAAATCAACATGGTAATAATATTCTCAGAGTAATGTTAAATTCTGGTAATTTTATTCTCAAAAGTAATCTTACATTCCGTTAACCAACATACACTTACAATTTGCATTATATTCACTATACTTCTAATTAGCTTTCATACTATCACTATCATTAATAGTAGTTAATAATTGTTGAGACGGTACATTAAAATCTTATACTCCTAAAAAATTGTAAGATTCCAAATTTGCAACCGTAAAATCGTTTTTTTAATAAACGTAATGGTTGGTGGTTAATCCTAACGGTTGAAAAGATCTGTTTGACTGAAAAATTAACATAATTTAATTTTAAGTAGATCTGACGCTTGATAGTAACCTATTAAAATAATTTTTTTTTACTTTTGATTATAATTTGAGAATTAGAGTATTGTTTAATGAGTTCGAACCAGATGAGAAAGAATAATTTGGCGATTTATTAAAAATCACCTAACAGGTGTAGAAATGATCACAAAATAAAACAATGATATAATGGAAACTAAAAAATTAAAACTTTTAAATATGTGATTGTTAATTATATGATCAACTTGAAAACGGTTTATGTTAATCTTCTAGGCAAAAAACCTTCCCCACAATTAAGATTGATTTCACTGAAAAATTGGGCTTTTATGATATATACCAATTTGAAAAATAATTTTTAAGAAAATTACTCTAACGTGTCACATTAATATTTCGTAATAACGGCTAATGATGATGACCACAATGAAGACGAATAAAAATTAGTGAATGTGATACAAATTTTAAAGGTTCAATGACCAAAATAAAAAATATCCCAAAAATTCAATGATTATAATAAGTTTTACTAATATTAATAACTAAGTGACTTCCCTTCGACAACTAGTTGGTCTGGTTGAATGAGCTACTAGATTTAGTAAGTAAGGTTAGAAGTTCGAATCCTGATCATTGCGAATGGATCAAATTGGGTTGGGAGGATCACCCTTGCCTCTACAGTACCCGATCTGGATTAGTCGATCAATAGATCGGATACCAGTGGTTATACCAAAAAAATAACTAAGTGACTTCCCAAAAATTTAAAATTTTAATTAAAAATTCATCTCTTTTCAATATAATCGAGAGTTCAAAAACATTTTAGCGACAAAATGGCTGAGTAAATTATGTGAGGGGAAATCCCAATATAATCCACCGGGGGATTATTTCCCTATCTATGGTGAATTGCATAGTACAAACCTAAAGATGGCAGGTGCTCCATGCGTCTTCAAGTTAAATGTGAAGACTCCACGACTGTATGATGTCTTCATTTAAATGAAGAAGACCCTACAATTGTATGACGTCTTTAGACAAATAGAAAAGATCCAAGAATACACGACGTACTCAGACCAATAAAAAATCCTAGTTGAAGAGATAACATGGTGGATGCATTGTATGGGAAATCTTTCTCCCATAACCCTATATGGACGACGAAGACACGTTTTATCACGTAGAGAAAAGCACATTTAATTAAAACTTAAAAGTATTTTTGTTTGAATTTTATTTTATGTGATTAAAAAATATTTTTTGAATATTATTCTTCTAATTAATTTTAAAATAAATATTTCCCATGAAAATGCTAACCCTAAGCTAGGAAAATATCAATGTCACTTCAATTCTTTCCCACACAAATCAGCTTTTTGCATGGCTTGACAATGCCAAAAGATGAGTAGTGGACTGGTGGTGGCTAAAGGGTCCTACTTCAATGGCAATTTTTTTTTGTCGAAGATAATATTAGTTAATATTTAGAAGAAAAGCAATGGCATAAGAATCTTCTTAATCGGTTCAACTAATTTAATTTATTAAGTCAACTACATTAAAAAAACTTTAAACATAAAAATAGTATATATAATCATATTTTATAAATATTTTAAAATATAAACTCTAACTATTTAAGGAGAAATAATATCGATTCAATTTTATTAAAATGATTTAAAACAATTAAAATATTATTAAGTTTAAGTACCAATTGGAATATTAAACCTCGAGTCTTATTGTAAAAGTGAAATTCCTTGTTATCCAAACGACGACAAGTGGGAGGACCTTTACTTTAATCTTTCGGCAGGTATATGCTGGCTTCTTTTTTTTGGATAAGTTGCTGGCTTCTTTTTGACTCCTCCGATCTATGTTTTCATTTCATACCTCAATGATTAAGCATATTCAAATCTTGCTAGTTCAATGCTATCTCCTCTACAACAGTTTGTTCCCCTTCAGAGCTTTTGGATAAAACCCAACCCATCCTCGCCCATATAGGTTGTGGAAAAAAAATTCCTATATAAGACATCTACTATATTTTCTGAATTAGAGTTTTTATTGGTCTGAAGATATCGTACACTTATGAGGTCTTCTCCATTACCTGAAGACGTCATGCAGTCATAGAGTCTTCATATTTAACTTGAAGATTCGTGGAGCATCTGTCGTTTTTAATTTTGTATTGTTTAATTAACCATAAATAGGAAAATAATCCTTAGAACGGACTATATTAGGAATTAAAAAATATCATTTACATTATCTCAGCCATTCTATCACCCAAGATGTGGACTCTGCTTTCCATGCATTAAATGATGTTGTAGAACGACAACCACATCTTAATGTTGAACAATGGCTTGTTTAATTAGAAACTTCAAGAGACAATGAAAGCTTATATTCCCAATATGTTTGAATCGAAGACCTCTACAGAAAATAATGGTTAAAGTTTATTAAGAGTTGATGTAATGTATTTAAAATTCATTCTATTTCTTATATTTATAAAAAATATTTAAATGTTGAATTAAATTTTTTTAGATTTGGAGTGAAAGTAAGAATTTAATTGAAAAGATCATTTGAAAATTATACAAAATATTTAATATTTAATTCAAATTTATAAAATATATATTATAAAACTTTTAATTATTTATCACAATTGAACACAAGTGTCTCGTGCTGATAGAAACTATTAGTTTTTTTCTTATTTATTCATTTTCAAAATATACATTAAATAAAATACTAACTTTTTCAAGAGATCTAATTATTTAATTTTAAAATGATAGAGATTTAAAGATATGTAAATTAAAATATTTAAAAATATTCATTTAAAAAATAAATATCTTTTTCATAATAAAAGACTAAAAATAAATATTAAATATAATATAAAAATAAAGATATAATAAAATTTAA
Source organism: Hibiscus syriacus (assembly GCF_006381635.1). Classification (NCBI taxonomy): domain Eukaryota; kingdom Viridiplantae; phylum Streptophyta; class Magnoliopsida; order Malvales; family Malvaceae; genus Hibiscus; species Hibiscus syriacus. The sequence continues at coordinate 143,660 of NW_024062822.1, read as the reverse complement.
GATACAATTTTAAGTACAATATATAAATTTCTAATATACTTTAATCCTATAGCCATCCCGATCGCTGCATATAAAAGTTCATAGACCATATAAAGGAGCAACTTCAATAAGAAGATAAAATAAATGATTAAAAATAAACGATTTTTAATCATTTTGGAGATTTTCAAAAGGACAAAGTTCATATGCCATATATAAAGGGCCACATGAACCGATGATTTGGGCCTAAATGTTTCTTACTTTTGATGGGCTTAAAGCCCATTTGTTTCCCCAATATGTTTCATTCTTGCTCGATGACCCATCTCTAGTCCAATTCAGTCCGGTCCATGTTATCCCTTACCAAGTTCAGTTGAAACTGGCACCGCCTCGACGTTTGTCCACTGACCAGTCTTTACATCTGCTTGAGTGACCAGGATCAGCCGTTGATCACTCAACCGAGCGTCGATTCCTACACTTGGAGCTGCCATGAGGAACGAGATTTAGCTATTCTTATGCTCTCCGCTTTCGCCATATTCTTCTCTCTTCAGGTTCGTTATTCCCAATTTTTTCCTCTTCACTTGAACCATAAACCCTAGGTTCACATTGGCTTTTTAATTCCATGCCGTGATTTCGTTTTTTCTTTGTTTTGCATAGCACGAGGGAGATTTCTCGTTTAGAGAAGCGTGGTATCATTTATCCGACGAATATCCGATCAAATACGAAGCTGAACGTCTTCCCTCACCTCTCGTCGCCGATCTGAATGGTGATGGAAAGAAAGAAATCCTTGTCGCTACTCACGATGCCAAAATTCAGGTTTTTTCAGTTATCTGTAAAATTAAATCAATTTATAATGAAGGCAAAGTAAAAAATGATATCTATTTTTTTTCAAATTGTAAATTTGATTGAATTTGGAATTTATTAGGTATTGGAGCCACGCTCGGCGTGTTGATGAAGGATTCAGTGAAGCGCGTGTGTTGGCAGAGGTGTCCTTGTTGCCTGATAAGATCAGGGTTGTGAGCGGTAGACGTCCTGTGGCTATGGCCACTGGTGTTATAGATCGAATTTATAAGTCTGGACAACCTCAGAAACAGGTTCTGGTTGTTGTTACTTCTGGTTGGTCTGTTATGTGTTTCGACCATAATCTCAAAAAGTTATGGGAGAATAATTTGCAGGTTTGTCTACTTCAAGGTTTGTATTTGATCTTTCTGCTACTTGTTGTCAAGTAATGTTGTTTCTGACAGACTTGGGTTTTTGTGGTGTTGGACAGGAGGATTTTCCACATAACGCACACCATAGAGAGATAGCAATTTCGATAAGTAATTACACCTTGAAGCATGGGGATTCGGGTTAGTCATCGTTGGTGGGAGGATGGAAATGCAGCCCCATGTATGTTATCTAAAGCTTTTTGTTTTTGTGTCCATTATCTTTGTCGCTTATACTCTGAAAATCTAATTGTACATTTTGTTCACCGAGTCTGGGTTCTGAAAAGTGAAAACTATCATGTTTTGATTACATAGGAATTGAGTTACTTTTAGAGTCGCAGTTTAATATACCGAGACCTGGATATGATTTGTAAGGTGGTGGCTTTTTGTGTTACTTCTCTTGATTGATTAACAAGTTTCTTAATGTTTCCAGTTATATCTAGATCCTTTTGAAGAAATTGGGATGGCAGAACGAAGTGCTGAGCAGCACAGAAGAAGTGCGAATGAAAAGGAGGTATGGATGTATCATTGTCTGTTGATGTTAGACATCTGCTTGCTTAATATGATCGATGTTGGCATTTCCATGTTTATGCAAAGAGATTTGACATAACCCAGGCGTGTTAAGTCTGCTTGAACGTTCTTGGGGGCTTCCTTCTCATGTTTCATTTTCTCTTTGCTGCTTCACTCTTTTTAAACTTGTCTATCAAATACCTAGAAGTTGTCATTTGCCATTAACCATTTGAAGCAGTCAAAGTTGGATGTGGTTTCCATCATTCTCTCTATTTAGCTACTTGATTACTCGGCACTTCCATGCACAAAATCTGCAACATTATAAGTAAGTGGATGTTACTTCTAGTTTCATGGTTCGAATACTGATATATATATTATATAGGCTTCTGAAAATTCTGGAACTGTGAATTTACGCAATTTTGCTTTTTATGCATTCGACGGGCGAAAAGGTTCACTACGATGGTCTAGGAAGAATGAGGTATGTTTTTATTTTGGAAAATCTGTTTTTAGTTTTCATTAATATTTTCTGTAGTTTTTGAAGTTCGGCATATATTTCACCATATGCTAAGCTTTTGGGAGAACATATGCCTCTTGATAATTGTTTTCACCTTATTTGCAAGTTTGGTGCTTTTATCGTTTATCTTCTCCTTCACTGCATGCTGATAATGATAAGTTTTTTTTCTTTCTTTTGGTTAAGAATGTTGAAGAGCATTCTTCAGATTCTTCACAGCTAACTCCACAAAAATAAGCTTGATGTGCATGCTCTGAACACTCGTCATCCTGGTGAGGTATGCTTTAAGCCCAGTTGATTATTATATTTCTCTGTAGGAGCTTATAAACTTTAAGCTTTTTTGGGGGAAAATGTACTTGCATCTGGCAGCAGAATCTTTTTTATTAATGACTCATCATTATTCAAGTAAAAGTCATAGGCATCTGATTTTTCCAGCTTCACATCTCTTTTCCTGGTTCTCTATCTTTGTTTTATGCATCAAATTTTGTCAAATATGAGTTCATTTCACCGGCTATAAAGGCACACTTTTGCTCTCATATTTGTACATTTTGTGGCATTTTTGCTGATCTAAGAATCTTTTTTATTAATGATCATCATATTCAAGTAAAAGTCATAGGCATCTGATTTTTCCAGCTTCACATCTCTTTTCCTGGTTCTCTATCTTTGTTTTATGCATCAAATTTTGTCAAATATGAGTTCATTTCACCGGCTATAAAGGCACCACTTTTGCTCTCATATTTGTACATTTTGTGGCATTTTTGCTGATCTAAGTTGTGGATGTTTCATATGATTGTGTTGTATGTTTATTTCTTTTAAAGCATTTCCGTAACTATACGATTTCCCTTGTGATAGCCTTTTGAATTCTTTTGATCCAATGTAGTTGAACCGTTCCTATTATAAAATCTCTTAAGACATGTGAACTGTAGTTTGAATGCAGAGAATTTAGAGAATCAATCCTTGGAGTTATGCACATCATTGGGTAAGCTAGCAGTACATGTTAATTATGAACTTTTACTCTGTTCTTTGCATATTCAAGATTGTAAGGGATTCATTTTGCATTTAATTTTTTCTCTAGGATAGGAGAGAAGATACATTGTTGGAGTTATCACATTTCAAGCGGCATAAGAGGAAAACATTGAAAAAGGTACCTGGAAAATTGACAAATATCCTTTTCACAAGCCTGAGGAAACCATCCTCCAGGGAAGGATGATTCCAAAAAAATTTCAAACTGATTGGGAAAGCTGCTAAGATTGCTGGCTCAGCAAAATCTAAGAAGGTAAGTTTTTCAATTGCATGTGCATACTTCTGTTACATTCATTCTGAGTTTAAAAGGACTGTAGACATTGAAGGTTTTTCAGTTATTGATAGGTTCATATTAGCTGTGATTCTATGTAACTCGAGCTCATTGGGAATGTCACCCCTTATGCACCACTGTTGTTTAATCTCTATATTTCCTTTGTTGCATAGACTTTTTCTACAGCTTTGCTGCATCTAACTCTAACTGCAACTTCTTGCTGCTGCACTTAGTCTGGTACACTAGGAGACCGAACCCTGTGACATACTTATTTACAGGAAGATATTGCTTTTATTCTATGACCTCTCAATTTTGTTATAGTGTCAATCTCTCTTTGTGTTTGTCAGATATATTCCAAACTGAATTTTTCCATGTACGATATGTTGTTTATCATGTTTGTTTTTAGTGATTAGTTTCATTATCTTGATCCACAAAACATGAAGTCCATTCATAATCGTGTAATTATCGTATAAATGCTTATTATTTTCTTTACAATTTGTTGCAGCCGATGGCTTATATCCCAACCATAACAAACTACACACAGCTCTGGTGGGTTCCTAATGTTGTTGGCCATCAAAAGGAAGGGATAGAAGCTGTTCATTTGGCATCTGGTCGAACTGTATGCAAGGTGACCTTAGACCCACTCACTGTGCTTTTAGACATAATGGTTGCTAAATCTGTTGAATTATTTTGTTTGTCTAAATCCTTTCACTGGCTGTTAATGTGAAATGCTAGTTTTTAACTTGTGATCTTATTGCTTTTGTTATGCTTTTCTCTCCCTCATGAAGTATGTGTTGCAATTGTCAAATTGCTCTACTGTTAGTTTATAAATACAATGTATTCATGTTAAATATCAGGATTATATTGCTTACTGATTCGACTGGTGATTTATTGATTTCATCAGCTTCATCTCCAAGAAGGCGGCCTTCATGCTGATATCAATGGAGATGGAGTCCTGGATCATGTTCAGGTGCAGACTTTTTTGTTGTTATATAAATTGTACCAAATGGTTTTTATTGTGCATCTCATATTTAATAGCGAAAACCGCATTAGTACCAATGTGCTAACTACTACTAAGTGATCAGTTATTTCTGTTATCCTCAGGCTGTTGGAGGAAATGGTGCTGAGCAGACTGTTGTTAGTGGATCAATGGAGGTATTGCGACCATGTTGGGCTGTGGCAACCTCTGGAGTACCAGTTCGAGAACAACTGTTTAATGCTTCAATATGTCATCACTCCCCTTTCAATTTATTCCAGCATGGAGAGTTCTACAGAGGTTATGGTCGAACTGCAAATGTTGCTTCTTTAGAAGTGGCAACACCTATCTTATCCCCAAAAGTGACGGACATAGGCATCGTAAGGGAGCCACGGTGATTTATTTCTTAACCAATCGAGGAGAGGTATGCTGTTATTCTGTGTCTAACGTTTGTGCATCTCCTTGGTTCGTATTGTTGCATTTTCTCAACTTCTGTGCTTGGTTATGCATGTATTGTTTTCATTTTTCTAGTCCTTGGCTGCATTGTGCATGTTAAATTTTGTCTATGCTGAAGACTTGGGAACTTTGAACCGTTGATCATGTCAGGTAACCGCGTACTCTCCTGGCTTGCATGGACATGGTGCTGAATGGCAATGGCAGCTCTTGACAGATGCTACATGGTCAAACCTTCCTTCACCTTCAGGGATGATGGAAGGTGGTACAGTGGTTCCAACATTGAAGCTGATCTCATGCGTGTGCACGATAATCAGCAAATGATCCTTGCTGCTGGAGATCAAGCAGGCATAATTATTCCCTGGCGGGAGTTCATTAACGTCAATTGAACTTCCTGCTCCACCACCATGCCCTGATCACTGAGGACTTCTCAAATGACGGGCTCACTGATATCATTCTCGTGACCTCCAGTGGAGTATACGGTTTTGTCCAGACAAGACAACCCGGTGCCCTCTTCTTCAGCACACTGGTGGGTTGCCTTTACTTGTGATGGGAGTAATCTTTGTCACCCAACACTTGAACTCAATGAAGGCCAAACCTCGTGCTTCATCTGGCCCTCGGTGAAAAGAAGGTTCGTTTTATAGAGACATGTCTAACAAAGATCACCCTGATACAAGCTCTAACACACTGGAATTTGAAGAGAAGATTCTTAGGATCATAGTTCTCAGAGTTGTATGATTTATGTTATGCAGGATTGGATTTAAAATGGGGGTGGACCATGTAACTGTTTAAGTTCAGTAAACGTTTTACCAATGATTTTGTGAGATCTATTATGCTTTTCGACTTCAATTTTCATTTCGTAATTTAATATTCATCTTAATTGATTGCAGAAGTGTTTATTATATTTTCATAATAGCAAATAGACGCATTGCAATTTAATCCATGATTACAACATTAATAATACAAGTAAAACGAGCGGAAAAAAGCACTCTGGGCATCTAAAAACACCACTAAACTGAAAAGCCAGGGTACACAGCGAAGTACTGATTAATCAATACAAAATAATGTCAGCAGAAGACATGAATGACTGATAACAGAGAATGAATTCCATGGATTCTTGAAAGTATCATCATTGATCTGATGATGAGGATGATAATAGGCAGCCTGGTCAAAGTTGTCACTTTTTATAATCTTATTGCTCGAGTTTATGAAATCAATGATTTCACTGAGAGTTTGCAACCTAGCGCTGAGCTCACTCATCTGGGCTCTAAGAACCAAGTTCTCAGCCTCAACGTTCAAGTAAAGCTGCGAGGTACATTGATGCTTGTCAGGATCTTCTTGTTATTCTTTGTGAACTCAGAAACTTGGTCCTTCAGTTCACCCAGGTGCTTCTGTTTACGCATCCGAGACCTGGGCAGACTCCCTGTGGATGCCATTCTTTGCGCTTCCTTTCATCTAAATTCTGCTGAAATTCCTCCGATGAACTCGAGCTTACCTGCGTGCAAGCTGAGGATGCTCCATTGCTTGAAACAGCCATAAAAACAACAACAATACAACCGAAACAAAGAAACAATAACTGGCCTCAGGTCCCAGAGATTTACTACTGAAAAGAACTAAAGAAAACAAGGGATGGTTGTGGGATTTCAATCAGAAAATGATAGAGAGTTCATGAAAACACATAGAACCAGTAAAGGAAAACAACAGAGAAAGATTGAACAAGATGGGTCCTGCGCCTAAGTGTAGCTCAAACACCATGAACAAGATGCTGATTAGCATTCAAAAAATCAATTTGCCTTGTGCAGTTGATGAAGAAACCAGAGATGGAAGAGGCTAAATTGTTAAAAACTAGAAGGAAATACCAAGATGAGAAAGTAAAGAGGCTGATGAAGGATTTTATTGTGAACTTCATAGACAGGAAATGGCTAAATGCCCATTGGTATTTGGAAAAAAGAAAAGGACAAAAAAAGTTTGAGAGTAGGTCTTTGTAAAAAAGCAGTAGTTGCAAAATTGATTTTGGCAAGCTTGCGGTAGGTGTAATAATTGGGTAGTTCTGCGGTGCTGCCCCTAAAAAAACGGTTAATATATGACGTGATCGGTTAAATAAGTGATCGGTTAAAATTTAGATCGATTATGTTATATTATTTAATCGAAAATATTATAAAGTACAATAACATACTAGGTAGCGCTTATATAATGTAATAGGTAGCGCTTATATTTACCTATTTTATAAGTAAACCGGTATATTTATACCGATAGCATTACAAATTTACCTATTACATTATAATATGTTGAAAGTGTTCATACTTTTATAAAAGGATCGATACTTTTTTTAAAGTTATGTAATTATGTTTCAATTTTTTTTAATAGTGTTTCAGTTTTCCACTTACATATAATTTAATAATTCATTTGCACAAAAAATATTTGATTGTTTTGATATTTTATAAAATATTATTTAGAACTTAAATTTAACAATATAACCAAGATAATAATAAAATATGTAATATATTTTTATTGTTTTAATTTAATAATAATATATATCGTAACGTAAAAAATAAATCATTAAACGCCTATAATTATTAAATTAATATCTTAAAACTCACTCAAAAGATAACCTTAAATTATGTTTTCCACAGTGAAAAAGTATAGACACTTTTATAAAAAGGATAAATACTTTACAATATAACCACTACCTATTACATTATTAAACGATACCTATTACATTATATAAGCGCTACCTATTACATCATATTTTACCTATTATATTGAAAGTGTCCATACTTTTATAAAAAGGATCGATACTTTGTTTAAAGTTATGTAATTATGTTTCAATTTTTTTAATAGTGTTTATGTTTTCCACTACAATATTAATTTAATAATTTCATTACACAAAAAATTATTTGATATTTTGATATTTTATAAAATAATATTTAGAATTTTAATTTAATAATATATATATCGTAACGTAAAAAGAAATCATTTGACGCCTATAATTACTAAATTAATCTTAAAACTCACTCAAAAGATAACCTTAAATTATGTTTTCACAGTGAAAAAGTATAGACACTTTTATAAAAAGGATAGATAATTTACAATATAACCACTACCTATTACATTATATAAACAATATCTATTACATTATATAAGCGCTACTATTACATCATATTTTACCTATTATATTGAAAGTGTCCATACTTTTAAAAAGGATCGATACTTCTTTTAAAGTTATGTAATTTATGTTTCAATTTTTTTAATAGTGTTTCATGTTTTCCACCTACATATTAATTTAATAATTTCATTTACACAAAAAATTATTGATTGTTTTGATATTTTATAAAATAATATTTAGAATTTTTAATTTAATAATAATATATCATAACGTAAAAAAGAAATCATTAGACGCCTATAATTACTAAATTAATATCTTAAAACTCACTCAAAGATAACCTTAAATTAATGTTTTCCACAGTGAAAAAAGTATAGACACTTTTATAAAAATGATAGATACTTTACAATAACCACTACCTATACATTATATAAACGATACCTATTACATTATATAAGCGCTACCTATACATATTTTTACCTTTATTGAAAGTGTCCATACTTTTTATAAAAGGATCGATACTTCTTTTAAAGTTATGTAATTTATGTTTCAATTTTTTTAATAGTGTTTCATGTTTTCCCTACAATATTAATTTAATAATTTCATTTGCACAAAAATTATTTGATTGTTTTGATATTTATAAAATAATATTTAGAATTTTAATTAATAATAATATATATCGTAACGTAAAAAGAAATCATTAGACGCCTATAATTACTAAATTAATATCTTAAAACTCAAAAGATGTATATACCTAAATATGTAGTTATGTACATACCTAAATTTAATGATAATATATACTTGTAGTTATTGTACATACCTAAATATGTACTGCGAATTTAATTTTGTACCCACCCTTAACTACTACTACCAATGTCACATCCTATTGAAAGCAGCACGACTGAAACATGTTCAAAATGAACCTTTGCTTACATCTCCATCAACTCCTGGAGCACTGAACTTGCACAACAAATTTTTGCCATAGATAATACTGATGTAGACAATGTTAAGCCAACCGAGGAATGCCATGAAGTACATAATGTTGATGAATCTGACAGATTGGTTGGTCAGCTCTTCTGTTCACGTGATCAAGCTTAGTACTTTTACAAGGGATTCGTACGGGAACATGGGTTTAGTGCACGTAAGGGAACAACACGGCTGACGTGGAAGGGAATGTGAAGACACAATAATTTGTTGTTCCAAAGAAGGGTTTCGAGTATCAAAAGTCAATACTGTTGATCGTCAACGTGCTCATACGCCAGTCACAAGAACATGATGTAAGGCTAGAGTCGTAGTTACAGCAACAAATACAAACGATCAGTGGGTTATAAGTAAGTATGATCAGAAACATAATCATGCATTGTGCACACCTGCTATGACACCATTTATGTGTTCTAATAGAGCTGTAAGTAAGGCTGATATCGATGAGGCAACACATTGAAAGAGTCGGTGTTGGCACGTCACAAGTAATGAACTATTTAACGCAGCAGGCAGGGGGCTATCATAATGTTGGATTTACACATAAAGACCTCTACAATGCACTTCAAAGAGGTAAAGCAAAGGAAATCGTCGATGAGGAGTGAATGCGCTTATTGCCTACTTTGATTATAAGAAATATGATGATCCCGGGTTTTTTATGACATACTCGGTAGACGAAATCGGGGGCATTGTATAATCTTATTTGGTCGGATTTACATCGAGATCGGATTACACATGCTCGGTGATGTAATTGCGTTCGACACAACGTACAAAGATAATTATGGTCGACCAATTATGCCTATTGTTGGTGTCAATCATCACCATAACACAATTGTGTTTGCCACTGCCATAATCGTTGACGAGACGTCTCAATCTTTCGAGTGGGTGCTACAGAATTTTTTAGAAGCCATGATGAAAAATCACCTATTTCCGTTGTAACCGATGGGATAGGGCAATGCAGAGGGCTATCAAATCCGTTATCCCTTTTGCTAAGCACAGATTATGTTCTTGGCATCTTTCTCGCAATGCAAAGCTAACATTGGTGACCCAAAGTTTACAGCAGCATTCTCAAAATGTATGGCTTCCTGGTGGACAACCAAGGAATTTGATATTCAATGGCGTTCGGTTGTTTCAGAATTCAACGTCCAAAAGCATCCATGGGTGATTGAGAAGGGAAATACACGACACTTATGGGCACAAGCATATCTAACCGGTCATTCTTTGCCAATTCGCTCAACACAAAGGTGCGAGTCTATGAATGCTTCACTAGCTATTGCACTGAAACACAAGAAGACATATTTAGATGTTGTTCGTGCAATTGAAGATGGAATTAGTAGAATGCGTATGAACGAGTTAAAAGCGGATTACTAAGTTCCCATACGAAGCCCTTCCAGATCACAAAAACCGGTCGACCTTGAAAGCCATGCCGCTGCGATTTTACCCGCGAATCTTTTCATGTGTTCCAGATGAAATTATACGGGAGACATTGTACCGGATTGAGGCAGAGATTAAGCCTTATCAGATGAATGTCAACATTATATTTTGTCAAAGTACGCAGAAAAAAATAGGAAATTTTGAAATTAGTTTGATTCTCGTACGAAAACTCTAATTTGCTCCTGCAAAAAATTCGAGACCGTTGGACTTCCGTGTCGCCATCAACTTCCATTTTGAAGCAATTGGACTACACATATTTGCCCGGGACTTCGATTCAAAGTAGGTGGACTAATGATGCGAAGGCTTCTGCACCCAGCTATGTTGATTTGAATGTGTCTCCAGAAGTGATGCAAATGACAAGGTTCGCTGCTCTACGTTCAACGTCAAGTAGGTTATGCTACATTGCATCAAGACAGACGAGTCTTTCAAAACCGTAAGAGATGAGATGAAAAAACTAATAGAAGAATTAGAAAACTCGTTGGTTTGAATCCATTCAGTCAACCAGAGCATTATAGTAAACAATGTTCGTGACCCTCAACGAAACAACGCAAGCGAAAAGAAGTGCCGAAGAACAAGGTCGAGAAGAAAATTAGGCGATGTGGGTACTGCAACGGTAAGGGACATAACAAACTAACATGTCCTCAAGTCAAGCTCAGTTTGAGTACAAGCACACACTACATCAACTGATTTTTCGAAGACGGAATGGATGACAACGATCTCATATAGCGTAAGTATCAACATGACTCCTATTGTATGTACATATAAATATTTTGAATGAAGGAAGAAAAACCGCGTTACTTAAAATTACCGACACTTTTTAAATGGTATCGACACATTTTCTTCCAATATGGACATAAAGTACCGACACAATATTAGAAAGTGTCGATATAGGTGTAGACCTATTCGCTCATAAACCGGTATATTTATACGGTTATATTACAAAATTATCTATTACATTATAATATGTTGAAAGTGTCTATACTTTTTATAAAAAGGATCGATACTTATTTTAAAGTTATGTAATTTATGTTTCAATTTTTTTAAGTATGTTTCATGTTTTCCACCTACAATATTAATTTAATAATTTCATTTGCACAAAAAATTATTTGATTGTTTTGATTATTTTATAAAATAATATTTAGAATTTTTAATTTAATAATAATATATATCGTAACGTAAAAAAGAAATCATTAGATGCCTATAATTACTAATTAATATCTTAAAACTCACTCAAAAGATAACCTTAAATTAATGTTTTCCACATTGAAAAAAGTATAAACACTTTATAAAAAGGATAGATACTTTACAATATAACCACTACCAATTACATTATATAAACGATACCTATTACATTATATAAGCGTACCTATTACATCATATTTTACCTATTATATTGAAAGTGTCCATACTTTTTGTAAAAGGATCGATACTTCTTTTAAAGTTATGTAATTTATGTTTCAATTTTTTTAATAGTGTTTCATGTTTTCCACCTACATATTAATTAATAATTTTATTTGCACAAAAAATTATTTGATTGTTTTGATATTTTAAAAAAATATTAGAATTTTTTATTTAATAATAATATATCGTAACGTAAAAAAAAAATCATTAGACGCCTATAATTACTAAATTAATATCTTAAAACTCACTCAAAAGATAACCTTAAATTAATGTTTTCCACAGTGAAAAAAGTATAGACACTTTTATAAAAAGGATAGATACTTTACAATATAACCACTACCTATTACATTATATAAACGATACCTATTACATTATATAAGCGCTACCTATTACATCATGTTTTCCACCTACAATATTAATTTAATAATTTCATTTGCACAAAAATTATTGATTGTTTTGATATTTTATAAATAATATTTAGAATTTTTTATTTAATATAATATATATCGTAACGTAAAAAAGAAATCATTAGACGCCTATAATTACTAAATTAATATCTTAAAACTCACTCAAAAGATAACCTTAAATTATGTTTTCCACAGTGAAAAAAGTATAGACACTTTTATAAAAAGGATAGATACTTTACAATATAACCACTACCTATTACATATATAAACGATACCTATTACATTATATAAGCGCTACCTATTAATCATATTTTACCTATTATATTGAAAGTGTCCATACTTTTTATAAAAAGGATCGATACTTTTTTAAAGTTATGTAATTTATGTTTCAATTTTTTTAAGTATGTTTCATGTTTTCCACCTACAATATTAATTTAATAATTTCATTTGCACAAAAAATTATTTGATTGTTTTGATATTTTATAAAATAATATTTATAATTTTTATTTAACAATATTAACCAAAGATAATAATAAATATGTAATATATATGTTTATTGTTTTTAATTTAATAATATGTAAGTTATGTAATAGGTAGCGCTTATATTTACCTATTTTATAAGTAAACCGGTATTTATACCGGTTATATTACAAAATTATCTATTACATTTTTCAATCGACACTTTTTTAAATCGACACTTTGTTGTGGATATCATCGAAAACAATGTTATAGTCATGTGTTTCGATACATTTGCAAGCAGATGTAATATACATTAGTATTGATATTTCAACAATCCTCAAATGTATATGTACACATAGAAGCAAATATGGAATAATTAATGAAAATATACACACAATATAATCACACCAAAATATAAATACACAAGAATGTTCAAATAATGTACCGACAAACAAAATTAATCCGATGAAAAAGGGTTATTTCTAACGAAGTCCGGAACATTAGAGGCCTTCAACAAATTTTCCAAATACTCTCGTATGTTTCCGCCTTTTTCTGAGGACATACATAAATAATTTCAATATCAAACTAATGAGGTGCAATTTTACTAACAATAAGCTAAATTCGCAAGCATGAATAAATTTGTGTCATACCTAGAGCATTGTCGTTCAAATGGGAAGCAGCGTCAAAGGTATGTGGACATATGTAATTGTATTTCTATATAAACATAAGTTGTTAAAATAATCAATGTCTGAACACCTGTTCAACTGGAAAAACATATTGCATAAATGCAACTTACCGGATTATAAATCATTTTTTCCGCTGAATCATCGACCAAAAGTGTATTTAGCTCGTTAAAATCTGGACACGCGTTCCAAACATCATTGAGATCTTTACAGTAGGTAACAGAATCGTATGTTTTGCATTTTTTTTGATCATGTTCACAAACAGTCGAACATAAATATGTAGGAATCATAGACAACGAAAAGTCAGCAAACTGTAATGACATTCATCTTACCCACACGAATAGAAAATGCTCGGAAAATACAGGTAGTTTCTCAAGTACACGGTCGACGTTATGCCTGAGATTGTAATCAAGTTTGAATGTTAACATTCAAATGTATATTAACGATTTTGACTACAGTAATTCAATTGCTTCAAACATGTTCTAACCTCATCTTTGAAGACCAAAGGGCAACAACAAAATTGTCGACACAAAATTGCATAAATTCAAATAATCCTCTTCTGAGGACAAATCTACAACATGAAGAAAATGAGATTAAAGTTCTACGCTTATATGTTAAAATAATGGATACAAAAGAATAGAATTAAAACCTGCAGGCAGTCTTGGGATGTAGGCAATGACACCATTGAGATCAAAAATTAAAAGTTTTCTTGAAGGCGGCGTTGCAAACACGATATACTTGTTTGGATCATCATCATCGTCGTCATCATCTTCATCGTCAGCTTCATCGTCATCATCATCGTCATCTTCATCGTCAGCTTCATCTTCATTGACCGCTTGGTTGTCCACATCTGTTAAAAGAAAATAAAATAAAGTTCAGAACGTGTAAATGTTAAGAAACATAGATAATGAATTACCTAACTCGTTTGATGTCGTTGACGTAATTCGTTACGCAACATGGAGACTTCATGTTGCAATGATGAAATATCGGATCGCATTCCACTCACAAGGGAATCAATATGCTCCCGAAAATTGACCATGTATTCCATCACGGTCTTAATTGTGACATCCTCTGTAACTGGAGCTTCTTCCATCATTGCGTCTCCACTTGGTGCTCTTCTTCATGGCCAACGGGGTCCATTCCTCCTCTCTTGATCTAATCCGACCTCCTGACACACTTCCAACCGAGTTTTTCAACAAAATCATATCCCGTTTTTTTAATAAATACCATGTCAATCTTGCGGGTTAATCGAACAGGGGCGTCATACGAAAAATCAACTTCCTTCTTCTTCAACAGATGGGTGATGACACATCCATATGGTAGTGTAGTTGAAATTGTTGCTCCTTTGTGACCATATATACAATTGTATTAAATATGAGTTTTGCAATGTTTGGAGCCGTTTTGGATTTATACTTTGCTATCCACCAATAATCGTTGTCTCGAAGCGTTGAATGTTTCCCCCCACTAGGCCGGATATACCATGTGAGCATTTTGTGAAACACTCTCGACTCTACATCAAGGTGAATTGGGCTATTTCTAGCAACCCGTTTAATTGTAGACCAATCTACACCATTTTCATCTGAATCCCCTGTATTCGCTACACCTAAACCCTCCGCAATAGTTTCTGGAGATATATATATATCCTTCCCCATGACATGTGTATTAATTCCTATTATATTAGTCTTATTAGGCTCGTGCTGTAAGGAAGCATTGTTGTAGAAGACTCTAACTAAGTTGGGATAATATCTTGGTTCTACACCAAGGAATTCAAGCCAACCCCAAGATATAAATGTGGATTTAAAACTAAATGCATATTTATCATCAAACAAGAAACCCAGGTCAATGACACGTTCGGGACGAATCTTCCTTACTTTAAAACTCGTCTGCCATCTTTGTTTCTCCATATTGGATCTAAAGTTCAGAGTTTCGAAGGACCTAATTTCCTCAGAAGAATCGTTTGTTACAGAAGGAGGTTGTGGTTGAGAAGAACTGGATTGAGAAGAGCTTTGAGAAAGACCTCGCTTTTGACGCTGACGTTTTGGAGCCATTTTGGTTGGATGCTATTACAATGGAACACAAACACATTCAGGAAAAAAACTCCAATATAGAAATCAATCAAACCCATAAAATATCGATAAATTTACCTGAATATCTGATCGTCACTTATGATAACGCTAGAAGAAAGATGAAGAGTTATTTTCTGCCTGCTTGCCTTTATGTTTAGGGTTTCTCGATTAAGAGTACTATATAGTGAACGGTGGAAAAACACTTGATATTTAATTAGTATCGACACAAACTAAAAAGTGTCGACACATTATTTAGACATATTCTCTCATAAAACCGGTATACTTGTACCGGTTAGATTGAAAAATTACATATTACATTATACTTTTGGGTTCGATGTTTTTGGGATCGACACTTTTTATATATGGATCGACACCTTATGGTTGCACACTGTTTTCCATTCATTCTGGACCAAAAATATCGACACTGTTTTAAATGGTGTCGACACATTATTTAGACATATTCTCTCATAAAACCAGTATGCTTGTACCGGTTAGATTGAAAAATTACATATTACATTATACTTTTGGGTTCGATGTTTTTAGGATCGACACTTTTTATATATGGATCGACACTTTATGGTTGCACCCTGTTTTCCATTCATTCTGGACCAAAAATATCGACACTTTTTTAAATAGTGTCGACACATTATTTAGACATATTCTCTCATAAAACCGGTATACTTGTACCGGTTAGATTGAAAAATTACATATTACATTATACTTTTGGGTTCGATGTTTTTAGGATCGACACCTTTTATATATAGATCGACATTTTATGGTTGCACCCTGTTTTCCATTCATTCTGGACCAAAAATATCGACACTTTTTTAAATAGTGTCGACACATTATTTAGACATATTCTCTCATAAACCGGTATACTTGTACCGGTTAGATTGAAAATTACATATTACATTATACTTTGGGTTCGATGTTTTGGGATCGACACTTTTTACATATGGATCGACACTTTATGGTTGCACCCTGTTTTCCATTCATTCTGGACCAAAAATATCGACACAAACTAAACAAGTGTCGACACATTATTTAGACATATTCTCTCATAAAACCGGTATACTTGTACCGGTTAGATTGAAAAATTACATATTACATTATACTTTTGGGTTTCGATGTTTTTGGGATCGACACTTTTTATATATGGTTCGACACTTTATGGTTGCACCCTGTTGGCCATATTGTAAATTTTCCTTTTACTTCAAAGTATCAACATGACCCTTAATGTGTATAAGAAACATGTACAACAACATACTGCTAACTTTTTTCATCTCATTCATAATTATATTCACATACAAAAATATAAATCGTATACAAAATTATAAATCTTATACAAAATTAACCCTACATTTACATCATTGCATCCTTTTGTTATTCTTATGTAATATGGTAGCTTTTGTTATCTCCTGTCTTCGTTCATTTTGATTGTGTCTTACGAGATCGTTTAATATTCGCGATCGATCCCAGTCTCCAACAACCTATATTCAAATTGTCAGAACGTTAAGTATTGTTAACTACAGCATTCAATCTACGACTTTTAACAATTTTACCACAAACGAATTTTTCTATCTACTTACAAAATCACCAGTTGCCCCTATAGAACCGATCGATTCCATCCACATCATCACATACATGCCGCAATCATGTCTGTTACAAAATTTGAAAACCACACATGTCAATTATGATGAATACTGCATAAATTAAGCTTTCTATTTGTGATAACATCTCATACCCATTCAATTGCTTATTCTTCTTATGCTCCACAAATTTGAAATTTTTCAAGGGATACTTTCCTAAAGATCCACAGGATTCAACCCGAATGCATTTCTTATTATAAGAATCTAATATTTTAATCTGTATTAAAATAGAAGAAGTTATGCACCAAAAAAATTATGCATTATAATTTACATAATGTCATTTCATACATACATACATACCAATCTCTTAGCATCCTTCACTCTCTGTTTAGCTGCTTCAGTTTTAAACATACTATCATATATTGTTGCAACACGATCTACCATATCCAACACCAACAGATACCAATGTGAATTATGGTAGTTTATTGTGATCATGATCTGCAACAAATTTCACACCAATTTGACAAATTCAACATTCTATATCCGAAACATCATTTGCAATTGGTATGGTGTCTTACCTTCTCACAGTCGGTGAATTTCACATAGTTATTTAGTATGGGACCCTAGAAGCTAGCAATACCCTCAACACTTTCTTTGCTGTTGGCATCCAACGCCTGCTGCTGCAATTACGCAACAAACATTATTAATTTACCGTATAACACTACTTATCTCCATTTATTAATTTAACTCACCGCTAAGTGGTATGGAAGGTAGCCAATCCTCCGGAGTGACTTCTGAGAATCGTAGCATACTGTCCAGGCGAGCAAATCAATAACCTAACAAAATTAATTACACAATCAGAACATATTCAATAAGTTTTAACATTTTCTACTTTCTACTTACCACACCGCCAACCCATTCCGTAGGCTTCAACGTTGCAACGTCGCCAATCCTCCGGAGTGACTTCTGAGAATCGTAGCATACTGTCCAGGCGAGCAAATCAATAACCTAACAAAATTAATTACACAATCAGAACATATTCAATAAGTTTTAACATTTTCTACTTTCTACTTACCACACCGCCAACCCATTCCGTAGGCTTCAACGTTGCAACGTCGTATACACTAGCGAATTGATTTCCCATTGATATTACAGAATATCTGTATGAATCATTAGGATAATATGTTGTCATGAAATATTTAAATATAACTCACAAAGCAATATATTCCACTTACTCCGATTCTAACTCGCTATTCCATAAATAATCACAAATTGCAGCTTCGATGTCATCAATTCCGCTTGGAATATCCGCTTTTTCAACCTACAATTTTGCATAAAATTTTTTGTCACAACAACATAATAAAAATCAAATTAAGTTTTCTTTTATTCAACTTACCTTCTGCTTCTTCTTCTGGGGTGCAGGACATCCGAATCCAAATCTGCTGCTATAACACTCTCCGGTGTATAAATGACATCGACTTCCTCCTCCTCATTTCTTCCATCTTCTTCTTCCTCATCCCTCTTTTCTTCTTCATATTTTTTTCAGTTCATCGTATTTTTTCTACATAGCTCTTCATCTCTTTTATTTCACCTTCAATTGATCTCCTTCATCCAAGTATTTATCAACCACCCCCTTCACCCCCGTAAGTTCACTCCTCAATTCCACAACCTCCTTCACCACTCCCTCAAATTTTTCACCCGTCACCATCTTAATATCACCCCTTAACACCCCAACTTCTTTCACCACTTCACCCCTCAACACCTCTACTTCTTTCACCACTCCATCTATTTTTCCTTCCACTACCCCTTATGCTCTCAAGTGTATCTTCGACTCTCTCAAGTTTCTCTTCGACTCTTGATTATCTTTGCATGATTTCAAATTAGATTTTTTTGATATCAGCCAATTCAGACATCAAAATGTCGAAGTTACTCTGTTTTCCCTCACCGTCGTCCCACTCACCGTCATCCCCCAATACAACCATACCTCCTTTCTTCTCCTCTGCCTCCACTGCCTCCTCTACATCCTTGCCAATAACCTTCAAAATTAAATTACAATATTAAGACATTGATATATTCTTAATATTATTTAATTACATTTATTACCCTTTCTTGCTTCTTCGCTCTATCCAACTTCAACTTCACCATCACTCTAACCACCTCTTCCTTCCCCCATGCATGGATGCGTGCCACTCCGGTTCTTTCATAAGCCGACACTGCCTCACAGCCCGACCAAAAATCGAACAGTGCAACCTGCATTTATAATAAAATTTTATTTTTATATAAAACACAAAAGTTCTTCAACTCATTTACCTCTAAGATTGCTATGCACCCTTTGAGGTATCTCTGGCTGCCCTTTTTAAAGGTGATTATTGATTCAATCAATCTCGAATGGATATATTCAGCCCAATTGAATTCACCCTTCAAGCCTTCATCACAAATGAGCTTCATATATTCTTTGTTCGTTGACGTATTACCCATTGGACAAAGAAAGATACCGACAAGGTATAATAGAACTCTGGCCTTAAGCTCATCCCCAACGTAAGATCCACTTTTTATTTCCTCTTCAATTTCAGCATATGTCACCTTATGCTTCAAACCATATTTGGAGGCAAGTGCTTTCCAGTCCTTACTCTTACAGACTTCTACAACACTTTTGCCTTCATTTTCTACCCCCAATACGGCTGCAGCACATGGGATCCCGAGAGGAAATGAAAAATCACCATATTTAGCAATACATTGTCTGACATCAAATTGCGCCATCAAGGATCGACACAATTCCCTCCGAATAGGTCGATCCCTTACTCCTACCAACGATCCAAAACCTATTTCTCCCAGCACATTCAACTGACCCTTCTCCTTAAGGTGTTTAATTAATAAATTCACCCTTTTAATGCTGCATCTTGTCGACACTTCCTACATTTTTTAACAATATATAATGTTATAGTTTTTATATATTTTTTATCAACGTATTTACAAGTTTAATGAATACCTTATTTTCATGTGCTTTCCTCCGTTCTTTGTATTCTTTACTATCATTCCTTGACTGTGTGATGTAAGGTTCCTTTTCAGCATCACTCATTGAATTCCATTTGGACCTCACATCTTTTGTCACCTAATATAAAACATAAACGTTCTTAATCAATACATTAACACTAAATACTACTCAATGTCAATTTCATTTTACATACCGAACCGCTCTGTGTGTCATCTTCCTTCATCCTTTTGCATTCGGCCATACTGTCAACATTTAAAATTTGTAATCAATTTAAAGTTTATCGATACTTTAATCCAATTACCATTTCAACAATAATAACAAAAAGATATTGATACTTACTAGAAGTACATATATCTACCCTTTGGTTGCTTTCGAGTCTCGGCCTCAATTTCAAAGTCATCTGCTCCACCAACAATTTTCCAACCCATTGACTCTATTTTTCCTTCATATATCAGTTTACGCAAATCAAATTATTTTGTTACATATACTTTATTCAATATACAAATATAGATAACTACTCTTGTGGTAAAACGGTTTTCTTCAAAAGAATTTGAATGGCCACACCAAAATATGTCGGCACATTTATACAACATATAATATCATTTTCTACCTATAATATTTAATAAAAGTATCGACATTTATTTTTCCTTGAATGAATCATCACTTTACCTGCTGCAATCGGTTCCAAATGCTTCTTTACTCCAAAACCCCAAACAACACTTAAAAACCATATCACGATTACTGTAATAATAAAAAATTAGGGTTTCGACAACATACTTTTCGATTCGACTGCAGCAACAAACAAACAAACTTCGCTTTAGAAACGCCTTCTGAAATGCATCAACAATTACGCTTCGATTTCAAAAACTCGTCCGTTCTATCTATTTTCAGATGATATTTAGCTTATATTTCATCGGATATGTTATTTATATTAATCGATACAAATACAAAAGTGTCGATACTTTATGTCAGGTGTCGATACTTTCGAAAGGATAATTACCTATTTCTTTGAAAGTGTCGATAATTTATTACACGTACTTACGAAAGTATCGACACTTTCAATATATCCGGTATCATTTTACCGGTTTTATCATTTTGATACCGGTTTATCATATTTTTACCTGTTATATCGTTGTGGATCGATATTTTTTTTAAAGTATCGACACATTATAGGCGCTAAAACTGTTTCTCTTTTAAATTCACAAAGTGTCGATCCTTATATAAAGTATCGACACTTTTTAATATATCCGGTAATCTTTTACCGGTTTTATCGTTTTGATACTGATTTTATCATATTTTTACCTGGTATATCATTTTGGATCGATACATTTTTAAAAGTATCGACACTTTATAGGATTTAAAACTGCTTCTCTTTTAAATTCACGAAGTGTCGATCCTTATATTAAAGTACCGACACTTTAAATGTATCCGGTAGCGCTTTACCGGTTTTTATCATTTCTATACCGGTTTTGTCATAGTTTTACTTGTTATATCGTTTTGGATCGACACATTTTTAATTTGGATCGACACGAACCGGTAGCACACTTTTTTAATATTTCTTCATGACTTAGACCTACTTTTATAAGTATGGACACTTTTATAAAAATGTATATACTTTTTTTAAAGTTATGTAATTTATGTTTCAATTTTTTTTTAATAGTGTTTCATGTTTTCCACCTATAATATTAATTTAATAATTTCATTTACACAAAAAATTATTTGATTGTTTTGATATTTTATAAAATATTATTTAGAATTTAAATTTAACAATATTAACCAAAGATAATAATAAATATATTTTCACAGTGAAATAAGTATGGACACTTTTATAAAAAGGATAGATACTTTACAATATAACAGGTAAAAATATGACAAAACCAGATTCATTATTACAAAACCGGTAAAATTTACTTGATATGTTAAAAGTATGGACACTTTTATAAAAAGGATAGATACTTACCGATAACCAAAGTTGACCGGTTACCAAATTTTTTAATAGTTTTTCATATTTTCTACCTAAAACATTATTAGTTGTCAACATAATAGGTACCGCTAAACCGAATTTATTAAATACATTTTAATATATCCGGTACTGCCGTATATTAGCCGTATATTAACCCGCCTTTTCTGAGACAATCCCGTAATAGTTAGCTATACACTGTAAAAACAGTTGATTATATATATATATATATATAGGGATGAAAATAGATTTTTAATAAAAAATATAAAAAAATTTAAAATATCTGATAATTTTAAATTTTAAAAATACGGCTGCAACAATTTAATGTTAGGCGTGTTTGTACATATTTTGGCTTCAGACAGTCCTTTTCTTGCTACCCTGGAAGACTGCAGTAAATGTTCATTCCATCATTGTACGTTTTGTATCTTTAAAATCTTATAATTTTACTCTCTAAATTTATAACTTTTAAAAAATTCGCATCCATAAAATAAAAGGTTATTTTAATCCTTGACAGTGATGTATATAAGCCATAGAAATCACATGCATGCTGTTGGATTGGTCCAGCCTGCCATCATTTTCTTATATATATCAATCTCAAGGACTGGTTTTGTTTAAAACATGTGGCTCTTCTGAATATCCAGGTGCTGTGTCTTAGAACAATTTTATATTTAAGATACCCTAAACAGACCCTTTTCGTTTACTTTAACAATATTAAATTAAAGCACGTCAGTATTCATCCATTGAAAAACCGTGGGAGCTTTAAAGTTTCCATGATTCTTCATCCCCCACATTTTTTTACTTTAATAATCCAACAGTATCCGGACATTCATGTACCAGAACTGGTTGGTTCCTTTAACAATGTCTGAAATTCTTGGCTGTCTGGTTTTGACTATGTACTGACCTAATTTATCTTTGGTTTTCCAGAGGGAAAATAATTAATAATGGAAAATTGTTCAACGCATGTAAATCCCATGGAAGGTTCCTAGCTAGTTGCTTTCTGCAAATTGCATGCATTGTTTATTTTATAAGTAAAATGGGGGCGCAGGTCATGCTCAAGTTGATACCTTGAACGAACCTTAACCCAGGGTCAAAGCTTGGTTACCTTGATTAAAGCTTAAATGCATGAACTGGAAATGTAGAAATGAAAAACTAATTCAACTCGGATTTATTTCAGTTTATTTGCCGGATTAGCGCCGTAAACGAGCCGAGTCGAGCTCGAGTCAATTTGAAAACTCTGAAATGGAGCTCGACTCGACTTGAAAACGCGTGAGCCTAAAATTTTCAAACTTGACTCAAACTCGAAATTATTAACTTAAGCTCGAAAAGAGGAAAAAGTTTTAAAATTAACTAGATTAAAGCCTCAAACTCTAACTCGAACATAAACCTTAAATACACGAAAACCTTATATTGCATTTAAAAAAAATCAACACATAAATATTTATATTATTAATAATTTATTTTTTGAAAAATAAAATATTAATATATTATATTTTTGAGCTACTCACGATCTTTTCGATTCGAGTATCAAATAGCTCGTTTCGGCTCGTTAAGAACTCGAGTCGAGCTCGAGCTCGAGTCAAGTCGAGTATTTATCGAGCTTTAACAGAGTCGTTCTCGAGTAGCTCGCGATCTGTCTCGTCTCATTTACAACCCTATGTCAAACTAATAAGCAAGATGTTTTTTAGTTAATTGCATCACATGTCCCCAAACTATAATTCTCATTTTAAATTAGTCCTTAAACTGTTGAATATTCTAATTTTATTCCCAACCATGACCTTCATTCTAAAATAATCCTTAAACTTTCGAGCATTCTTTTGAATATTCCAATTTTATCCCTAAATTCATCCAAATATGTGATTAGTTTCAACCATAGTTTAAACTAATTTTTTTCCAAACATGTAATAATATAAATTGGACTAATGATTTTATTAACAAGGGACGTGGCTAGTATCTATGTATAGTTTGAGATGAAATTGTAATGCTCAAAAAGTTTAGTGATCGATCTATAATGAAAGTTATAGTTTGAGGATGAAATTAAAATGTTCAAAAGTTTGAGGATCAATTTAGAATGATAGTTATAATTTAGTAATGAAAATGGAACATTTATAATGTTATGGACCAATTTAAATTAAGTGTCATAATTTGAGGACATGTGATGAATTTTTTTTAAAGTTTATAAAAGTTATTGGGTATATAAAACAAGGCGTTCTGGGCTTCTAGTCATTTGAAATAGAACGATGGAACGATTTTTCCCCGCATCTAGGTTTTTTATTTAACCCACTAGGTCAGCCGAGTTTTTATTTTGGAGAATACAAAAATACTACAGCAGAGTTGGAACTCATCATCTCGATATAACGAGTCTCAATAAAAATTTTTTTTTATTCAAACTCGTCACATCGATAAAATATAATTTTTTTATTAGAACTCGTAACCTCAACGTAACGAGTTCGTACCATAAAATATCTTAAATCCCAAAATAAAAATGTCTGTGCTTTATTTTGCATTTATTTTTTCAGGCTGTCTTATTGGGGCAAAAAAAACCACGATGTTATGGATGGAAGTGCCCACATTCCCAAATATGGTAACCCCTGGGCCGAAGCTGTATGAATGAACCCAATTCTCGCAAATGAAGCTGAACAACGAATAAACTCAAGGCACGAGGATCATTGATGTGGCAGAGAATTTTCCCTTTTTGAACTCCCGCCCAAACGCGGGCTTCACTAATTTCCGCGATTCGATTTTTAATCCATTTTTATACACTTTCTATTTGGCACCAAACTTTCAGTTCTAGCCAAAGCCCATCCCCCACCCCGAAACCGCTCTAAAGTAGTCTTCTAAAAAGAACTCTCTCTGTGTCTTTTCGCCTGCTTATTTCCCAAAGCAAAAGCTCTATCGCTTCAGGTAACTCGCGGCGACGACTCAGTCCCCTATTACCCTAGTTTCGACCGAAAATAGGGATTCTCATTTTTTTCCCGTTTTCTTTCCTTGCAGGATTCGCAATGAAAGGTGGTCAAACCAAGTCCGATTCGATACAAACTGGCAACAAGTGAGTTTTGTACTGTTCTATTGGATTTTCTTTTGTATTTTTCTTCGTGATGTTTTATATATCAAACGAAAGGACGCAATATCTGCTGAGTTCGTTGCGTAACGGATGTTTGTTCTCTGATTTCTTTAATAGATTGAAGAGCAAAGGCGCAGGAGCCGGAAAGCGTGCGAAGAAGGCCGCCAAGGATCCAAACAAGCCAAAGAGGCCTCCTAGTGCATTCTTCGTTTTCATGTATGTCATATACTCTCTGAAAAAACTTGTAGAGTTTTCTTTTACTGCGTCTCTGATCATTATTTTTCTTATATTATTCATTTCGTGATTGATTGATCAATTAAGGGAGGGGTTCAGGAAGCAGTACAAAGAGGATAATCCTGACAACAAATCCGTCGCTGTTGTGAGTTATCTTTGTTAACGAAAATCGCTAAAGTTTCTTTAGTTTATCTTTTCAATTTAATGACTAGAATTCGGACTTCGATTATCTTATTCGCTAAATTTTTGCATTTAGGTTGGCAAAGCTGGTGGTGCAAAGTGGAAGAACATGACAGATGCCGTGAGTATTTTTTGCCTATTTTTGTGCAAATCATATATTAGTACTAGCAGTGCTATATTCTATGTTTATGTTATTTGGTAGACATTTATTTGCCAGAAGACTTTTCTAATTATCATTTGGAATTTTAGGAGAAGGCTCCTTATGTTCAGAAGGCAGAGAAGCGCAAAACTGAGTACAACAAGAATATTCAGGCATATAACACGAAACTGGTAAATGATTGTGATAATAATGTATTTGTTTAGCATGATTCTTTGTAATTACCTTCTGTAATCAATATCATGGATTCATTGTAACGATTTTACATATGTAGGCTGGTGGTGGAGGAAACAATGATGAATCAGATAAGTCAAAGTCTGAAATAAACGACGATGACGTGCAGAGCGGAGAGGTTGGTTCTAATTCAGTACTAACTGGATCTTAAGATTAAACCCCAGTATTGTGTTTTAATTTGTTTGTTTCTTTTGTGTTATTGCAGAATGAAGACGAGGATTAAATGAGTAAACTTGCTGATTAGAACTGGTTGGGCTGATTAAGGATTTCTTTTCTTACTTAGAGATGAACAAATGACTTGGTATTGATTTTATAATATCGAGCAATGATATCTTAGATTAGGTAAGAGATGGATATAAATGGACATATTGAGCAGTAGCTTCTTCATGGATATTGTACTTAAAAGTTCTCTTAAAGATCAAAAATTAAGTTTTGTGGTTTTCTCTCTGTGTGATATTTGTTTAATGTTTTGAGCTTATCCCTTCTCAGGTGTGGTAGTTTTACGTTATATTGCATGACTCGGATTTTTTCTCGGCTTTGTTCAACTTGACCGATTGCTTTGGTGTTAAAGCCCGACTGCCTGAGCTTAAAAGCTAGATTTCTTTGAACTTTAAGTAGGCTTTAGCCAACTAGCTTCCCGTTAATTTTCTTTTTGGTTGGGAAAGACTACGTTTTTCAAGCTATAATTCTTTAATTTCTTCCGATTGGGTTTGGAATGGTACTCTATCGATCTCCGGTTTCTTATTCGTGGTTCAATTACAGAAGTGGAAAAGTTAAAGCTAAATTGTTTTGCTTGTATCTTTTTTGGATTTTGCATTGTGCATTGGCATCTGAATGAGTCAATCTAACATTATCTGATTGATTAATTTGATTTGGGTATTATAAAAGTAGGGATTCTTTCAACCTAGGTTGCTCAATTAACAAATGTTAGAATTTGAATCCTTAATTTTACTTAAGAAATTTAGTATTTTATTTCATGAATTAACTATTATTATAATATGAAATTTTATATTATATATTCAATTTACACCATAATTTTATATAAAAAAATCACTCAATGTAGTAATTTAGTTTAGAAGTCTTAAAATTAAGGCAAGGTAAATTATACATAAAATAATTGTCGATACACGGACAAGGATAAGCACTGCTCGAACTCCTGAATTACGGACCGTAGCGGACCGCATTTAGTTCGTTGGAATGTTTATGAGGGAATTGAAATCTGTGAAGGAATTGGAATTTTGTCAGGAATTGGAATCCAATTTCATATTCTGTTTGGTTGACAGAAAATTGAATTGAAATTCAATTCCATATTCTGTTTGGTTCGTAGACATGTCAGATGAATTTGATTTTAGTAATGTAAAATGACAGGATTGTTCTTTTTGTTTTTTTTGATTTTAGTTTGTTTTATAAATTACATGTAGCAATATATTATAAAAAATTAAAAAATATTAAATATTAAATATTAAATTTTAATTTTAATTTTATTGATTGATTATTCATTTCAATAAATTATAAAAATCATGCTAATAAACATTATAAGTTAAAATCATCCTAATTACGGATGGCCATGGGTCCCGTTGGGTCGGGTTTTTACTTCTCCCGACCCGACCCGAGAACAAGGGAACCTCCATCCGAGACCTGACCCGACCAAAATAAAGTTTCACCCGACCCGACCCGAATATAAGAATTAGAAACCCGACTCGAAATAAAAAATACTTTTATTCAATAAAAACAGTGACTTAATTGGAAAAAAAATTATATATAGAGGGGTATTATTGTAATTATTCCTAAATATATAAGGTAAAATTATATATTTTTTGAGTCGGGTCGAGTATTTTTCACCCTAAACCCGAACCCGACCCGACCTGAATATCACACTTTAAAAAACGACCCGACCCGACCAAAATAAAGTTTGACCCGACCAGAATATATGAATTAGAAACCCGACCCGAATCGACCTGAAATAATAAAAAATTATTTTTATTTAATAAAAACAATGATTTAATTTAAAAAAAAATATAAAGGGTATTATTATAATTATTCCTAAATATATAAGGTAAAATTATATATATATTCGGGTCGGGTCGGGTATTTTTCACCCTAAACCCGAACTCGACCCGACCTGAATATCACACTTAAAAAAACCGACCCGATCCGACCAAAATAAAGTTTCACCCGACCCGACCTGAATATATGAATTAGAAACCCGACTCGACCTGAAATAATAAAAAAATATTTTTATTCAATATATGAATAAGTTACCAAAAGATTGATGAGGGTAATATGATCAAATTTCAATTCCCTCCAACAAGAGAATTAAATTCCATTATAGAATGGATGAAATTCACTTTCCCTCATTTGATGGAAAATTGAAGTCATGAGGGATTCCAATTCATTTTGAAAACTTGAACCAAACATGGGAAAGTAGTGTAATTGAATTTAAATTCCCCATAATTCCAATGGATTCCTGCGAACCAAACGCCACCTTAAGTTCCCCCAATAACCCATGCGTGTAAATTAATTGGCTGAATAGGCCATTCAACTTTTTATTTTGGAGAACCCGACATTTTTTTATAATATCATTGGAAATCACCACCTGGAGGTGATAAGTTTCTTATGATATAATTTTTTAATGGACTCGAATGAGTGGTTCCTGCGTGAGGCATTAATTTAATATAATTAATGAGACTCATATTTTTTTTAAAAATATATAAAAAATTGAGGTGGCGAGTTCCTCCTAAAAAATGTAACAATTTATATTCATTGGTTAATGGGCAACAACAATGCTCACTTGGGCAACGATCATTATGAAACTCGTCACCTCGTCGGATTAATTTAAAAAATAATTATAAAGTAAATAATTGTATTAAAAAAATAAATTGTTTACAAAGAAAATTTATTTATATTTTTTATGTTCTTGACGATGCCGAGGAGCAAGCTCGCTTTTGAGATTTTAGTGGCTTCGGGCAAAAATATAAATTAGGCCCCTAATAATAAGTATAGAAAAATTGAATTGTAAGAACAAAAAAAAACTAAATAATTTGCTTGGAAATTGTTTTTATATTACATTTAATAAACTATCTAATAAGTACATTAATTTTTAAATAGAAAACAACAAAATTTTTATTAAACATCCAACTACTCACACAAAATAAGCATGGTTGTAAAGTGATACATGTTAGATTTTAATATTTTTCATCTTGTCAAAAAAATAATGAAAAATAATTAAGTCAAAAGTAAAAAATAATTTAAAAATGTCACATCAATTGTGCCGTTATTTTTAATGGTGGATTCTAAAAAAATATATACCGTTCAATATAATTTTGAAAAAAATAATACTTTGATGAGCAAAACAGAAATAAAATAGTAGATGGATAAATAAATAAATAATTTATAAACTTTTAATTTTATGTGAATTTACAATTTTAGACCCCAGACAAGAGGGAACCTGGGTGAGTGCCCATTTTGCCCATGCTTAAGGACGGGTATGCGGAGGAGTGGTTAAATGATAATGGCGCGGGCTCGTCGGCCTTGATCTTTTTCTTCGTCGTCTTCATCTTTATCTTGGTTTCGTTTTTCAAAAGGAGGTGTACTTAACACACTCTGAGATCTACCTTCGAAATACGGTGATAAGCTTATGGTATCTGACGCCATCATTGTTGCTACTGAATTGACTTGACTACATTGTTAACCATATATGATATGATCCCATTCACCCTCACCCGCATGTTCTATCGAAGATGCTTAAGTTTGCTGCATTGCATTCCATGAACCTCCAACCCAAGTCGGCTGAGTCTCGATTGAAGTATAATATGCATGATAGAAACCAAAACTAGCCTGAAATGCATAATAGTATTTTTCAGATGCAGATGCTGAAGCAGAAGAAGAAGAAGACAATGATTTCTTCTTGGACTTGACGAATTTGGCCTTGTGTTGTTCACATTCTCCCCTCTCTTGCGTTGTCGTGAGATATGATTTCCCATTTGCTTCATAATTTCAGAGATATGGGAGAATGGTCGAAATTGACTGATGAGATGCAAATTTTCACAACACTCTATCAACGGTGCAGAACTCAATAATCGCAAAATATAATACAAGCGTCAGGGAACACCATAAATCAAACCCATAAAAAAATCCTAGTGGTAATAACTGGTAGATCTCTTCGTCAGCATACGAAAACCAATAAAACTGTAAATATTAATTATAAAAGTTAGTATGTATAAAGTTAATCAATTTCAGAAAATAGTAAAATACTAATATTTATCGCATATCGACCGACGATGTTGATCCTTATCCGTATATCTTTTGTAGTTGCACCCGATAACTTCATCTCGGTTATTTTATGGCGCCATCTAAAAAAATAAAAATAAAAATATTAAAAATAGATAAAAAAAAATTAAATAAATATATTAAAAAATTAGTTAAAAAATGAAGTTAAAAAATTACCTTATAGCGAAAGGAAACTCAACCGGGGCTGGTGTAATTAGCATAAAAAAACTGTAACTGATACCAAGCCCAGGATTGCAGCAATATTAGACAGCTGCTACATCAACTTTTCGACCCCGCTCGACAATTGTAGTATTGCAATGCTCCTGGTACAAAAAGGATAAAATCGTCGAGCCCCAACTAGTATTACGACACTCAAGGAAGTTATTTAATATAGACATATACTAAGTGTGCGTCAAATTATCGGATTTATCCGGTAATAATACCCTTCGATTAGTTGGAGAAGATATACTCGGGATGCAAAAATAACTCGTCCTCGGTAGAGTCATTCATCACTTGAAATTCAGACTTTAACCACGTTATCCGTATCCAATAGCCGTTCATGACCTCGAATGGTTGCAGCTTTCCTAAAACTTCATAGACCAACATCATGGGGTTGTAACTAGGGCTGTAAACGAGCCGAGTCGAGCTCGAGTATTGCTGAGCTCGACTCGAACTCGAAAAGTTTAAAATTAGGCTCGACTCGACTCAAAAACTTGCGAGCTAAAACTTATCAAGCTCAACTCGAACTTGAAATATAATATTGAAACTCGACTCGAACTCGAAAAGGCTCGAACTCAAAAAATTTCCAAGAGCTCGATTGAAGCTCGAGACTCGAGCTCCATTGAAGCTCGAGACTTGAGCTCGATTGAAGCTTGATTCAAGCTTGAACTCAAACTCGAATTTGAACCTACAAAAATCTTATATTACATTTAATTTTTTTAAAATTTATAATTATCAATAATGTATTTTTAATATATTTTTAATAATGTAATTTTAAAATAATATAACATTTTTTCGAGTAGCTCGCGAGCTTTCCCGAGTCAAGTATTAAGTAGTTCGTTTCAGCTCGTTAAGAATTCGAGTCGAGTTCGAGCTTGAGTCGAGTTCATTCGATTCGAGATCGAGCTTTAACCGAGTCGATCTCGAGTATCTCGCGATCTGTCTTGTCTCTTTTACACCCCTAGTAGTAACTGTTCTGCCTCACGATGGTGGTACGATTCACAGGTACACCGAGTTGGTAAGCGACGTCCTCTAAAGGAATCGTCGCATCACCACTCGGGAAATGGAAAATGTGTGTCTTGGGCCTCCAACATTTAATCAGAGCCGCAATTAACGACGATTACACCTTAAATCCACATACAAATATGTTTTTGAATAGACCAAATTGCTGAAGATATATCATCATTCGGTTATGCGAATCGCTTGATGTCATCCCACGCTGACGAATGCTCCGTTATTCTTCCAGCCGTAGTTCGATCAATGAAATATACACATTATTGAGGCGTGACATTGTTAGAGTATGCCCAAAGACCAATCATATGATGATTGTAATAATACATTTATTTACCGATTTTATTGAATAAAGGCATTACCACTATTATTTTCAGTTATATGTCTATGTTTAACATAAACTGAAAGATAATAAAGTCCATATAATGACATTATTATTATTAAAAGATCCATAGTCAAGTATTATTATGAGCATGGATAATAATAATACGCTTAAGACTAACATGTTAATGATTCATGACAACGAGTTGTCATTGACATAGAGATGTCAGAATTGATATATGATTATATTGTTAGAGAACAATGTATTGGATTGACCCACCATGAGCATATGTCTTGGATTATTATGTAATGGTCATAACATTACTCATGGTGATGACTATATGTATGATCCTCAGACTTGAGATCAATGTTATCCCAACATATATTGTTGTATGTTTTGATATAGTTAAACATGCTCCATAACTGGTTGCACTATAAAGATTGTTATTGAATATATCTCGATATATGTAGTGGGGTGTGTATGATTAAGATATGGTTTGTCCTTCCTATAAATAGGAAATATATCACATGCCACTTGATTGAGTGAGACTAGAAATGCATGACCATGCTCGAAAAAGTTGATATGAGATATCACAAATTATTTGTTAATTATAGTATACTCTAGATGTCAAGAAACAATAGATGGGCTATACAAGTGTGACTATTCCAAGACTTGTGCCTATTCTGGATATAAAGGACAAAATGATGTAATACATAAAAGAGAGTTAATCACAAAGATGATATGTCGAATCATAATTTCTTGTAACTTAGGTGACAATGATATATTGCTAGATGTCATTCATTGTATGTAATATTAGAATTGTTCTAATAATTACTATTAACGTTACAAGAACCTACAAGGTTACACCCTAGGATTGAAATGAGCAAAGATGTACAATTTGTTGCATGTTACTAAAATATATCTAGTGTTAATATATGTATATTTGATATATACATATAATTTTAATTATCCCGAATGTAGTAAGTAAAAAAAGAATGTAATTTTGATTACAACTCTTTTAATCGATATTTAATTCGGAATAATTAAATAAGAGTTTAAATAAATGTTAAAAATTGTAATTTAGATTATAAGACTTTAATGAACATTTATTTTGAATTAATTAAATAAGATTTTTTATTAATTTGAAATAACTTAAAATCCCTAATATGTTAGGATAACTGATATATAAAAAGTGAGTTAAGGTCTAGCAGCCATTCTTCTTCTGCCTTTTTTTCTCAAAACAGGTTTTGGGAAATGTAAATTTTGCTCTCAATCGGGTGAACTAAGTAGAGGTCGAGACCTATTTTCGTGGAGGCTTACGATTTGAACCGTTCGTGATCACCATTAGTCGCTATTGTCTTTGCTGTTTTTCAAGGAACCCATTGTAAGTATTTGAATCCTTTCCTCCCGATTTTAGTTTTGCGTACTTGGATCGCTGGTGAGACCGTTGAGTTTTTGTTTTCGCTACGCCATGGGGTGCGTTGACGGTCCTAACAGACATTTCTTCTCGGGAAGCTATTTTTGGGATTTTTTTCTTCAGAAAATATGAATTTTGCTCAAATTTTTTTCGTAATAGTGGATGGTGAAAAACCAAAACCTCAAACCCCTATTTTGTAATACCCTAAATTTTAACCGATGATAAAAAATATAAGTTTTGAAAGTTTAGTGGTTAAAGTATAAACTTTGAAAAGTGTAGGGACCGAAATTTATAATTTTTAAAAGTTATATATTTTAGCATGTAAATGAAAAGTTTGGATTAAAACAGAGATTTTAGTGGGAATCAGATTTTTGGTACGAGATTTGTGTTAAAAGCTATAAAGTAGTAAAGTTCGATATTGAAATCGAATATTCGGATCGAATCAAAATTTTATGAAAATTTGAAGGATGTTAGGAAATGGTTGGAAGTATTATTTTCATATTTTAGATCAGAGAAATTTTGGTCAGAACAGTGCAATGTTTTAGATTTAACCGAAACAATGAAATTTTAGTGACTAAAATGCAATTTTTGAAAATTGCATGGACAAATTCGAAAGTAAAAGCCAAGTTGATTCATTTTTGACCAAGGAATATTTTAATGGAATATAATACAATGGCATTTTGTAATTTTCAAGATTTATTAAGAGTATTTTTGAGATTTTTCATTAATTGAATATTAAATTCAATTAATTGGAAATTGCCATGTGTTTTATCTTTTAAATGCTAGAATATTCAACACAATTAAGCCATTATCAATATTCAACGTCTTCAAGGCAGAAACTCCAAGTTCTCCAAGGTAAGTTTTTTTATTTGGATTTTTGAAGCAATATACTTGATTTTTGGATTTAGTTATTCGATAGAGAATTAATCTACATGAAATTCTCTGTCATTTGGTACCAATATTTCATGGTGAAGATGATTATGTGATGAGATTTCATGATTAAGGTTTAAGGAGGTTTAGTGATCTTGAAGAATTAATGAAGGATTTTTAAGTTTTTGATGTTAGTGATTATTTCTAAAGCATGTATGATAGTTAAAATTAATTGTACATGCATAAATAAGGTTTGGCCATGTTAGGGTTTATGAGAAAGAAGAGATTTTGATTCAATTTGATGTTGTTATGATTGGAAATCCATGAATTTAATCATAGGAGGTTGAATTCATGCTTGAAAATGAACAAAAACATTTCCCCTAAATGATTTAGAGGTATTCAATCATAGGGAATAAATCTGGCAGTGAGTTTAAAAATTCACCAGAAATTTTATAAAATAATTTGGAGGTTATTGTTATACATTTGTGTTCGAATATCAATCTAGTTTTGTTTAAAACAAACGGAGATCAATTTCAAGGTATATACAAAAAGATATGAATTTTTAACCAAGGCAAGGTCAGAAAAATAGACAGCAGATTCTGCACAAAACAGATTCTGTCGGTCAACTTTGGAAATTCACCATAAATTGTACAGAATGAATTAGAAGAATTTCTTTATATGGATAAATTCTTATTCGAGTCTAGTTTGCAACGGAAGAAACAAAATTAAATTCCAGTGTGTATATCAATACATAATACGAATTCTTTAAAGGTAGTGTAAGTTGTCTGAATATGAAAATTTTAGAATTTAAGTTGAAATGAATTAGAAGATGAAGAGTAATGTTTGAAATGTTGAGGTATTGATTTGAACATTTTATTAAAGTGATGGAATTTTTATATTTAATGTACAATGAGCATAATGGTGAAGGAACATTATGAATTAAATGGAAAGGTTGAGGTGAATTCTAAAAAGAATTCATAAATTGTGGCTTATTTGTGTAATTTAGCAAAGATGAAGGGTTAAAGATGAAAATAAATATTCATGAATTTGGAAGAGTATTTTTGAGAAGTTGGAAATTATAATGGAAATGTGATTTAGTTGATATCGATTTAATCTCGTTTTTTATATATTTTCGAATGTTAAAATCAGCTTATGCTAGTACGATACTAATATGTAGTTCAAACATTTTGTGTTATAATATGGTATTGTCAGACTACGATAAATCTAGCAATCCAAACGATCCGAAAGGTAAGGACAAAGCTCGTGACTAGGACTATTGTATAAAAGTTCTGTAGTGAGGCAAAGGTGAGTGCAATTTATTTATTTAATTATTTTTGATCGAGGACGACTTGCGATGAGTCAACCTCATTCAAATTTAAAGTATAATTTATAAAGCTTATAAAGAATATTTTTATAATATTCTATATCAGTTTTATGAATGATTTAGGGTATGAACTGCCTAAGCATGATATTTTGATTATGGATTTAATTATGGTACATGAGCCCATTGTATGTATAATGAGAATTACTGGTACACTTGGCATGCCATTAGTTGAGTATTATCAGCTTTGGTACATTCGTGTATCAATGTTATCATATCAGCTTTGGTACATTCGTGTATCAATGTCCAGCACCGTTGGTGCTTATTCAAATTAAGATGTCACTGAAGTACATCATATCTCAATATCAGTTACGATTTGCACCGTGTTGTGCATAGTGCGTACCTTACTCACGTATCTTATGTTCTCATAAATATGCATTGGGCTATGAAAATGAATATGCAAGTTGTGAATGATCTCTAGTTGACAGAAAGCATTATATGCTTATTTTATCATATATGATTTATCAGAATTTTCATGAGTTCATGATTTAAAAAGAAATTTCAGGTCTCAGTGAAGAAATCGACTGAGAAAAGGTTTGCTAGTTTAATGTTTTAAGTTGAATTATTTTATTTATGTTTATGATATTTTCAGATTTTTCTCACCTTAGATTATTACTGCATCACTAAGTTATACTTAGCGCGTGATAATTTTCATGCGTAGGTTTTAATAAGGATAAGTAAGATCAGTAAGGAGTTATCGGAGCATCTTTCTGGAAAGACATACATATAATCAGTATCAATAAGACATGTATGATGTTTCTTTTGACTTATAGTGTCATGTATAATTATGTCAGTAGTTTCTATTTATCATATTTTTTTTTATAATTTGTAATAGTAAACTAGAACTATTTTAGTTTAGTTTACTTAGTTTAGTTTTATCAGTATCTATGCATGACAATAATTTATTACATTATTATGTTTTTTAAAAGATTTTACGAAAAGACATAGTTTAGTAAAATTATCGAATAAATAATGATTTTATTTTCCTGTAATAAAGAAATATATTATAAGTTGAAATATACTTTAAAATAGATTTTTAAAGTTAGAACAAAAGTGCTTTCAAAGGAAATAAATTTTTAGGGAAATTTCAGTTCAATAAATGTTTTCAAGTTGATGTAACATCTTTGACTCGTATATCGAGATATATACGAGTTAAGGGTGTTACATGTTTATAGCCTTAATCCCAATGACTATAAATGGCTAGGAATTTCAATAATGATACTTCCACATTTAATAAACTTGAAATAAGTCCCTATAATATTGAGACTTTTCGAATTCCACCCTCAAGCTTTACCAAACTTGAAATTTAGTTCCAATCAACTTTCTAACTTAAAATTCCAGCATTTCTAATATTAAAATTCAGCATTAACACTCCATCTATCACATTTTTGCAATATTGTCCCACAATTCCCAAAACTTGTATATTATCCATTTTTCTAACTCAAGCTTTTAAAAGGATCCAAGTTGATTTTCAAAATATATAAAACACTTCTAATATCATTTCTAAACCATAGGAAAATTTTCAATATTTCCCCCTAATTTCCCCTTATGGTCGGATATAACAAGTCTTTTAGGACTTGATTTTCTTTTCATTTCAAGCATGAATTCAACTTTCTTAGATTAAATTCATTCTATTCTAACCATAACAACATCAAATTACATCAAAATCCCAACATCTCCAAAAACCCTAATTAGGATTAATGGTATACAAGCGTGTACACATCAAATTAATCATCACACATGTCTTAGACTTAATCTCCAACCTAAAAAACATAATAGTCTTTCATCAAATTTTCAAAATACCAAACCCTACATAAACCCTAATTTTCAATCGCATGAAATAAACATCTTCATCATATAATATTGATACCAAATGATAGAAAATTTCATGTAGATTAATTCTATATTTCACGACTTAATCTAAAAACCAATCATGTAAGCTTAAAAAAATTATTATCTTAAAGCCATGGTATTTTCGGCCCTAGCTTGGAGATTTACTGAAAATATGTTAATTTTCTTGATTATTCTGGCATAAATAATCCTTAACACATGACACTTTATAATATAATTGAATTTAAAATTCAACTAATGAGAAATTCCATTTTTACCATTAATGAAACTTGATAATTACTAAATGTCATTACAATATCCTCCATTAAAATATTCCTTAGTCAAAGATGAATCAACTTGGTTTGACTTTCTATTTTGGCAATGCAATTTTCAAAAATTGCATTTTAGTCATTAAATTTTCCTCTGTTCGACCAAATCTGAAAAATTACACTGATTTGAGCTAACTTTATATAATAAAAAATGGAAATAATATTTCCAAACAATATATAATATCCTTCAAATTTTTGTGGAGTTTCGACTCGATCCGATTATCTAATTCCTATTCTGAATCTTATCGCTTTATAGCTTTTAACAAAATTCCCTGATCTAGAATCTATTTTCCATAAAATCCTACTCTCAAGAGTAAACTATCCTTTTATGGAATAAAATTTCTTTTTGGGAAAATTAACACTTAGGTCCCAAAACTTTTCCCAATTTTATACTTTGGCCATTAAACTTTCAAATTTTACATTTTGGTTACTAACCTAAATTTTGGGGTATTGCAGTTTTAATTGAGACAACCATCCGAGTCTGTTTTTATGCACTTAAACGATTTTGGTCTACAACGTTGTTGTTGCCTAGACCAAATTCCAACGCCGAGATCAATGAATTGCACTTGGGTATTCGGTATACAAAGTTAATTGCAATGATTTGTCCATATAGAAAACGTAATCGAATTCAATCCCGAAGGGTAAATCTTGTTCAATGATCTAAATAAGTTGAGTCAGATCTAACGCCCAAGACTGATTTTTCCAATAAAGGTTCCATGTTTTATTTTTCTTTTCACTTCCTTTACTTTCTTTAAATATATTTTCCTCTTAATTTTTCTTTACGATTCTTTACTTTTTTACTTATTTTATTCTCCAACTACAAAATTCCGCCCATTTCATTTCTTTTCACTCAAATACACGTCAAAATCCAAAGTCTAGAACAAAAAATTCCATCAACCTCCTTAGTCTTTGTGGGATCGACCCTTACTTCTCCTATACTATTTAATTTTCTTTGTTTTTCGAGAATAAGGAATTTATTTTGACGTAAAAAATGACCATGTCAATAATATAGTTAATAAAAATATGATTCTAGATACTCATTTTCGTCAGAGGGCTTTTTCAAATTTTTTTCTAAATGTTTAGTTTGAATTACTTTCCCTAATATTACTATATATTTTTAAAATAAATTTTAGTTTACTATTATATTATATTTTAAGTATTAAAGTGTTAAAATAAGCACTATTTAAATTTTATTTAACAGGTCTATTACAATTCCCTCAACCCAATACAGATGGACCTATTTTGTTAAAGCTCGATACATAACCTCACAAAGGCCCAACAACATGAAACCCTAGGATTTTATGCTCTTACTGTCGCCATTAAGGCCATCTTCAGCCCTCATCTCTACTCTAGAGTATCTCTACCTCTACTCTAGAGATGAAACAATAATTCATCTCCAGCGCTATCTCTACATTACCATCAACTTTACTTTATTCATAATATTTAACTATTATAATATTAATTTTACAAATATAAAAAAAATCAAAAAAATTACAAAAAAATTAGTATGATTATTTATCTAATTTTAATATATTTTTATCTATCTTATAATTTAATATACTTTAATTTAAAAAAATCAAAATGTAGCGCAAATTACAGTACCGCGCTAGATGTGACATGATATTATAGCAATTCTCTACAATAGAGATAGATGTGGCGTAGGGCTGGAGCACTCTAAAGTGGAGATATCTCCACATTATTGCAGCGTTGAAGATGGCCTAAGAAAAAAACAAGGGAGTCGTCCAGCCGTGCCATCATCTAATTTGCGTTATCGTGGAAGCCGTCATCTCTTTTCGCTATAAATTCGGGGCCTTTAATGTTAACCCGTGCGAGACCAATCTTTCTCTGTCAGGGTTCCGTACGCCTCATCAGAACCACCATCAAACAAACAAAAGGATCAAAAACTGAATCAGAACAAAGCATCGAAAAATGAGATTTTCCATATTTGTTTTTGGCATTTTCTTTTCTATAAGATTAAGATGATATAAAAGCCCTTTTCAAAAAAAAAAAAGAAAAAAAGAGGGGGTGGGAGGGAAGAAAACTTCGAGAAAAAAAAATCAAAGTAAAAAAACCTTTGTAACCTTTTGGAGAATCAATACAACTTACCATCTTTTTCTTCAAGGTATTTTTTTACTCCGTTCTGTGTTTGCATGCATTGTTTTGGGTAATCACCTAAGTTTTCAACCTTTGTTAAACCTGGGGAAAATGAAGGCTTTTCAGTGGGTCTGTTTTTGGATTTGAATCTCCCTTGAGGGTTAGGAGTTTTCTCTTTTGAGGTTGGTTTTATTAAAATAAAAAGATAGCAAACAGGTGGAAAATCCCGGTGACCAGAGAACGAGTATTTCAAAAGAAAACCTTAGTTCTACCCCATTTTTGAGGGATTTTGATGAAACCGACTTTAGTTTTGAGTTGAGGGAGTGAAGAGGATCGAAAAAAAAAGAATCTTTTTCTTTATTTCCATGGCCAAAAGCGGTGGCCGACCCCACCCCCTATGGTGACCAACGAGAAAAATGAAGAAACATGATTAACACCAATAATATTTCAGAGAATTTGCAAGAGTGGGATTTGATCCTTTTTTAGAAAAGAAAAGGCAATGGGTTCTGTTTGTTTCAAAATAGGTTTTATACTTTAAAAAAAGGCCCAATAAGGGCTTTCGTGTTTTTAAGTGGCCAAAGTCAAATATTTACCATGGCCCTTCTCGTTTCCCTATGATTTCATTTTGGTCTCGTTTTAATTATGATTTCGGTACATCATTTACGCATCTATTTCATTTTGGTCCCTTAGAGTCTTTGCTATTTATTTGAATTTTTTTCATTTGAGTTCTAAAATATATTTTTTCTTCGATCTTGATCCCTATTTTATTTTTATTAATAGATTTAGTCATTATTCCTTCATTTATTTAGCTTATTAATGTATTTACTTTTCTTTCTTTCTTTCTTTTTCGGCATTCATGTGTGTACCCTATTTATATTCTTGCATTTTTAACAGTTCAACACTCATTTAATTTGGCCTTAAAATTTGATTGATTTGTGTGTAAATTCTTGGATTGTTTCCTACTTTTGTTTAGTGGTAGTTATTGCTGTCGAAATAATAAGAGAAAATAACTTCAGTGACCGAAAATTCCTTATGATATACGATTTTAACCAACTGTTTTTGGATTTGCGAAAATGACCAACAAATTCACAACGCGATTTCTAAATTCGCAATACTGAATTTCAAATTTGCAACTCGATTTCTGAATTCGCAACGCGAATTTTATTTTCGCAACTCGATTTTCGAATTTGCAACACGAATTTTAATTTCGCAACGGGTTTTATTTTCGCAACACAAATATTTTGGATATATAACTACGCAGCAGCAACAACTCATAACCTAAATCCCTAAATCGCAACTCATTCCATCTCCATCTATCACTCTCTCCGACGACATCCATTCCTATATCCAACGACATCCTTCCCCATCTCTAATTTTTTTTACATAATTTTATTTCTATATAATTTTTCAATGATTTCTCTCCCAAATTATCAACTATCAACTTAATAAAGGTATGTTTTTCTCTAAGTTAGTGATGATATGTAGTTTATAGCTCATTTGTTTAGTAAATTAATTTTCAATTTGTAGAATGAAATCATCTAATGATGATCATATTTGGATATATTTGTGTTTTGGAGGGTCATGAGAGAATGTTCATGGTGTTTTACAATATATGCCTTTACCCATGAATCTTCAACTAAAATTGTCATTAAAAAAGTTAACTTATGAAACTCTAATGTTACCGTGTTGCAAAGAAATTGAATTTAGAGCCTCTAAGTGGATTTAGGATATCTTATCAGAGAAAAGGTAAAGTTTATTTGTTAACCAACAATGAAGATGTTGAACGATTCATTGCTTACATTAGTGTTTCGCAAGAAGATGATGTTACATTGTATGTTGTTGAACCTAGAAGTAGTGAAGTTGGGTTAGTAGCGAGTAGTAATCAACTAAGTTCTTCAACCCCAGTTGATAAGGAAGCGGTGACGGGTTAATGAACGTTGCTCTTGTTGAAGAATCAAACCTAGAAAAGATCTAGACTCGATGAAGAACAATAAGGGATGAATCGGGAAGGTGGCGGCAATAGATAGGGTTTCTTTTTGGTGCTGGAAACAAGATAAAAATAAGATTAAAACAAGATAAAGAAAAGATAAATGAATTGCAAATAAAATAAGATAACCAAGAAATCAAAAGATCTCCCTTATGAAGGTGAACGATAAAGATGATTGATGACGTGGATGGATATGTGGAAAATCGATGGATAATGTCCTATTGAGCCCTCCTAGTCGCAATGAAAAGGCAAACACGATAATATGACTCTAACCAACCCTCCTAGTCGTGATGAAAAGGCAAACTGGAGTGTGAAGATTAATCTCCCTCACAAGAACTTGAAAGAACTCAAGGAGAAGAAGCTTCGAAGGCACAAGGCAATCAGTACTTGCAAAAACGAACTCTCGTTGTATTATTAATCAAAGAAATCTGATTTACAAAGTTGAATGAAGCCTCCTTTATATAGGGGCTGAATTCTAAATGTCCTAAATAACTAAAGAATAAAAATATTAATAAATTAAACATGTTTTAACTCTAATTCCTAATAAAATAATAATAACTAAAAATATTATTTTAACCCAACCTTAATTCCTAATAAAATAATAATTCTGATCCTAAAAGATAATTAATCATCCTATATTAAATTATATTACAAATAATCAATATAAATATTGAAAATTCGTAATATTTACAAAATAACGTATTAATCCCGTATAGGATTTCCTGCATGCACCGTCTTCAGTAAAATAGTCATATCATGAGTTCCCGATATCGAATTGATGCGATTCAAGAACCGTTGGAAAGATAAGAGATAGACGGTTGTATCTCCAGAAGACATGTTGACCGTATAACAACTGTATACCCTTAAAAAAGTTGTTGCAAATATGATGCTATTAGACCCTTACGGATGAATGCTTGAACTGCGATTTGAAGCTTGTCTTTAAGAAGTTTTGTCCGGCCTCGTGTGATAGGGCCAAGTGGTATAGTAAATTCATCATCCTTAGCTTTAGGGCATGTGGTGCATGTATCATCTCCCCCTTCCTTAAAAGGATTCGTCCACGAATCTGAAATATCAAAAGAAGATAAGTCAGAAACATTAAAGGATGCACTCACGTTATACTCACTGGGAAGATCAATGCGGTAGGCATTGTCATTGATTCGTTCAAGGACTTGGAATGGGCCATCGCCTCGTGGGTCTAGCTTGGATTTCCTTTGTGTCGGGAACCTTTCTTTTCTCATGTGAACCCATACCCAATCTCCTGGTTCAAAGGTGACATGTCGTCGGCCCTTGTTAACTCGGTTTGTGATTGCCTCGTAGGTTTTCTCCATCTTGAGTTTGGCTTTGGCGTGAATGTCTTTGAAAAGGGCAGCCTTCTTTTCACCATGTAAACTGACAACCTGATCTAAAGGTAAGAGAATAAGATCCAAAGTAGTTAATGGGTTAAAACCATAAACTATTTCGAATGGAGAATAACCTGTTGTGGAGTGAATGGATCGATTATAAGTAAACTCAACAAAAGGTAAACATTCTTCCCAATTACGGGTATTCTTACCTACCACAGTTCTTAGCAAAGATCCTAGAATCCGATTTATTACTTCGGTTTGTCCATCGGTTTGAGGATGACAAGAAGTGGAATAGAGAAGTTTTGTGCCAATCTTACCCCACAATACCTTCCAAAAGTGGCTTATAAACTTAGTGTCACAATCGGACACAATGGTGCGAGGAATGCCATGAAGGTGGACTATTTCTCGAAAGAATAAATCAGCAATATGTGTGGCATCGTCCATTTTATGGCAAGGAATGAAGTGTGCCATCTTTGAGAATCTGTCCACAACCACAAAAATACTATCTCGTCCTTTATTAGTGCGGGGTAAGCCAAGTATAAAATCCATCAATAAATCAATCCAAGGAGAAGAAGAAATTGGTAAAGGCGTGTACAGACCATTAGGATTTACCTTTGACTTTGCTTGTTTGCACGTGATGCATGATGCATAAATCTTTTCCACTGTTTTACGCATATGCGGCCAAAAGAAGTGTTCCATGACCATATCAAGTGTTTTGTGAATACCGAAGTGTCCCATAAGTCCTCCGGCATGTGACTCGTGAACCAAGAACTCTCGCAAAGAGCCTTATGGTATACATAACCTGTTCATGCGAAAAAGAAAGCCATCTACAAGATAAAACTTGTTAAAAGCACCTTTTACACATTGTTTATAAATCTCAGAAAAATCTGGATCGTTAGGATAAAGTTCTTTGATATGTGCAAAACCCAGAACAATAGCATGCATACGAGTGATAAGTGTGTATCATCGAGATAATGCATCAGCTACAATGTTATCTTTCCCTTGTTTGTATTTGATGATGTAAGGAAAAGATTCAATGAACTCAACCCATCGAGCATGTCGTTTGTTTAACTTACCTTGTCCATTTAACCATTTGAGTGATTCATGGTCCGTGTGAATGACAAACTCTTTAAGGAGAAGATAATGTTGCCACACTTCGAGTGCTCGGACGAGTGCAAGAAGTTTCTTGTCGTAGGTAGAGTAGTTCAATTGTGCACCTTTTAACTTTTCACTAAAGTAAGTGATAGGTTGTCTTTCTTGCATGAGGACGACACCAATGCCTATGCCTGAAGCATCACATTCTAGCTCAAATGTGTTAGAAAAATTGGGAAGACGAAGAATAGGGGCAGAACATAACTTATCTTTAAGAAGTTCAAAAGCTTTTTGTTGTAGTGGTCCCATTTAAATTCAACTGACTTTTTGATGATCTCGGTTAATGG
Organism: Hibiscus syriacus; assembly: GCF_006381635.1. NCBI lineage: Eukaryota > Viridiplantae > Streptophyta > Magnoliopsida > Malvales > Malvaceae > Hibiscus > Hibiscus syriacus. Next base: position 99,286 of record NW_024062822.1, on the reverse strand, counting down.
TGCAACAATGGTTTAGAAATCTTTGACAAAGCGACGGTAGAAACTTGTTAAACTATGAAAAGATCTTACCTCGGTGATGGAAGTAGGCGTGGGCCATTCTTGAATTGCCTTGACCTTCTCTTTATCTACATGAATACCCTGTACACTAACTATAAAGCCTAAAAACATAAGCTTATCACTGCAAAACACACATTTATCCATGTTAGCATATAAATGTTCTCGTCGAAGAACTTCGAGAACCATTCGAACATGAATGATATGAGAATTAAGAGAAGATGAGTATATAAGAATGTCATCAAAGTAAACGACAACAAATTTACCTATAAACTCCTTAAGAACGTGATTCATTAATCTCATGAAGGTGCTTGGAGCGTTTGTGAGTCCAAAGGGCATAACAAGCCATTCATACAAGCCGAACTTTGTCTTGAATGCTGTTTTCCATTCGTCTCCTTCTTTCATTCGAATTTAATGGTAATCACTCTTCAAGTCTATTTTGGTGAAGATACTTGCACCATGTAGTTCATCCAACATATCATCTAGGCGTGGAATAGGATGCCTATACTTGATTGTTATCCGATTGATAGGTCGACAATCTACACACATTCGGAATGTGCCATCTTTTTTTGGAACTAGAATGACGGGAACTGCACAAGGACTAAGACTCTCACGGATGTGTCCTTTTGGTAATAATGAATCTATTTGTCGTTCCAATTCCTTCGTTTCCTCATGATTACATCAGTAAGTGGGGCGGTTTGGTATGGTTGATCCAGGGATAAAGTCGATTTGATGTTCGATTCCTCTTGTAGGTGGTAAACCATCCGGTGGGTTGCTTAAGACATCTTGAAACTCATGTAATAGAGAAGAAAACACACTAGGCAAATCTGCGATGTTAGTGATAGTTGATAAAATGGAGTCCTTGAAACGGACTAGAATACATGGCCTATTTTGAAAAAGGGTCTCTCTCATATCTTTTGCACTCTCATAAATGTTTTGAGATACTCTTTTATTTTCACATTGAGGTTCACTCACCACCCGTGGGTCATTTGTTTGGCTTTTATCGGTTGTGACCTCTTTTGCCTTTTGTTTCAAATTCCTTGTTTCCTTGAGAATTCATTGTTGATCTATGAGAATCTCTTTGGGGGGTAGGGGGTTAAGTCGGAACGGTTTACCTTTTATTGGAATTGTGTAAGTGTTCTTTCGACCATAATATGTGACGTCGTTGTCGTATTGCCAAGGCCGTCCTAGAAGAATGTGGGATGCTTGCATCGGAATTACATCACACCTTACGTCGTCACAATACTTTCTCATCTTGATATTAACGAGGCATTGTTTAACCACCTTCATCTCGGCACTCTCATTAAGCCATTGTAAGCAATAAGGTTTTGAATGTCGTTGGCAAGGAAGTTTGAGTGATTCAACAACGTTGGAGCTAATGACGTTGACACAACTACCATTGTCAATAATGATGGAGAATGGTTGTTCCTTGATTAGGCAGCGTGTGTGGAAGATGTTGGAACATTGTATGTCAGACTCATCGGATGCTTGGATGTTCAATGTATGACGGATCACCAAGATTGTGCCATTGTACTCATCGCTTCCATAGTCATCACTATCTTCTTTGGCTTCGACATGTACTGGTATGTCGGCGATGTCGTCATCAGAGTCAGAATTGTAAGATCCATCACCTAGTATGGTTAAGGTCCTCATGTTTGGACAATTGCGACTGATATGGCCTCTTCCTAAGCATTTAAAACACTTGATGTCTCTTGCTTGGGTGTCGTCTTTAGGGGCTGGAAGTGTCTCATTCTTTGCTGGTCGTTGTTTCTCTTTATCGAGTTTGTCATCTCTCGATTTTTTTTTTAGAAGATGGAGTAGAAGATGAGGAAGGATTTGAAGGATTACCTTGGTAAGAGAATGAAGTACCTTGGTAATGTTCTCTGAATCGGAATCTCCTTTGTATTTGTGCTTCAATTGTCATTGCTTTCTTCAGTGTATCTTCGAGGTTTTCGTACCCATGGAGGTCAAGAAGATCAGTGATGTTTGAGTTCAAGCCGACGACGAATCTTGACATGGTGTCCTCTTCTTCTTCAGTTATGTTAGCCCTATTGAGTAAGGACTGCATCTCCTTGTAGTAATCTTCAACTGAACTTATACCTTGTCGAAGTCGGTGTAGTCGTTGTTTAACTTCTCGTGTATAATGTGTCAGTAGGAATCGGTTCCTCATGGCATGTTTGAGTTCGGTCCAAGAAGTGATCGGTTGAATTTGGTAGCTGTCGATCTTTTTCCTTGTTTGCATCCACCAAGTGTGAGCATATCCTTCGAATTCCAAGGTGATGAGGGGAACTTGTTCAGCTTGGGGGCAGTCATGGTATGCGAACAAGAGATCAAATTTTCCTTCCCAATCGATGTACTTATCTGGATCATAGTCTCCTTTAAAAGACGGGATCGTAAACTTTGGTTTTGCAAAGAGTTCGGGTGTTTGAAAATGTGGTTGTGCTCGCCTGGGGGCCAAAAGTTCAGCATTGTTTGGCCTTGGATTCTGGTTTGGTAGATCCAGTTGTAGTTCTTGTCGTTCTCTCAAGGCATTGTTAAGTTGATCAAATTGAGTTGTGAGTCGTTCAAGTGCGGCTAAGATGGCCGTAAGTGTCTCATTGTTATTGTCGCCCATCCTGCAATTATAACACTCAAAAGAAGATTTTAAAGTAGAATAAAAATAAAAGAAAATAAATTTAACAAAGCAAGAAACCTCACAAGTCACTCCAAGAAAGTAACACAACGAGAGGCAAGTAAGCTGATCTTGTACTCTTTAAAACTCACTTTACCAAGTAGTCTTTCATAGTTCGTATCGGAGTTTGATTACTAGCAAAGGCGATAAGAAAAACCTAAAAGCTCTAAGAGGCCAAACAAAGGTTAGACTCCAAGAGAACAAGAATGCAAAGAAGGAAGAAGTATGCAAACTCTTTAGTCCTACTAACACAAGGAATATAATGTGTTAGATAATGCAAAAGAACAATAACAGGGAAAAACAAAAGAACCTAAAGCACTAAGAGTTAAAGAAAAAAAGGACCAAACCAGAAAACCTAGAAAACGCTGGATCAACTTGAGAAACGTTTTTGAGGGGTTAAAGGTATCCAAAAATTCTGGAAATATTCTTTAATGTCTTTCGATGCGTCAAGAAACCACCTGTAAAATTTCAGATTCAAATACTTTCAGTAGTATCCAGTAGACTCTGTTGAACGGTGAGTCCTCAAACAATCTGTTTTTCTTGATCGCTTTGTTCAAAGTTGTTCTTGATCTCCAAAAATTCTGATTTTTTGTGTGAATGATCTCCAATATATGGAGTTTCAATCTGGAAATTTTCACCACAGAATTCCTCATGTATAATTTTCAAGAAATTCGACAATATTCTAGACCGAATCTGCCGATAAAACTTGAATGATGTATTTTAAGAATCTAATGAACTCTGATCGAATTGAATTTTGTACTGGAGATTAAACTTAAGACGAATATGATATCTGGAGAAAATCAGCCCTAAATACCTTTGTTTGCAATTTTTTTTGAAATTTTGTCTTTTTGTTTTTTTTTTGAAAAAAATAGCAAACTAACAAGAAGGATTTGAATCTAAATTAAAATTAAATAAAAATAACCTGAAACGATGAATCTTCTCTGAACTAGCTCCGTTGGGGTACCTTGACAGTGTTGTGTGCAAGAACAAACAAGATTGCTTGCTTCTTTCCAAGAATCGGCCCAGCTCTGATATCAATTGATAGGGAAGCGGTGACGGGTTAATGAACGTTGCTCTTGTTGAAGAATCAAACCTAGAAAATATCTAGACTCGATGAAGAACAATAAGGGATGAATCAGGAAGGTGGCGGCAATAGATAGGGTTTCTTTTTGGTGCTGGAAACAAGATAAAAATAAGATTAAAACAAGATAAAGAAAAGATAAATGAATTGCAAATAAAATAAGATAACCAAGAAATCAAAAGATCTCCCTTATGAAGGTGAACGATAAAGATGATTGATGACGTGGATGGATATGTGGAAAATCTATGGATAATGTCCTATCGAGCCCTCTTAGTCGCAATGAAAAGGCAAACACGATAATATGGCTCTAACCAACCCTCCTAGTCGTGATGAAAAGGCAAATTGGAGTGTGAAGATTAATCTCCCTCACAAGAACTTGAAAGAACTCAAGGAGAAGAAGCTTCGAAGACACAAGGCAATCAGCACTTGCAAAAACGAACTCTCATTGTATTATTAATCAAAGAAATCTGATTTACAAAGTTGAATGAAACCTCCTTTATATAGGAGCTGAATTCTAAAGGTCCTAAATAACTAAAGAATAAAATATTAATAAACTAAACATGTTTTAACTCTAATTCCTAATAAAATAATAATAACTAAAAATATTATTTTAACCCAACCTTAATTCCTAATAAAATAATAATTCTGATCCTAAAAGATAATTAATCATCCTATATTAAATTATATTACAAATAATCAATATAAATATTGAAAATTCGTAATATTTACAAAATAACGTATTAATCCCGTATAGAATTTCCTGCATGCACCGTCTTCAGTAAAATGGTCATATCTTGAGTTCCCGATATCGGATTGATGCGATTCAAGAACCGTTAGAAAGATAAGAGATAGAAGGTTGTATCTACAGAAGACATGTCGACCGTATAACAACTGTATCCCCTTAAAAAAGTTGTTGCAAATATGCTGCTATTAGACCCTTACGGATGAATGCTTGAACTACGATTTGAAGCTTGTCTTTAAGAAGTTTTGTCCAGCCTCGTGTGATAGGGCCAAGTGGTATAGTAAATTCATCATCCTTAGCTTTAGGGCATGTGGTGCATGTATCACCAGTTTATGGTGCTCACAATGTACAATGTTGTTATCAACCTCAAAATTTAATGGTTCCACCACAATTTCATCACCAAGAAAATTTTGTTTCCCCACATTTTCAATACCAAACATAATATCAAACACAATCTCAAAACCCACAACCTTTTCCTAATCCAAATCCCAATCAACTTTCAGCACCAAATTTCAGTTTTCGTATTGACCAGTTAGACGATTATGAGCCAACAGAAAAAAAATTGTGAGTACTAGTCAGTATTCAAAATTTGATCTTGGTCAATACCCAGACTTTGATCTTGGTCAATACTCGGATTTTGATGATGTTTCAGAAGAAGAAACAGACCCTGCGTGTAATGATTTTGATATTGGTCAATACCCGAATTTTGATGATGAAACAGTCGTTGCCGAGGAAGATGTTGTTGATAATAATGAGGAGTAAGTTACGACTATGAATGAACATGTTGAACATCCATTATGTAATTCATATAACCCTTAAGAATAAAAAGAAGAAGAAGAAGTCCCCGAAGAAAAGAAAAAGAAGAAAATGCAAAGGGAGTATAACTGGAATATGCCAGAATTACTTCAGATACCGGAAGAAGAGTTGGTAAATATAACAGTTGATTATTACACAAAAGTTATTCGTATCAAGAAAGATGATTATTTTGATACAAAGGAAGACTTGAAGATAGATTTGTATACGAAATATGTGGAAGATGGCTATCAACTAAAAGTTAACAAATCAAGCAAAGATCATTTCGAAACAAAGTGTATGATTGACAAAAACTATACGTGGTGTATGATTAGAAAGAGGATAAAAAATTGCGAAATGTTTCAAGTTAGGAATTTTATTGATAAACATACATGTTCAAGAACCCGAGTTTTTCCTCACATAGACAAGCAAACAAAAAGGTGTTGGGTGGTTTTCTGGCTGAGTTAATGTTTTTGAATTGTAGGGTATATCGGGGAGATGAAATTATGACTAACATGAATGCTAAATTCAAGATTAGTCTCTCATATTCTCAAGCTTGGAGAGCCAAATGTTATGCCTTGGAATTGTTGAGGGGGTCTCCAGAAGCATCGTTTGCCCAACTGTCGGCTTATTGTCACAATTTAAAGCTGAAAAATCCTGGGTCGGTAACTCATATCAAAATAGATAGAGATGGACGCTTTGAGTTGCTGTTTATCGCCACTGGTGCTGCGGTTAGTAAATAAATATACTTTTGTTGACTCATTTTTGTTAGTTACATGCATTTCACATTTAAATGATTATATTTCTTTGTATTATTTGTAGATTCGTTCGTTTATTACTTGCATGTGCCTAGTTATTATAGTTGACGGAGCACATTTGAAAGGTCGACACCTTGAAGTAAACTTATTAGCAGTAGCCATGGATGCTAACAATGGGATACTGCCAATAGCTTACAGGGTTGGCAAATCTGAAACCTCTGATTCATGGACATGGTTTATGGGGCATCTTAGGGATTGCATAGGTCCTATTAGCAATCTAACAATCATATCCGATAGGGCAAACTCAATTGACAACGATGTTAGAAAGTGTTTCCCATATGCTTTTCATGGACTTTGTGGTGTTCATTTGTACAGAAATCTAAAATCAAGGTCTGTTGGTATAAAAAATCACAAATGGACATACTGGAAAGCTGTAAAAGCTTATCGGGAAGTGGATTTTAATAAGCATATAAATTGTTTAAGACGTGTTTTGCCTCAATGTGCTCAAACACTAGAAGATGTCGGGTTTGAATGATGGTCAAGAGTACATCAACTTGGAGCAAGATATTGTTTCATGACGTCTAATAGTGCAGAATCAATCAACGCTCTAAGTCGTCATTCCCGAAAATTACCCATTACTATGTTAATGGAGTTTTTTCGAGCCTCTATTCAACAGTGGTACTACAAGCAAAGAAACCATGCATGTATTATTTCTTTAAATTTATAACTTATCATATTTATATATTTTACTAAGTATTATTTATTTAAATTTATAGGAACATTGGAACGTCGTGTTACACCATGGACTGAAAAAAAGATAATGAAACGTGTTGTGAAGTCAACGTCATGGAGAGTTGAACCATGTTCAAACACTTTGTTTGAAGTATTGGATAATAACTCATATCAGCTTGTTGATCTAAATGCAAAAACGTGTAGTTATATGAAATGACAAACATCTGGTTATCCGTGTGGCCATGTTATAAAAGTTGCTCTTCATCTAAACCAAGATGATTCAAGTGCATACGCTATGGATTGCTACACTACAGAAGTATATCGATAGACTTATGCCGATATTGTCTACCCTATTCCACATCCTTCTGAGTGGGACATACCAGATGACTTACAAACAGTTTTGCCACCAGTCATGGGCAGCAGGCTACCTGGCCGACCAAAAAATCACGATCGTATACCATCTAAGGGTGAATAGAAGAGGATATGGACATGTAGTCGGTACAAGGAAAGTGGTCATACAAGGTTGACCTGTGGATCACCAGTGCCATCACAATCATCTTTTCCTTTACCAAAATATGGATCCTCATCAAAATCCAAAGCTCATATGGTGCCAAGCAAAAGGAAATCAAAATCGCAATAAAAAAAATCCCAATCAGAATTGGCTTCACCTTTTGGGACTTATTAACTTAGGTGATTTTTAAATGCAAACGTTGTATTATGTGTATTTTATGTGTGAATGCATACATTTTCAGTTAGACATGCATTAGTAACTTGAGTTTGAAAATTGCTATGATCTGTTCAGTTGTTATCACTTATCAGATTATTGTCTGTTATCTTTTTTAAGGTGGTTTCCTTGAATTCGCAACGCGAAAGTCAAATTCACGTTGTGATTATTACGAAAGTCAAATTCGCTACGCAAAAGTCAAATTCACAACAATCGCAACGTGAATTTGACTTTCGCGTTGCAAATTTGACTTTTGCGTTGCGAAAGTGTACCTTCAACATGTCTTTTTTTCCTTCAACATAATGCAGATTGAAATTTTCTTAAACAACAAATCAAATTTTACAAATCAATTAAACAAGAAAAAAATAATTCTTATTTACACATCTAAAAAAACAAATCAACAACACATTGATACAATTAGCCCCAGACAGTAAATCCAAATGCTCCTAACAATAGGGAGCTTACATTCACGCAACTCACTTCAGGATTAACCTGCAGAAACCTAACATTTGTTCAAATGACACTTTCTACACATATAAAACCAACAAACAACAAATTATTGAATTCTAGGTACTTAAACCAAACATTTTCAAACCAACAAGTATATAACAGTTAACAACACTTGCATAAACTTACCAATAACAATTGGTTGTTTATACACAAATACATCAATTTCACACAGCTCACTTCAGGATTTACCTGCAGAAACCAAACATTTGCTCAAACAACACTTTCTACACATCTAAAACCAACAAATAACAAATTATTGAATTCTAGGTACTTAACCAAACATTTTCAAACCAACAAAGAGTATATATGTTAACAACACTTGCTCAAACTTACCAATAACAAATGGTTGTTTATGCACACTTTCAGTACGCGGATGCAGGTAGGTAATGTCTCGAATATATCGCTCTAACCATTAAATGACAAAACCATAACCCTACTGCACCTCTATCTCTATTTGTGGGAGGTAAAAATTGTTTACCTCTTGTTTTCAAACGTTCCAAGAACATGCATACAAGAGGACCAAAATCCCCTCTGGCTCCAGCCGTTTGTTGTGGCGTTGTCTCGTCTCTCATCATTGTAACTTTGAACTTTTTTGGCTTCTTGTTTCCAGAATTAGTCCAATAATCAATCGCATCCAAGTATTTAGACAAATGAGCGCTCCATCCCTTACAAATAATATCTTTCAAATCAGACAATTGTATGTAATTCAACATGCTGTCATATACTATTGTCTTCAAGGATGGGAGTTGAAGCTCGACGAGAAGCCAATGACGACGTTCCATAACAGGGATAAACACCTACAATCATAAATAATAATTCAATTGTGCACATCAAATAAAATTTATGAACACCTTTAAAATATTCAAAAATAAATACTAACCTTATCAACCTCCCACCATGCAGGATAAAGATTAGCTTTTCCATTACCCAACGCATATGAAGCATCTCTCTGATCCTTCAACTGAGCTACGTGAAAAGACGAAGGCATAATAGTCAATTGCGTCTTTTTTATTTTCTTCAATTTCCTTATAATCAGAAGACGTGACACCCATGCATCAATATGATGTGGATAAAAAAATACATATATTAGTGAATTTAATAAATTAAAAAAATAAAAATGCAATATAAGAAGAATATAATACTTACCCCCCATTCGAAATAGCCATTCTCTTCAACTCCTAATAAAACACCCCACCAAGACCGATCAAGAAACAAATGCATTGTAACACCCCAACCCGTACCCGACCCGAATACGAGTCTGAGGTGTCACGTTGACTTTTCAAACCTTGACACTTAAAGAAAAATCCCGGGAAATTTAAAACTTTGTTTAAAACAAAATATTTTAATTTACATAAAAGAGACCACAAAATACCAACTCGATCAGAGTGCTCATAATTAACAACTTATTACATGCCAACACTCTATACACGCCAAAATACATACTTTGTTGATTACTTCTGATCTAATCTTCAAGTAATAATACTGTCCTTGCTACTTCTATTCTTGCTCTTCACGTTTCTTGGTACCTACGTGTAAATCACTTACACGCTAAGTCATAGACTTAGTGAGGCAATAAATAAACATTTAACAACAAATTCATGAATGTGCATTCTTATCATTTAATCATGACATTTCAACATGCATGTATCTATCACATGATAACATATATAAGCATGTCAAGCACATGTAACACTTACCTTCTTGTGCCACTTTCACTTTAATTTATCTTTCAACTGTATTGCCCATGTATATTATTGAGAATAGAGGTATGTGAGTACATTGAGGTTGTGCACTAATGCTGTCACCACAGCTCGTATAAATTCCCTCATGGGGCACCGAACATTTGTTCAGTATTCGTCCCGAAGGACTGCTATATATGTCCGTAGGACCATTACGTCCGAAGGACTACGTCCCGAAGGACTACAGAACCCTCGACTCTTGGCATGCCAACTATACCTATAGCTCTCGTATCATATACTATGGGCATTTATGATGAATACATTTCTCATCACTTATTCTTTCTCTTCTGTCACATACCACATGTATGTGTAACCATGTATTTCATATCATATCACATGTATCACATATTCCATATTCATATGTCATTTCATATATTCACATAGCTTATCTCATTTCACATGGCCATGTCTCATAGCATAGATCACATATCTTATGTTATATGCTCTTATGTTTATGCATATCATATAACATATATTACATATTGCATAATCACGTATGCATGTATATCATGTAACATTTATAATAATCTATACACATTTCATGTATTCATGCACCTATAACAATTACAAATCAAATAACAATTTAGGAGTCACTTCTTACCATAGTAACTCCATCACTGGCTAATCGCAAGCCAATGTTCGTTCAATAATATAAGTACAATAAAAATTGCACTCACCTTAGCCTTGTTTGATTTGAATCAATTCTAATCCTTTGATTATTCCAGAACTTGTTTAGGCTCAATATCTACATAAATATAACATTTCAAAACAACTATCAGAAGCCTAAACCTTAAACTTGATGTTAATAACTTAAGCCAGATTATTGAACCTAATTTCATTTTTCCTTTAGGGGGAATCGATTCCCCCCCAGGGGAATCGATAACCCCTGGACATTCTGGAAAATTTCGTCCAAGAGGGGGAATCGATTCCCTTTATAGGGTATCGGTTCCCTCTAACCAGAATTTGTATTTTAACCCGAAAATCATCAATTCTTCACTTAATTCTTCTATTTTAAACCCCTATCATGCCATTAAATTCAACTACCATTACTTAAACCAACTTATATCCATGAAAATCATCTATAACTTCAAAATCCTATCCTTCATATGAAATTCAAGAATCATACTCAAATTTCAATATGTTCTAAATACAATTCTAACACTTCATATTCCTTAATTAGGATGATGACAAGTCAAATTTAACTTTAAATTCAACTTATCAACTCTTTTCCATGATTTCATATAAAAACTCATTTTCTTTAATCTCTTATAACTTCTTCATCTTTTGATTATAAGACAACTTAAGCTTTCCTTAAGCTTAGTTATTATCTAATGATCAAAACCTAACCTTAAATTTAATAAATAACCAACAATTTAGAAAACCCTTACCTTTGCCCTCTTTTGCTCACGATGGGGAAGAAGAAAAGAAGAAGAAAGAGTTTTCAGATACTCTTCCCCCCCAACGTTTATCTCTTAATAAAGAGATAAAAATATCTTTCATGATAAATGACCATTTTGCCCTTTAATTCCTTTGATAATTACTAATAATTTTCAGGAAATATTTCTGAACAAATCATTAAACTGTACAAGTATCCTACTTTGATCACCATACTCTGAAGTTTTACAATTTAGTCACTAACCTGTATTTTAGGATGTTACAAATCTCTCCCCCTTAAGAAAATTCGTCCTCGAATTTTCACTGTACAAATAGATGGATAACTATATACTCATTCTTATTTGCATTTCTCTGTTATATTACGGATCCACCTCTTTTAAAGATCCATAAGGTCCAATGAATGTAGGACTGAGCTATACTAAACAGAAAATCTTATTCAGAACAAGATATTAAGAAATACTTTATCACTTATCTAGAAATTCCATTTTTTGAACTTCTTTGATCCAATCTGTCCATACAAAATCTTAATATTTCTATTCAACTAATTTAATAGTGTTCAACATTTCTTTTACACAAAACGTCACATAAAACTATTGGATATCTTTCTTTACTTGCTGATCTACTATTTATTAAACACACTCAATGATAACTCTTTCTGTGGTATGATAACATTCATCCGGCTTTTAATCTTTAATTTTCCCTTCTTGGTTGCAATTACTAAACTTATTTTCAATCAATAATGAATTACATCCATTCTTATCTTTTCACTCATTCGATTCGACACCTACTTTTAATCTTTATAAATTCGTATAAATATAGTGTCGCTCATCATGGAAATAATAAGGTTCTATCCATATGGTAATCGTAATCCTTGCCACTCAATATCATGAGTCCGTTGATTTCTTTCATCAATCTTTAATTACTTTACAACATAAACCAAACATTTATTCTTATACCATCTTCATCCAAATTACTATACATAATTTTTCTAAATTTTACTCATATCAATCTTGAAATTGATGTCAATACTCTTTTTATCATCTCAAAATTAACATGCTTATCTTTAACAACTTGATTAAAAAGAATACTATCATTCAAATATATCTCACGTTTCCTTTATACATATAATTAAATCCTTATCTATTTGACTATATTAACATGGCTAAGAAACACAACCTTAGACCAATACATTTTACACTTGGTTAACTTAGCCTGACATTCTTTTTCCGATCTTTTAAACTCAATTATACTCTCCCCTTTGCATTTTTTTTCCAAGATGATACTTTAAGAAAAACCTTATCGTCTTCATGAAATTTAATTTATTTCTTCATCAAATCTGCATAATACTTCTACCGATCAGATGTCATCTTGATATTAGCTTGAATTATCTTTACTTTATCCTCAACCACTTTCAATAAATCCTGACAAATAAAATTCTTATCTTTTAACTTAAACCAAATTTATGGTGTCCGACATTTTCTCCCACATAAAACTTCATACAGAGTCATCTTAATGCTCGATTGATAGTTCTTATTGTAGACAAATTCTACTAAAGGTAAATCATTTTCCCACGATTCTTTGAACTCAATCATACATAACCTTTTTTTTTTAGCATGAATAATCTGTTTAAACTCATTATCTGTCTATGCATATATATCAATGCTACAATTAATTTGAATTCCTCAGACCTTTTCAAAGATTTCCAAAATCATGATGTGAATCTAGGATCCTGATCAGAAACTATGGAAACAGGTACACCATGTAACCATATAATCTCTCTGATATACAACTCCACATACTTATCCATAGAGAAATCAGCTAGTATCGGAATGAAATGAACTAACTCGATCATCCTGTCTACACTCACCCATATTGAATCTCTTTTGCTCAGAGTTAAAGGCAACCCCGTTACAAAATCCATCGTTACATTCTACCATTTCCACTGAGGAATTAAAATTAGTTGTAACATTCCCGATGGAACCTAATGCTCAGCTTTGATTGTGACAAGTCAAACACCTAGATAAAAATTTCGTAATACCTCTTATCATATTCACACTCTTGCTTATACACAATACTATTTACACGTATAATATTCCTTTTCACGTATCACCTTTTCAATAATTTTTTTTTTCATGCTATCATAACCTTCACTTTATTACTTTAATTCTTTCATTATTTTTTTTCCTCTTTTGCTTTTACCTTCTTTTCATGTCATTTATACTTATCCCTTTTTATCCTTTTAACTTAATACATTCACTATTACATTACTTTATTGACCCACTTATTCTTTCAATCAAAACGTAAACTTTCATCGAACCATCTATTTTTGTATATATATATATATATATATTTTTCAAAATAATTCATTCTCTAATTCCTTCACTTATCAAACCTTCATTCACTCATTCATAATACGATTTATTTGGTTCAAATTAACCATTCCAGTTACCTTTTTATAATTAGTATTATCTTATACATAACTAATCATCATGTCCTTTATACTCACATGCTCTTATATATCACATAAATTTATCCTTAACTATCACTCATTGTCACATTTTCATGATTTGGATAGTCATCTTTACTAGCACAGAACTTTATTCTTTATCATTTTTATACTTGTATCTTTATTCCTCAAAGCGCTTTTTTTTTTAAAACCTGTAAATACTCTTCTCATTGCCTTAATCATATATTTATAGGATCCAAATACCTAACCATATTCAAATCCATATCATACTTGATTAATTCACTTTATCTTTTCTTCCAATCTTTTAACTCTATCACCTTTACTCTTACAGATAGTCAATAACAACTATTTAATCTAGTGCACAAGTCCCAATTTATTAATCATATACCCCTTTTCCAATCAGAATTATCTCAAAAATAGTTTACTTAACTTATCAAAATTCACATTCATTCTTATGCATTATGAAATTTTATTTATTCACTCTTAACATTTCAACATCTTCTATCTTATAAAATAATTACTGAACAAATGTTCACATCAATATTCACATCAATAAGTCTTCCATTATAACATTTATTTACCATATTTTAGCTTAACCGCATAGCAACTAAATTATCTCATCTAAATTCACCACTTTAAAATAGTGGATATCCTTTAACATTATTTAATAGCACATTCAATTTTTAAACGAAATCTTTAACTTTTAATCTCGGGTACAACCTTTATCCACTCAATCATATATAATATTTTCAATCAATTTTTCTGCTTCAATTTTCATAACTTCTAACATAGCTTTTAACCCAATTCACAAAGGTTGTCTTTAACCCTGACTTATTATCAATTAACTCCTTATTTAATCTTTCAAGATCAAACCCTACTGCTTGAGTCTGTCGGACTCTCATATGATTTGATTCTCTGGTGGAAAATACAACTAATTCATATATGGTTTAAAGTTGAAAACCAGAATCTCTATCTTTCTTTGATAGTGCTTAACTCTATAAAACACTAATTCTCTTAATCATCTAAAATTTTTGTTGTCCAATCCTTTTATTCTTAACTCTCTCTAGAGATTTAACGCGATTAACCATTTATAGAAATGAGAACAATTTCCAAACCCATATCAATCTTTTAATTTAAGGCGCAAGCCTTAAACAACCAATCATATGTTCTTCCTTATCATTCCTAATCAAAATCAACACAACAATAAATCTGTTTAATTTATTAAACTTTTACTCATACATATGCATGTGTAACTTCTTTGTTAATCTCATATATTAGAGCTTCATTTGTTTTATGAACTGATCATTCATGTACTTATTCATAAATTCTTCTACAAATGATAACCACATCACTTGATATTTTAACATTCTTATGGTGACATTTGTTCACCATACTTCTAGCTTATCTACGTAGTAACAAAACTACTCAATTTAACTTCTCCTCTTTGGAGAAATGAAAATTTTCTAATATTATCTTACTACCATTTAATCAAATTTCCATAACAATGGAACATTTCTCAAATTCACCCTTGAACTCGGGTGTTCTCCACTCTTTTCAATACATTCATTCAACATCATGAATCATTCTCTAATCTTATACAGGCATTCCCTGAAGTTTTCGCTATTCTCCCTGCCTGGCCAGGGCAGGTGAATACTATTACCTTCAGGTCTATCACCTTGTATTTCACTTTAGAAACTCTTATGATCATACGTCTAATATAACATAGTATTTTAATTCTATTAGCAAGACAGTACATTACTATTCCATCAGATCAGAAGTTTTCACTATTTTGTTGGCATGTATACCTTATAAAACACTCAAGACTCCGGTTTATGCCGAGAATCGACTAAACCTTAGCTCTGATGCCATTAACTGTAACACCCCAACCCGTACCCGACCCGAATACGAGTCTGAGGTGTCACGTTGACTTTTCAAACCTTGACACTTAAAGAAAAATCCCGGGAAATTTAAAACTTTGTTTAAAACAAAATATTTTAATTTACATAAAAGAGACCACAAAATACCAACTCGATCAGAGTGCTCATAATTAACAACTTATTACATGCCAACACTCTATACACGCCAAAATACATACTTTGTTGATTACTTCTGATCTAATCTTCAAGTAATAATACTGTCCTTGCTACTTCTATTCTTGCTCTTCACGTTTCTTGGTACCTACGTGTAAATCACTTACACGCTAAGTCATAGACTTAGTGAGGCAATAAATAAACATTTAACAACAAATTCATGAATGTGCATTCTTATCATTTAATCATGACATTTCAACATGCATGTATCTATCACATGATAACATATAAGCATGTCAAGCACATGTAACACTTACCTTCTTGTGCCACTTTCACTTTAATTTATCTTTCAACTGTATTGCCCATGTATATATTGAGAATAGAGGTATGTGAGTACATTGAGGTTGTGCACTAATGCTGTCACAGCTCGTATAAATTCCCTCATGGGGCACCGAACATTTGTTCAGTATTCGTCCCGAAGGACTGCTATATGTCCGTAGGACCATTACGTCCCGAAGGACTACGTCCGAAGGACTACAGAACCCTCGACTCTTGGCATGCCAACTATACCTATAGCTCTCGTATCATATACTATGGGCATTTATGATGAATACATTTCTCATCACTTATTCTTTCTCTTCTGTCACATACCACATGTATGTGTAACCATGTATTTCATATCATATCACATGTATCACATATTCCATATTCATATGTCATTTCATATATTCACATAGCTTATCTCATTTCACATGGTCATGTCTCATAGCATAGATCACATATCTTATGTTATATGCTCTTATGTTTATGCATATCATATAACATATACATATTGCATAATCACGTATGCATGTATATCATGTAACATTTATAATAATCTATACACATTTCATGTATTCATGCACCTATAACAATTACAAATCAAATAACAATTTAGGAGTCACTTCTTACCATAGTAACTCCATCACTGGCTCATCGCAAGCCAATGTTCGTTCAATAATATAAGTACAATAAAAATTGCACTCACCTTAGCCTTGTTTGATTTGAATCAATTCTAATCCTTTGATTATTCCAGAACTTGTTTAGGCTCAATATCTACATAAATATAACATTTCAAAACAACTATCAGAAGCCTAAACCTTAAACTTGATGTTAATAACTTAAGCCAGATTATTGAACCTAATTTCATTTTTCCTTTAGGGGGAATCGATTCCCCCCAAGGGGAATCGATACCCCCTGGACATTCTGGAAAATTTCGTCCAAGAGGGGGAATCGATTCCCTTTATAGGGTATCGGTTCCCTCTAACCAGAATTTGTATTTTAACCCCGAAAATCATCAATTCTTCACTTAATTCTTCTATTTTAAACCCCTATCATGCCATTAAATTCAACTACCATTACTTAAACCAACTTATATCCATGAAAATCATCTATAACTTCAAAATCCTATCCTTCATATGAAATTCAAGAATCATACTCAAATTTCAATATGTTCTAAATACAATTCTAACACTTCATATTCCTTAATTAGGATGATGACAAGTCAAATTTAACTTTAAATTCAACTTATCAACTCTTTTCCATGATTTCATATAAAAACTCATTTTCTTTAATCTCTTATAACTTCTTCATCTTTTGATTATAAGACAACTTAAGCTTTCCTTAAGCTTAGTTATTATCTAATGATCAAAACCTAACCTTAAATTTAATAAATAACCAACAATTTAGAAAACCCTTACCTTTGCCCTCTTTTGCTCACGATGGGGAAGAAGAAAAGAAGAAGAAAGAGTTTTCAGATACTCTTCCCCCCCAACGTTTATCTCTTAATAAAGAGATAAAAATATCTTTCATGATAAATGACCATTTTGCCCTTTAATTCCTTTGATAATTACTAATAATATTCAGGAAATATTTCCGAACAAATCATTAAACTGTACAAGTATCCTACTTTGATCACCATACTCTGAAGTTTTACAATTTAGTCACTAACCTGTATTTTAGGATGTTACATGCATACTATCGTCGATTTTGCATATGTCAGCGTAACACCCCTGGCTTCGCTCATGTAGATAAAAATCAACTGCGATCTTAGCCCAAAGGGTATTATCCATAATTGTGTCCGGTAGTGTTCTCCTCTCCTGCTGAGGAATGGTACTGGCCGATAACTCATACGAAAGCCAACTCTCATCCATCATATCGGGCACGTGAGGGGGTTTATCAATATGTCAACATAGTATGCCATGTGAATCGGGCTCTTGAACGATGGGAGGGACCTCTTAAACGATGACAAGGGCCTCTTGAACAGTGGGAGGGGCCTCTTGAACGATGAGAATGGCCTCTTGAATGATAGGAGGGGCCTCTTGAACGATGACAGGTGAATCAGACTTCTTCTTACAGAGTCTTGGCACTATTGGGGTGAAAGGAGACGTAATGGCACGTGCACGATGTCTGATGCGTGAACCCCATCGTTGCAAGAAAAACCCGACGTAAAGCATCTACCTTATCAGGCCGCTAAAAATAAATTAATACATAAATAAATAAATAAATAAATAATGCCGAAAAAATGTTATTTGCATTTTTAGTATAGTATTAAATAAACTTACCTCATTGCGTAGAGTATGAACCTCATTCTGTAACGATGAAACAATCTCACGTAGAGCGGCTACCTCATCACGTAAAGTAGATACCTCACCACGTAAAACACCATTTTCATCGCGTAAAACATCTACCTCACCACGTAAAGACCGTACCTCATCACGCCATGCACCATTATCGTCACGTAAAGTACCGACCTCATCACGTAAAGCACTGACCTCATCACGTAACTCGCCTAACTCATCCCGTAGAGGTGGAGAACAGGGAGATAAATATCATGGCATCTTTTTCAGTCGTCTATCATGAGGTGATGGTGGAGAAGAGGCTCGATGATGTGATAGAATATGTGATGGCTCTCTTTGTGGAGGTATATAATCGGCTCGATCGGGTGATGGCTCTGGGTGTCGAGCTGTAGAATCGGCTCGATCAGGTGATGGCTCTCGAAGTGGGGGGTGCTCATCATCCGTCCCATCAAAAAACCGCTTACTAGCTTGCCACCAATCAGTGGCAAGCTCAGCCTATGTGGGTGTCAGCCTCTGTAATGGATAGTTGGCCTCCTAACAATATAAAAGCTCAAACAAAGTTAAACGTCTACTAGTAATAACGTGTTTATATATGGTAGTATTTGTGTTAACTTACATCATTCATCATCGTATATGGTAGTAAATCTTCCCAATCCAACAACAGGATCCTCGTCCAGGTAATAGCCCTAGGAATATCATTTGAATTTTTTCTTGCATATGTCTGCGTGCTAGGAAAAACCTCAAATATCCAAATCTACAAACAATATAATACACAAACATTAGTAATTGTTAAATAATTAATTATAATTTTGGAAACATTATATAAAAATTATTACCTTAAAGGCCCAAATAAAGTCTACCAAAGTGTATTTGGAACCATCGCCATGCAAAATACGACGGTCCTCAAAGGCAGACGATAACTTTTTCCAGGTAGCTTTCCATAGATATGAACCCCACGGAAACACGTTCCATGCATTTAGGTCCTCTACCAATAATATTAGGTCCTCAGAAATAGGTTGTATGGCCTCTTTGCCTAAAAAATCATCATTCAAAAGTAATAAAAGGCATACTCATACAACATCAAGGTCATCCATTCGAGTAAAACCATCTTTAAGAAGTAATCTTTTCAAGTCGTCGACGTGTAAACTGGGCTTCGCCTTTGCTAGCTCAGGAAAAACCTGAGAAAACCATGATGGGCGGGCGATATGACTAGTGTACCGACCTACTTCATCGTGTCTGAAACGTAGACCAGTGATTAAGCAAAACTCTTCCAGCCCAAAACAAGTATACGTCGGTGAAAAATGAAACCATATCTCTTCATCACCACGTTGTATCCTCTCAGGTAGATCGTTAGTCATGGTATTAAGAAACAAATGGGTCAACATAGCATCTCCACCTGGATGTTGTACTTTCAGCCATGGCCCGAAGCAAGTATCCTAAAACAATTTTCCTTGTACAGGTGTAAATGTCGACGTTATTGTAGTGGCTAGGCTTAATTTATTCCTTAGAGTCAATGAAGCCGAATATGTTTCAAACTAGCACGGTATTCACCCAAGTCATTATTCTATCATAGTTTTTTTGTTGAAGTAATGCAATTCATTCAAGTTTCAATTTGCAGAAGAAGAGTAGTTTCTGAATTCGCAACGCAAAAATCGCAACGCAAAAATCGCGTTGTGATTTTCATTTTCGGGTTGCGATTTTCGTGTTGCGAATTTCATTTTCGTATTGCGAATTTAAGTTTCAAAAACTACTCTTCTTCTTGAATTGCATTACTTCAACCAAAAAAACAGAACAAAGACAAATACTAACTTTACAAGGTTAAAGACTAAACAGTTTAGCAGTATTGACAGCAACCGAATGAATTTACTAAGCAATCTAAGTGAAATGGTTAATCTATTTATTGAAATTATGAGTAAATTTATAATCAATTTAAATATGAAAAATCTAATAATAATACAAAATTTTCAAAATAAAAATAATTAAAAAAACTAACCATCGGTGGTTGATTTTTCATTTGTGGCCGTGAATGGTTGTGAGGGTGGCTCTGAGAGATGGAGATAGACGGACTTCGCCAGAGATGGGGACGGATTTCGCTGGAGATGGGGACAGATGTCGTCGTAGAGAGTGAGAGATGGAGATGGGACTAAGTTGTGATTTTGGGTTTTAGGTTATAAGTTGCGATTATATTGTTTACATTTGTGTTGCGAAATTAATATTGTGTTTCGAATTCGAAAATAAAATTCGCGTTGCGAAAATAAACGCGCTTTGCGAATTTGACTTCTGTGTTGCGAATTACAAATTCGCGTTGCGAATTTAGAAACTGTGTTGCGAAATTGGAGTTCGCGTTGCGAATTTATTGGTCATTTTCGCAAATCCAAAAAAAATTGATTAAAATCGTATATTATAAGGCATTTTCGGTCACTGAAGTTATTTTTTCAAATAATAATCCCTTAGTTTTTGTCTTAATTTAAGATGATCATGCGTTGAAATAGTACGTTGAACGTTTAATTGCCTCGATCACTTCGTTACAATTAACATGCACATTTAGTTTACTCAGAGTTAAGCAAACACAAGTTCACATTACATTAATATTATTCAT
Organism: Hibiscus syriacus; assembly: GCF_006381635.1. Classification (NCBI taxonomy): domain Eukaryota; kingdom Viridiplantae; phylum Streptophyta; class Magnoliopsida; order Malvales; family Malvaceae; genus Hibiscus; species Hibiscus syriacus. The sequence continues at coordinate 78,374 of NW_024062822.1, read as the reverse complement.
TGACGTATATTAATAACCTTCTTTTTTTTGTTTATTGTTTTCCCATAATAATGCATACCTATATATACATTAATTGAATGCCAGCATACGAAGGTTATTAATCTTTGATTTTTATTACATTTTTGTTTGTTCATAAAATATGGTTATTTGTCACTATGCGAATATGTAATTTGGTGCATATAGGTCCAAGATTTAACTTGAATCATTTGCATGATATCATCATAAACATTATTTGATTGGATCAAAATAAGTAGATTAAGAATAATACCCCCTTCATTTTAAAACCGTGGTGAAGTGATTGTCTTAAGGTATAGAAAGGTTATTTATGATGATTTTAAAATAAAGGGGTATCCCACTAAATGTAACCATAAAAATTGTTTTCATTTAAAACTTGAGACTGGAAAAAGGATTGTATTCTTTTAATTAAATTCGTCGAAAAAAGATTGTTAGATTGGATTTAAGGTATGATCTCGATGTCTTTAAATAATTGATAATAATTATTCTCATTAAAGGTTGGTAAAATAATTAACTAATTTTATTTGTTTGATGTATATAGTTAAGTTTTGCCTTACTTTGTATTTTTTAAAAGAGGTATCAAATTAAGTTGTATTCGAACGTATAATTTTTTTCCAAAGATGGCTAATTAATTAATTAGGTACTGATTTAGGACGTTGTGGGAGATTTACCCTTTTTCATACGTAATCAACTCCTAAACTCGAATTTTTCGTAATGCATATCAAAATGTTGTTTTAATATAATTAAAATTTAATAAATGTTTTAATATAATTAAAATTTAATTTTATTAAAATAAAAAACGTATTGTGGATGCCTAATTACACCATAATTAAATATTGATAGTGACTATATAGTGACTATATAGTGACTATGTGAACTGATTTTTATTTTAAACTTGGGTCTCCAATTATTTGAGGCAAACTTTATAAAATTCCAATTTTTAATCGACGGTCCACCAACTCACAAGTTGCTGCTCCCATCAAAGGCTTTTTCAGTACAAAAGAAACAGATCAGATAAGCATTGCATTTGCTTTTTCACTACAAGAGATTACGGGTGTAAATCAGTCAAGTCGAGTATTGTTAAGTTCAATTCGAATTCGAAAATTTTAAAAGTAAGCTTGATTCAACTAGAAAACTCGTGAATTAACTTAAAAAATATTCAAGAGCTCGATTAAAACTCGAGACTCGAGCTCAATTAAAGCTTGATTTTGAGCTCGATTCAAATTCAAACTCACCCACTACCACAAATTATGATGTAGGCTCTCCTACACTGGGGAGACCTTAGGCAAGCACCTCTCCAAAGTGCAATGGAGGTCGCTTACCTAAGCCATGAACTTTAATGATCGTTCATTGACCTGTTTAGGTAAAAATATTGAAAAGAGGTAGATATCTTTATTTATAATGTCAAATAAGTGGTCCACTCATATAGTTCACCAATGTGGGATATTGTTTCAGCATAAAATCGCTCTTCGAGATAGCAGACTTCTATTGTATCAGCAAGAGAGTTTCCTTTTCGAGAAATCCACTAGATAGTAGTGACCCAAGCTTGCTTTCAAAGCTTCTCGATGGCACGTACCAAAGGAAGACCACTGGAATGAGCGTCCGATTTTTTCAAAAGGTTAACGATTTCCATGGAATCAAATTGAATAACAAGAAATTCAAACCCATGGTCCCAAGCAATCTGAAGGCCAACGTAAATTGCCCATAATTCAGCCTGCGATGGTTGTAAGATTCCAAGAGCTTTGTTAAAACCAAGTATCCGTGATCTTTCATTGTCTCTAAATACTCCACCAATGGCTCCATGTTTAGTGGTGGAGGAGACAACTCCATCAACGTTCAAGCAAACCCAAACGGGCTCGGTAGATTTCCAATCAACCTGCTGGTTCGGGGTGGCACGATTGGACGTTGAATGCACTTTGCTTTCTGCGTAGTAACGGCCCCAGGTGAAGCTACGACTAAGGGTGGCGTCTCTCCATTTTGAGGAATGTCATTAAATACTTTGTCGTTTCTGCTCTTCCATATCTGCCAAAGAGTTGTAGCAATTAAAGTACTCCAAGGAAGGTCCCAGTGTGAGATAATCGTTTGGCTGGGAATATTATCCTGAAGCCACTGCTGAGGGTCGTTGAGATAAAAAGAAACGGTCAGCTAGGGAGGGATAAGGCGGTTCCAGACAACTTTATCTTCGATGCAGTCACACAACATATGGATATTCGTTTCTTGATAATTATGACAACATAGTGTCAACACACATTTTCGTCCTGGTACAATACTTTTAATAACTCCGATTTAGTGGGATTCTAAAAATAAATATAACGTTAGAGTTTTACTAAAATTCAAACTCCTAAAAATATTATCCATAAGTATTTTAAATAGTCATTGTAACTCACTATTATAACACACAATTGATAGACGAAATATGAACAGAAAATTTAGAGGAATCAAAAGTATTTTTTTGCAAAGTTTCGAAGGTAACAAAGGTAAAAAAACCTTACCTTTTTCGATTGTTAGACTTGCATGTGTCGTTTGTTTCCTGCTTTCGATTTGTAAAACCACAAAAACTCAAAAGGATGATGACCAGAGGTGATTTATTTTTAAACTTTTTAAATCTACGGAACCCCGAGACTATTTTGTGAAAATCGTTCGGACATTTAAAAAAAATGAGAGAAAGAACTTTAAAAAAATCAATTTTTTTATATTATATTTTTTCTTTACTATTATTATTATATATACTTCATTATTATTATTATCTTTTATATGTTTTATTTTTTTAATCTTTTTTTAATTTATTATTATTATTTAAAACATTTTATTTATATGCATATTTTTTATATTTTTTATCTTATTTTATTTCATTTCTATACTATTATTATATTTTTCTCTCTATTTATCTATACGTATTATTATTATATATATATATACATTTTTTTCATTTATTTTTTATTTGTTGTAAATATTATATTTATTTTTACATATATACATATATTTTATTTATTATTCTTATATCCTTCTATTTTTATTTTCTCTTATTACTCTTTACTTACTGTTTTTATTCTATTTTATTTATTTCTATTAACCTTTTTTATTTTTATTCCTTATCTTTATTTTTTTATTATTTTTACATTTGTTTTATTTATTTGTATTTTCTTCTTATTTTTTTATTTACTTGTTTGTTATGTATATATTATTATCATTCTTTTTCATTTTATTTTTCTTATCGTATTTATTTTTATCTTCACTCTTTTTTATTCCTTTATTTCGGTCTTTTTTTATTCTATTTATTTTTATTTTTTTATCTAACATGTTTCTTGACTCTCTTAAAGGTACACCTTTAAAACTATCTAAGATAAATAATTGGGATAGTATTTTTACCTTTTAATTTTAAATTACAATTTTCATAATTTAAGACAACTGAAAATTGCATAGTACTGAAAGGGCAGTTCAATGGTGCTAACCCGTCCTTGACTGTAACCGACTCCCGTATCCGACACATCTTTGGAAAGACGTAGATCAGGTAAGAAATAGGGTGTCCGATCAACCCATTTGTTTTAAAATAAATGATCGGTGGCGACTCCAATTCGTTTAATCCAAGTCGAAGCCCAATTATGGGGTTCATCCGAAAGACGGTTTCGACAGCTTGGCGACTCTGTTGGGGGCAGGTAAGTGAGTCAGACCGAAATTAATTTTCGGTTGCCTTTAAAATGGTAAATTTTAATTTATTTATTAGATTCCAATTATTTATCTTTGATTATTTTTCCAATAAATAGTTGTACTGACGTTTTTTTAATGATTTCAGATTTTTCAAAATTTTCATCTTAGGCTCTATACCCGAGCTCCAAACCCTTTTAAGTGGGGGTGAAAGCGACGCCTTCGTGTGAATTTATTCTCTGTATGGGCCTAGCAAGTAACCTTCGGGATTCATATACCTTATGCTTTCGTGTGAATTTATTCTCCATATGGGCATAAGGGAATGTATCATCTCGAGTTTAACTTAGTCAACATAAGCTTGTAATGAGCTTAGGACTAAGGGTCTGGCAAGCCCAAGGGGGCACCAGCATGGAGAACTCGGGTACCTTTTTTAGAACCTAAACCGAGAGATGACAGGGAATTAGAGCCCACCTAAAACTTCATTTCAAAAGTCAACCTTTCCAAAACGGGATGGTGAAAGTTGTAGGGGCAAGACAAGAAAAAGGCTACTGACCTGGACAGTTCTTTCGAAGATTACGAGAACAAGATGGCGAAACCCTAGCTGAGTTAGATGTCGTTGCTGACAAATTCATGAAACAAGCAAACGAACTTCACAATGGAGGGCCCAGTGGCGTTTCTATTAAGGAACAGGCTCAACAAAGAGTGAAAGTCGGTGACAGTCATTTGAGACTTTTTAGGGTAAGCAGCTCGTCACTTGCACGACTTATCCAAAGAAGCCGGAATGGTTCAACAAGGTATTCAACCAGTGACAGAAGAAGGCAGAAGATGAATCAACCTGTCAGAAGTAGTTTGGGGTCTATACTTTTAAAATATTTTTTGTCTCTTAAGGCGTAACACTTTTGTCCCCAATAAGGATTATTTACAATAATAGACACATTTTTTGGATCAATGACTCGAACATTTCATGCATCATGCATTCTTGCAAATTTCGCATAATTTTTCTTTTTTTCATTACATCTATACAAACTAACAAAAGATTTTCATAAACAAAGGGGTACAAACACTGGACGTACATTCACAAGCTTCGGACACGTGTCCTCCTTACAACACTCGCGCAAAGGAAAATGAAAGCCAAGATTGCGCAACTTGAAGAGAACATGCTAAGATTACAGAAGGAACTGGACGAAAATAAATCAAAATCAACAAAGTACCTTGGATTCCATCACTAGGAACCAAAACTTATTGGTTGACCAGATTATTTCACGATTGTCTAGCTTGAATAAAATGAATACTCATTGGGCAAGTGGGGTATCCTAATGAGGATTTATTCCATTTTGTAGCGTCCTGTTTAGACTTGTTTTTTGAACATTCTCATATTTCTTTTTGTAACTTGTTTTTGAACTTTGACATATTTCTTTTTATAAGGACATTTCAATGAATTTGTGCCGAGCACTTAATCAAATTTACAACTTGAAATTCTTTGAATATCAGCTGAATTCAAAAACTCAGTAAATGATTGGAGTTATAGATCTTTGACATTGTGACATGGTTAAAAAATAACGACCTTTGATTTTACCCCAAAAAATACGCTCAAACATCGTACCCTTCTCTTGCAAATAACCGATATAGATTTCTCATCTCATAAGAGAATGAAAAAGAGGATTGGTATTTAGATGTTCATAGGTACAGACAATATGGGGCATCTTTTGCATATGACATTTCTATATTTTTTGTTTAAGACGTTTAGTGATGATAATGATCTTTACTGATGGAATAGTCGAGTAGGTGAATCTAGTTTAGGTCAATTGCTTGAAAATTGAACTCTAAAGATGAAATTTTTGACTTTCAACAACACCTAGACTATAACAGGTTCTTCTTGACAATCTTAAGAAATTAAATCTGTAAAGCTGAGTTATTCCACTAAGGAAATTGGTTATAGAGGAAACTTGAAAGCCCTGGCCTTATGAATAGATTACGTTCAAACCATGACATTGCTCGAACACTTGGCAATTCAGTGTTTGCTCTACTGCTATTGTACGGCTGAAGACTTTGTGATGAGATGAACCCTTCAGTTAACTTGATAAAAGTGATTATAATGTTAAGTTGTCCCTATAAAGCAATTGGTTAAATGCCCCGGCTTTATGGATTAAGCTAGCCAGATAATAGCAAATTAAATCAAATTTATCTAAGCAATAAATTTTCGGTAATGATGGACTAAGGGAGTTAAGGAACACCTGTTATAGTCAAATCCACACAAGCACTCAAGAATTTCATTTTTAGACCGATATTTCTGCACTACCTTTGTTAGAGGAGCTTACAAAACTTGAACAAATGGAAGATTTCAGAGAACCGAAATAGAATGTCTAGTAATTGATAATGCTAGTTGCGTCATTTTGTCTGTATCCAATCAAAATACCAAGACAAAGAAAAAGCATGTTGCAATAACCAAAAAATGACATTTTTTTATGGCTGAAACCCTAAGTCAACCTAAAGCCAACTCATCCACTTGAATATTTTTCAAAGAGCTATAACTCTGAAAGCATTAAAAGAGATGTTGATTCCTTTGATATTCTTTGAACTCATGTTTATGATTTGATTCGATTACGAGCCTAGATTGAGGAGCAATGTTTTACATAATTTTTACATTTTTATTTTTTCCCTCCTAAAATAAGAGAATGGAGAAAAACATTTTCAAATAGGACAGTCTCGAATGTGAAAAGTCCTAGAAGCCGTTAAGCCTCATTTTTGAAGAAAGAACGAACAATGCCAAAATTCGAGCATTTCTCAAAACAATCAGTCCGAGAGACCAGATAACACTTGTGACAATATCAACAACCTGAGAAGAAAATGGGGCATGGTCGATCCCAAGGACAAGACCAACAGACAAAACTGAGGCTCCATCCAAGAGAAAATAGAATTAATTCATGTTGCATGCATCTTAGACGTACTTAAGATCATCACATTTATCATTTTTAGCATACATAATTTTTTTGCAGCTTTTTGAGTCAAGTTTCAACTTCAAGACGAAAGATACTCGATTCAAAAGCACATTTAAAAGTTTATTGTGGTTGCTCAACCTCACAGCGAAGGGGCAACTGTCTCACAATAGAACAACTTTCTGAGTCTCGTTCAGAATCAATTTCAACTTCACAGCGAGGGATATTGAACTCGAAGCGACACACTCCAGCTCAAAGCAACATACAATACTTGGATTTCAACTTCACGATGAAGGATATTCAAGTCAAGGCTCAACTTCACAACGAATGAGACCATTCACAGTTTCAACTTCACGACGAATGATATCATGCCAACTCTAGATTGGATTTCAACTTCACGATGAATGATATCCAAAGCTCAACTTCACGGCGAAGGGGCTTCCCAGTTTCATTAAGAGCCAATTTCAACTTCACGGCGAAGGATATTGGACTCAAAACAATACAAGCTTGGATTTCAACTTCACGATGAAGGATATTCAAGTTAAGGCTCAACTTTACAACGAATGGGTCATCCACGGTTTCAACTTCACGACGAAGGGAATCGTGCTCTCCAGTAGCATTCATCTTCAACTTGGATTTCAACTTCACGATGAAGGATATTCAAGTTAAGGCTCAACTTCACAATGAAGGGGCCATCCACGGTTTCAACTTCACGACAAGGGAATCGTGCTCTCCAGTAACAATCGTCTTCAGCTTGGCGAATGATATCCAATTCAAGGCTCAACTTCAAAACGAATGGGCCCTCCACGATTTCAACTTCACCACGAAGGATATCGTGTTCATTTGCAACATAGCTCAAGGCAAGAAGGGTTATTTGCCAACAAAAGACCTTCGAGTTCGACTACACTCAGCTCTAAGGCACATCATTTACAACATAACTCAAGGCTAGAAGGTTTATCTGCAAAAAAAAAAACCTTCGAGTTCGACTACGCTCAGCTGCAAGGCACATCATTTACAACATAACTCAAGGCTAGAAGGGTTATTTGTCAACAAAGACCTTCAAGTTCAATTACACTCAGTTCAAAGGAACATCATTTGCAGCATAGCTTAAGTCGAGAAAGGCTATTTGACAACTAAATACCTTCGAGTTTGATTATGCTCAGCTCCAAGGCGCATCATTTATAGCATAACTCAAGGCTAGAAGGTTTATCTGTCAACAAAGACCTTTGAGTTCGATTACACTCAGCTCATAAACACATCATTTGCAACATAGCTTAAGTCGATAAGGGCTATCTGCCAACCAAAGACCTTCGCGTTCGACTATGCTCAGCTTCAAGGAACATCATTTGCAGCATAACTCAAGGCTAGAATGGTTATCTGCCAACCGAAGACCTTAGAGTTCGATTACACTCAGCTCAGAGGAAAACCAAATTTACAGCATAGCTCAAGGCAAGAAGGGTTATCTGTTAATAAAATTGTCAAGTTCGGTTCCAGTCAACTCAATGACACCTTAATCAGACTACTGTCCGGTTGCAATTGAGGTTTTCAAGTCGAGAAGAAGACATGGGTTAACGATGCCTTAGTGACGAAAAATTGTTTTCTGACAGCATAGCTTAAGTCAAGAAAAGCCATCTGTCGACGAGGACCTTTCGAGTTCAATTTCATTAAGCTCGAAGGCCTATCAACCACACGGTGGAGTCAAGGAACTACTTTCCAGTCGAATTTTTAAACCAAAGTCTTTAAACCGAGAAGAAGACCAAGGTCGACTACAATTTGGCAACGAGAAGCCACATTCTTATTCAAATTTCGAACTACGGTTTCAATTTCATATCATTTTCAAGGTGGGCTCGACCTCGCGACGGGGGAGCTAGCCGCAACTCAAATTTGATAGAGAGTTATTCCTACATCAGAGTCAATTTTCAACTCCACCGAACGAAAAACGTGTCTTTTAATCTTTGCCCTATCCCTGTTACACGACTATGGGCAAAGAGGGCGGCTGTCAACACATCTTTTCATCCGGGTACAACACTCTCAACAACCTAGATTTAGTGGGATTCTGAAAACAAATATAACGTTAGAGTTTTACTATGATTCAAACTCCTAAAAATAGGATAGAGTTTTACTATGATTCAAACTCCTAAAAATAGGATGGAGTTTTACTAAGATTCAAACTCCTAAAAATATGATCCATAAGCATTATTATAGCCATTGTACTCACTATTGTAACACACAATTGATAGACGAAATACGAACAGAAAATTTGGAGCAATCAAAGCATTTTTTTTTGCAAAGTTTCGAAGGCAACAAAGGTAAAAAAACATTACCTTTTTTCGGTTGTTAGGCTTGCATGTATCGTTTATTTCTTGCTTTCGATTTGTAAAACCATAAAAACTCAAAAGGTTGATGACCGGAGGGGATTTTTTTAAACTAACTTTTTAGATCTACGGAACCCCGAGACTATTTTGTGAAAATCGTTCGGACATTTGGAAAGAGGAGGGGAAAAGCTTTAAAAATTAAATTTTATATTTATTTTTTTTTCGTATATTATTATTATATATTCATTTTATTATTATTATCTTTATATGTTTATTTTTTATCTTTTTAAATTTATTATTATTTAAAACATTTTATTTATATGAATATTCATTATATTTTTATCTTATTTTTATATATGTATTATATATATATATATATATATTATATTCATTTATTTTTTATTGTTGCAATATTATATTTATTTTTACATATACATATTTTTATTATTCTTATACCTTCTATTTTTTTTTCTCTTATACTCTTTACTTACTGTTTTTTATTCTATTTTATCTATTTCTATTTACCTTTTATTTTTTTTCCTCTATTTCATTTTTACTTTTATTTCTTATCTTTTTTTAATCTTTACATTTGTTTTATTTATTTTTATTTTCTTATTTTTTTTATTTACTTGTTTGTTATGTATATTATATCATTTTTTCATTTTATTTTTCTTATCATATTCATTTTTATCTTCACTCTTTTTTTATTCCTTTATTTCGGTCGTTTTTTTATTTTCATTTTTTATCTAACACGTTCTTGACTCTCTTAAGGTACACCTTTAAAACTATCTAAGGTAACTAATTGGGATCGTATTTTTACCTTTTAATTTTAAATTATAATTTTCTTAATTTAAGACAACTGAAAATTGCGTAGTACTGAAAGGGCAGTTCAAGTGTGATAATCCTTCATTGACTGTAATCGACTCCCGAATCCGACACATCTTTGGAAAGATGCAAATCAGGTAAGAAATACAGGAAGAGTTAAAGCTTTGGGGTAGGGTTAACACCCATATTGAACTCCAGATCGGGAGATTATCATCCCAAGTATGAGCGGTTAAGTAGCTATAAGCCAGTCTTGTTCAAAGGTGTGATGCTAGTGCCCCAGTAGGGTTGATTATCCGAGTCCGAAGCATCGAGACATCTTATTCGACGATATGGGAGATTGTCTCTCGTAGAATATGTTGATAGTTTGGAGAAATTCCAATTTCCATTGTTGTCAGTTAGTTCTTCAAAGGTGGCCAGAACCAAGTTTTGATTCAGGCTCTTCACGTGGTTGCATAAGAGACCAAGGGAAGTTATCCAAGGGTTATAAAAGGGGTGGATTGTGTTACCATTCCCAATTGACCACACAATACTCGCTCCGATTGTGTTACAAAGTTTAGGGTTCTAAGTTTAGGGTTTAAGGTTTAAAGTTTAGGATTCAAGGTTCATTACAAAGACATTAATTAATCGACTTTGTATCGATTTATGAGGTAAGTACAATATAATATCTTGTTATTAAATGCTTAAACCCTTGATATTTATTATATTTGAACCCGAAACCTCAAAATATAACAACAATTTAAAAAATTATTTATTAAAAATATTATCATTAGAAATATATTAAATATTTGTCATTAGATAAATAATTTTGTTATTAATTTAAAATAAATATAAGAATATTTATTCAAAAATAATTTTTAACTATTTTTAATTTTTCTATTGTTTGGCTGTTTTTTCTTATTTTTTATTTTATTTTTCTACGTTGTCAAGTACTTGTGCAGTAAAAAGTTAAAAAAGAAATAAAAAACCAAACACGTGTAATCTAACATGTGCTTAATTAAATGAACTTTTATTTTTCTTTTGGTAATATACAATGTAACAATTGAACTTGAGCTGGTTAATTAAAAAAATTAAAATTTGAGGGTAGTTGTATTATAGAATTTTTAATATATTTTTAAAATTTTATAATTATCAATAGTGTATTTTTAATATATTTTTAATAATGTAATTTTAAAAAATCTAAAATTATAATATAACATTTTTTTCGAGATGCTCACGAGTTTTTCGAGTCAAATATCGAGTAGCTCGCTTTAGCTCGTTAAAAACTCGAGTCGAGCTCGAGTCGAGTATATTCGATCCAAGTATTTATCGAGTCTTGATCGAGTCGATCTCGAATAACTCACGATCTGTCTCGTCTCATTTACAACCCTACAAGAGATTCCTCCCACGCACATCATCTCCTCTTCTACCTTTGTAAGCTTTATCCTTCCTTTTTTTCACATAAGCAGTGATTGTATTTTTTAAAATTTTTATATAATTTTTAATATTCTTAAATATTATATCAATAGTTTAATTTTATATTTTTATATTTTTAATATATATATTTTTTAAAAATGTATTTTTAATATAAAATATTGTGTCTCTACCTGCACTTATATTTCCTCCTCACACAAACAAACTCACATCCCATGCATTCCCTCTTTTAAAAAATTCATGTTAAAAATCGCATTTAATATCTTTAATAGTGCGGATTTGATTGAGAATGACTTGGGTTCATCAACTTGATTAATTATAAATGAATCTTTACGCCAGGGAAAGCTTATTTCACAAGGATGTATGAATTGATTGATTACTTACTTTGGTATATGTTATACTAAACCAAGGATTGAATTTGAATGAAGAGAAGAAGTAATGATCAAAGTCAGAAAAAGGGAGCTCTAAAGTCTAACCCGCACATGGCGATGAAGATGAATGTACACAATATTCCTCATTCTGTAAGCCTGTAAGAATACGACAACCAAATAGGATAAAATCTTTGAGGCCAATTTTTGCCTTTAGTCCCTCTAATACACTCAAATGTTAGATTTAGTTCTGTTGTCGGTAGTTGTGATGGTTGTTGTCAGTTTATCTCTTTTGGTTTGGATAGAAAATTATAAACTATGATTTTAGTGAAATATACTATGCAGAGAGAAACTGAAGGAAAGAAGAAGATGATTATTTATAGACGAACATATATATATATATATATATATATATATATATTTGTAAGATAATAAACATGACTTTAATAAATTACGTACGTTAATTGATGACCATATCAATGGACTGTAACCATCCTAAAGATATTGGACTTTCGAAAACTTCTTGACGTGCATTGCAATGCCAGTGAAGGAGTTAGTGAGACCCTTGTAAAATGGCGCAAATTGGAGGGAGAACATAACAACATGACATATATGAGCTAAGCATAGGGGTGTTCATTATCGGATATCGGATATTATCCGATCTAAATTTTCGGATATCCAAAAATTTCGGATACCTAAAGTAATGATCCGTTTCCGATCCGAAAAATTCGGATATCCGAAATTTCGGATCGGATATCCGGATCCGAATTCGAAAAAAATAACATAATAAAAGCATTAATCAACATAAAATTAAAATTTTAAGTACTAAACTGATAATTTAGATATTAAGCGCGTAAATTATCCCATTGTTATTCACAATCTTATACTAAAATACCCTACGCATCCAAATGGTATGGCTATTACGAAGTTAACACGGCGGTCTTAAAAACTCGCTGTAAATCTTAGTCTACAGTTGATGCATAAATGAAGGAAGCGACACTTGATCAGGGAGTTCACGTCGAGGGGTGTATAAGACCAGTTTTCTCACCAGACAATGCCAGTAATACAATACTATTCCTTAATAAACGATGCTAAAATTTTACTCATCTATTCAACAATTAGATAGGGGAAAAGAACATTAGACCAAAACAATCAGATGAACAAAGTTTATAATAAAAGCATCATAAGATAGAGAAATTAATGAGTTAGTACAGATTGATTTCAAAACTTTGAAATTTAAAAGTCTATAGTGTAATCATTAAGGACATTTATTTCTTCTCCATATATGTAAAAGGTTGCTTAACTATAATAATAAATGCCCCCAACAGCTGGTTTTGGGAATTATGTTGGGGAAGATACCATCACTGTCTCCTGCAGTAAATATGAACATTTTTTTTATGTTGTAAGAGTTAGCCTCTTATCTTCAAAATATAAAAACCCAGACGTTCTGTTTACAGATGAATCAAACCATGAATCAGTTGTTGAAGGCAGAATAATCGGCAATGATATTGTTGGGCGAGAAGTAAAAGGAAATGGCAGAACAAGCCCAAACAGCTTTGGGCTAATAATAAAGCCCAATTTTTTTAGGTTTTCGGATAATCCAAAATTGGATTTTGACCGATCCGTATCCGATCCGAAAATTCAAAAAAAAATTCGGATACCCGATCCGAACTATCCGAAAATTGAAAAACGAATCGGATATCCGAATTTTCAGATCAGATCAACGGATCGGATCGGTCAGATCGGATTTTTTTGCACGCCTCTAGCTAAGCCTACTCTCTTGTCTGAATCCTATACAAACCCATCTGCTTGAGAGTAGAGAGGTTCGGTACAGTGTAGCGTAGCCATATGGAATACCATTTTGTTTTGATGGGAGTGATTATGATTTTATGAATAAATAAATGAATGATGTGATTGGGGCGGGTGTGGGGGTCCACTGGTCCCTCTTCCCCTTCAACCTACACACCTGCATCAAAACTTATAGCTCACCGTTTAGTCTCACCAAATTCAATTTACCTATTAATTTCAGTTAAAACTTCAAAGACTTCTTCTAACATAATCGAGGAAGCTTGTTACTTTTAGTCTAGGTTTTTGGATAAGGTTTTGGGGAGAACATGAAGCAAATGTTGTTGGATGTGCACATTTGCTTGCTTGGTTGCAAAATTTGATTAGAAAGAAAAATACTCTTCCATTGGTTGCCTTTCTATGAGGTCAATAATGCAACTTGCATCTCTTACAGAACACAGCTTTATTTATTTGCCAGTGCCTATGTCATTTGTTCTACAAAATTAATGTCTGAAATCTTTATATGAAGGTATCTTGATACTGAATTCTTAGGAGATTATGTTGGTTGAAATATACTAGAATTCAATGAAGAACAAAACACCTTTCAATGCATCCCCATGCTGCAGCCTGCGGTCGATTCATCTGATGAGGAATGATAATCAATATGTTGTTTCATATGTGGCTTTACAGGACACAAGTCAAGTGTGTGACTTTTAGTAGTGATAAGAAGTAGATTTTGTGTGAACAAAATGATTTGGTAGATCCAGTGGCTGCATGGGAGGCATATTTAATCTTTTTGACTTCCATCAAGGCAGCATGGCCAGAAAAATACTTGCAAAGAAGAAACATATCGACGGTAAGCGTTATCAGCTTCTTTACGTGTCGGGAAAAAGTCACTCTCGAATTCTATAGTCCTATACAATAATGTTGTTGTTTTGCTGCTATGAAGTCCTGAAAGCTTCGCGAAATAGCTTGGAGCTGTAGTTAGACCCTTCTCGGAGCTATTATGTTGCAGGAGATCTGCCAATAAGTTTCTTCTGATTCATTTTTTAATATTTGAGACTATGTTCTTTGTGTTGCATTTTTCATGTGTCTCTCCCTCCAATTCACTTGAATTTTCAGAACTCTTATCAAGTGGAAGAAGACTGGTCGGCGAGGAACTATTATCAAACCGAGGCTTTAATGAAGAAATTGCTATGTGAGGAGATGTCCAAACAATACAACTCCAGACACAATTCACCTAGTATTGTTGCCAGATTAATGGGGATGGATCTGTTGCCATCTGATATAAAATCTGTAGCTCAATTGGTTACGAAGAAGAGTGATAACCGGCGAGTCGAGCTTTCTGGAAGGGAGAAAAATGTCAAGGGATCTAACTCATATTTCTTGAAACAAATGGAAGTTGACTCTGTATACAGTACAAGAGACAGAGATGCTGAGATATGGAACACCGACCTTAAGTTCAGAAAGCCTAGGCATCGGGAACATCCTCAGGAGGAAGAATTGCAAAGGTTTAAGAAAGAATTCGAGGCATGGCAAGTGCCAGGCTTAGGGAATGTACAAAGGTTGTTGATGTTGGAAGCATTTCAAATCATCAATTCACTCGAGAGCAATCGAACAACGAAAGGAAGACACATTATGTGGATTCAGTACAAGCGATGCATGAGAAGCTTTTGGAATCCAAGAGGCTTGTACTACAATAAAAAGGGTTGAACTTGAACTTTCACCATCAGAGGTATAAATCAGAACTCTTTACAACCCGGAAAATAACTGTTAAGGCGAAGCATAAATAAAGATTTTTGTGTACCTTCCACGACGGACTACAATGAGAAGTCAGATGCTGCTCCCACAAGAATAGTAATCTTGAAGCCTGGACCTGATGGGATTTATGATCATGAAGAATCATGGACCTCTTCACCTAGCACTTTCCAAGAGAGAGCTAGTATGGAGGATTTTCTTGAAGAGGTAAGGGAACGACTAAAATCGGAATTGCAAGGAAAAACTCTTAATTGAAAAAGAGTTTTGTGGTCAAAGGAAGTGGAATTGAGACCCCTTTCAATGAAAAGCCATCATCTGATCCAAGAGAAATTACTAAGAATATAGCAAATCAGGCTTGGTTTTGGAAAGAATTATAGAAGGTGGTCCCAAAGAATCCTAATATTCTTCGAGCAGCTTGATCTTGACTACGTGCTGCTCAAGCCACCACCTACCATGCCGCCAACCCCAGCTGCCGGTAATGATGCGGATGTGGTCCTCAATGATGATGCCTTAGCAACTGTCGTCGCCGCTCTCGCTATCTATGAGAAATACGAGAAAGACAACAAGATGGTGCGAGGACACCTGCTCAGCCACATGTCAAATAAACTATTTGATATGTTCCTTAGAGAAATGAGTGCCAAGGCAATATGAGACACTCTCGACAAAAAGTATGGTGCAGACGATGTGGGCATCAAGAAGTATGTTGTTGGCGAATAGCTCAAATTCCAGATAACAGACGACAAGCCTATAATGGATCAAGTCCATGACTATGAGAACTTAGTCGCTGACATCATCGTTGAAGGGATGCAAATGTATGAGGTACTGCAAGCCAATGTACTCATTGAGAAGCTGCCCAAGTCCTGGTCCGACTACCGCAACTCTCTTAAGCATAAGAAGAGAGACATTTCGCTTGAAGAACTTATGGGCCATATGAAGATTGAAGAAGCCAACCGTTTAAAAGATAAGCTTACTAATTCTATGAGTAATTTATCTTTTAAAGCTAACTTGGTTGAGTCTAAATTCAAGAAGATCATGAAACGTGGGAATCAAGACTCTAAAACGAAACCACAAAAGGCTATCAACTTCAAGAAGTCAGGAAAGGCCAAACCGGAAGGGAAGACATTCAAGTGTTATGTATGCGGTTTACCCGGCCACAAAGCTTACCAATGCCAACACCGCTCAGACCGCCAGAATGACAACAAGCCACAGATGCACGTTGTAGAATAAGATGATGAGATCATTGCTGCGGTGGTCTCAGAAGTTAATCTGGTGGAGAACAGTTCAGAATGGGTAGTTGACACTGGCGCTTCGAAGCATTTCTGCTCAAGGAAAGAGTTTTTCACCGAGTTCGAGGATGGGAACACTGGTGAACGTGTGTACATGGGGAACTCTAGCAGTTCTGAAGTGCTAGGCAAAGGCAAGGTTTTACTCAAGCTGACTTCTGGTAAAACTCTAGCTTTAAATAATGTTCTGTATGTACCTTCCTTGAGTAAAAATTTGATAAATGGCGGGCTTCTGAATAAGGCAGGCATTAAGTTAGTTTTTGAGGTAGATAAACTTGTACTTTCTCGAAATGGTGATTATGTAGGGAAAGGGTTTTTAACCAATGGTTTATTTGTCATAGAAACTCAATTTAATGAAAATAAAGCTACAACTTCTGCTTATATTGTTGAATCCATTGATATGTGGCATGCTAGATTAGGACATGTGAATATTCGTGCTTTAAAGAAATTAATGAATATGAATGTTCTGCCTAAACTAGACACAACTAGCTTTAACAAATGTGAGATTTGTGTAGAAGCTAAGCATACTAGACCTCACTTTAAGACTGTTTCTAATAGAAAGATTGAACTGTTAGAACTCATTCATATTGATCTAGCAGATTTTAGAAACACTGAAAGTAAATGAGGAAAACACTACTACATAACTTTTGTAGATGATTATTCAAGATATACAAAAGTTTATCTCCTAAGAACTAAAGATGAAGCTGAAAACTTCTTTCTTATTTATAAGGCAGAAGTAGAAAATCAGTTAGATAGGAGAATCAAATGGGTTAGATCTGATAGAGGTTGTGAATATGGATCTAATTTCTTAAAAGATATTTGTGAAAAGAATGGCATAATTCATGAAACTTCAGCCCCTATTTTCCTTAACATAATGGTATAGCCAAAAGGAAAAATATAACTTTAAAAGAGATGATGAATTCTTTACTAATAAGTTCAGGGTTATCTGATAACATGTGGGGGAAAGCCATTCTATCGGTAACTCATATCTTGAACCGAGTTCCTCATAAGAAATTAGATTCTACCCCATATGAATTGTGGAAAGGATACGCTCTTAATTTACAATACCTGAAAGTGTGGGGGTGTCTGGCCAAAGTGGGTTTGCCAGACTTTAAGAAGTTCACCATCGGACCTAAAACTGTTGATGCAGTGTTTATAGGCTATGCTACGAATAGTGCTGCATACAGATTTATGATTTTACAAGATTATTCTATTTGTGAGTCAAGGGATGTTGTTTTCTTTGAAAATAATTTTCCTTTAAAGGAATTGATAATGAATATTGAAACACAAATAGAATATATTCCATCCACTTCTTCTAGTAATCCTGCTAGTTCTTCTGAACAAATTGATTTCGAGCCTAGAAGAAGTAAAAGGCAAAGAGTTGAAACCTCTTTTGGACTAGACTTTATTACTTCCTTTATTTCTGAGATAAATGATTTAGACTCCATTTCAGATCCTATAGCTCAAATTTTTCTGTTAGACGAGGATCCTAAAACTTTTGAAGAAGCTATAAGATCTATCGATGCTAGTTTTTGGAAAAGCGTTGTTAGTGATGAACTAGAATCGATAATGTCTAACCATACTTGGGAATTAGTTGACTTGCCTAAGGGATTCAAACCAATCTCCAAAAAATGGGTCTTCCGGAAGAAACTAAGGCCAGATGGTTCGATTCAGCGGTACAAGGCAAGGTTAGTCGTCAAAGGGTTCACTCAAAGGTTTGGTTTAGACTACTTTGATATATATTCTCCCGTTACAAAAATCTCAACGATTCGTGCATTATTTGCACTAGCCTCTATTCATAAGTTACAGGTACATCAAATGGATGTTAAGACTGTTTTCTTGAATGGAGATCTAGATGAGGAGATTTACATGGAGCAGCCACTAGGTTTTGAAGCACCTAGTATGGAAGGCAAAGTCTGTAGACTCAAAAAGTCACTCTATGGACTTAAGCATGCTCCTAAACAGTGGTATGAGAAATTTCATAAAACTATTCTTAGTTTTGGTTTTGTTGTGAATGGTTCGGATGCTTGTGTGTATTCGAAGATGTTTGACACTGAATGTGTTATCATAAGTCTTTATATTGATGACATGTTGATTTTCAGTTCTAACATTGAGTCCATTAACAAAGTTAAAAATTTCTTGTCCACTAAGTTTGAGATGTCAGATTTGGGAGAAGTAGATGTAATCTTAGGAGTCAAAGTTACCAAAACTGATAAGGGAATTTCTTTATGTCAAGCACATTATATAGATAAAGTGCTAAAAATTTGACAGTTTTGATGTCGTCCCTGTTCGAACTCCTTATGACCCTAGCATACATCTAGTTAAGAATAAAGGAAGTAGTGTTTCCCAAACTGAATATGCTAAGTTAATCGGAAGCTTAATGTTCTTAATGAACTATACTCAGCCTGATATTGCTTATGCTGTGAGTAGACTGAGTAGATATACTCATAATCCGAGTGGTGAGCATTGGATTGCTCTTAAACGCTTACTGAAGTATCTTAAGGGTACTTTGGATTGGAAACTTGAGTTTGTTGGCTTTCTTGCGGTACTGGAAGGATATTGTGATGCCAACTGGGTTTCTGATAATGATGAGGTAAGCTCTACAAGCGGGTATGTTTTTACTTTGGGTGGAGCAGCAATCTCGTGGAAATCATCAAAGTAGACTTGTATTGCTCGTTCTACTATGGAGTCAAAGTTTATAGCTCTTGACCTAGCTGGGCATGAAGCCGAGTGGCTCAGAAGTTTGTTAGCGGATATTCCGTTGTGGGGAAGACCGACTCTTCCAGTTTCATTATTGTGTGATTCACAAGCTGCGATATGTGTGGCTAAGAACCAAGCTTACAATGGTAAGAAAAGACACATTCGCATAAGACATGAATCTGTTAGACACTTAATAAAGAATGGAGTGCTCTCTTTAGAGTATGTGAAGTCGGAAAGGAACCTAGTAGATCCATTTACCAAAGGGTTAAGTCGGAAGCTGGTCCTAGATTCGTCCAGGGGGATGGGTCTAAAGCCCATTGATTGAGGAATTCATGGTGGATACCCAACTTAGTTATCTAAGTTCCATGTGGTCAAACGAAACCATGGAAAGACTCATAGTGCACATTCCTACTGCCTATCCCTATGATGAATAATGTGCATGCCCAATATGAGCTTAATTGTTCTTAATAAATTCATAGCCCATGCTTTGGGTGGTCTTAGTGAGAAAGACTTGATGAATTTACTGATTTTTGGATGAATATCTATTCTTAATAAGTTCATAACCCAGAGTGAGTGGGTAGGAAATGATGAACTTACCGACAGAAAGGTTGAGTTTGTTAAACTCTTAATAAATTCAAATCCAAGTATTTGGATGGTTCTAGTAAGAAGGACTTACTGAATTTACCGATAAATGAGGTTGAATATTTATTCTTAATAACTTCTTAGCCCAGAGTTTGGGTGGTTCATTAATAATGAACTTGAAGAAAGTCACCATACCCTTTGTGAGGTTGAGCTATTATAAAAGCTCTTAATTATTTCATATCCCTTTTTAAAGGGTGATTTATGTTGAGATAAACTTGATGAAATAACCTATGTAAGTGAGAAGGGTTAGCCGCCTTCTATGAAAAATGTTGGGCCATTTTTCTAGCACACTTACTAGAATCCTGAGGTAAGATGGCCAAATATATACTTTGTATATATATATCTTACACATCGAGGACTCAGGTGGATGAAGGGGTTAGTTGTGTGTTATGAGTTTACCCTGATCTTAGAAAGTTTCAGACTAGTTTCACTTATCTAAGAGAAGGATTGCTCATCATCACCATGTACTAGTTCCAGATATGTTCACTAGTGCTTAAGCAACTAATCTCGCTATTGCTCTTCTGGAAAGTTTGTTTTCGAGTTTCAGAAGATTTCTTTTGCATTAGTGGGGGAATGTTGGTAATGCTCAATCCCACATAGTATTGGAAATACTATTGGGAATGGTATTTAAGGCTTGGCTTTCCCACTTCCTTGTTGAGTGATAGAGAACAAGGGGGACTCTCGCGCAACGCCGCCGTCCGTCCGTCCGACCGTCCGTCTCGTCTCGTCTCGGCTTGGCACGGCACGGCACGGTACGGCTCGGCTCGTGGTCGTGGTCGTGGTCGTGGTAATACGTGTCTTCGACACGTCCTCGCGGATACTATCTTTTTAGAGAAAATTCTTGAGAAATTTCTCTTTGAAAGAAACAAATGGAAAAATGTGAAAGATTTCAACTGATATTTATAGGCTGCTGAGGACTGTTTAATTTCAAATGATAACAGCTGGTTTATGAGAGTTATCAGAAATTAAACAACTTTTCCTAAATTAAATCAAAAAACGTTAAGATGTATCTGGACTGATTTCCAGCTTTGTACAGAGGATACAAGCTGTTAATATCAATAGTTATAGGAGTTATTTGATTTAATTTCATGGGTTACATGATATAATTTCGAGAGTTATAATAGTTGAACAATGATGCAATGAACTTAAACTATTTTTGAGTCAGGTTCATCTAGACGTTTCAACTGTTACAAAAGAAGAGATTTAATCCTGAAATTTTATGGACGATTTTAACCCTATTTCTAGCCTATAAATAGAGGGATATATTCAGCTTCTTAACTCACTCTCAACATTCACAATTCACTCTCAAAGTGTTTTATGCAATTATTCTTTCTGTGCTTTCCGATAAGAAGAGCAATACCACCAGCAGTCCACTCTGATTTCGGGTGTACGGAATTCGGAGCGACCGTGTTAACCTCGGGGGACGGTCCGCCTACTACAGCGATTACACACATCGTGGCGAATTCGTTTCTAAGGCAGTGGTTTTTGCCACGACACGGTTTACGAATTTATTCCTTTTAATTACTGTTTATATTTCCAGTCAGTGCTAACGGTGTAGTTTTGCAGTTCATATATCCAACAAATCCTACAGAGGTACCTCCTAGTCCGGCATCTTTTTGTGGCAGTCCGCATGAAGAATTTTGTACGGAGGTCGATTATCTCAGCCCAATATCAACACCGTATGTGACTTTGGGGAGGATAATACCATACGCCTGGCTTTCAGAGAGATCAGTTCTAATTTTAATGGTATTGCAACTTCCCCTGTCATGCATAATGTGCATGAAACATACTTGTTCTTATTCCAAATCTAGTTTTAAAATCCTTACATGCCAATCTTTTTATTTATCGATCATCGATCAGAGCTGAGGAGGCAACTGAACAAAATAGAGTCCGATAAGGCAAACCGCATAACTATTGAGCAGGAGCTTACTGAATTTGAAACAATGAAACCAGAGGACCACGCATGCACAAGGATACGTAAGAGATCTGCTTATTGCTTCCGGATTGTATGATGGTTTGTGTGACAAATCCTTCTTATCAAGGTGGTATCCATTAGCGAAGCCTATAAGCAAATCCGTCTTTGAACAAGTGGAAGGATATCATAGAAAATCAGCCAAGGAGAATGACAAGAAGGTAGATCACAAACTGTTACTTGATTTGTCGAATGAAGCACTTTCGACCATACTCGCGCCACTGGTGACCATGTCGAGGTTCAGGCGAAAGATTCTCAGTTCCATCATATCAACACCTCCGGAGAGAAGGAAACTATTGAATTCTGTGTGGGAGATTGTCCACAATAATTTAAATCCTCCAAACGATAGATACAACTACTCACTCGATACTATAGTGGCCGGAGATCTGGGATCCACCCCATGGACCGACTTGGTGGACGAGGAAACTAATGGTTTGGGAAGAGAAGTGGAATGGCACATTATTGGAGATCTGGTTGAGGAAATTGTGAAGGACATGCATTTATGAGTGTTATAGGAAGCAGCTATTAAAGTAGGGAGACAGTGAAGGCAAACACGTAGAGGTGATTCTTTTACAAAAGGTGAACGTTGATGGGAGATTGTACATATTATTTTGCTGAGTTTGTGACATACAGAGGTTAAGTTGATGAGGTTTATACATACGGTACATGATTGCTTATTAGTCGTGTTTTTTTTCGTAAAAAATATATTTCTTATTTATTGGGAATTTGTTGCTCTAATCTTATGTGTCTGGTATTTTCATAATAACAATAGTAGAGCTATATATAAACATATATAATATTTTATATCAAGGGGCGTACTTGTACTACTTTAGAAAATGAATTTAATAAACGAAAATAAATTATCAATAAAAAAAATATTTAAAATATATATAAATTTAAACTTTTTGGATGAAGCAACTGAAAGTTGAATCATTCCATTTTATCATTTTTTTAATCTAAAATCAGTTTAATTTTAATTTCAAAATAAATAAAAATAATAATTTAATCAAATTTTAATTTTTCTATACCGAACAGACTGATCCAACGGGCCGCTTACCCTACTATACATATTAAGCCATTACTCCCGCCCCTTGGGTCATAGTGTTAACATTGCTTAAATTGGGTATCCCTTGTTGGTTATGGGTCATAGTGTTAACATTGCTTAAATTGGGTATCCCTTGTTGGTTAAGTATAACAGCTCCTAATCCTTCTCTTCGGTTGTAAATGTGACCTAGACTTGCAACACCCTTTCAAGTTTAAAAACAAAGAACTTGACTGATTTAGGACCACTATTACCTTACCAATTGTCGAAGAAGAATAGAACCTAGAGATTGTTCACAATGTTTGTTAGGTACACCAAATTGTCCTGTCCGGTCCAAAACTCAAGTATCCAAGAAAAAAGCAAAAGAAAGAGGTAACCAAGAATCCAAGACAAGATAAGCTGTTAATTGTGACTGATCATTCAAGCAAAGGAAATCAAAGACAATGAATCCCAATGTCTGAAATACTTTATTTCCTATTATTAATTAATAACACTCCCCCAAATTATCATATTTATCATTGTAATAAGAAGCATTAGAATATGGCTAATCATTTCGGTGTAGGGATGGGCATGGAATTTAAATCCAACGGGTTATGATATAATCAGATCGGATTTTTTTTTAAAAAAATCAGGATTTAAGTCGGATTTTTTAGAAAATACATTCGGGTTAAGTTATGTTCGACCTTTTGGTGAAAAATACTCAACCGACCCTAAAAAAATAAAAAAAATACCTTATATATTTAGAGATAATTATAATAATAAGCTTTTATATATTAACATTTTTAATTTAGCCCTATTTTATTGAATTCTGAAATTTAATTTTTATATTTTTTATAGAAACGATAGTATTATTAAAAAGTCAAAATATTTGAAATTACAATAATAGTTTACAACTATCATCGTAAACTAAAAATATAATTTGGACTTTCCCTATAACATTGAAACTAGACACTTTAGATCTTATAAGGATCATACATGGAAAATTTTGAAAACATTTTGATATTTCGATATAACAAATTAAGTTAAATGAATTTTAAGATTGTGCAATAAGGTTTTCTAAGTATATTCGATATAATTATTCGAATATCAAAACATTACATTAAATCTTTCAAAAATCATTTTTAATCCTTACTCAAGTGTAAAATTAAGTTTTAATCTTAAAACAATTTCAAAATAATTTTACAAAGTATTTCGAACCATTTCAAAACCAAAAATTCCAGATTGCTCAGAGGGAACCGATTCCCCCTGAATGGTTTGGCTCCGAGAATTCCAGTATGCTCGGAGGGAACCGATTCTCCCCCAGGGGGTACCGATTCCCCCCCCCTTGTGTAACGGTCGAAATATTTGAATTTTACACTTAGGGAACCGATTCTCCATAGGGGGTATCGATTCCCCCTACGCTCCAAGCTGTTTTATTAATTGTTTTCACACTAAAACTGCTATATCATCTTCTCTAATCATCCCCAACGTTTAGAAGTGATTCAAGGTGTATTTAAGCAAGCTTAGAAGCCATTGATCAATAACAAGAAACATCAAGCAACTAGAATCAAGAGAGAATCAAAGAGAAAGCATCAAACCTCAAGTTTGAGCATTTCAAGCCTATTTTTCATTCAATATTCATCTTGCTTTCAAGAACACTTATTGTGCTGAATTGTATTCATTTTTTAGTGTTCTATTCTTTGTTCTAGAATTGTGCAAGCAATCTACCTTGTGAGGATTTCCTTGTAAGTTTGCAAATTTGTCTTGTTCTCTTTGGGAGAGAGTGTTCTCAAGAATTTGGGGTATAATTCTTGAGGGTTTGTAAGGTTACTCTTTGTCCTCAAAAGAAAGACAAATTAGTGAATTTGTGGAAAATCCTTAGTGTGGATAGATAAGGTAGTGGACGTAGACTTTGGTTGAGAAAGTCGAACCACTTTAAATCGCTGTGCAATTTATTTCAATTTTCTGCAAAAGCTTTCACCAAAATTTTTATTACCAATTCACCCCCCCTCTTGGCCAATTCCGTCAATCGATTAACTCAACAATTGGCATCAGAGCCTAACTCATTTGAAGGTTTAATCGCCTCTTGAGTCGATTCAGGAAGAGTTACATCGATAATCAAAGTCATCAATGGCTTCTACTTCAAACTTCAACTCCGGTCTTGATTCGATGCCCGTCAACAAGCCTCCTTTCTTCAATGGGGCTAATTATGCCTATTGGAAAAATAGGATGATGTACTTCATTCAAGCAAGTGACATGGGAGCATGGAATGTCGTAGAAGAATGATACTTCAAGCCTCTCACTCATCCAAGATTATGGAGTGAAGGAGAGACAAAAATGTTCCAGCTCAACTCCAAAGCCATCCATATCATATTTTGTACTCTTGGACCAGATGAATACGGAAGAGTTTCATCTTGTACAACTGCCAAAGAAATATGGGACAAACTTCAAGTCACTCATGAAGGTACCGATGAGGTAAATAAATCTAAAATTAGTATTCTAACGCATAGCTATGAAAATTTCAAGATGAAACCAAATGAATATATCAAAGCTATGACGGATAGATTCTCAACAATTGTCAATGGTATCAAATCATATGGAGAGATCATTTCAAATGAAAAGCTTGTGAGGAAGTTAGTCTACTCCCTCCCAAAGTCGTGGCAATCAAAGAAGAAGGCAATCATCGAGTCTAAGGATCTAACATCCTTAACTCTTGAAGAGCTAATCGGTTCACTACTCACTCATGAAATGATGCTTGAAGATGAGGTGGACCTTGATAAGATTGAAGAGACACCAAAGGAGAAGGAGAAGAAGAAAAACATTGGAGTTGCTCTCAAATCCACAAAAATGAGAGTGACTTGGATGAAGATGACGATGACGAGGAAATGGCATTGTTTGCCAAACGGTTCAGAAAAATGATGAGACCTTACCGAGGAAGAAAATTCAAACGAAATAAAGGCCTCAAAAATGAACCAAAAGAGAAGGACCCGATCATTTGATATGAATGCAAAAAGTCGGGGCATGTCAAATATGATTGCCCATAATTGAAGAGAAAGGGCCAATCAAAGAATAAGCACAAGGCTCGTGTGACTACATGGAGCAATGAAGAAGGTTCCGATGAAGAGGAACAAGAAGTAGCAAACTTGTGCTTAATGGCATTCGGGGAAGATTCTAAGGTAACCTCTAACTCATCTGATTTTGATGATTTATCCTATGATGAGTTATTAGAGGAATATAATGGGTTGGCTATGGATTATGAGAATTTTTTTTAAAAATATAAAAATGATGTTTCAAAATTGAAAAATGAAAATAAACTCATATCCAAAACCAACAACGATCTTGAAAGTAAAATCAAAGATTTGCAAATCAAACTATAAGAGTTTGAAAAGAAAAATTTGGATTTGCAAAATTTACTTTCAAAGGTCAATGATGATCATCAAAAGAAAATTGATGATCTTAAAACTTCTTTTGATAAAGTTGGAACAAAACGTTTTGAAAATGGAGAAAATTCAAAATCCAACTTTGTTAGAAAATTTTTTAAAAACTACAATCATAGAGGTCCCCAAAGAACCTCTAATGGAAAAATCGTTATAAGTATATGGGTTCCTAAAGAGCTCATTACTACTAAAGATAAGGATATCCTACACAAATGGATACCTAAGGGAACTAGGATTTTGGAAACTATTGAATATGGACCCAAAAGAATTTGGGTACCAAAAATTAGAAATTAATCTATGTTTGTAGGAAAAGGAGCATTGCTACAAGGCACAGGAAACAAATACAAATTCATGGTACCTTGATAGTGGATGCTCAAGACACATGACCGGAGACAAAAACTGGTTCATTGAACTTAACGCCAAAAATGAAGAAGAAGTGACTTTTGGTGATGATTCAAAAGGTCACATTGAAGTTATTGGTACTATTGGTAATACCTCTTCCATACAAATTAAGAATGTTTTATATGTGAATGGATTAAAGTATAATCTATTAAGTATTAGTCAATTTTGTGATAAGGGATTCAATGTCATGTTTGATATTAATGGTTGTAAAGTCATTGACATTGCATCTAATCGGATTATGCTTGTTGGTCATAGAATAGGAAACATATACATGGTGCATTTAGATTCTATTGATATGACTAATTTGTGCCTAGTTGCTAAGGATGAACATGATAGTTGGTTATGGCATAGAAGACTAGGACATGCTAGTATGAGTGTTTTGCAACGGCTAACTCAAGGTGATTTAGTTCGAGGGTTGCCTAAGCTTAAATTTGATAATGATAAAATCTGTGATGCTTGTGCTAAAGGAAAACAAAAGCGAGTTTCTTTTAAATTCATTAATGACGTATCAACTAGTAGAGTATTACAATTGATCTATATATATCTTTTTGGGCCAACTAGGACTACTAGCTTGGGTGGAAAACAATATGCATTTGTCTTGGTAGATGACTACTCTAGATATTTGGGTTCTATTTTTAAGTACTAAAGATGAAGCATTAGAACATTTCATCACATTTTCAAAAATAATCCAAAATGAAAAAGGTTACTCTATAACTAGTGTTAGGAGTGATCATGGCACTGAATTTGAAAATCTTGGATTTATTGAGTTTTGTAATTATAATGGTATTAGCTATAATTTTTCAGCACCTAGAACCCCTCAACAAAATGGAGTTGTTGAGAGGAAAATTTGAACTTTAGAAGAAATGGCTAGAACCATGCTTTGTGAAATTAATTTGCCAAAATATTTTTGGGCGGAAGCCACAAATACCGCTTGTTATGTTATAAATAGAGTAATGATTAGGTCAATTTTAAAGAAAACTCCATATGAAATTTTCAAAAATAAAAAGCCTAACATTAGCTATTTTCATCCTTTTGGATGTAAATGTTTTGTTTTAAACAACGGTAAAGAGAACCTTGGCAAATTTGATGCTAAAAGTGATGAAGGAATTTTTTTGGGTTATTCCTTAAATTCTAAAGCTTATCGAGTATTTAATAAAAGAACTTTAGTTGTAGAAGAGTCTATACATGTTGTTTTCGATGATAATCCCCTTCCGAGGAAGGATTCTTGTGTGAATGATGATGTATGTGTTATAAATACAAATGACGTTAGACATGACGTTGGAGAACCATCATCAAAGGAAGAAACGAAAAATGAGGAAACGAAAAATGAGGAAACTCATGATCCTCTTGAGAATCCAACCATTGAAGAAAGGGAAGTATCTTATCCAAGAGAGTACAACTATGTCAAGGATGGTGAAATTATAGGTGATCCATCCAAAGGGGTAACAAATCGATCTTCTCTTAGAAATATTTGTAATTATATTGCATTTATCTCATGCATAGAGCCTAAGAATATTAAAGAAGCATTAAATGATGAACATTGGATTATGGCTATGCAAGAAGAGTTAAATCAATTTGAGAGAAATAAAGTATGGACATTAGTTGAAAGGCCTAGTAATAAATCTACTGTAGGTACTAGATGGGTATTTAGGAATAAGCTTGATGAGAGTGGTAATATAGTGAGAAACAAGGCTAGACTTGTTGCTCAAGGGTATACTCAAGAAGAGGGCATAGACTATGATGAAACATAAGCTTCCGTAGCTAAGATGGAAGCAATTAGAATGTTACTAGCATTTGCATGTTTTCATGAATTTAAATTATATCAAATGGATGTTAAAAGTGTTTTTTTAAATGGTTTTATAAAAGAAGAAGTTTATGTGGAACAACCTCCAGGTTTTGAAGATTCAAAATTTTCGGATCATGTTCTTAAATTGACAAAAGCACTTTATGGTTTAAAACAAGCTCCAAGTGCTTGGTATGAAAGATTGTCAAATTTTTTAATTGAAAAAGGTTTTTCAAAAAGGAAGGTTGACACTAAATTGTTTTTAAAGAATAAAGGTAAAGATTTATTAGTAGTTCAAATTTATGTTGATGATATAATATTTGGTTCTACTAATGAAGTTCTTTGCCAAGAATTTTCTAAGCTAATGCAAAGTGAATTCGAGATGAGCATGATGGGGGAGCTCTCATTTTTCTTGGGACTCCAAATCAAGCAAAGAAAAGATGGCATCTTCATCAATCAAGCTAAGTACATCAAAGATATGCTCAAGAAGTTTGGACTAGAAAATGGAAAACCTCATGACACTCCAATGAGCTCTTCAACAAAGCTTGACTTAGATGAAGTAGGTAAATGTGTAGATGTTAAACTATATAGGTCAATGATTGAATCTCTACTTTATCTAACTGCAAGTAGACCGGACATTATGTTTAGTGTTTGCTTATGTGCTAGATTTTAATCATGCCCTAAGGAATCACATTTACTAGTTTGTTAAGAGAATCTTTAGATACCTTAAGGACACTCCTAGTTTAGGACTTTGGTATCCTAGAGACTCTAGCTTTAGATTGCATGCTTTTTCTGATCCGGATTATGGAGGATGCAAATTAGATAGGAAAAGCACCTCCGTTACTTGCCAATTCCTTGGAAATATGTTGATTTCTTGGTTTTCAAAGAAACAAAATTGTGTTGCATTATCTACCACTGAAGCCGAATACATTTCTGCTGGTAGTTGTTGTGCATAAGTTTTATGGATGAAACAACAACTTTGTGATTATGGAATTGAAGTTGGTACCATTCCTATCAAGTGTGACAATACTAGTGCTATTTGTCTCACTAAAAATCCCATCCAACACTCTAGAACTAAGCACATTGAAATAAGACATCACTTCATTAGAGGCCATGTCACTAAGGAAGATGTAGTTCTAGAATTTGTTGATACTTTGCACCAATTAGCGGATATCTTTACAAAACCTTTAGGCAAGGAAAGATTTTGGACACTTAAGAGAGAATTAGGTTTAACCAACCTATCTTCACTTAGTGTTTAAAATAATTTTAGCACTTTTAAGACTAAATAAAAAAAATGCTAATTTTTATTGCATTCATTGCTATTAGTTAGGGGGAGTTTATGATTCTTGATGAAAAATTATTTTTATGTTCAAATATCGTTTAAAGAATAATTTGATTGTTTGAACATGATTAATTTCAATATATGAGTTGCCAATACCACTAGAGAAAATTAATTTAGCATTTTGTGTGTTTAAAATCAGATTTTAGCATTTTGGTGCAGAGGGAATCGATACCCCCTAGGGTTCTGGATTTTAACACGGGCAGAACCCTTAAATCCTCAAAACCTTCTTATCTTCTTCCTTCACGCTGTTTCTTCCCTCTACTCTCTCAAATCTCCATTCTTGCCTCAAATCAACATTTTTAATCGGAATTCACTTCAAATATCATCTTCTAAACCTGTTGGAATCATCAAAAACGTGCAAACTTCATCTAATCTCACTCAAATCCGAAATCCTTCAAGGTATTTTTCCAAAACTTCTATTTTATCAATTTATGAACATAGAATTGGTTTTAATTAGTTCTAGGTTGAACTTTAGATCGGCATTGATTGTTTAGTGATTAGAAACTAGGTATTACAACTAATTTCATCAAAAACACAAGAATTTTTCAAAAATTTTGAAATTTTTGAAATAAAAAAAATGTTTTTCAAATTATTGTGTTTTGATTGAATTATGTTGTTGTTATGAAAACTATACATATATTGTTTCTCAAAATCGTATTTTTCAAAAGTTTTCAAAAACTTTGCCCATTAGGATTAATTTTGAGAACCTTGAAATATTGAGGACTCAATTGAGTTTTGGGATTGATTGAATTGCATACATGTATTTTTCAAAATTGCAGGTTATCCATTCTATTCCGATTTCCTAAATCATGTCCAATCCTAAACGTGCTAGGTCATCATCTAGTCGCTCACACCGTCAACCAAATCCACCTCCAAATCCTCCTCCTATTCCTGAAAATCCAATTCCTAATCCTAATCCCATTGATCCTAATTTGTCTATTCAAAACTCGTGCTTCAATCATCCTGGTCCTAGAAATCATCGTTTTTTGTATTATCAATATTTCGACTCTTACAAAATTAGAGAAAAACGTATTCCTTCTCGTCAAGCTATGTTAGATATTAATTTTAAATATCTTCCTCTTTTACAAGAGTGGAAATTTGACAAACTCTTTGAACTTGAACCCATTATCTACCATCAACTTGTTCGTATTTTCTATTCTAATGTCGTTTGTGTTAAAAACTGAACTGAAACCGAAACCATAGGAATTCGTTCCTACCTCCTAGGACAATTCTTATATATTGACTCGACTTACATAGCCAATGCATTCGGATTAGATAATGATGGTATTTCAAATGAAAAACAAATCTTAGGATCTCGTTATAAAAGAAGGGATAGTGCAAGTGTCTTAGACCTTCATGAATGTTTTCTTCATCTAATAATTTCTTGGTGGTTTCGACCATCCGGAGGTCATTATTCTACTCTTAGAGCCTTGTATCTTTGGTGGTTACATTGTTTAGAAAACAGTATTAAAATAAACCTACCTCAGATCATTTTTGTTGAAATTGTTGAAACCGTAAATCTTGTTCCTAACAAGAAACTATGTTCATCTCTAGTTTACGGTTGCATTTTAAGTAATCTATTTTCTAAAGTCGGGCTTAGAGTAGGTCTAGATGCCTCATTTCCTCTAAAGAAACAAATTAATCTTCTTTCTTTAACAAGAGCGGGATGGATAAAGGATAATGAAACTGGTGAATGGGTTCGATCGTCTGAAAATACTCCGGGAGCTAGTTCTTCACGAGCTCAACCAGAAGCTGATGACGATCCCGAGCTTCAACAATTAATGAGAGACATCGATGAAGCCGAAGATGAGCCTGAGCATCCCGAGGAGCAAGCACAACAAATGCATCAAATGCCTCCATATTTTCAATCCTTTATGGAGACATTCAATTTCCGATATGCTACCATGGATTCGCGTTTTACTTCTATAGAGTCACATTTATCCACAATGGGAGCTCAACAATTAGAATTTCTTCGGGAGATGCATGCAAACAATGAAGCAACCAACGCGCGTATTAATGAACTCACTCACGAAATGGCCGCTATGCGAGCTCGTTTTCCTCCTCCTGATCCGGATGTTTGATTCTGCGCTTAACTTTAAAAACTTTGAACTAAAAGATTATTGTTTTAACATTTTGATTATTTTGGGATGTTTGAATTTGTGGATTGATTGATTTTGAATTTGTTTGAATTTATGGATGGTGAGAACTTATATATTTGGTGTGGTTAAATTTATTCATTATTGCATCATTTACATCATTTTAGCAATATGACCAATTTTGCCATGTCACATTAAATATGAATATTGATTATGAAACTAATGGCTAACGTTTCTCTTGATTGTGATCTTAGCAGCTTAAACTATATAATCAATTGGCTAAATGATTTCAAAACCTTGTTTAAAATTCTTTACAAATGTCTTTTTGATTTAACAAAAAGTGGGAGAAGTGTTAAAGTTTTAAAGAGGAGTAAGTGTTAAAGTAAGGGGGAGTAATTTTCAAAAACATTGATTTTTGATTTCAAAATCTTAAAATTACTAAAATATTTTGTTATATCAAAAAGGGGGTGATTGTTGAAAACATTTTGCTATTTCGATATAACAAATTAAGTTAAATGAATTTTAAGATTGTGCAATAAGGTTTTCTAAGTATATTCGATATAATTATTCGAATATCAAAACATTACTCTAAATCTTTCAAAAATCATTTTTAATACTTACTCAAGTGTAAAATTAAGTTTTAATCTTAAAACAATTTCAAAATAATTTTACAAAGTATTTCGAACCATTTCAAAGCCAAAAATTCCAGATTGCTCAGAGGGAACCGATTCCCCCCCAAGGGGGTACCGATTCCTCCTGAATGGTTTGGCTCCGAGAATTCCAGTATACTCGGAGGGAACCGATTCCCCCCCAGGGGGTACCGATTCCCCCCCTTGTGTAACGGTCAAAATATTTGAATTTTACACTTAGGGAACCGATTCCCCATAGGGGGTACCGATTCCCCCTACGCTCCAAGCTGTTTTATTAATTGTTTTCACACTAAAACGGCTATATTATCTTCTCTAATCATCCCCAACGTTTAGAAGTGATTAAAGGTGTATTTAAGCAAGCTTAGAAGTCATTGATCAATAACAAGAAACATCAAGCAACTAGAATCAAGAGAGAATCAAAGAGAAAGCATCAAACCTCAAGTTTGAGCATTTCAATCCTATTTTTCATTCAATATTCATCTTGCTTTCAAGAACACTTATTGTGCTCAATTGTATTCATTTTTTAGTGTTCTTTTCTTTGTTCTAGAATTGTGCAAATAATCTACCTTGTGAGGATTTCCTTGTAAGTTTGCAAACTTGTATTGTTCTTTTTGGGAGAGAGTGTTCTCAAGAATTTGGGGTATAATTCTTTAGGGTTTGTAAGGTTACTCTTTGTCCTCAAAAGAAAGACAAATTAGTGAATTTGTGGAAAATCCTTAGTGTGGATAGCTAAGGTAGTGGACGTAAACTTTGGTTGAGAAAGTCGAACCACTCTAAATCGCTGTGCAATTCTTTCAATTTTTGCAAAAGCTTTCACCAAAATTTTATTGCCAATTCACCCCCTCTTGGCCAATTCCGTATCGATTAACTCAACAAAAATGTTAAAAACTCAACCAAAAGACTCGAACAAAAATAGATACAAATAAATCTGATTGCATCGGTAAACGAACTATTAAAGGGAATTAAGCTATTGAAAGACCACCTAGAATTGCAAATCAGAGTCGAGCGCTGTGAGAAACTATCCACAAACGTAAAATCACGCATCCAAATTCAACCCGAAGGTTCATAGCAGGGAAGATCTACAAGATTTCAAATAAGCGCCATCTTGATAGTTGTGGCGTTGTCAAATCCAACCCTAAGAAAACATAAATAAAAGAACGGACAAACGATAGAAAAAAAATGAAAAACGTGTCACAAAGGCAGTAATAAACATGCAATACAACAAAGTTATTCTTATTAAAAAATAAAAGAAAAACAAAGAGAAAAGAAACCGGCAATCGACAACCAGTATCAAAATTGGTGTCGTCGCCGACTAAACAAAATCAAAGAAAAAATTAATCTAATTTATAAGAAACGATACAAACTCAAACAAATAAAAAAGAAGGCACAGGGAGAGCAGCTAAGGAAAGGGGATCATTTAAATTTTATAGTTCAATTTATAAATTTTATTTAGACAGTATATTAAAATTTAATTATTAATAATGCTTAATTAATTATTACAAAATGATTTAATTATTGATGTAGTATTAAAGAAACCAACTATTGTTCACAATCCTAACACACCGTTAATAATCTATGGCTTTGCTTAGGCCTTACACAATATATATTATATTATATGCTCCAATTATATGATTATAGTATCATTAATTGTAATATCATTTCATTTGCGGATGGAGAACCGATGGGCTATTCCTCCAATCAAATCTGTATTTTAATTGTCACCACCCATCTTTAATCATAAAAGGACAAATTTTGATATAATTGATTCATTAGGATGATTTGATTCGAAAAATTAAATTTTTCAATTTGAAAAAACTGATTCGAATTGACTTTGAGTTACAATTTCATAAACTCGACTCGAAAAAATTTTAAATTCGAATCGAGCTGTGAAATGCAACTCAATAACTCGAAACTTTTAGTAATTAGTGAATTTATTTTTAAGTTAGAGTCGAACCCTTGGACTTTGTATGATATATGTATATCACATATGAAAAAACTATAAATATATATATATATATTTGTATTGTATATATGTTTATAGAAAGTCATTTAAATTAGAATCAAATAATATTATAATATTATAAATATTTACAATTAAATTAAAATAGAAACTCGAAAAATCGACACAACTCGAAAAAATTTCAAGTCAACTCCAAGTTATAAAATAAGAGTCGAATAACTCAAATATTTTGACTCGACTTGATTAAACACTCATCCTAATGGTAGTAAAAATAGTGTATTATTGTAACCCAAAAAAATAGTGTATTATTTAAGTAAAGAAATCATATTATAAATATATAATTAATACAATATTAATATAAATTGATTAAAATATTACATTTATCTTTATTAAAATTAATTTTAAATAAAAATAATTATAATTATAATTTTCAAATATATAATATTATAATTCAATGTTGTAATTATATCGTATCATTATAAAAAAAATCCTTGAAAGCACAAGGAAGCAACAAATATAAAACCGTAAATTATTATAATTATGAAATTGATTTATATCATTTTATTCTATTTCTATATTTATAAATATAGCTATATTGGCAAATGATTTGAAGGGAAGTAAACTCTATAAGGATGGATCATGGATGGATCCTACCTTGATGGGGATAAGTCATATTTAGTCCTTTAACTTGCCCATTCTTTATATTTATATTGGTACCAAACTTTTTTTATTCACATTAGAGTACAAAGATTAAAATTATTAAATTAGAGTAAAATTACTAAAGCCGCAACTTACATACACTACAAGGATGAATAGAAACATTTTACCTAAAATTTAATAATATACTAGTAAGTATCCAAAAAAATGTCAAGTCAAAGTCAAAGAAAAAACATGCCTTTTTGCTAACATAAGCCGGGAAGCGCATTAAGCACTGTCAAGCTCCAACAGCCGACGATTTTTTTTTTTTATCTCTGTTTGTCCATTTCTTCACCCCTTTTCAAAGTTTTCTCCTTTCACCTTTTATACTTTTTTGTTTCTCTGTTCTTTTGCTTTGGTGAGGAGCACTGAGCAACCACTTGCTTTCCTTTCCTCCAAACAGAGACATGACAGGAAATCAAGATAGGGTTTTTTTTTTGTTATGATAGAGTGAAAATTAAAAGAAGAAGAAGAGAAAATCATGATAATGGAATGGGAAGGTGAAGAACGTCATCAAGAGAATCAAACCCAGAGAGATATGGTGAACGTAAATGTGAAAAATGGAGGAGTAATGTATGTCAAAGTGATGACGGATGAGCAGTTGGAGACTCTCAGGAACCAAATTGCTGTTTATGCCTCCATTTGCGAGCAGCTCGTTGAGATGCATAAGAATCTCACCGCCCAGCAAGATCTTGCAGGCCTCTCTCTTATCCTCTTCCCCCTTCTATCCATTACATGTTTGTCACCTTTCATTTATGGCTTCTCTCATGTCATGTCATGGCCATTTTATCTTCCTTTTTGCCATAATCTAAAAGGATTTTGCTCAAAGGTCTTTTTTTTTCCCCACTTGGGTCTTGTGTTCATGGTGAAGTGATGGTGGAAATGGCTTGGCGTTGCCTTTGACAGGAAACTTTTCTTCTGTATTGGTTTGGGTCAATTAGCTCTGCTTTGGTTCACTTGGGTCAATTTCTTGTTAGTTAGTTGAATGGGTTGACACGAATGAGTTAAAATACCCATTTAATGCTTTCGTTGTGAAGAACAATGATTCTTCAAATAATATATAGCAGACAATGATTTTTCACTTGGCTCTTAGTCTAGCTTCTTTGGTTGTGTCTCCTAACAATTAATGGGGGGTGTTGTTTGTGAACATATTGTCGAATTTCTGCGAAATGATGATTATGTTGTTTAACTCGGATACTTGATCTTCTCTCTCGCAGGTGGTAGGCTGGGAAACCTGTATTGCGACCCTTTAATGGCATCTGCAGGGCACAAAATTACGGCTAGACAGCGGTGGACACCGACTCCGGTGCAGCTCCAGATTCTGGAATGTATATTCGAACAGGGGACTGGAACTCCGAGCAAACAAAAGATCAAGGAGATAACCTCGGAGCTGAGCCAGCATGGCCAAATTTCCGAAATGAATGTCTATAATTGGTTCCAAAACAGACGGGCTCGGTCCAAGAGGAAGCAACTGGGATCATCATCCAACAATGCTGAATCAGAACAAGAGACGGAAGTCGAGTCAGCGAATGAAAAGAAGACGACAAAGCCCGAGAATCATCTGTCTCAGCAGAACCCTGCACCAAGAGCTGAAGATCTGTGCTTCCAGAACCCTGAGATGTCCCCCGAATTGCATTTCTTGAGTATCATGTCCAATCCAAATGTATACAGTGGTAAGCATGGATGGACTCAGATGAGCTGACGGTCCATGAAAATTTCAAATTCTGTTATAATTTAAATATTTTCTTTATAGAAGACCCTAATGATGCAGGAGATGAACATCTGTCCGGAAAATGGAAATGCCGGCAAGTTACGACATTTACGACCAGGCAGAAGACTACGGCATGGCAGGATGAGACATGAGATTCAGGTTGCGCAAACATGCCATCTCAGACTCTGTTCGGTGGGCTAGGGTCGACTGTGGAGATGAAGAATTTGGTTTAATCGTGGAACAATAGCATGCTTAACATAGTAAAGCTAATACTTCTAGTTTGAACATGGGATGAGCCAGTTAAGCTGGAAATAGACATCTTTCTATGATTTCTGTAGTGTGCCATTGTGTTTCGTCTTTGTCTTTTTGTTAATAGAAGGAACCCCATGAATGTTTTGGCGAGTTCTTCATTGAAACTAGGATCATGCTTGATTTTTCCGTAGGTGATGTTCTTCGGTCTGAGTTTGATAGTTAAAGTTTGGACATTTCAACATATGTTGGTTGGATAAATCTTGTGTAAATACATAAACGGTCCCAAAATAAATAAATCACGTGGATTGTATATATTATTGATAAGAGATTATATAAAAAAAATTCATAAATTCAATTAGACGATCAATTAATTAGATATCAATTCATGGTAAGATCGTATTGTATCCCTATGAAATAATGCAAGAGATAAACATTTGTCTCGAAGAACGAAAATGTCGAAGGTCCGAGGACGTTTGCATTCACGCATATATTCAATTTTTTTGTATTATGATTTTTTTTTAGTCTAAATAAGATGAAATTTAAATCATTAAATTCCAACACTCATATTACTAATAAATAGTCAGCCTATGAAACGGGACTTTAAATTTATTAAGTAAAATTATATGTTTGATTCTTGACATTATAAATTTTTGTAACACTTAATTCAGATTAATAACTAATAGTGATTACAAAACAAAACAAAACATACCTAGACTGTCTGTACTTCCTCATTCTGGCTCTTCCTCCTCCGACTTGGTTTCTCTCAAGAACCTTGAAATACCTTTTGGTATTTCAAGACTCCCCCACACAAAAACAAACCCTAATCTCAATCTCCTCAGCCCTATCTTTCTCTACAATCCTAAAACAAAACCAATTTCTTTCTTTTCCGGATATACACATATAATCAGGTATTTCAATCAAAATTCAGTCATTTTTCATTCCCTTTTTGTTTCCATTTGCATCTCATCGTTTTCGTTACTACTCCATCGTAATCATCCCTCTACAATCCCCGGATTTACGTTGCTTACCTCGTGGCTTTGTTTTAATCGCTCGGCCCTCCTCTTTCAATTTGGTTGTTAGTTTTGATTGCAAGATCATCAAATTTTCCATAGGTTTTACTGGTAATTCTGCAACAGAATCTGCAGATAGGGTTTTCAGTCTTTATGTCTTTCACGACGAATGAAATATCTTTCAATGATCACCTGCTTGCATTTATGCTATTTCCAAACTGGGTTTTATTTATTTATTTATCTGAGATTTTCTTTATTTGTTTTTTTGTCTTGTAATTCAGATTTTCTTTTTGGGTTTTGTTTACCATTGAACACTGAATCTATGATTGTTGAGGTTATAGAATCAATGTGAATATGAGCGGTTGGATTATCCTTGTAAATAATTTACTCATTCTCTTGTACTTCAGATTATAATAAGCTGGATTTAATGGAGGCTAACATTTGTGACATTAATCACTTGGACGCCGATGTCCTTTTGCCTCCTCGGAAGCGCCTGTTAGCAGGTTTTAAGAAACAGGCTTCGAATGCAAATGCCACGTCAGACCGGCCAATAACTTCTTCTTCCACTTCATCTCCTTCACCACCTTCACCATCATCTGCTACTTCATCAAGTGATGTTGATGCTCATCTTAATAACTTATTGAGTTCCCGTTTGAATAATCCTAACCTTTCTCCAGAGGAGATTTTCGAGGCCTCGAGAACAGCAGCTATTACCGCCGCTAAGGCTGCTGAAGCTGCCAGAGCTGCGGCAGAGGAGAAGGCTGCAATTGCAGCTAGCTATCGCTGCAGCTAAGAGTGCGTTGGACATAGCTACATTTTCTGATGATGCCGTTAGCAAGGATAGATACCTTAAAAAGAATAAGATTAAGAAGCATGTCCCAGTTCAAGTCTTATACAATAAACACCAACCGATTGAGAATTCTAGGGTAGATGAAGATTTAGCCCAAAGGTTGCATAGAGCAATCGATAGTTCTACGAGAATCTCATAAGGTTCACCAATATCTGAATGGAAAGGCCATCAACACAAAAGGCCTAAGAGCTTGCCAACTCTTGAGAGCACAAAGGTTCCCAATCGGGGTATTGTGTCGAGTGGAAGCCCCTCTTCCAAATTCTATGGAAGTACTATAGCAGCCAAAATCGATTCTGATGACTTGGTTAGGGAGCATGTGAAGGTAGCCAATGACGGAAAATCGGGGCAGTCGGTGTTGGACAATGGTGAAGCAGAGTCAGGTTATTCAATGGAGAAAGCTTGTGAAGATGCATATCCTTCCAGTAACAAGAGGGGAACAGTAAAGCTCAAGAATTTGCCCTTCAGTGTTTGTTCCTACAGGGATCGAGTGAATCACAAGGAAGAGATGATTACTAAGAGCTCCCCGTTGATGGAAAAGAAAATGGGTAATCCAACCGTTGTTAAGCCCGTGTTTTCCTTTGGAACTCTCTGGTGATGGTTTTATTTCTATTGAAGGTACACCACTGTGGAAATGCCAGGATTTCAAGGCCCCTGCATGTATCGAACAAAGCGAAGTCATGCAATCGTAATGATCGGTTCCGTTCTCGTACCATTTGGCTTCAAGGTTAGAGCTACAATAGCTGAGAGTAGGATTCACAATTCTCTTCTTAGAAATGAGTTTTACTCCACTTTTATCTTTTCTGCTTATCTCTGGTTTTGTAAGGAAGTTGAATTTGACAGAATGTACATTTGAATGCTCCAATTGCTTGCCTGGAAATAGAATAACACCCAATAATTGAAGTTGAGATAAAGAGGAATGCTATGCAATAAGAATTAGATGGCTCTTTCCTGGTTATTTTTTGCATATCCATCCGGCTTTCTGGGATGATACATAGATGTACTGAAACTTTAATCCCATATTGTTGTTTATTGGATACACACATAACACTATTCTAACGAGTTTTGTGAAGTTGATATAATATTTTTTTGATGGAATTCCAACGTTTCGACGTGCAATTTCCCGGTTTTGTCCTCGAAAACCGGTTCAGTATGAACATGAGTCATTAAAAATGGTAAAAGATTCTAACAAGTAGTTGTAATTATAAAGTGGATCAGCCAAACTTCCAAATTTCGTGATTTTACATATGGTCTGTGCACATGTTTCCAGCTGATGCAAGTGGATTGATATGCATTCCACTATGTGCTGTATATTCCCTTTTTTCTATTCTATTTCAGTTTATACATATGTAAGTCTAACTTCAACTAATCTAATTAATCAATTATCTATCACAAATTGTTTAATCTAATCAATTATTAACCCATAATTCAACAGCATTAACTAAACCCTTCCATACTTGGTTAAGTTATTCCCATTGTCTACCTGGGTTTTAACCCATCTGTCTATGTTACTTGAATCAAACCTGATTTATCCAACTTAGGTCCAACACAAATTAAGGTTAACGGATTAGTGCAGCTTGATGATAATGTAAGCAAATTAAATAAGCCCGTGGAAGGAGGAAGGTGTGATTAATTGGCTGGCAAGTAACCATCTAAATCCGGAATTACTCGGTCATTCTGTAATATGATACCGACGACGTTGCTTGCAACTTAATCCAATACTCGGGCAGTCAGCAATATAAATGGCAATGAATTTTTAAATGAAGTGATTGTTTATTTTGACATTATATATCTTTATTTATAATTAAGATTCGGAGGTTTCTGTATTAAACATGTTTATCAAAATCGGACCGGATCGGCCGGTTCAACCGATTGAACCGTGAACCAATGGCTTGTCCGGTTCGGTTACCTCACAAAACCGGCCTGGCAATAAACCGGCTGAAAATCGGTAGAATCGGAGTGAACCGGCTGAAAACCGGCAAAACCAATTTGAACCGCCGGTTCACTTTTTTTCTTTTAAAAAAAATTAAATCAAACGACATCGTTTGTTCAACGAGCCAAATCAAATTCGAGTATTGCTAAGCTCGACTTGAACTCGAAAACTTTAAAAGTAAGCTCAACTCGACTCAAAAACTCACGAGCTAAAAATTATCAAGTTCAACTCGAACTCGAAATATAATATTAAAACTTGAACTCGAAAAGGCTCGAACTCAAAAAAAAATTAAAAGTTCGATTGAAGCCTAAAATTTGAGCTCAATTGAAGCAAAAGAATAGTTCGCTCTGTGCTTACCAAAAGGCTCCATGATTTTGAATGTCAAATTACCTTTATTATTTATAGAAGTAAGTTGGGATGTTCTTCTATGTTTCTTAGTCATGTGGGATTGTTTTGTTCTCATATTTTTACTCTTTAAATTTTTGGGATGCTCTTCTATGTTTCTTA
Organism: Hibiscus syriacus; assembly: GCF_006381635.1. Taxonomy (NCBI): domain Eukaryota; kingdom Viridiplantae; phylum Streptophyta; class Magnoliopsida; order Malvales; family Malvaceae; genus Hibiscus; species Hibiscus syriacus. Next base: position 37,073 of record NW_024062822.1, on the reverse strand, counting down.
GCCGTGTGGGATTATTTAAAAAAAAAATTAAACCAAATGACATCATTTGTTATGATTTTTAAGCCCCAATTTTATTTTTTTGATTATAGTTATATAATTATATTTATTATTTAATATGTTTTACCTTAAATATTATGTTGTAGTTGATTTGAATCATTTTGTTTCACTTGATTTTATGGTTTTTAATTTATATATGTTATGACTTGTGATATTTTTATACCTTTTAATATTGTAAACTTAAAAAAAGTGTTACATATATATTAATATTGCTTTGAATATTATATAAAATTAAAAAAAATATTATTTTATATAAAATCCGGTTGAACCAGTGAACCAGTACCTTCACCAATTCAATGTCCGATCCGGTTTTAAAAACATTGATATTAAATAATAACAATATAAATTTAAGTAAAATTATTTGATATCGTTTTTCACGGATACAATTGGATCGTTACATTGTACGACACTTGAAATAGACATTCTCCAAACAAATCAATCTTACCCTTAATGATTAACTCGTGAAATCATGCGATGTTTTATAAAAGACTTTATTGATTATCTAAATATTCTTTTAAGGACATGTTCAAACCGACAAATTATAAGTTAGTATACAAACTATAGTATGATCTTGAAAACAACAAATATTCAATCCCACTTTTCAATTAAGAGCGTTATATGCGACTCACATATGGAGGGTATTTCATAATTTGGAGGTATCCTATGGAACTTGTTCTCAATCTAGTGTTGAAGACATCCTACTATCTTATCTCCCCCTTACCCCATTACATATGGAAACAAGTGACATCCATTTTTTATATCCCAATCCTCCATAGATATATATATATATATATATATATATATATATATATATATATATATATATATATATATATATATATATAAGAAGAGTATATTCTTTTAGCACAATATATTTCCAATTAGCTTCGGAGAAGTTGAAGCGTAGAAAACTCAATTAACAAAACGATAAATAAAATAAATTATTTAAAAATAATATGTTATTAGTAATATCATCTCAACTTTTCATAAAATATATATGTAACAAAAATTTTCTTAGCACGTAACCGTTTATAATTTTGTTTGAGAAGTTTTAAATCTAATCCTATCTAAAAAAGAAAAAAGAAAAAGAAAGAAGACTCTAAAAGAAGGAAAGATAATATTTTTATTGAGTTTAGAATCCAAAATCTAAATAATATGAGGAAATAAAGATGAACAACTTGACTAATAATATTATAAACTTTTCATGAAATATATTTGTATTAAAAGATATTCATTAGCATTTAACTGCCCACAATTCTTAATTTTTTTTGAATAAGACAAATCCAAGGAAACTAAATTAAGCTTGAGTTACAGTAACAAGAACACTCATATCATGCCTGAAGACATCTTGAAGACCTACTGGGAGCGAGGAGAGAAGGGTAACATCATGCATCAAAGGAGAATGCAGCTTTGCAATGCCATCAGCAAGAGAGTTAGACTCGCGAGGAACCCAAGTAACTTCAGTCACCCATGCCCGCTAGTGGAGTTGGAAGATGGATTGTACCAGAGAATAGGGGCTAAGCGAACTGTTGGGATTGTTTACAAGATTCACAGCATCGACAAAATCAGATTGAATCAAGAGAAGCTCAAACCCGTGACTCCAAGCAACCTCCAGACCCTGGAAGATGCCCATAATTCAGCTTGGAGGGGCGTTGTGATACCAAGAACTTTATGAAAACCGATTATCCAATTACCATCATGGTCGCGAACACCACCACCAACGGAACCAAAGTTTGAAGCTAGAGAGACTGAGCCATCAATATTAAGACAGAACCATCCACCAAATGGTTTTTGTCAATGGATGAGAGCAGGGTTCTTAACATTCACAGATTCCATAAGATAAAAAGAACAGTGGAAATACTTCACCCAAGTGATACTTTGGTTCATGATCGAACGATCGGGGCAGCAACTGGAGTTAAAGATAAGATCATTGCGCTTCTTCCATATCTGTCAAGCGATGGAGGAAAAAAGGAGGTTTTAGGGGACGTCAAGAGTTTCACTGATTGTGCTCCGATGGACGTTTGAAAGAATCCACTAATATGTGCTTGAAGAATAGAAGTCCAGCCTACGATTAGTAGAAAGAACATTTTCCCAAAGAGATCGAGCATTTGGGTAATCACGAAGAACATGAATCATAGATTCATCTGGATTATCGCATCCCCTATACAAGGTGTCATCAATGAAAGATCGTTTGGAGCGCTTCATGTTCGTCATTAATTTATGGAGAAAGGTTGTCTAGAGAAATAGGCGGATACGATGACGAACTTTGAGTATAAGAAGGATTTCCATATGGAAGATCGCTCATCCTAATTATGTTCAGCTAAGGAACAATAAGCGAAATTCGTAGTAAATTGATACTTCAGACCATAAATCCAAATGCAAGAATCAGGCACATTGAAACTTGAAGGCGGGCGGATACTTTGAATGAATAAAATGATAGAAGACGATAACAAATAATTGAGAGCTTCAAGATTCCAAGAACCATCGACGGTAGCAACATCAGAGATAATGATGCTTTCATCAATGTGTTCGGGATTGAGAGCATAAGAGCGAAGTGGTCCAAGATTAGGAATCTAGTTATCATCCCAAAAGCGAGTACCTAAACCATTACCAATTGATCATGCAATGTTTCGGTGAAGATCGTCCCAAATAGATGAGAGGGCACGCCAGAGGAGGGGAGCTATTCGCCCAGTGAATGGACATAGGGAAAAGATTAGTAATTTTATATTTCTCTGGAAGGATAGAAATCCAAAAAGCACCGGTTTGAGTTACCAAAGCAAATTAGAGCTTCATAATAGAAGCTATGTTTTGTTTGTAGATGTTAAATAACCACAGACCTCCCCTATCGGTAGGTTGGCACATCGTACTCCAATTGACAAGAGAAACCTTACAAGCATTTGGTGTCGAACCCCAAATAATGTGACGAACAATGATCTTGATATCATTGCAAACATTTTTCTAGATGAGACAAGTTTGCATGAAATAAACAGGAATGTCAGTCAAAACGGATTTCGCAAGGGTGATGTGGTATGCTAGTGAAAGGGATGTCATCGACCATCCATTTAGTTTCGCTCGTATCTTTTCGAGAATAAAGTTACAATTCAAACATCAGGCACCTTTATTAATGACTGAAACTAAGATATTTTCCAAGGTAATCAACCAATTTGAATCTGAGATGAAAGCCAATAGTCATTCTCATATTATGGGGGACATTCGGGGAGAAAAAATTTGGGATTTATTCTTACTAACCCGATGTCCCGAGTATTTGCCAAAATCAAAGGATAAAATCCATTATTGTAGCTTGAGCTTCAAAAGCTTCAGAATATAAAATTAAGTCATCTGCGAAGAATAAGTGGGAGATGGTAGGGCCATTCCTTGATGATTGAAAGGGAGACCAGATTTTGGAATCAACCGCATGGGAGATATAGTGACGAAGACACTCCATGGCAAGAACAAATAAGTAGGGGGAGAGGGTATCCCCTTGACGGATACCTCTTTCAGGCATGAAAGAGTAGAGTAAGACCCATTCCATTGTACAATAAGGGAGGATGAAGAAATACAGTGCATAATAATTCTGATAAGATTGGGGGAAACCCAACAGAGTGAAGAGTTTCATCAATGAAGTCACAGCGCAACCGATTTTAAATTGGCTTGTCATCCATCCATTCTTACTCTTGGAGGAGCGCATGGAGTGGGCGATTTCACCATTGATGATAATATTTTAGCTAATAGATCTGCCATGAATGAAGCTTGTTTGATTCGGTTTGGCATGATGGGTTGGACAATAACTTTTTTGAGGAGCTTGTAGATATTCGGGCAAAGGCTAATGGGGCGGAAGTGCAAGGTCTCTGGAGATGTAGTATTTGGGATGAGTATGAGGATCGTTTTGTTGAAATTTGGATACATATTACCTCCCTCAAAGAAATCTCAGATAGTCTTAAAAACTAATTTTCCAATGACATGCCACTGTTTTTGAAAGAATTCTGCATGGAGACCGTCATGCCCTAAAGCTTTAAGGGGGCCATGCCACATAGAACAAAATGTATTCCAGTGTCAGAAGGGTTGCTGTCAATGGAAGAAAACAGACAATCCGAGATAAGTGTGAACTTGTTTGGTGCCGAGAAGAACCTTGAGGCGAGGAGTCGAGGGAGAAAATCTTTGACAAAAATTGAACAGTTTCGCCTTTAAGGGTATCAGAATCATGATACTAGGAGCCATCATTTAAGTTCAGGGCAATCAATTTATTATGTTGCCTATGGAGAACAACATGTCTATGGAAATATTTAGTATTGTGATCACCTGAAACAATCCAATCTAAATGGGATTTTTGGCGCCATAATAATTCTTCTTCATCTATGAGATTCTCAAGATCGCGTAAGAGCTCAGCTTCTAGGAGAGAAAGGCCATGAGAATAGTAGCGGGATAAAGCTTTTTGGATCCCCTGAATACAAGCCATTTAGATTCTTTTCTTGGTGCATATTTAACCAAAAACAGTTTTGTTCCAAGAGTCGGCTGGAGAAGAAAAATAATGAATTGCCTCTGATAAGGGAACCGAGTAATTTATATTATCACTGACCTTGCACCCAAAATCATCGTGGGATAGCCATCTTGTGAAATAACTAAACTGAGCAGTTTTAGTGTGAGAAACACCCCAAACTTGAAGGAGTATTGGTCTATGATCCGACCGAATGTGAAAAATATGAGTAATTGAGGACTCAAAATATGATTCATCCCAGTGAGTACTGCAAAGTACCCGATTAAGACGGGCATGAGAGATGCTTCTAGACCAGGTAAAATTCGGCCCCAGGAAGTCCATATCACGAAGACTTGAATCAAACATAAAACTCTGGAAGTCCTTGCAAGGCCTCGAGGAAGGAGCACAACCTTTTCTGTCAGACGAGTCAAGCATAGCATTAAAATCACCAAGAATTATCCATGGATTATGGATAGAGGAGGCAATAGTGTGAAGATGATTCTAGATAGACTAACACTTGGTAGAGTTCGGACTTGCATAAGTAACAGTAGCAAAGAAAGAACAAGAGTCTCGGGTGCTTGTAATCTTACAGTGAATAATTGAAAGTGGCTCAAAAGTATAGAGACGTGAACCATTGAGAACCAACATAACCAGATACCCCTTCCCCCTATCAGGATTGTCTACTTTAGGCAGTAACACCGATGAATGTCACTAAAAAAACCCACCATCAATGTGATGGCCCTCCTGATGCCAGAGGACATGTCGCCCCAACGGCTGACTCGCTGATGGAAGATTTCAACCATATTCTTCCCACTTCTGTGCCCCCTCTTTCCTACAAATCAAAGCTTATGGGTAGCAACATTTACGTTGTCTCTGATAAAGAATAGATCATTGATGATGATGGCATTGAGTCAGTCGATGGTGATGTCTTGCGTGGGATTGTCAACGGCTTGATCTCTATCAATTTCTCAGATCGGGTCCAATCTCTTGTCGAAAAAAGCTTTGATCAAACAATTATGGTTAAGCTCCTTGGTCGACTGATCGGATAAACCACCCTGCGCAACAAGCTCTATGACTTATGGAAGCCTATTTACCCGATAAAACTAATGGATATCGATAACAACTATTTCCTCGTCACACTCCGTACTCATAGCGATTTCTTAAAAGTCCTTACCAATGGTCCCTAGGTTATATTTTGCCACTATTGGACTGTCAAGCCGTGGACTTCATACTTCTCCACTTCACAATCTTTTCTGAGCAAGATCACAACTTGGATCTGCTTATCAGATCTTCCAGGCCACTTATTATAAGCGTAGCCTTATCACCGAAATTGGAGAATGCATTGGCCATGTTATCCGGATCGTTTTCCAAATGGAAAGTGGGTGCAATGTCACTTATGACGATTACCCTTGACCTTAACAAACCATTGATTTCCCATATCCTCATTAACAAACGCTTGCAACTATTGAATACGAGTCTTGCAACTATTGAATACGAGTCTTGCAACTATTGAATACGAGTCTTTTCCAATTATTTGTTTTGGTTGTGGAAAATATGGTCACAATCATGATGAATGCCCATCCAAAGTGTCTTCCAATAGGAATAATGCAGCTTCAATCCCCCAAAAAAAAAACCTCGGATGCGGCTACTTCTATTGTAACCCCAGGTTCTGTCACTGTCTAGACGAATAAAAATGAACCCACACCTGCCTATGGCCCGTGGATGATGGTCAAAAACGCTCCCGCCAACCCTCTAAACTGTCTTCTGCGAACCTGCAAAACCAGAAAACCTTGACTATTCAACGGTCCCGCTTCAACCCTATTTATGATATACTAATTAATGACTTTGATGTCCCGACCTACCATGATGCTCCCTCATCGTCTACGATGGCCTCCTCCTGCTTTGGGCAATTTCTACGTTAAAATCGCCTTAAATGGGAAGGGTAAAACACGATCCAGTAACAATCTTACCAAAGCTGCTCTTTCCATAAAACCAATTGTGCAATCACGTAAACCTCCAGTTATCCCCGCATTCAACCCAGACGTACTGCTACCCTCCAGCTTTCAAATCGAAACAGTCTGCTACAAGTCTTCGATCAGCAGTGACACATGCTTCTACCGGAACTAACCCCCGCCTTGATCGAGCTAAACATAATGCCATTATTATCTCTGAAAATGCTGACCTGAATATTCCTCACAATAATGATGTAACTGTCGCAACCGTCTTTCGGATGGGCCCGTAATTGAACTTCGACTTGGATAATTGGGTTAATAGTCGCCACCGATCATTTATTTTAAAATAAAAGGGTTGATTGGATACCTTATTTCTTACCTGATATGCGTCTTACCAAAGATGTGTCGGATTCGAGAGTCGATTACAGTCAAGGAAGGGTTAGTACCCTTGAACTGCCTTTTCGGTACTACGTAATTTACAGTTGTCTTAAATTAAAAAAATTACAAATTTAATTAAAAAGGTAAAAAATTGATCCAAAACTTACCTCTGATATATTTAAATATCCCTTAAAAAATTAAGACGTTTAAAATACGAAAATGAATAAAGTAAAAAGAAAAAAATAAAGGAAATAAGAATGAAAATAAAATAGAGAAAAAAAGTAAATAAACAGAATAACAAAAGGTAGAATAAATAAATAAATGATATAAGGAAGCTAAAGGTAATATACACATACAAATGCCATATAAAAATAAATAATGAAAAGATCAAAATATAAAGTGAGTAAATAAATGAAATAAATATAAAAAACACAATGTTAAAGAAAGAAAGAAATAAAAAGATAAATAAATAAATGAAAGTGAAATAATAAAAAAATGCAAGTAATAGTAAACAAAGGATAAAAGATAACAACGGAAAAAACAAATAAATATATATATATAATAATCAAATATATAATAAAACAAATAAATAGAAATAAATAAATAAATATACATATAATAATATATATATATAATAAAGCGTAATATATAAAAAATCAGTAAAAATTAAAAGATTTTTAAAAAAATACGAATTGAATTTAACATGGGCTAAATTGAAAAGAAAAACGAATTGAGTGGCCAAATTAGAATAAAATTGGGGTTTTAAAATCGGATATAGGATTAAAATAACAGACCTTTAAAATCGAAAGGACCAAAAGGTAGTTTACCCCGGGTCGATTCGGGTTCACTATAAATGCCAATTTTTTTTGAAACCTCATTTTCTCTTTTCTCTCACTGAAACCCCCCAATTTCTCTGATTTTCTCTCATTGTTCTTGAGAAATGAAGAACAATGGCCATGGGTTTCAATAAACCCAGAATACAGCCATCGTGTGCCGCCTCACTGTCGCCGTTGATCGACGCCGGCCACCGATCATCAGCGGCAAAATAAAAAAAAATATCATTCGAAAGCCCATTGAACCCCGTTTCTAAAATCATGATTATTTTTACAAATCGGCCTCAGGGGAGGCTAGATCTGAGATTTAAAATCTCAAATCCTTCCCTAAAGTTCATCGGCCTAAAAAACTTTCATTTCTGTTTTCCTTCGAATCAGAACACAGCAAAGGCACACACAAAAACAAAATGCAAAGGTATGAACTTTACCTTTCTTTCTTTCTGTCGAAATATAAATGCTTCGGGAAAAAACTACTAGTCTTTGGCTGCGATTTGTTTGTAATTTTTGCTTGGTATTTCGTATCAGAATTCCGTGTTACAAATGTTTGAGTTTACACTTATTTATAATGCCAAACGAATCTTATTTTTAGGAGTTTAAATCCTAGTAAAAGACTAATGCTTTATGTTTATTGGTGTGTCGGACTGCTCCGAGGAAACCAGCATGGATGCAGGTCGTTGGGGTGAGACGTGCTGTTGTGGGAATCTACACGAACGATGCTGGCTTGGAATGACAGAACCTTGCTTGTTGGGTCACATGCTTTGGGTCTGGGTTGGACCAGAGTGTCTTTTTGGGTTATTTTATTTGAGTGTAATGGGCCTGTAACATGGAACCAAATGAATAATAATTATATATTATAGAATATAAATAAAATATATATATTATATAAAATAATATTAATGGACAAATTTGGGTGTCTTCAGCTGCCCCTCTTTACTCATTATCATGTAACAAAAATAGAGCAAAGATTAAAAGACATAAATTTTGTCCGTATCGAATGTCCTCTGCCGTAGAGTTGAAATCCGATATTGAAACTGGTTTGTCAATTTGGACTGAAATATGAAATGACTCCCTCGTTGTGAGGTCGAGATGAACTAGAAACTTCTGAGCACGATATCCTTTGTCGTGAAGTTGAAATCGAACTCAAAGCTTTTGGTAAGTGATTCCTATATCGTCTTCTGGCTCAAGATACTTCATCGTGAAGGTGAAACTTGTCTTGAAGACTTTGGTGTTGCTGTGTTACAGATGACTCCTTCGTCGTGAAGTTGGGTCAGTCTTTTGGGCACGATATCCTTCGTTGTGAAGTTGAAATCATAAGAAAAATCAGAAAATGGCTTCTTCTTGTTGAATTGTAGTCCACTTCGGTCTTCTTCTCGATTTAAAGACATTGGTTGGAAACTTTGACTGTAAAATAGTTTTTTTGACTCCACCATGTCGTTGATAGGCCCTCGAGCTGAATGAAATCGAACTCGAAAGGTCTTTGTTGACTTATAGCTTTTCTTGACTTAAGCTATGCTACTGGAAAACAGTTTTTTGTCACTAAGGCACAATTAATCCATGTCTTCTTCTTGACTTGAAAACCTCAATTGTAGTCGAACAGTAGTGTGATTGAGGTGTCATTGAGCTGAACTCGACTATTTTATTGATATATAGCCCTTCTTGCCTTGAGCTATGTTGTGAATGATATGCCTTGAGCTGAATGGAATCAAACTTGAAGGTCTTTGGCATATAACCCTTTTAGCCTTGAGCTATACTGCAAATGATAGTGCCTTTGAGCTGAGTGTAATCTAACTCGAAGGTCTTTGTTTGGCAGATAGCCCTTCTCAACTTAAGCTATGCTGCAAGGGAAACTGTCTCAAGAGAGACAAAATTTGTTTCAAGAGAAACTGTCTCAAGAGAGACAAAGACAAAATTTGTTTCAAGAGAAACTGTCCCAAGAGAGACGAAACTTAGTTCCAAAAGAAACTGTCTCAAGGGAGATGAAATTTGTTTCAAGGAAAACATATTCAAAGATTTTATTTCAAGGGAAATTGTCTCAAGAGAGACAAAATTTGTTTCAAGGGAAATTGTCTCAAGAGAGACAAAATTTGTTTCAAGAGAAATTGTCTCAAGAGAGACAAAGACAAAATTTGTTTCAAGAGAAATTGTCCCTAGAGAGATGAAACTTAGTTCCAAAAGAAACTGTCTCAAGGGAGACGAAATTTGTTTCAAGGAAAACATATTCAAAGATTTTATTTCAAGGGAAATTGTCTCAAGAGAGACAAAATTTGTTTCAAGGGAAATTGTCTCAAGAGAGACAAAATTTGTTTCAAGAGAAACTGTCTCAAGAGAGACCAAAACTTAGTTCCAAAAGAAACTGTCTCAAGGGAGACAAAATTTGTTTAATGTAAAACATATTCAAAGATTTTGTTTCAAGAGAAACTGTCTCAAGAGAGACAAAATTTGTTTCAAGTGAAACTGTCTTAAGAGAGACAAAATTTGTTTCAAGAGAAATTGTCTCAAGAGAGACAAAACTTTGTTTTGAGTAAATTAGTTTCAAGCGAGACGCCCCATTGTTTCGAGAGAAACAATCTCAAAGGCAATCGATAATCTGCTTGTTCCTGCATGTTAAGGAAATCCTTTCAGAAGCTCTAATCATTGACTTAAGGAAGTCAAATCTGTGGATGACATGTTTGCTGTGACACTAAATCACTTCATCGGGCACGATATCCTTCTTCGTGAAGTTAAAATTGTGGATGGCTCATTCGCTTTGAAATTGAGCTTTTAATTGGACGTCATTCGTTATGACGTTAAAATCCACACTTGTAAATTGTATCTCTTTCGAGTTCAATATCTTTCGTTGTGAAGTTAAAGTTGACTCTAGCATGAATCTGCAAAATTATGCACATATACGATGCTATGGATGCAATACTCTTATGTATGCCTAAAATGTATATGTCAAATATGTTATTTTACGATTTGAAGAGAAATCTCAATCTCTGATTGTCAGTCCTCTTGATTATAGAATCTTGAATTTCTGATTCTTGATCTTGGATTCTTCAATATGCTTAAATCCGATGTATAGAATGCTGATCTGTAAAAGGAATAATTGCATGAACAGTCTTCAATCTATCCCTGACTTAGTTTATCTTCATTTCCACTAGGGTGTACTCTTGCAAACCTCAACCTAAGACAATTTATTTTCCTTCCCCTATCAAATTTCCCCCCCCCCTAGAAAATGGATGCCTTTGCCTCAGCTTTGATCTTGAGCTTTGGAGAGATATTCGTTGATTTTCAAGATATGCTTCTAGAGAAATTATATTGTTTGAAAATGTTGTCCTTCTTCTTATTTTCAAAAATTTGAAAATTATCTGAAGGAATTTTTTAAAATGTTACTTCTTTCTAGGTTTCACAGTTGAAGCAAATCATAAAGTAGGAGTTCATTGGATATCAAAAGAATCAAATGCTCTTTTAATGCTTTCAGAGTTATAGCTCTTTGACAAATGTCAAAATTGATGAGTTGGTTTTAGGTTGGCTTCCTATTTTCTAAGGTTTCAGCCATAAAAAATGTCATTTTTTCTTGGTTGTTGCAACATGCCCCTTTTTTGGCTTGGCATTTTAATTGGATGCGGACAAAATGACTCAAATAGCATGATAAATTACTAGACCTTTTATTTCGGTCCTCTGAAATCTTCCATTTGTTCAAGCTTTATAGGCTCCTCTAACAAAGGCAGTGCAAAAATATCTGTCTAAAAATGAAATTCTTGATTGCTCGTGTGAAATTGACTATAACAGGTGTTCCTTAACTCCCTTAGTCCACTTTTACCGAAACTCCTCATTTAAATAAATTTAATTCTCCATTGTCTGGCTAGCTGAATCCATAAAGCTAGGGCGTTTAACCAATTGCTCTAGAGGGACAACTCAATATGTAAACACCATTATCAGGTTAGCTGAATCTTATCCATAAAGCCGGGGCGTTTAACCAATTGCCTTAGAGGGACAACTCAAGCTTTATTGTATAGTATAATCACCTTTATCAGGTTAGCTGAATATTATCCATAAAGCCGGGGCGTTTAACCAATTGCTTTAGAGGGACAACTCAAGCTTTATTGTATATACAAAATATTATAATCTGGGTATTCGGATCCAATTTCTTAAGTTTTTCAAGAAGAACCTGTTATAGTCTAGGTATTTTTGAAAGTCAAGGAACCTCATTTTTAGAGTTCAATTTCCAAACAACTAACATAAACTAGATTTGCCTACTCGACTATTCCATCTGTGAAGATTATTATCATCACCGAACGTCTTAAACAAAAAGTATAAAAATGCCATATGTAAAAGATGTCCCATTTTGTCCGCACCTATGCACATCTAAATAATAAGCCTCTTTTCTATTCTATCATTAGAAGAGAAGGCTATATTGGTTATTTTCAAGAAAATAGTATGGTGTTCGAGTGTGTCTTTGGGGTAAAATGTCATTATTTTTTAGTCAGGTCATAATGTCAAAGATTTGTAACTCCGATCAGTTTCAGAGTTTTTGAATTCAGTTGATATTCAAAGAATTCCCAGTTGTAAATTGGATTAAATGCTCAACACAAATTCATTTAAACATCCTCATAAAAAGAAAGTTCAAAAGCAAGTAAAAAGAAATATGAGAAAAAACAAATTCAAACAGGATGTCATCAAATGAAATAAAGCCTCGTTTGGGTACCCCACTAGGTTGATTAGGGCTTTCATCTGCACTGGCTCCCCCTTCCTCATTTATTTCACTGGTCGGGGTTCCTTTTGATGTACCCTCAGACGCATCAATTTCTGCTTCCTCTAGAGCAGTTTTTTGGGAATATCCCACTTCTTTGTGATTTATCAGCATTTCCTTTCCTGGTTGCTGGAAATTGGGCCCAAATTTAGATCTAAAACTATTTTCCTCGGTGGTGATAGTTTTGGTCGGATCTTGAATGCATATTGCAGCTGTGATTGGCGTAATATTCGTCAAGCCTCCTGAGCTGCCCAAAATCCCTATTGCCTTCAGGAAATCTAATATAGGTGTTTGAGGTGTCTTCGAAGCTGCGTCTGCCCTACTAATTCTTAAACCCACAGGCTAGTCTCGGACTACATCCATGAAAGCTCTTTTACTCGGACTTTCTTTCCAATCCTTTTGCACCTTAGGTTTTTCGCATGAATCTTCTGTTGAAGCAGTTTGAGGTGTCTTCTTGGTTACACCTGCCCCGTCTATTCTCAAACCTACGGGCCAGTCTCGGATTACATTCATAGAAGCCCTCATGCTCGATTTCCTTTTTTACCCTTTTGCATCTTATGTTCTTCCCAGGAGTTTTCTGCTATAGTAACGACTTCCAAGTTTTGGACCTTGATCATTTTATCTTCTACCTTGCACTATTGGATTGCTTGTTCTAAATGATTCTCAGGGTTGCCAGGAACCTTAGTTGAATGAATTGGGGTTCCATCTTGGTTTACCCAATGAATCTCCGTGTAGGTTCATTTCTCATTCGGGGACCATAGTGGCTGGATATATCCCGGTGTAATCAATCCGGCTGTGAGCAGTTCTAAACGTAATTTTTCAAGCGAAAAGTGGAAGAGAGGGAACTGAAAACCCTGCACTTTATTTTTTTTTTCTCATTTAGTCCCCATGACGAGAGATTACTTGGCAATGGCTTTATGGATAGAACTTGAGTGTCCCGTCTTGATGATTGAAAAGGGGTAGAACCTCTAATCATGTGAGGTTTATCCTTCTTGGCTTTCTTGGTCAACATTCGATCATATTCTACGACCCTCTTCTTTGAGTGAAGTTTATCTCTCACAAGGGAAAGCTCCTCCTCCATGGTTAGCCCAGTGGAACTTTCTATATTTGGTTTTTGGGGCAGACCTGAAATATCTGGTTCCTTAACAGGTCCTCTGGTCATTATTGTTTCAGCACCAGCATTCATAGTCCCATCCAAAATGGGATCCACTAGTGGCTTCTCTCCATGGATCACAACATTTATTATATCCATTAACTTGGTCATATGTTCTCTGGATTCATCCTGAAATCTTCTTGTTTGATCAATCATCTATCGTTGGGTTTTCATGAGTTGCTCTTGAATTTTCTCGATCTTACTAACACACGCTAGTATTTCATTCATCGCTGTGGATCTTCAGACACGCTTCAGGTAATCTTCAATTTGCTTTCAAAGCTTGTTTGTTCCCTTTTTATGAGACATCTCTTTTAGTTAATGTGGATGAAATGAAAAAGCGGAAAAGAAAATAGAAATAATGCAGAATATGCAAGAATGTATGATACATGAAATGTTCGAGGCATTGATCCAAAAATGTGCTTGTTATTATAAATAATCCTTATTGGGGACAAAAGTGTTACATCTTTAAGAGACAAAAAACATTTTGATGGTATAGATCCCGAACAACTTTGGACTGGTTGATTCGTCTACAGTCTTTTTATGTCGCTGGTCGAATGCCCTATCGAACTGTTCCGGCTCCTCGGGATAAGCCGTGCAAGTGACGAGCTACTTGCCCCAAGAAGTCTCAAATGACTGCATCACCGGCTTTCACTCTCTGCTGAGCCTGTTCCTTAATAGAAACGCCATTTGAGCCCTCCATTGTGAAGTTCATTTGCTTGTTTTTTTTTTAATTTATCAGCAGCATCATCCAGCTCAGCTAGGGTTTCACCATCTTGTTCTCGTAGTTTTCGGAAGGACTCTCCAGGTCAGTAACCTCTTTCTTGTCTTGCCCTTGCAACTTTCGCCATCTCGTTTTGGAAAAGTTGACTTTTGATGTGCTTGGTGTAAACCCGGTCCATTCCGAGTCTTTTTCTGACCATAGTCGGACTTTTGAGCTTTTTATCTCTTGTATTATAACCCCTTTGTCCATTAATGCAGATTATTTACGTTTAACGAATAAGTTTTTGGTGGATCAACACCTCTTTTATGATGATGCAAATGATAGAAAAAGAAAAACACGAAAGCAAAAAGTTAGTAAAAATAATAAAAGAAATATAAATGATGAAATAAATGAAGAAAAGTAGAAAGACAAACAAACAACATGGTTAGGGTAAAAATATTCTAGGTTTTGAAATGAGGTTTCGGGGTAGGCTCTAATTCTCTATAGTCTTCCGGTTTAGGTTCTAAAAATGGTACCCGAGTTCTCCTTATTGGGCCTGCCAGACCCTTAGTCCTAAGCCCATTACAAGCTTGTGTGGACTAAGTTAAACTCGTGAGATGACACATTCCCTTATGTCTGTGCGGTGAATAAATTCGCACGAAGGCATAAGGTATATGAATCACGAAGGCTACTTGCTAGACATGTGCGGTGAATACTTGCTAGACATGTGCGGTGAATAAATTCACATGAATGCGTCGCTTTCACCCCCACTTAAATAGGGTTTGGAGCTCGGTTTAGAGCCTTAAGTGAAAAACAAACTTAGAAAGCTGAAATCATTAGAAAACGGTTAGTACAATTATTTACTCAAAAATATAATCAAAAGTAAGTAATAAGGATCGAAATATTACTTTAAAATTTTAACTTACCCTTTTCGTTAAAAAGACAACTGAAAATTACATTAGCCTGACTCACTTACCTGTCTCTAGCGGAGTTGCCAAGCTGTCGGAACCGTTTTTCAGGTGGGCCCGAAATTGAGCATCGACTTGGATAATTGGGTTAGGAGTTGCCACTGATCATTTATTTTAAAATAAATGGGTTGATCGGATACCTTATTTCTTACCTGATCTGCGTCTTACAAAAGATGTGTCGGATTTTAGAGTCGGTTACAATCAAGGAAGGGTTAGCACCCTTGAACTGCCCTTTCGGTACTACGTAATTTTCAGTTATCTTAAATTAAAAAAATTGCAAGTTTAATTAAAAAGGTAAAAATTTGATCCGAAACTTACCTCTGATAGATTGAAATACCCCTTAAAAAATTAAGACATTTAAAAAATGAAAATGAATAAAGTAAAAAGAATAAAATAAAAGAAATAAAAATGAAAATAAAATAGAGAGAGAAAAGTAAATAAGCAGAATAACAAAAGCTAGAATAAACAAATAAATGACATAAGGAAGCTAAAGATAATATACACATACAAATGCCATATAAAAATAAATAATGAAAAGATCAAAATAAAAAGTGAGTAAATAAATGAAATAAATATAAAAAAAACACAATGTTAAAGAAAGAAAGAAAAAAAAGAAAAATAAATAAATGAAAGTGAAATAATAAAAAAATGCAAGTAATAGTAAACAAAGGATAAAAGAAAACAATGAAAAAAACAAATAAATATATATATATATATATATAATAATCAAATATAGAATAAAACAAATAAACAAATAAATATATATATATATATATATATATATACATATAATAATAATATATATATAATAAAAAATAATATATACAAAAAAATAAGTAAAAATTAAAAGATTTAAAAAAATACGAATTGAATTTAACAGGGGCTAAATTGAAAAGAAAAACGAATTGAGTGACCAAATTAGAACAAAATCTGGGTTTTAAAATCGGATCTGGGATCAAAATAACATACTTTAAAATTGGAGGGACCAAAAGGGTAGTTTACCTTATTTGCTTAAAAACACGCGGATCCCCAAGGGGATTCGCTCAGGTCACGAGTCGATTCGGGTTCACTATAAATGCCATTTTTTTTAAACCACATTTTCTCTTCTCTCTCGCTGAAACCCTCTAATTTCTCTGATTTTTTCTTATTGTTCTTGAGAAATGAAAAACAATGGCCATGGGTTTCAATAAACCCAAAATCTGGCCACCGTGTGCTGCCTCGCCGCCGCCGTTGATCGGCATCAGTCGCCGATTATCGACGATAAAATAAAAAAAATTGATCATTCGAAAGCCCCTTAAACCCCGTTTCAAAAATCATGATTTTTTTACAAATCGGCCTCAGGGGAGGCTAGATCTTAGATTTAAAATCTCAAATCCTCCCCTAAAGTTCATCGACCTAAAAAACTTTCCTTTCTGCTTTCCTTCAAATCAAAACACAACAAAGGCACACACAAAAACAACACGCAAAGGTATGAACTTTACCTTTCTTTCTTTCTGTCGAAATATAAATGCTTCTGAAAAAAACTATTGTTATTTGGCTGCGATTTGTTTATAATTTTTGCTTGGTATTTCGTATCAGAATTCCGTGTTACAAATGTTTGAGTTTACACTTATTTATAATGCCAAACAAATCCTATTTTTAAGAGTTTAAATCCTAGTAAAAGACTGATGTTTCGTGTTTGTTGGTGTGTTGGACTGCTCCGAGGAAACCGGCGTGGATGCGGGTCGTTGGGTGAGACGTGCGGCTGTGGGAATCTATACGAACGGCGCTGGCTTGGAACGACAGAACTAGGGTTCTTAAAACGCTTACTTGCGGGGTCACGTGCTTTGGGTCTGTGTTGGACCAGAGTGTCTTGTTGGGTTATTTTATTTGAGTGTAATGGCCTATAACATGGAACCAAATGAAATAATAATATTATATAATATAAATAAAAAAATATATATTATATAAAATAATATTAATGGACGATTTGGTTGTTTCAGTAACCATGATGAATGATCCACCTGACAATGGTTTTTCGTGCCCCTCTGATATGGACCATACAGACAATTCCAACATTTCCCCTCTTTCATATTTTATTATAAATTTATGTTTCTTCTGTTGGAATGTGCAAGGATGCGCTAAGTCGAAATTTGTCACCACCGCCAAGCAATTTTAGTGTGAGCATCGACCCGATCTAGTAGCTTTCGTGGAACCTTGACCAGCGGAGTGAAAGCTGACTCCATCATTGCTGCTCTAGGCCCACAATTCTTAATTAACTTGCACATTATTTTTTATTAATAATGAAATTACCTAATATGATGTATTGGTTATTTGATATCAGTTGAATAATGTAATTTTTCTAAAATGTTATTTTTTATACAAGTAAATCAAATATGAAATAAATAATTTCATATATAAATATCTTATTATTTATTTATTAAATATTTAAAAAATAATATTTATATAAAATATTATATATTTTTTTCTATTACATTATTAATGATCTTGTCAATTAAAATTTTTAAACTCATATTTATATATTTGATAAATTATGGAGTAATTTTAAATATTCAACTACTCATAAAAAATTAAATGTGAAAAATTATTGATATGAAAAATGAATGATTTTAATTAGTAAAAATTATAAATAAACATAAATAAGTGAAATAAATAATTTAGTTAATAACAATTATAAATGACGTATTAATGATGAGAACAGATGATAAAATATGGGTTTTTGGTATATATATATATATATATATAAATAAATTTTATAATAAATTTTAAAATTATATTTTTTTTACCGCAGGGGACGCAAATTATAGTTTTAATAATTTGATCATTATCATTTTTATTTTCGTCCGGTGCACTGCTGAAACAACAAACAACGAAAGCCAAAGCCCACAAAGGAAAAAAAAAGATAGACATAAAGAAGAAGAAGAAGAAGAAAAAGGGAAAAAGAAGCAGGCAACTCTCCCTCATATTCGGCATCTGCCTTCCAAGTTTCACGTTCCATGTTTCAAGTGTGGAACTGGATGGTCAATGGTTATTGATCCATTTCCCATCTTATTTCGATTTTGTTTCATTCGCGGATTTGAATACAAATTGAAATTCAATTTCCAGCATAAAATATTCGGATTGACTGAAAATTGAAGAATGGCTGCGCAAAACCAGACCGATCTGTTCGATGGTTATTTTAGGAAGGCGGATTTGGACGTCGACGGCCATATCAGTGGAGCCGAGGCTGTTGCCTTTTTTCAAGGCTCCAGTTTGCCCAAACAAGTTCTGGCTCAGGTCATTTCCGTTTTCCTTTTTGTATTTTATATTACATATTGACAACTTACCTTTCTTCTTTGGTGGCTCCTGAGGCATAAATCAGATTTGTTTTTTTTTTGTCTTTCATTCCGCCAATTTTACAATGTTTCTATTTGATTATGGTTAGGTGTTAATAATTATTGAAAATGTTGGACTTCTTCAGGTTTGGCTCTAATCGATCGGTTAACTGCTCGGTGTAATCTTTTTCTTTCAATATGTTGCTTTTAGATGTTGGCAACTATCTGGCAATCAAGAGAAAAGCATAACGAAACACACACAATTGATATAGAGTTTACACTAATCTTAACAGCGCACTTTGTGATTTGAATTCGTAATTTTTAGTGATTTTCTTTTCTTTTAACTGTCAAATCTGTTAAATTCTGAAACAAGAAGCAAGGTTTTGGTAGTTTTTTTTTACCCGAGAATTCTTGTATCTGCTTTTCTTAGGGAGATCTTAGTATGTGGAAGCATGGCTTCTTTTCACAGTCAGTTGTGTTTTTGTTTATGTTCTGTTCCGTGCAGGTGTGGATGTATGCTGACCAGAAGAAACTGGGTTACCTTGGTCGGCAAGAATTTTATAATGCCCTTAAACTTGTAACTGTGGCACAAAGTAAGCGAGATCTGACACCAGATATGGTCAAAGCTGCATTGTATGGTCCTGCTTCAGCTAGGATTCCTGCTCCACAAATAAATGTTGCCACCACACCTGCGCCACACCCAAGTGTAGCAACTGTTACTTCGCAGTCCAGTGGCAACACATCTGTGCCATTCCAAAATTCTGCCCTCAATGGGGCACCTGGTCTTGGCAATGTGGGTGTAAACCAGCAGTATGCCCAACCATTGCAAAATCAAATTGTGAGGCCACCTCAAGCCATGTCTCCTGTCACTTCATCACAAATACAACCAGCACTTGCTGCAGAAGCTGTGCCGAGGGGTGATAACATGGTGGCTCCTCTTCGTCTTCCAACATCAAACTCATCAACTAATTTGCAAAGTGGAAGCTCAGGTGGATTCACAACGAGTGTCAATAACCAAGCTCAAAATCTTAGTGTTAGTCCTTCTGCAGGCCAAGGATCTGGACTTACAGATTCGGGGTTGACACCTTCTATGCAACCAATACCACAAGCAACCCCTGTGCAGATATCCTCTTCTGCTCCAAAACCGCAAGATTCTTCCATTCCACCCAACCAGTTAGCTCCAGGGGATTCCAAGGCATCGGTGGTTTCAGGAAATGGGTTTGCCTCTGATTCTCTTTTTGGTGATGTATTCTCTACAGCTTCATCACAATCAAAGCAAACTTCTTTGGCAACCACATCTTCTGCAACTGGCTCCATTGTCCCAATGATCTCTGTTCCAGCTTCTGGGCCCCATCCTTCTGCAAAGTCAAGCCCAGCTGAGTCTTTGCAGGGTACAATTTCTCAACAACCTGTGGATGTTCAGTATCACCCAGGTCATCCAACATGGAGACAGAACCAGCAGGCTGCAGGTCAAAACAGTGCTGCATCTAGATCAGCTGGGTTTGCTGAACCTGGGAACTTGTCTTCTGGTCAATCAACTCAGTCTCAGCCCCCATGGCCAAAGATGACTCAATCTGATAAACAAAAGTATTTGCACAAGTTGACACTGATAGAGATGGAAAAATTACTGGTGCAATCTGTTCTTAAGCTGCAGGCTTCCAAGAGGTAGGCTATGAGTGACTGTCAGATTTTGGTTTATCATCTAGTAGCCCAATTGTGTTGGTTAAGATACCATTTTCTTATTTTTGAAATCTTATGGTGATAGTGCAATAGATCATGCGAACTCTGCATAGACATAACTGGCCGATCATTAAGTTAGTATTATGCTTTTTAGTTACTTTTGGAACAAATAGTCACAATCTTTTTAACTACCTCTAAGTAGAAAGATGTGATTCTTTTTATCATTTAACCTGTCAATTGACATAGTTTTTTTCAAGGCATTATCCAGACAAGTACT
Organism: Hibiscus syriacus; assembly: GCF_006381635.1. NCBI lineage: Eukaryota > Viridiplantae > Streptophyta > Magnoliopsida > Malvales > Malvaceae > Hibiscus > Hibiscus syriacus. The sequence goes on along the minus strand of NW_024062822.1, from coordinate 16,555 downwards.
TCTAATCTAGGGACTATTCTCTGAGTTTCTTTAGAGTGAATGTCTCCTTAAAACCTGAAACAAAATTTTTAGCATCTTTCAAATTTTATGACAGGTATTCGTGGTAGAAATGAACTAAAAACTTTGATGAAACAGAAACATGGTAAAAAGAAAATCATGATAGTGAGACCAATGGAAAACAAGAGTTCATGTTGAAGTCATAGGGCCCAAGCCAATTATAGGTCATAGATAAAGAGTTTGTGTGTAAACTTCTTCTTTGTTTCTTTTGAAATTTTCAAAAGGAAGAACAAAGAAATATTAGAAATCGCCTTGCAGTTATTCTTAAACTCGTGGTAAGCAGGTAGGGGTACTTGTAAAATAATGAAATCTATTATTGATCGATGAAACATTAATCTATTAAAGATAATCTATTCTCTTTGGTTTACATCAATCAATATTATTGTTAGTAGTGTTATTGATAAATCATTGAGAACATCTCTCTTCAATGATTTTGTTTGTTTGTTTTTGTGTGTTTCCTTCATATACTTTGGGTTACTCAGTTTGGAAACCATTTTAAGAAATTATTTCCAATGAATATTTAGTACAATTTAATGTATTTGAAAACAGTTCATTTCTTTTCTATTTTTTTTAATTTTTTTTTACTACATTGACCTTTTTTCACTGTATCAGCAGTTACAACTCTTTTTTAGAATCCTATATCTGTTAAATTCAGAAATAATTTTGTGTTCCTTTCATAAGACATTGCTGTACTACCTTATGACACAATGGTCATTCTGAAATTATTATTGGTGTTTCAGAGGTCTTAAAGCAGGTGTGGGACCTATCTGAACGAGATAATGACAGCATGCTTTTTTGAGAGAGTTTTGTACTGCTCTTTATTTGATGGAACGCTATAGAGAAGGCCGCCCTCTTCCTTCAGTGCTCCCAAGTACTCTCGTATCTGATGAGACTCCATCCACTTCTGGTCACCTTCCAGTTCCACATAGAAATGTAGCTTGGGGGCCTGCTCATGGTATTGTTTTCCTCTTGTGTCATATTTATGCCGTATTTTGCTTTTCCATTTTTCTTCATGGATAGACCTCCTTTTACAAAAACATCTTTTATAGTTTTCCTGCAACCACAAGCTACTGCTGCTCCACGGCCACCTTTACCTTCTACTAGGGGAAGACCACCAAGGCCAGTGTCAGTTTCTCAGACTGATGCACAGATGCCACCCGCTCCGCAAAAGTCCAAGGTTCCAGTTCTGGAGAAGAACCTTGTAGATCAACTTAGCCAAGAGGAGCAAGATTCTCTTAACTCAAGGTTCAAAGAGGCAACAGATGCAAATAAAAAGGCATTTCCTCTTCTCTGTGACTTTCTATTTACTAGAAGCTAATGTAGAATTTATTGTATGCCCCACCCCCAACCCTTTCCCACTTTTGATTCGTTTGTATTTATTTTCCATGAAATTTCTTTTATTTTTATTCTTCTTTTCCTCAATCAATGCTATAGATGGCATCTCAGGTGTAGGGCTGCCATGTACAAAGTCGGTTAGTTCAACTTCGTTTTTCGCTGTTCTGAGAGATGTTAACGTAACCGAGTCTAGGCAATTTCTTGTGAAATGTGATATTATATGAGCTGTTACAATTTTATTTTCCTTTTAGGCTCTATTGTCTCTGAACTCTGAAGTGCATGGTATTATCTATTCTAGAATTTTGAATCAGCCTCAATTTTCTTTCTGAAGGTTGAGGAACTGGAAAAGGAGATACAAGATTCAAGAGCAAAGACTGAATTCTTTCGTGCTAAGATGCAGGAACTTGTAAGTATGCTCCTTTTGACTTTATGATTATTGCAAGGCCTTCATCTTTCAGTTACAGTTGACCTCTTTGGGATTAAACAAACCCTACTTTCTAGAATGCTAGTTTGCTAAAGACATAAGAATGCCTTGGACGGGAATCATTTTTGAACTAAATTCTTGTTAAAATGCATATGTTTTGCTGTCTTTGATGTTGCATCTTCAGACCATTGATTTGTTGCCCTTTTTGTTTCCACTTGTTGCCACTCGGCAATAGATTTTATATAAAAGCAGAAGTGACAATCGACTTAATGAGATTACTGAAAGAGCCTCTGCTGACAAAAGAGAGGTACATTTCCTTTTATTTCAAAGTTCCACAATTCAATTCTACTTTCCCTGTGGTTTTTTTTTTTGGAGCAGTTGAACTATTCTGTATTTCAGGTTGAAGCATTGGCAAAGAAGTATGAAGAGAAGTACAGGCTGTCTGGAGATGTAGCCTCTAGGTTAACCATTGAGGAGTCCACATTTCGTGATATCCAGGTATTTAGGAGTTTTCTATGTTTTGAATGATAGCTAATGTTTGATTGGCTTGATGGTCAAGCTTGAATATCCTTTTGCTGAAAATTTCTTGTGCTTTGCTTTCATAAGAAATTTCTATTAGATTGACTTGAATTACTTGCAGGAGAAAAAAATGGAATTGTATCAGGCAATAGTCAAAATAGAACAAGGAGACAATAAGGACGGTGCTCTCCAGGTATTATCTATTTGTAACTAATTTTGTCATGGATACTGAAATCTGTATGTAAGAGACTAAGAGCGTAGTTTCTGTTGGCTTGTGCAGGAGCATGCTAATCAAATACAAACAAGTCTGGAGGAATTAATGAAATCTCTTAATGAACGTTGCAAACAGTATGGATTACGAGCTAAACCGACTTCACTGGTTGAGCTTCCATTTGGTATTATTTTCATTCTTTCTATGCTTGTGATAATTATTTTATGATGTATGGGCTTTTCCCTATGCTAGAAGCTCAGGGGTTTAGATTGAGCTAATCAAAGATGGAATATATAGAGTGTACATTTAGTAAAACAAGGACGACCTCATAGATGTGGATATTCGATCTTCAAGTTGGACAGTTCCTATAGACAATAAGGTATGGCGACTTAGGACACAAATTGACGGATGCATATCTTAGAAGGATAGAGCAAATTGTTGCACAAGGTGAAAGCTTGAATGCAGTTTGAGGGATGCAAATGTTAGATATGACCACATAGTTTGTAGTTGATACATAATAATTTGAATAGAACTTGAAGAGACACTGGTGTGTTGATAAGAATGATTGGGGGAGGACTTGTGTACTCAAGGCAAATATTTCTGTTTATGCTACTATTCTTAATCTCCTCCAGAAGCTATCATTTGTTACTAATGTAATCATGCCACACTTTTTATTTGCTTTTTAATCTGCATTGAGCTGAATGTGGTTGTAAGGTTTCCCATCATTTTTTTTTCCTTTTTTCAAGATAGTAAATATAAAATATGTAGAGAGCTTTTATCGGATTTGTTTTCTTATTCGGGTTACATTTTTTGTGAAGATTCCATTTTCCAGCTAATCTTATGTATTTTTATATAAGCATATACCTAAAAGATTTCACTTTATTGTCAACTTTTCTAAGGTTGGCAATCTGGAATCCAAGAAGGTGCAGCTGATTGGGATGAAGATTGGGACAAGTTTGAAGATGAAGGTATGTGCTTGTAGGGCGTATCTTTTGATGTCCAACCTATTGTTTGATGACCCTTATTTAATAATATTTGGCACGCACTTGACATTATGTATAGAATTTGATATGGTACTTTCTTCTGATTAATCTATTTGTATTCTATTCTGATGAATCATGACTTGATTCTCCTTGTAGGATTCACATTTGTAAAGGAACTCACACTTGATGTGCAAAATGTCATAGCCCCTCCAAAACCAAAATCTTCATTAGTTCAAAAAGAAACAGCTTCTGCAATCTCTGACAAAGACATAGCAATTGACCAAAGTGAGGATGGCCTGGCAAAAAGTCCATCTGGAAAACCGGCAATTACAACAGATAAGCAATCTCAAGAATTCCAGGATTCCCATGGGACAAGTAGTGGTGCTGATGGTTCTCCCCACGCCAAGAAAACTGATGATATTTATAGCTCAGCTCTTGCTAAAGAATCTAGAAGGTGTGTTGTTTCGTTTGGAGTATTATGTGGTTCTCAAGCTACTATTCCTTTTGCTTATTTTCTGCAAGCAGTGAACCTGCAAATGGTTGTACATTAGGGATTTGTTTTTCCTTTTTCTTCCTTTAAGTCTTTGATGTTAAGGCTTAAGGTTTTGACCAATTGGTGATATACCTTTACAGTGATCAGGGTGGTGCTGAATCTTTATTTTTGGAGGACAAGAGTTTTGATGAACCCATCTGGGGAAATTTGATTCTCAGTTTAAAGATCCAGTTTCGGGCTTTGACAATGAACATGGCAAGGTAAGTGGATTTTAGTCTTGCAGCCCTCATTCAGATTAGATTGCAGGTTGTTTTATTTCTGAAGCCAAATCAAGAGAATGAAACTGATTTTCTCTATTCAGATTGGTTTTCTTAGGCAGTTGTTTCAGTTTTATTGTCAATGAAAAAGAACTATGTTTCAGTTATGATGAAATTTTTTTGTTTGGTCTTTTGGCCAAAGCTGAGTAGTGCCTACAATTTTCTAGTTTAGTATCTCAGGAACTTTTAGTGCCAAATTAGTTTATCAAAGGCAACCTTATATTATTTTCTCTTTCGAATGTCAAAGTTCCTCTTGTTTGTCTTGATTTCAATATATTTCTTAACAGATGATTGTTTCTTGAAAAGATTTGTCAGAATTTTATCGAGAATCACAAATTGGTCTAAAGAAAGCTTTTCTTGCAGGAGATGGATCCTGAGAGGCATGATGATAACTCTTTGTTTGGTCTTGGCGGCTTCAATATAAAGCTCATAAAAAACAGTCCTCGCAAACAGAAAACTTGTTCCCAGGGAAAGGTCCGATTGTTTTTGATTCTGTTCCGAGCACCCCTGCAAACGCTGGTGACATGATCCATGGGAAGAGCTTATCTATTTTTGCAGACTCTGTTCCAAGCACCCCTGCTTATGCAGATAACATGTTCAAGGGGAAGAGTTCATCCTTGTTTGCAGATTCTGTTCCAAGCACTCCTGCCTATGCAGATAACATGTTCAAGGGACAGAGTTCATCCTTGTTTGCAGATTCTGTTCCAAGCACTCCTGCCTATGCGGATAACATGTTCAAGGGTCAGAGTTCATCCTTGTTTGCAGACTCTGTTCCGAGTACTCCTGCCTATGCGGATAACATGTTCAAGGGTCAGAGTTCCTCCTTGTATGCAGATTCTGTTCCAAGCACTCCTGCCTATGCGGATAATATGTTCAAGAGTCAGAGTTCATCCTTGTTTACAGATTCCATTCCAAGCACTCCTGCCTATGCGGATAACATGTTCAAGGGGAAGGGCTCTTCTCCTTTCATGGATTGTATTCCAAGCACCTCCACTTACCATTATTCCAAACAGAGTTTTGGTGAAGGATCAGAAGCTTACTCATTTGACAGCTTCTCTAGGTCTGATTCATTCAACATGCAAGATAGTGGATTGTTTCAATCCCGCACCTTCGACAGGTTTGATTCCATGCGCAGCTCAACAGACTTTGATCAAGGTTATGGGTTTCCCCCATCGAGGTTTGACTCATTTAATTCACGTGATCAACCTGATAAATCACTAACTAGATTTGATTCCGTGGGAAGCACTGCAGGGTTTGATCATAGTCGCGAGTTTGCATCATTTGATGACAATGATCCATTTGGGTCAACAGGGCCATTTAGGACTTCACTGGAGAGTCAGACTCTGAGGAGAGACTCCGATAAATGGAGTGCTTTTTAGGTATAAATAAATACGGTATAATACAATATAAATTCAATTCAATGGATGCTGGAGGGGTGTTTCGCTTTATCATGCCTTGTAGGTCGAGATTTTGGTCTCTTGTGCGGCGGCTTTGATTCTTTTGTTGGTATATATAGTGACTCAATACTGGAGTGGTTGTGCGAAAGTCTTTTTTGTTTCTATTTTATTTTCTGCATCTTTATACAGTTCATTTTCTTTCTTTTGGTTGTTTTTAGTTCTAGTTTTAGTGGCTTTTCTCCTGGTTTATGGACGGGTCTGGACTTACGGAATGTTGTTTCCAAATAGTCGGTGATAATCATTGTATGCGATATGAAACGTAAAATTTGCATAAACTCATTTTTTATGCACTCGTTGTTCTTGTTATTGTTTTTTGGTTTTATTTTTAAAAATAATGCTTCATTTTTCTTTCATTATATATGTGTGTGTTGAATGTTTATTTTTTGTCCGGATGGCATATAGTTGAGAAGGGTTTTGTTGGCAATATCATGATCTCATAACTTACAAATATCTCATGTGGCTTACACTTATTGACAAATTTCAATTTAGCTCTTCATTTTCTACTGCATTTGAAATTTTACTCCTTCAAAAAGGATAAAACACAGCCAATCCAACACTATTTTTTGGCAAAATCCACGAATAAGAGTTTCAAATTCCCATCGCTAACATTGAATTGGAAATCTTCATAGAAGGGGAGTATCAAATCCGGAGCCAAATCAAGAGATTCTCTGACATCGGCCTCGAACGAGGCTGACATGAGTATCTTCATCTTGGGGCACGCACATGGAAATGGGTATTTCGTCGAGCAGTTCCTTGACAATTGGACATTAATTGAGAAAAAACTATTGTTCTGATAAAACCACAATTCAGTTGTAATGAAGTTTTGATTGACATCACTTTCCGGACTCAATAGGGAAAACCTTCCACCCTCTTGTGAAAAACTAAAACAACAATTCAGAAACTATGCAGTGAATTGAAATAATGTTTGGAAGTTGCAGAAATCATCTAAACACGCATGCCAAGGTTTTCGCACACAGACAATACGTCGAACAGCTGAGATGCACCAAAGACAAAGCGGTAACGAAAATACCATTTCAAGTTTTTAGATTGAAAAGGAAATGAAGAATCTAATCCAAGTCCTTGACTATTCTAATCCCCATAGTATTAGCAGTCCCAATAATGGACTTAGAAATACTCTCCAGGGACATGTATTGACAATAGGGATCGGACTTCTTAATCTTGGCAATCTCATAAATGTATCTGACGGACAATGTGGTGGCGATCACGTGGCCTGGCCGGCTGCTTCCAGATTCGATACCCGCCGCTTTCTTCAGGTACCACGTGATGGAAGGAGACTTGACGGTGAACTCAAAGGTGTTGTCTTTGAAGGCGGTGATGGTGACTGCCATGGGGGTGTAGGGCTTGTACTTTTGGGTTCGGGCGTTGAAGTCCTTGCAGAAAGCCATTAGATTGAGCCGGTACTGTCCGAGGGCTGGGCCTACAGGCGGTGCGGGTCGTGCTCCTCCCGCCGGTACCGTCAGCCTAATGGTCGCCGCCACTGGTCGCCGTGTTAGGATCTCTTTCAGCGTTGACATGCCTCTCTGAGTTTGCTTACCCTACTATTGATTCCTTCAATTTCTCAGATGAGCTCATGAAAAGTATAGATATAGCTGTAGATTGTAAACGGTTTTCGTTTAATTCTGGTATTAGTCCCTTATTATACTAAAGTTTAAAATTTAATTTTCAAATCCATTTCACTGTTTACGTTTTAGTCCCTTCATTACTTTAACGTTAACGCCGTTTATTTTTTTAAAAGAATTATACAAAAATTTCTCAATTTCTTCTCAAATTCAAATTTTTGAACTCTACTTTAATTTATCAATATCAAAATATTTTTTTTCAAATCTTAATAGTGAAGGATTGAGAAGAAAATATATACTATATTTTAATTTCATATAGATCAAATAATAGATATTTTAAATTAAGTTAAAATTAATATTTTTATTTAAATTTTATCGATTTATTTTTAAAAAAATAACTCAAATTAAGAAAAATAAATAAAAGATAAATAAAAACATTTTATACCATCATTTAGGCTATAATCAATGCCTGATAGCATTCAAATGATGTTGAAAAATGTAAAAAAAAAAGATAATATATTGTTGAACTATATTTTGATATAACAATTAAGGCAAAATATTTTTGGACTTGAATTGAATTTATTCAAAGTTTTCAATTTTTTCTACCTTTTATTCTCCTTACTCCCTAAACACAAATTGTCAATTCACCCATCCTTGCACTTTTCAGTTGTTTAATTGAGCTTCTTTTATCCTAACGATTGGTATCAGAACCTAACTCTTTAGAAGGTTTAACCACATTGAGACATTCCTTGAATAAGCTCTACCGATTATCAACACAACCGACAAGAAAATAGCTTCAATCTCCAGTGCCTATTACATTGAAGATTCACAGTCGGTTAACATGTCACCCTACTTCAATAGAGCAAATTATGACTATTGGAAGAATAGGATAATGTTCTTCATTCAAGTCAACAATCTAGGAGCATTGGAACTATATCATGAAAGGCTACATCATTCCAACTGGCGAGATGGACGATTGGATTGATGGAGAGAAGAAGAAGTTTTAACTCAATGTTAAGGCTATGCACATTCTCTTTTGTGCATTAGGCCCAAATGAATATGGAAGAGTCTCATCTTGTTCCAATGCCAATGAGATATGGGATAACCTCCAAGTCACCCATGAAGGAAATGATGAAGTGAGTGAAACCAAGATGTCTTCTCAACTATAGCTACGAGAATTTCAAGATGAAACCCGATGAAGACATCAAAGCTATGATGGATAAATTTTCCATGATTGTCGACGGTCTCAAGGGATTTGGATAAGTAATCCATAATGAGAAGCTTGTGAGGAAGATGATGTATGATATACTATCTTCCAAAGTCTTGGCAATCGAAGAAGTCGTCGATTATCGAAGCTAAAAACATAAAGTCTCTCACTCTCGATGAGCTTATTGGTTCTCTTCTCACTCATGAGTTAATGATGAAGGAAGAGGAAGAAGATGAAGAGAAGCAAAACAAGAAAAATGAGGTAGGCATTGCCTTCAAATCCACCAATGAGAGCAATCAAGATTCAAATGAAGAGGTGGATGAAGACGATGATGAAGAAGAATAGATGGCCAAACTCTTCAAAAGATTCAAGAGATTCATGACTTCTAAGGATGTGAAGCATGGATCGAAAAAGAATAAGAGTCCCATAGCGTGCTTCGAATGTCAAAGAACGGGGCACGTCAAGTATGAATGTCCTCTCTTAAAGAAGAAGGGATCAAGCAAGAAAAAGGCATTTGTGGCAGCTTGGAGTGATGAAGATGACTCCAATGATGAATATGAAGTAGCCAACCTATGGATCATGGCCATCGAAGAAAATTAAATGGTAACTTCTAACTCAAATGAATTAGATTATTATTCTTTTGATGAGTTACAAATTGCTTATAACGAGTTGTATTTGGAATTTGAGACCATGAATTCTGAATATAATAAATTAATTTCAAAACTTAAAGTTAAAAATGATTTGGTTTTGAAAGCAAAAGTTGATTTTGAAAAACAAAATAAATCTTTGAAAATGATTTAGAGCTTTCAAAAGTCAAAATCAATGATTTAGAAAAAGAAAATTTTGATTTAAAAGTTAAATTTGAGAGCTTAACAAAAGAAAAAGAATTAATTTCTAAAACAACTCATTATGTTTAAAAATGGCAAAATGCTCACATTGTCATTTTCATGGTCATTTGGAACATATTTGTCCTTTGAAGAAAGGAAAACATTTTAAAATTAGACAAGTATGAGTTCCTAAGGGAACAAGGGGCATTGAAACTAATGTTCAAGGATCCAAAGCAATTTGGATACCGAAATCTACTTAAATGTCTCTTGTAGTTTTGTGGGAGCAATGGTGATGAAAATAAAGACTTTCAAATGCTCTAGCCACACTTTAAAAGGAATGAGTAACCTCTAAGCTTAATGCTTTTATTTTGATTAATTGGTTGCCTAGTTATGTTAAACATGCATGAGTTTTTTTATTTTAAATGATTATACATTGTTTTTCATCTCATGTATGTTAAAAAGAAATTGTGATGAACATTTTCTAAAGTTTAATGATTTTTCATAAATGTTTGTTCATCATAATAAATTTTGGTCAAAATTGGTTTTAAATGCAAATGATATCTCTCTAACATTTGATATCAATTTTTCAAATGCTTTGATTTTAAAATTTTAAGTTTTGACCTAAATTTAAATGTTTATGCATGTGATTTAAAATGAAAATGATATCCTTTTAACAATTGATATCAAAATTTTCAAATGCATAAAATTTTGGAAGATTTTATGCATATGCTCTTAATTTCAACATTTGATATTGCATAAAATATTTTAGACTTGTATATATATTGAATTTCATGTGCTACTAACATGTTTGTTATTCTTTGTGAAATTCAATTTTATTTAAGTGTCAAGTTCTTAAAAGTCATTTTTTTTGGGATGCACTTTTTGAGAGGAAGTTTTGATTTTTCAAATGCTTTTTAATGTCAAAATTACCACTTACTCTCCATTGTTATTTTTGAATTTTAAAGTTGAATTATTTTTTATGTAACAAAAAAGGGAGAAGTATTCGTTTGAAAAATTCAATTTCTTAATGAAAAAGAGGAGATTAACATTTTCATACATTTCCAACATTTGATATATTTTTCATTAAATATTTTATTAATGGAGAGTTTTACCAAAAACAAATTTTTAAATATTTTGTTATATAAAAAAGGGGCGATTGTTGAACTATATTTTGATATAACAATTAAGATAAAAAAATTTTGGACTTGAATTAAATTTATTCAAAGTTTTCAAATTAATTTCAGAAATAAAATTATTCACAACATAAAAATTATGTGATACAATTAAAAGATTTAAAGTTAAGAGATTAAAATACAAATATGATAAAACTTAAGTGACTAAATGCATAGTTTAGCCTCTCTCTCTTTTTCTTTTTTCTTTTTTTTAGAGAAGTTTTGAAGGGAGAGGTGGTTGGAAGGGATGACAAATGGGCGGGTCGGGTGCGGATACCCCCTTCTCATCCTCATACCTACATAATATTTTTCAATCTACCACCCGCCCACCACCCATGATGGGTGCAAATTTTTAAATCCACACCCGTCAATTTGGATACATTCTTAAATCTATCCCCACACCTACTACCCACAAGTGATGTACCCATCTAGACCCGCCTGAAAGCAAACTTAAGTTATATTTAAGCAACAAACATAAAAAAGCATGTCTATTAAGAAACATAATAAAATAATCCAAGGATTATTTGAATTAAGTGTCAATATAGATCTTAAAGTACATAAAACGCCATAATAAAAGACATAATTAAAGTTTAGTTTTTGTTCTTTGGTACAACATCCTAAAATTTCAAGCAATACTTGTAACATCTGATACTCCAGTATTACAATCATCATTCTTTATTGAGAAAATAACCTCAGTGACCAAAAATCCCATATAATATACGATTTTAACCAACTTTTTCCGGATTTGCCAAAATGACCAACAAAATCGCAATGCGATCGCTAATTCGCAACGCGATCTCCATTATCGCAAATTCGCGTTGCATTTTCGCAATGCGATAGTTGAAAATCGCGTTGCGATGGTCTACAGTATCGTTGCGATTTTCCCAATTCGCAATGCGAATAAGTAAATCGCAACGCGAATTGGGAAAATCGCAATGCGAATAAGTAAATCGCAACGCGAATTGGGAAAATCGCAATGCGATACTTACTATCGCAATGCGATAATAAAAAATCGCAACGAGATACTTACTTTCGCAACGCGATACTGACTTTCGCAACGCGATTTACATAATCGCAATGCGATTTTCAAAGCGCCATTAGTATCCTGGCCAAGTATTTTATTTTTAAATTCCAAACATGAATATTAATATATTGGAACACTGAACTGTCCACAGTATATCCCGTAATCGCAACTCATAACCTAAAACCTAAAATCACAACTCAGTCCCATCTCCATCTCTCACTCTCTCACCCATCTCCGACGAAATCCGTCCCCATCTCCGGCGAAATCCGTCTATCTAAATCTCTCAGAGCCACCCTCACAATCAGAAATGGAAAATCAACCAAATCAACCAACGAGGGTTAGTTTTTTAATTATTTTCTTTTTGAAATTTTTGCATTATTATTAGGTTTTTCATATTGAAATTGATGATAAGTTTACTGGTAATTTCAATAATAGATTAACCATTTCACTTAGATTGCTTATTAAATCAACCAAGAATCGCAACGCGAAATGCAAATCGCAACGCGATTTTAGTTTCGCGTTGCGATTCTCTCGTTGCGATAGTCATTTTCGTGTTGCGATTTTCATTTTCAGAAACTATTCTTCTTCTGCAAATTGAAACTTGAATGAATTGCATTACTTCAACCAAAAAACAAAGACAAATACGAAATTCACAGTGTTGCATATTTAAGTTTGAAGAATAAACTACTACTATTATGTTTATTATTGTTTTTGGTATATCTTCACAGTGTAGTTTTGGTATATCTAATTTAGTATGTTTATTGTTTTTGTAGAACTTTTATTCGGCTCAATTGACCTTGAGAAATAAAGTCAGCCTGGCCAAAACAATTGCGTCGAAGCTTTCACCTGCACAAAGAAAAATGTTTGAGGATACATGCTTCGGGCCATGGCTGAAAGTACAACATCCCGGTGGAGATGCGATGTTGACACACCTGTTTCTTCAAACCATGACTAGAGATCTACCAGAGACTATACAACGTCGTGATGAAGAGATATGGTTTGATTTTCCACCGGCGTATACGTGTTTTAGGCGGGAGGAGTTTTGCTTAATCACCGGTCTACGCTTCGGACACGATGATGTAGGTCAGTACACTAGACACATTACCCGCCCATCATGGCTATCCCGGGTTTTTCCTGAACTGGAGAGGCCGAGTCTACACGTAGAAGACCTGACAAGATTTTTGAATAATAAAGATGGTTTTACTCGGATGGATGACGTCGACGTTGTCCGAGTATGCCTTCTAATTCTTTTGCATGCCGGCTTTTTAGGCAGAGAGGCCAGACAACCTATTCCAAATGATCTAATCAAATTGGTAGAAGACCTAAATGCGTGGAACCTGTTTCCGTGGGGCTCGTATTTATGGAAAGCTACATGGAATAAGTTATCGTCTGCCTTGGATGATCGAAAAAGTTTGCATGGCGATGGTTCCAAATACACTTTGACAGGCTTTATTTGGGCCTTTAAGGTAAGAATTTTTATATAATGTTTCCAAAATTATAAGTAATTATTTAACAATTTCTAATGTTTGTTATTATATTGTTTGTAGATTTGGATATTTGAGGCCTTTCCCGCCATGAAGACATATGCAATAAAAACTTCAAATAATATTCCCAGGGCTATTTCCTGGAAGAGGAAACGAACCTTGCAATGGGAAGATTTACTACGGTATACGACAATAAATAATGTAAGTTAACATAAATACTACCATATGTTTATAAACAAGTTATTACTAGTACACATTTAACTTTGTTTGAGCTTTTATATTGTTAGGAGGCCAACACTCCTCTACAGAGGCTGACACCCACGGAAGCTGAGCTTGCCACTGATTGGTGGCAAGCTAGTAAGCGTTTTTTTTGATGGAACGGTTGATGAGCAGCCTCCACTTCGGGAGCCATCACCTCGCCCAGAGCTATCACCCCACCCAGAGCCATCATCTGATCGACCCGGCTATACACCTCCACAACGACAGCCATCACCTATTCTGTCACATCATCGAGCCTCTTCTCTACCATCACCGCAAGATAGGCGACCGGCAAAGATGCCACGACGTTTATCTCCCTGTTCTCCACCTCCACCTCAACGGGATGAGTTAGGGGAGTTACGTGATGAGGTCAATGCCTTGCGTGAGGAGGTCGGTACTTTACGCAAAGACGATGGTGCATGGCGTGTTGAGGTGTCTACATTACGCGGTGAGGTAGCCGCTCTACGTGAGATGGTAGCATCGTTGCAGAATGAGGTTCATACTCTACGCAACGAGGTAAGTTTAAGATTTTTCATACTCATAATTCATTCGGTTGCTGCCAATCTGTTTTTGTTAGTATTTGTTTTTGGTTTTGTTTTTGTCTTTTGGTTGAAGTAATGCAATCCATTCAAGTTTCAATTTGCAGAAGAAGAATAGTTTACTTTCGCAACACGAAATGACTATCGCAACGCGGAAATGGCTATCGCAATGTGAAATGAAAATCGCAACGACAAAATCGCAACGCGAAATGAAATCGCAACGACAAAATCGCAACGCGAAATGAAAATCGCAATGCGATTTGTGTTTCGCGTTGCGATTTTGTCGTTGCGATTTCATTTCGTGTTGCGATTTTATCGTTGCGATTTTCATTTCGCATTGCGATAGCCATTTCCGCGTTGCGATAGTCATTTCGCGTTGCGATTTTAAGTTTCGTGTTGCGAAAGTAAACTATTCTTCTTCTGGAATGTTTTATATGTTGTCCTTTTAAATGTTTATATAAGTGCTTACTTCTGGAATGTTATCTGAGCATTTTGTGAACTATGATAGAATAATGATTTGGGTGAATACAATGCTAGTTTGAAACATATTTGTCTTTATTTAATATCATGTCTGTTTATTTACTGATTTATGTATTAATTTTTTTTAGCGGCCCGATAAGGTGGATGCTTTACGTCGGGTTTTCCTTGCACGACGGAGTTCACGCATCAGACGGCGTGGACGTGCTATTACGTCTCGTTCACCCAATGGTGCGAAGACTCCGCAAGAAGAAGCCCGACTCACCGGTCATCCCTCAAGAGTCCCCTCCAATCGTTCAAGAGGCCCCTATTCTCACTCAAGATTCCCCCCCACCGTTCAAGAGGCCACTGTCATCGTTGAAGAGGTCCCTCCCACCATTCCAGAGCCCGATTCACATGGGGTAATATATCGAAGTATTGAGAAACCCCCACCGGTTCCGGACATGATGGATGAGAGTTGGCTCTCGTATGAGTTACCGGCTAGTACCCTTCCGGTATCTGAAGTGGAGGAGACAACTACCGGAAATAATTGTGGATATACCCTTTGGGCTAAGACCGCAGTTGATTTTTATCTACATGAGCGGAGCCAAGGGTGTACACTGACATCAGCAAACTCAACGATGAAATGTTTTTGTTGCTTGATCGGTCTTGGTGGGGTGTGCTATTAGGGGTTGAAGACGTGGCTATTTGGATGGGGAGGTAAGACTATTTGTCTTATATATGATTTTGATTAATTTTTTAAAAATTAATGTAATTCACTAATATGTATTTTTTTGTAAAACAGCATATCGATGCGTGGGTGTCACGTCTACTAATAATAAGGAAGCTTAGGAAAAATAAAAAAAATTCGCTATATCAATAATGCCGACGACTTTTCACGCAGTTCACTTGAAGAATCAACGAGATGAATCATTTTTGTTGGGCAATGGACAAGCTAAACTTTATCTGCATGGTGGGAGGTCGATAAGGTTAGTGTTTATTTTTTAAATTTTTTAAAGGTGTTAATAAATAAGCGCAAATAAATGAATTATTACTTATGATCACAGGTGTTTATCCCTGTTTTGGAACGTCGTCACTGGCTTCTCGTCCAACTTCAGCTCCATCCCTGAAGATAATAGTGTATGACAGCATGATCAATTACATATCACTGTCTGATTTGAGAGATATTTTCAAGGGATGGAGCTCTCATTTGGCTAAATTCTTGGATGGGATTAAGTATTGGAGTCATTCTGGACACAAGAAGCCAAAGAAGTTCAATGTCACAGTTGTCAGAGACGAGACCGCGCCACAGCAATCGCCGGGAGCCAGAGGGGATTGTGGTCCTCTCGTATGCCTTTGCTTGGCGCGTTTGACGACGGGAAGCACAGAGTTTTTACCTCCCACCGATAGAGATAAAGCTGCAGTAGGCTTGTGGTTTCGGCATTATATGGCTAGAGCAATATATTCGAGACGCTGCCTACCTGCATCCGCGTTATGAAAGTGTCCATTGTTAATTGGTAAGTCAAATGCAGTTTTGTTAACATATATACTCCTTTTGGTTTGAAAATGTTTGGTTAAGTACCTAGAATTCAATAATTTGCTGTTTGTAGGTTTTAGATGTGTAGGAAGTCTTGTTGAGCAAATGTTTGGTTTCTGCAGGTTAATCCTTAAGTGAGCTGCGTGAAATGGATGTACGGGGTCACAAAGTTTTTGATTCATTGATTCAATAATTGATGAAGAAATAAGAATATTATTTTTTGATTGTTTATTGATTTGTAAAAGATGATTGTAAATCTTGATTTGTTTAATTGATGTGTACATAATTTGTGTTGAAATGTAATAGTTGATTTGTTGATTTTCAATCTGCTTTATGTTGAAGGCAAAACAGACTATCGCAACGCGAAATGGAATTCGCAATGCGAAATGAAAATCGCAATGCGAAATGAAATCGCAATGCGAAATGAAAATCGCAACGAGAAAATCGCAATGCGAAATGAAAATCGCAATGCGAAATGAAAATCGCAACGAGAAAATCGTAATGCGATTTTCATTTCGCATTGCGATTTTCTCGTTGCGATAACCATTTTCGCGTTGCGATAGCCATTTTCGCGTTGCGATAGTCAAATGAATGTCTAATAAGTGATGACAACTGAACAGATCATAGCAATGTTCAAACTCAGTTACTAATACATGCCTAACTGAAAATGTTAAA